>NC_053198.1:15548333-16296666 GCF_905163445.1 Pararge aegeria
AGATTGTATTTTCACCAAACTATTAATTTAATAGTCATATATTATATGCAAGAACTGATCCCTTCTGACCAGCAAGAGTTCCAAAATCTATAACACAAAATCGCAAGATTTTAGCTAAGTTTTTGATTCAATCTAATTTAAATTAATTTATTATATTTTGCAACAATGATAATGATAAAGAAAACTGTATTTATGATAAATTATATAAATATGATATATAATGTTTTCAGTATTATGGATTCAATAAATTTATTATTATACTATATAATGTCCTACTTGTGATTTAATTGTAAAAAAGGCTGCGCCAAAACTGAGTGTACATATGTTATATTTATTTTAAATTCTGTATTATAAATGTAACATTTTTTAATTTTCTTTTTAAATTGGAAAATACTCTCTCGCCTTTTGTTAAACCATTTTTGTCTACTGGATACAACTTAACTCAAGTTAAGTCTAACATGGTTACGGGCTAACCGGCTAAGAGTACTGAACCTTAGATAATTAATAAACCACAGAATTAAGACCATACCGAAACCGTGTACACGACTAATATTGAAGCACCAAAATCCACTCCACTTTAGTAGTGTTTCTCAAACAGGTGGTTCTTCATACCATTTGGCAGTAATTATTTTACCTCTAATGTTCTAAACGTTTACCATTAAATGGGGAAAATTGGAAAGTTTGTGAGCTAGAATAAATCCAGGGGTGTGAAATGAGATGTGCCCGGAGCGTTTTCTTTGTTTTTGGATACAATGTACTGCAATGAACGCATGAGTATCTTGTGTGAATATAACACCATGACTAGAAATAAACTTTAGTAAGTGCTTGTTCCATAGCTAAAGATTATTGATTTTGGTATTCATAAACTAAATCTATAAAAGTAATTCAAAACTTAGCAATATAGATAGATAGTTTGAAATCACAAAATTCTAAGTTAGAGTGATACAAAATTATATTTATATGGATGTGACGTCATAATTTTTTTATTCGGCGTCTCACCTGTCATGGCGGTTCTTTATTTTTGCAGATTTTGCAGTTTTGTTTATTGAAAATAAATACCAATCTCACTTCGAATATAAATAAAAATAATACATGTAACGTAATGTATGTAATAACGTATGTAATTAGATAAATACAATATTTTAGCGATTCTTTGTTACTTTCATCATGCCTATTTTATTCGTTTCTCGTTTGCTTGTTAGGAGTGCATGCACCGGGGCAACCTGCACCGCACGACAGCGTCGACGCAGATGAACGACGTGTCGTCTCGCTCGCACGCCATCTTCACCATCACGTTCGTGCAAGCCAGCTACTTGCGCCACAACAACATGCCGAGTGAGACAGTCTCCAAGGTGCACCTGGTGGATCTGGCAGGAAGGTGACTGGTGATCCATGTATATATTGAGTTACCGGCCTGTGAATTTAATTCTGCTGCAAATTTTGCTGAGAACCCATCAATTTTTTGACATGACATAAGTAACTTTCATTTTTTGTCGTAATAATGGTTAGATGGATAAACAGAACAAAAGAGCTCAAAGAAACGCTACAGAATGTAATAAGTTTTTTTTCATTAACAGTGAAAGAGCTGACGCGACTGGCGCTACTGGTCAGCGGTTGGTTGAAGGGGCACACATCAACAAATCGCTGGTGACGCTAGGTTCTGTCATATCGGCACTAGCTGAGGCTACTCAAATTGTTGACAGTGAGTAACTTTGATTTGAGATAAGCTTTGGATACTGTAACCCATTACATTGCATAGTTTAATAAGTAAGTAATGATAAGTTTGCTCCTAAAAGTATGTAATGTGTATGCCAAAGAGTTACACAAGGTAGTCACTTAGGTCACGTTTTGCTTAAATACGACACATTAACTAAAGATACGCTTTTTATACTATCGACGCTATTAAAAAATCACATTCATTACTCGTTATATGATATGATATATTTCTGTTCAGTAAAGCTAAAACTTTTGATGCATCAATTGGTGGATTTGTTATATTTGTGTGTGTCATAATTGATATGTTATTTTTATGTTTGCATCAAAAGGAGTTCCACAAGGTAATTACATTAGTCACATTTTATTCAAGGATTTTAAACTGATGTTTAATGTAGCAAATATGATAAAATTATTTATTATATGTCGACTACAAACTCAAACTTCCATTTTGTATTCCTCAGGTCGCAACGCTAAGAACAAGAAGAATGTTTTCATTCCATATCGAGATTCAGTGCTAACATGGTTACTGAAGGATTCGCTCGGCGGGAACTCAAAAACCATTATGATTGCTGCGGTAAGTTTTCTTTAGCCTTTTGTCAGCTTCATAGAATAGGGCGTTTTGAAATTATCTTAGCTTTAGTTTTAAATTCCCGAATACAGTTATCGCCTCCACCTCACTACCATGTACATTTTATATGTAACGTACGCATCAAAAGCGTCAGCTACGTGAATAAACATTTTAAAAAAAATAGATTTTGACTTTTCATAAAAGAGAAGAAAGAGCTTCCCTTGATTTGCACCATACTTGTATAACCAGAAAATTCGCAAATTTGGGAGCTTCTTTTTTTCAACATGAAGCCATCGTTATTTAAATTACATATCTCACTGTTTTAGATATCTCCAGCTGATTGTAACTACGGTGAGACGCTTTCAACGTTGCGGTACGCCAACCGCGCCAAGAACATCATCAACAAACCCACCATCAACGAAGATCCCAACGTCAAGCTCATCCGAGAGTTGCGCGAGGAGATTGACAAGCTGCGCGCGCAGATATCACACAATACGGTTAGTGATATCAGTATTGCCATTATTAGGTGAATTATTAATAAACGTTTTCACGCTAAGACCGTTGCAAGGTTTTGTCAATGGTAGTGGTACAATACACTGCGCAACTATTCTACTGTATGCCATGTTAAATATAACTTACCACTTTTCTACAATAGCCAACCGGACAGTTATTTCAATAAACTATAAAATATATTTTTATATATACTGTTCGTAACATAAAACGATGTTATAAATCGACAACCAAAACTTAAAAATAAACTTCTTTTTAATCTGTGGTTCGCTCCCAACGAAACACGGTAACACGCGTGTGACGTCATCTGTGTGTAAACAAATTTACTCAATACATGACGTTACGCGATTCGATGTTTCATGTTGACGTTTTGATGATGACCGTTGAAGACGACCGTTTCCGCAAGATTAACAAAAAAAAAATTAAGCCTGTTTTTTGGGTACTTTGAACGCAGTAAAAAAATTAACCTCCTCATTCATCATCGAAATTACTATCAAGATCATAATGACGCTCCTCAGTTTCATCACTTATTTAAACGTGTTCATTATAATTATCATCAAAATAAACCGTATTCACCTCGATATTTAAACTTCACGCTATCCTTAAGATCTTCAACGAAACTATCATCTATTGCCATTATAATCACCATATCACAATTATATCATCTACAATTTATCTTTTCTTTTAGGATCAAATTGAAATGGAGCCAGCCGTACTTGCCACACTCCAACGCAAAGAGGCCCAGGAGAAAGTCCTCACTGAGAAGTGGACGGAGAAGTGGAGGGAAACCCAGCAAATTCTACAGGAACAGAAGGCTTTGGGGCTGAGGAAGAGTGGCTTAGGAGTTGTTCTGGACTCTGACATGCCACATCTTGTTGGCATCGATGATAACCTTCTGTCCACTGGAGTCACCTTGTATCATCTCAAGGTAAGATTGACCGACGTTCAAGACATTTGCGCTTATCTAAAAACTTGTAGGACCCAATTAGTGACCTTGTCCGACTGCAGATCAAGAGTTTCTGGATCGGGCCAAACTGAAGTATCGGGGTTTCCTATCAAGAAATTGTTAGTAACAGCCTGAAGTTTTGTAATTGGCGGTGATTCGCCCCCGTGCCTGTGAGAGCAAGTTAATCTGTTTGTCATGCGCCTAATCTCTTTCAGGTCGTGTCGGAGACTGAGAGTGAAGGATTATATAGTGCACCTGTTTTCGCGCACACACTCGTACATTAGAAAATCTCCCACGCAATTGGAAAATTCATTTAACTTTTTGTCGAACCAAGGCTGGACAACAGGCGCCTGTCTTTCGAATTTTCCCACGTTCAAATCCTAACAGAAGCAAATGTGACATTTTAAGTAGATCTTTGACCTCATTAAAAAAAAAGTCAAACATGTACATAAAATAAATTTATTTATTTTAAATTAAAAAAAAAGAAAAGAAATCTTCTAGCCACAGTATCTGAAATCGCTCAGGAAATTAAGGTGCCTAAGCCAAAGTAGCGCTCTGGTATTTTCTAAACAATAGATAAAAATTAAAAAAAAATTTAAGTTTAAGAATTTATTTGAAATTGCGATAGCTCAACTGCGTATATGACATATATTCTATCATACAGCACGTCGCTACGGCACGTATCGCCACGCCAACGATCACCCTCAATCATCGGTTTACCCTCGCCTATAGAAATCACATGAAAAAACCAAAATTCTTATCTGCTCTTTCGTTTCAGGAAGGCGAAACCTTGATCGGCAGCGAAGAATTCACCCCTACCCCGGACATAGTCCTAACAGGAGCAGGGGTATTGCCTCTACACTGTCGAGTCACATTGAGGGAAGGCGTTGCCACCATCACCCCAGCTTCTGGAGCACAGTGCTGGCTTAATACAGTGCTGCTTGACAAGCCAGCTAAGCTCAGCCAGGGTGAGTGACTCCCCTCATTATTAGAATTAGACCTAATCTTTGTCTTGCTCATGTTAATTCATAAGCCCACCACTTGAGAGACTGCTGAGGTCGTCGAGCATCGTATTAACTGTACCCAGCAAAAGGATATTGAAAAGATTTTTTTCCAGGGTGTATTCTTCTCCTGGGCCGCACGAACATGTTCCGGTACAACGACCCGGCTGAAGCAGCCAAGCTGAGGCAAGAAGGCGCGTCGGTTATGAACCTCTCTCGGCTGTCGCTGCTGTCCTGGTCCACCACGGATCTAGCTGCCAGTACAGAGAACCTCAACACAACTCTGTCGTATGTATTTTGTATCTCTTGTATTTGGGAACGTTTAAATGAAAACCGAAATAATACTTCAAAGGCGTTAAAGGATATCTGTGAAACCGAAAACTTAATAGTAGCCCAAACATAGCATGCTAAATAAAAATCAAGTGACTCCTACCACTTTATAAGGGACGCGTCGCGTTGCGTAGTTACTATGCACGTGTCGGTCTTTTATTTTGAATAGGGTTGTCCCTTAGAACATGCATGTGGAATTCGATTGTATGGAAAAAAATGCTTCTTTTTATTTTATATTATTAGAGGGTGATTCCTTATGAAATATACTTATGCATACTTCAATATTATTTCGTAATTTAGTTATACGTTGTATAGGTTGGATATATTCTGACTTTTTTGTAATATAATTCGGAAAAAAAATGTAACATTCCGACTATAAATGACGGAGCTATGCCCGAACATACATACAAAAAAATATTTTTATGATTTAATTAACTCTTTACTTGTAAACTATGAAGTTAGGAAGAAAAAAAAACAATAAAAAAAAAAGACAGAAGTAGAATACAAAAGGCGGCCTTATCGCTTAGTAGCGATCTCTGCCAGGCAATCTTTGGATTAGGACAAGATGAGCGAGAGCGGGCAGGTGGTGTAAAATTATTATAAACCTACATTGAAATAGCTAAATACAAATACATAAACAAAATTGCACAAATAGGAAAAATATGATAAATAAATATAAAATAATAAACGAATATATACTCAATCGTACATAAATACTTAATAACATATAGATAATAAAACTAAACATAAACAAGGTACTAAAAGTCGTCATTATTGAACAAGATAGTATTATTTCACCGCGTTTATAAATCTTAAAACCGATTGTGAAAAATCCCGAATTGAGAACTCCTTTTTGAAGGAAGTGGGTTAAAACAACCCTTTTAATGTGTTCCTTTGTGTGTAGGGACCTTGAGAGTGAGATAAGATGCGAGCGTATAGAAGCGCAGCGAGCGGAGCTAGAGCGAGAGAGACAACAATTCGAGTTGCAGCAGGAAGAGCGGCAACGGCGCTGGCACCAAGAGCGCGAGCAGCTGCTGCAAGCGCAGCGGCAACTTGATGAGGTTTTTTTTTTTTTCTTTTTTTTTTTTTTTAATGAACCCCTAACATGATTCAGGAATTTAGATTTCGTGTTTCTCTGCTACTGGTATTAAAATTGAATGAAGTAGTCTTAATGGACTTGAAAGTTGCCTAATTGATAACTATTGAAGATAGTTAGCTTTTTGGAAGAAATAAAGCGTTGGAACTTATACTAGTAAGGCTTTATATACAAAAAAAAGTGTGTGCGTGTAACCTTGACGCGCGTATGAAGGAAAACTTTTATTATTTATTGATGTAAAATGTGTGTTAATTTGTACTATTTCATTTTATATTCTATTTAAAATTCATTAATATCACTTTCATATTTTATAAATATTTTCATTTATTAAATAGAATAATTTTGAGTAGAAAATTGAAGGTTAGATCAGTACATGTCAATATAACAGTACACGTCATTGAATATTACGGAATGTCGCAATCGTCAGCAAATTTATTTATTAAAGTAATTTATTTTTTAAAGTAATAAATAAACAAGTAAATTTAGAGATTTTCAAAAAAACTATGCAATTTAATTTTTTTTAAAACTGTTGAATTGATCCGTTTGAGAATATTGGAAATAAATAATCCTAATTGATTATGATATTTGCCACTAGCTGGTGTATAAGTCAAGAAGCGTGGAGTATGTGACATATCCAAATTATTCTTTTTAAATAGCGGAAACTACACAGACGTCTGACGTAAGCGTTACCTCCGTCTGAAAAAAATCTGAGTTTCTCCCTAGTCTACTTCAATAAAAATTCTTATCAACCAAGGAGCGGTCAGCAATGGAGAAGGAATACGCGGCCGCGTGCAGACGTCTCTCCGGCGACTGGAGAACTCTAGAACGCGGATGGACGTTGCGCCGCAGAGCGTTGCGTTGCCGTCAGCGGGAGTTGAGCGCGCGTGTCACGCGACACGCAGCTGCCGCGCGCGAAGTCATCGACACCGTAAGTCAAAGTCAAAGTCAAAATTTTCTTAATTCCCCACGCAAGGCACTGTTTTTGTATACAATATTAATTTTTTCACCCTCCAAAGCATCTATAGCATTTTCACGCCTGGAAGTGATCGCTACGTAGCGATGAGGTCGCTAAACTGTAACATTTAACTCACCGCTATATTGTATTTAATTTTTTGTAATTTTTATCTCTGTAATGTACAATAAATCATCCACAGCCTATAAACGTCCTACTTTACGGTTTAAAAGCATCCCACCACGCTGTTCCAGTGCGGTTAAGTCGGCATAGCGTGCGGTGTGTTGTGTAATAACTCTTGATGCGATCTCTCGTAACTCGTAAAATGACACTTGACAGGTGAAAAAAATATAAAGTAGTTTTTTTTTAAAACAAAAAATAAAAAATATGTGCATTAAAACATAAAATACCACACCTTTCTAGCAAGAATCATAGACAAGTTAGGTTATATGAGTTGCCTAGTGAAAATTAATTGGTGAAATGTAAATGTATGCCTACGACTATTTTAGATTAGGCATTGCTTTATTCGTCTTTAATGAAAACGGGCATAAAGTCAAGAACTTTCTTTATTTAACCTATACAAGGCACTTTTGATGCGAACATACAAAATGAATTATAGTAATACTATTTCGCGGTAATAATGATATCGTATAGACAGTGCATTTTTCTTAAAATGTAAGTACTATTTACAGCCTAGTTTTGTTTATCTGGTGGGAGGATTTGGCCGTGTCTAGTTACCACCCTACCGTCAAAGTCGTGCCGCGAAGTTCCGGTGCGATGTCGCTTAAAAACAGATTAGGGTTATGACTCTCATACTCCGTAACAGGTTAACGCGCTACCATCCTAGACTGTATCATCACTTACCACCAGGTGAGATTGCAGTCAAGATCTAACTTGTACTGGGATTTAAAAAAAACTCTTACATTAGTTTTCACATTTAATAAGATTAAAAACATTGACATAATTACCTGAAGGATTCAAATATAGCTTGTTACTGGGCTTAGGTTGTGTAGTTTTTATAGATGTATCACGCTAAGATTATGATGAGCATAAGCTAAGATCAACAAAGACTTCGAAATGTCCTTCAATTCTAATTTTACCTGTCTGTTTAAATTCTTAGGTATACTCAAATGTTTAGGTGTCCAGAAACTTAACCAAAGTTCTCTTATTTCTGGCATACCAATGTATTCTAAGTTTTGTCAGTAGTCAATGTTGTGAACTTTGCGTTACGAAGCGAGAGTTTAGTCCACACTCAAAGATAATTTTACAAACACCAGCTCTGTCTTAACTACAAAGTATAGACTTAGCTAAGTATATGCACGATTAGGTATGTATTATTAAATTCACATCAAGCTTAGGACAGTTTCTCAAGTATAAACACTACAGTCTATGATTAAGAGCAAACGTGAGAACCTGAAAATAATACTGCTTCAAGCTATGCTAGTAGGTAGCATCGCTTAAAGCAGTATTATTTTAAAATAACAGCTTTATATAACAAACCTTGACATCCCTTAGAAAAATATGACAATTCTAGAGGCAAAATCCTCATAGCTTTATCTGAGTATGTATTCGGCCCACCAACCCGAATTCAAGCACGGCACTAAAACCATTGTGTCTTTGACTATGAAAGAGGAGGCCTACGCCCAACGCTGGGACCATTGATAGCCTAAAGATTCTGATGTATTAAGGCACGTGGCCTTCAGATGCTAATTAAAAGCAAAAGCACGTACAGTTCGGTAGTGGTGGCGCGGCGTGAGTCCCACCGGACGGGACCCAGTTTTCAGGTAACGTAACCGCTATAACTGCCGCTTCTGCTTTACTCCCCATTAGGCATGCACGCGGTTTCGTCCGCGTGTTCCATTCGCATGAGCTGTATTTCGGCCGGTTATGGGTTTATATGATGATGATGATGATTAAAGTCATAGTGTTTTTGATATTTCCTACAAAGTGTAAGTAAATATTTAAATAAAAATATAAAAATGATATAAAATTAGACGATTATATAATATAGTATAAGAGTTGCCAAGCCAACATTCGCATGAATTAGATAAGAGCTGTGCACCCACCGTACACTAAAAAACAAACATTACCTCACGCTCAATGTAATCACTAGTGTCATTGTCCCGTGCGCCTGCGCCGCTACTAATGTGTCTAGATCCAACTAACTGAACTCACAAAGGTTGCTTTGTGGTGCATTTGCTACTCTTGTAAAGTTTAGTGTGTAGGTAGGCATCAGTATCTACGCTAGTGCATTAGAAAATTCCTGTAAACTAGTCGTAAGTTGGAAATAAATAAATAAATAAAAAAAAAAAAAAAAACTATGATATTTTTCGATCGTGTAAAAACTGTCGTGAATTGTTATCAAAGTTAAATAAAAAATTGCGATCCTAATTCAAGAAAATAATTAATCATTGCAATAATTTAAATACATGGATGGTAGGTAACACGTAGGTAGGCTGAATATTAAAATGAAGGACTTTCGAAGCAACAGCGCATAATAGATTTTCCGAACTAAGTACCTTAAATTTTATAATTTAGTATTAGTTAATTACTAAAATTAACATTTCCATCATGATAAACATTTGTTTAATAATAAGAAACTTTTGTGGAGTATTTTGTAATGTGCACTCACGCGGTGTTTAGTCATATTTTACGCGATACGACGCTATAAAATTCATTGTAACCATATGCGAAAACTATCGTTGCATTCTAGTTTTAAGTTTTTACTTGTACAATTCTAGATACGTTGGTAGGCGCTACACATTCACTTTTATGCAAACAATAAAGTTGTTTTTATTTTCTCATTATCGCAGCACTTGTGTCCCAGTTACCGCTGTACGTTTATAATAGTGCGCTAGTGCTAACTTCTTAGTCTAGATTTCCTTATATGTGCTATTTTTTTTCCTTTTTTACAAAGTGGAGATTTTAATTTCAAGTATTATCATAGTACATGCCTATTTTAATTACTAAATTAGTAAAAATCAACGCTTATTGTGATGGTAATATAAATTTTCATTTAGTGTAACATATTAATTTTCAATATGAATATTTATTCTAGAATAGGTTTTTAATCGCGTGGTTTTCGTACTAACTAAATCAAATAGAGAAAGCCATAAAATTTATGGATCGATATAAATTGAGACAGTTTCAAATAATATGTATAAATTATTTTGGTAAATAGAATACTATATTTTCACATAATAATAATTTTGAAAATTGTACCTTGTGGGCATGCCAAAAAGCTACTAACCAAAAATAGAATTAATCATTTTAATTTATAATCTTGAGTTTTTGGTATAGAAAAAACCTTATCCGAGTCCCATGGTTTTCAAATTGTGTATACTTTCATCTTTATCCATATTTTCGCGTAATAGACATATAAAAAACCCACGTGTAATGAAAATTTTATTTGTTAGGGTCCGTGCCTCAAGGTCGTTAGTTATTTTGTACTTGAAGTCAAGATCTCCCATCTCCAAGTTAGTTTTATGTTGCTATCCCCATGTCCCGTAGATTGAGAAGGAGGAAGGGCAGATCACGGACCTGCGACGCCGGCTGGGGGGGAAACAGGACGACCTTGAACAGTTCGTGCGGGAGAAGTTAAAGGAACTAGTTAAAAATGGCTGCAAGATTGACGAGGTTAGTGTTTTTGTAAGTTCAAAAGGTTTTATAGATGGTGGAGGAGTGTCTATGAAGATTAGAGACGACGTGGTTTTACTACCGTGATTACTAGTTTAAGTAGTGAGGCTTTTTTTCTGTGGTTCCGACAAACGAATACAACAAAACGTTTAATAATGGCTAACAAAGTATGTATCCATAAATTTATTGTGGACCAAACATTTTATGGATTTTCATTTACTGAAATAAAAGCCAAATATCATACGCGGAAAACTTCAGGTGATCCCAGAAGCTTGATTTATAAAGTGTTTTAGAAATGCTACATAAGGATTGTCGATTTTTAAATTAACTGTCAATCATTTTAAAATTTCAATAAAATATTACAGTATAAATACAATACAGTTAAAACCACCGGAACGCTGAATTGCCTAGCGACATCTCTTTTTCAGTTTAAACTGCCGAAGTAAACGGTAATATTTCAGAGATTCATTATTTACTTTGACAACAGAGCGTGACGCCGAGCCCTGACGACAGTCCGCCATCGGAGACGTCTACGGAGAGCCTTATGCACTTACTGCAGCAGTGCGAACCCAATACTGCCAAGAGCATCAAGGAGACTGTGGAAAGACATGTGAGTTAAACAAGATAAAGGTCGCTTTCTTTAATTCAAATTTCAAATTAATTTATTTGAAGAAGGCCTAGTTTATAAGCACTTTTGAAACTTCAAGTTAGTATATCTGTAGTCACTCTATCACCGGTTCGGAAGGCAGATTTCGCCGTGCAGAGCCGGCAAGAAACTCAGCAGATCGCTCTTTTTCAACATCATTTTACAGTTTAGCAATCTTTATAACTCTTCTATCTTGTGAGAGGTGAGAGCGGAGCGACTTGCTTCTCAGCAGCCTTTGATAGATGAATGTACAGAACCTGCAATTTTTGGGCAACTTGTGGACAAATGGTGTATGTGTAAAAACTTAAATATCAAACTTACCTTGTTTCTTTTTTTTTTTTTGAGTAGAACGATAATAATACCTCAGGACATTTTTTGAAAATGCATAGCACTATCTGGCGGAGTAAAGACAACTGAAGTGTTCTGTAAAATCGTAGATCTAGAGCTGAAATAAAAAAACATAGTCTGACAAAACGTTAATTACTGTTATGGTAATGTAAATATTTCAGCAACGCGATTTCAATAAGTAAAAATATGTTTTTCGATTCAAATCGTCGATGTTCTTAATTAATTTGTCTAAACTCAAAATACTTTAGAATTTTTATGGGGAAAAGAAAACCCCTAACCCAGAGTAGTAGTAGATATAAGATAATATTAGATATTCAAGGTCAAAATATATTTTTCCGGTAGCAAATGAAATCGTCGCCGTCCGAGAATTTTTTGTGTGAACTGAGACTTTAGTTTGAGATTTTTTGTAGAAAAAAGAGTTGGAAAGCCTGGAGCAAGAGCTCCAAGGTCGCGTGGCCAGCGTGGCGGCGCACCGCGTCAAGATCGAGCGCCTGCAGAAAGAGCTGGCCGTGCTCGCGGCGCGGGAGCGCGGCATCACTCGAGCGCTGGCGGACGGCGGTAACTTGACACTCCATTCTTCTTCCTCGTGCACTTTACTGCTCCTTCTTTTTAATCGAATTGAGAAAAGAAGAAGATTCCGATTTTGAAAATTCTTTTATTGTTTGAAATTGAAAAGGTTTTAGAGTCTCCTGTTAATCTCAAAAGGGAAGGTTCTGATGAGCGGATCCCACGAGAATCGTGGAAATATGTTAGAACTATGTAAAATGTGTATAACCACTTTAAGCGATTTAGTGTTCAGATGCATCGCATAAACCTCGTAGAAACCGATTAGGGGTATGACTACCATACTGACATCATCACTTACCACCACGTGAGATTTCAGTCAACGGCTAACTTGTAGTGGAATAAAAAAACAAAGTATAAGTTAGTGTAAGTGCCATATTAACAAGATTTAAAATTAATAAATAAATTTAGAATCAGAGTCAAATCTTACTTTATTCGATTACGTCCATAGATGGCATTTAACAGCCTATGCAATAAGCAACCTAATTAGAGCAGTAATTCAGACCTAAGCTTTGTTAATGTGTTACGTACACATTAACAAAGCTTAGGTCTGAATTACTAAAAATCCTAAAAAGATAATTACATTACATTTCTAATTTGAAATAACACATATTTCAGTTTTGTAATTGTGTGTAAATTGTTGTCTTAATATTACCTTGTCTATGACTTTCGACCTTAAGCGGTAAAACAGCTGATGTTATCGTTGACACTGCGGTTTATTCTCTAAACGTATTAATCTCCGGTAAAAGTTGAGGGTTGAAAGTTTCTTATTATTATGTATACTGTAATACCCCGTATACTACAATGGCTTTGAATGGCCTTCACAATTTTAGATGGACATTTTCAAACCTTTTTTATTTTTTTATAACAGAAGGGGAAATCGACATGTCTCCCACGGAGGGAGTAAAGCGCAGCAAGTCGGAGTTAGTCCTTCGCAGTCGCACCGAGGTGCCCGAACCGCTGTCCGCTGACGAGAGAGAACACTTCCGAGACAAGAGACTCAGGTAAGCTGTATGAGGAAACAAAGCCAAGCCAGAAACCGTCAATGCCAACGACAAAGGTATATTTGTTCGTTAGTTGTAAGCCTTCATTGCACATTAATAATAAATAATTAATATACTACGACAGTACACACAGCGCCATCTATCCACAAAGTAAGCGTAGCTTGTGTTATGGATACTAAGGTAGCTGATGAATATTTTTATGTATATAATACACTTAAATACTTGTAATATACAGATAAAAACCCAGACACTGAAAAACATTCATGTTCATCACACAACCATTTTTCCAGTTGTGGTAATCGAACCCACGGCCTTAGACGCAGAAAGCAAGGTCGCTGCCCACTGCGCCAACCGGCTGTTTAAATTAGACTTATATATGCCGAAAATTAATGCCAAGATCATATTTTCCCCAGTCTGGTAAATTGAACGAAGCAACCAAACAACTTGATTTTGGCATAGAGTTAGATGAAAGGACGGAGGGTAGCATAGGCTTATTTTTATCTCAGGAAAAAACTGTTCCCACGGGATTTGTACAAAATCGTTATAAACGCTGATGAAGAACGAAAAAAACGGTTTCCGCAGAAAAATGACCGTAATAATAATAATAATAAGTTTATTTCAATTAACAGTTACACAATATATTAAAAATAGTACAAAATAAGGCAAACATAAGGTAATGTGTATCATGAAACCCAAATTCGATGATACTGCTATAGTGCAAGACTGAGTCGCAGTTATTATCGCCCATCTCTGGAGCGAGAACCATACACTTAAATTAAATCTAGTGAGATGAATAAAAATAGAAACCTAAAAACCTTTTGAATTAAATTCAATTGAAAGCATTGATAAACTCAATTTTTTTTTCTTTTTCTACATTTACATAAATACATCCATAAGATTTTTTTTTTTGTATAAATATAATTAATTGTACTTAAAAAATTAAATATGAGTGTGTGCGTGCGCGTGTGTTTATGTGTATGTGTATGTGTATGTGAGTGTGGGTGTGAGAGCATGTGAGAGGGTGAGAGTGTGATTGTATGTATTATTGAATAAGGTTTTCAGTCTCATCATAAGTTAGGTTAAGAAGCCAATTCGTTATTTCAATTTTACATTTTCGAGATGTTAATGAGTAAATGGATATTTTTTTATTCATTTTGTTATAATGCATTGAACTTATGAGGTACGAGTGGTGAGCAGCTTAAGCGGTTCTGCGTGGTTCAACTTGACAAATCCTATCAAACCTACGCTTATTTTTAATAAACGCGAACAGAGAACGCGGGCAACAGCTGCTATTATAAATGTGAAAGTATGTTTGTTTGCCCTTCCTTCATGCCCTTACGAAGCAGACAAAAAACTTGTTCTTGGCACACAGTTACTTGAAAGTACGGAGAGAACATAGCCTTCTTTTTTCTTTATTTCGTTTGGGATTTGTAAAAGCCCGTAATAAATACGGACGTAAGCATATAAAAAAATCCTATTATTATCCTATTTTTTACATGTATGATCAAAAGCTTGGGTATGAATTGGTCTAATTTAATAGCTCAACATTAACTAGACTGTGAGATGGTGATAACAAAAAAAAACGGGCTAAGTTTGTTATGGGCTCTTTTTATACCAGGGCGCGTTTGGAACCCTCCTAGCTTTAGTTTTAAGTTAACGAATGATGTTATCACCATCACTAACATTAGTATAACATGTTGAACATGTATGAACAGGTGCCTGTAATAAGGTCTACATGAATTAAACATTTTTGATATTTGAAATTTGAATTTGAAATTTTGATATTTTGAAATTTGACATAGTACGAAAAAATAGTTCAACACTTAACAAGAACAACTGTACTGTCTTTCTTTGTAAATATCTCTTTTGCTAATGAAACCATCGTATTTCCACAGCCTCAGCCTTTCCCTAGATCCGCTACCCTCCCCAAGCTCCTCCCTCAATACACCGGAGACGTTCCACACCGCCACCTCCTCCCCGAAACACCAATCCTCATCTTCCGTCCCCACCCCCTCCACTACGGAGACGTCCGCGCTGCCGAGCGACCCCGCGCCCGTACCGCAGTTCCGCCTGGGCGTTGCCCCCGACGACAGCGACGACATGTCCAGCACCGAAGACTACCATAAGGTAAATTCACTGTAACTACTGTCAGTCCAGTGGTTAGGACTTCCTCCTCTCTTTCTGGGGACTGAATTCGATCACCGGTACGAACCGACGACTTCTCGGATTTTGTGCTACTTAAGCTATTGGTGTCTGGTGGAGGCTTCGGCCGGGGCTAGTTACCGACAAAGGCGTAGATGTCGCGTAGAAACCGATTAGAGTTATGGTTTAAATAACTTGCATACTCCCTAACAATTTAGCCCGCTACCATCTTAGACTGCATCGTCACTTAGCACCAGGTGAGGTTGCAGTTAAGGGCTTGTAGTGGGATAAAAAAAAAAACTGTCACTTGGACTGTGAAAGAAAACGTCGTGAGGAAATCTGCATGCCTGAGAGTGCTCCATAATGTTCTTAGGGGATTGAACCGCACTTGGCCAGCTTGTTGGTCCGCACTACAGCCTTAGCCCTTCTCATTCTGAGAGGAGACCCTTGCCCAGTAAAAGGTTCATGATGATGATGATAATGATGATGACTGCCAATCGAGACCCCTGATGACACCCTACAACTCGCTTGATGTTATCGTTCCATGTCATCGGGGGTTTATGAACACTCACAAAACACTTCAGTGGACTTTTATCGATTGATTTGATGTTGATGATTATAAAGCTTACTGTTAAACTATGAAATTGCTTTTTCAAAAAAATATAATAATTAAAAATTGGTTGTCTGTAAAGTCGGCTTACTGACGATAGTTGAACGTGACAACGTCGTACGAAAATACTGATGGAATGGTTGCATTTTTCAAAAGAAAATTTTAATTTTATTTGTTTGATAGATATTATCGTTGCTATAAACAATTGACACCACATTCACTTTTCACTGCACTTCATCCTGGCCGAAAACATGTAAATGTATTATTGTATAGAAGCTGTCCACGCGGACGCATCGCTCACTCAAGTAGGAGAGAGACAGATGTCGAACGCGGAGGCCGACTGTGCCTCTTTGTGGCTCGTACCGCGCTCTCGCTTGCACTTCAAGCCTTGAATGGAACGCCTCAGAACGATGTAACGCCGCATACGTCATGTTTTTTCGTGCGTGCAGCCGGCTCCATCGAATTATAAGACGTTGTCACGTCAAAAAAACCGGCTTCGAAAGTTCCTCTAGTTACATCTTAAAGTAAGAAAGGATACAGTTAACTTTGTTTACAGATTATTAAATTAAAAGCATAATAGCATAAAATATAGTCACCAGTTAACACCTACGTCCTAGGTTAATGGACACAGGGCAAGAATTTGCAGGATGTTTTCCTTACATGACCTGGGAAGTGTTGGTCTGTTTATAGGCGATTGTTTTCCACTTACCATCAGGTGGGCTTCCTGCTTATTCCATCTATTGTTTTAGCTTCCGGAAGTTCTTATAGCCATCATAGAATGCATAAGGTATCAAACTGGCTTAAGCGTGTTGTTTTTTCTAACTAGCCTCGAATAGTGGAGGGCCAGTCCTCCAGTTCGGTCGAGAGGTCGCCGGAGGAACGGCAGCAGAGGACCAAGTATAGGAGACGAATAGGTGAGTTAACCAATAATCTATAACCGTAAACCTAACCTTACCTAACCTAACATTATCATAAACTTTTGACTATCCTTCTTATTCGTTTGATTATGTGAACAATGTTTTTGTTACGTTAGTGTTAAGAAATTTCATTTTCTGCTTTATTTTAAACTTGTTTTTGATTTTTTTTTACATACTTTACAATGAAAATAAGAGTAAATAATAAAAGTTATAACACGAAATAAAAGTTTTTTTGTACTATAGAATAATTGTACTTTTTAGCAAAGTAAGAAGACACATTAAAGGTTGCACTGTTTATATTTTAATACATTTCAAATGTATTGGATATGTAGTCGACCTTCTCTTGACTGTTATTACGTAGCCCACTCTGCTGAAGAAACATAAAGCGTGATAAAAAAAATCCCGTGTGTGCAGGTGAAAGCAAGAATAGACGCCAAGTGACAGAAGCGGAGGCCTTGCGCGCGATGCAGAGGCTATGCTCACGGATAGCGTCGCAGAAGATGCTCGTCATATCCTGCTTGGAGAACGATTGCTCCAAGGAAGAGCTGAATCGACAGATCGCGGTAATGACAAGGAAATACTTAAATTTTTTTTTGACGACCTCCCTGGCTCAACGGTGAGCGCTGTGAATTTAAGTAGGAGGTCCAAGTTCGATTCCCAGCAGAGTCAATTTGACAGAATTTATAATTTCTGAATTTTCTCTCGTCTAGTTTGGCCGTGGCTAGTTACCGCCCTACCGACGACGACTTGCCGTGCCGCTAAGCGATTTACTGTTCCGGTGCGATGTCCTGTAGTAACTGATTGATTGTAACTGTATGACTATTCCCTAAAAGGTTAGCCCGCTACCATCTTAGATCATTACTTACTACCAGGTGAGATTGCTGTCAAGGGCTAAGATGTAGTGGAATAAAAAAAAAAGTTATTGCTATATGAGCTGTGGCCGTTTATTAAGTTTTATTTTACAAATCCCATGCGAACCGTTTGTTTTACTGGGATAAAAAGTAGTCTTATGTTACGCTCCGTCCCTTTAACTAACTCTATGCCAAAAATCGAGCCAATTTGTTGCTAAGTTAGAGCGTAAAGGAAGGTCAATCAAACAGACAAACACACTATAGTCGTAAAAATGTAATAGGCCCGTTTTGACATTTGTGCAAGACCATAGAATGTAACTTGGAACGAAACTGAAAGAAACAAAAAAATAAAAATCAATTACATACAGTGTTTTAAAAAATACGTAAATTTTTTTGGGACGTTAAATAATACGAAAGAATATATCGCGAGTATTCTTTTTGCGCTTACTTCATAGTAGCATGCAATTTATAATTGTTGCGAAACGTTCCGAAAACAGTTACGTTCTCAGTCTTTTTTTTTTATACTAGAGCTGTAACCATTTTTTTTACTGAATATCGAAATTAAGTATTGTGTAGTTATTTTTACTGCAACGAATGAGCTTGGTTCTCAAAATGGGTTCTAAATAATGAGTCTGAGTTGATGTATCTGACCAAGCGGCACATGACTGAAGCGTAAGATGAGGAACGAAAAACTGCGCACTGCGCAGTTTTTCGTTCCTCATCTTGTAAAGTTGACTGTGCGCTCGTTTAAGTTTGATATATATTGTTTACTATTACGTTAACTATGGCTCTTCTATTTTGGACATTAATTTAAACATAGTGATTTGACTCGATTTTTGTGTTTGTTGTTATATAGTACTAACTCTGTTTCAACATGTTGAAAAGTGGACGTATAATCAACAGCCAATCACGCGTATTGGTTGTGAAGTTAAAGGAATACTTTGAACGAACGAACACTTTACAATACATAATAATATCAATCCAGTACTGATACAAACTTGAATTGATTTATCGTGAGTATCGAGTACAGAGTCTTATGGTTCCATAACTAGTTACGTCGCGATGACAAATGTCAAAACGGGCCTATTACATTTTTACGACTATAACGCATTTATAATATTAGTAGCTAGGATTCTTCGAATGGTTTTTGTTGTCATGATTTTCACCTCTAATTGTCTAAATAGATTATATAGGTATCTTTACATCATATTCAGAGACAATATAGTTCAATTAAAAAAAAACATATGGCTGCTTTATGGCGCCAATTTCAAATGTGGGAATTCGTCGTGTTTGGCAGATGTACGTTCTAATTATTTTTTCGGGATAATTTCTAAACGGATGATCTCATCACCGATTTCACAACATTGACCATTTTTAGGTATCATTCTCGTCACTAGTTATTTTGTTATTTGGAGCATTATTAAATTATCGTAAATAATATATATATATATATACATATATTTCTACTAGCGGACCCCAGTGCCATCTGTCGGGCTGATTTGTGAATCTAAACCACCCAGGGTGCCACCCAAACGCAAAACAAAAAATTCATTCAAAGCGGTCCAGCCGTTTAGGAGGAGTTCAGTGACATACACAGGCACACAAGAAATATATATATAAAGAGAAATATATATTTTTAACATATAGAAATGTAATTGACTGCAATCACACCTGATGGTAAGTGATGATGCAGCCTAAGATGGGGCGCGCTTGCCCAGAAGATGCCTATTCACTCTTGATTTGAAGGTACCCAGATTATAAATATCGGGGAAGACGGAAGATGGGAGGGCATTCCAGCCCTTTGCGGTGCGGATCAGAAAGGAAGAAGCAAAACGCTTCGTACGTGTTGATGGTATAAAATAATTAAGTGAAACCTTTGCCCCGTAAACCAGGTGCTTCAAGAACTCCAAAAGAAATATGTCCGCTTGGAGATGGCCCTCCAGTATTCGTTCTTCGACAACCAGCCGAACAAACGCACTATCATGGTCACCCCCATACAGGAGACACCGTCCCTGACACTCAGCGAGAGCGACATGCAAGTGTCCAACGAGACCGCGCCCGCCTCGGACACGCAGAACGGACATTTCGACGACCCACTACTCAGCAGGTAGGCAACTCTCAAAATGTTTAACCATCTGCCAGATTTTATTAGAAACACTGAAAATTAAAATGAATTTAATAAAATACTTAGAAAATTATTTATTATTGAGCATTGCTTTTATTCAGTTAATGATTTTCGTGATATTATAATAAAATCAGTAGAATATATATTTTTTAATTTCTTCTGGACTTAAATAAATTAGCCAATGTCAGGTAGAATACATTGTACTATACATTATGATCAATTTCAAATCCAAGATGGCCGCCAGTACAAACAGCGCAAACAGGCGATTTTTTGCAGAACTTCCTCAATCAATTTGATTAAAATTTTATGTGAAGAGTATTGTAAAAAAAAAAATTATATTTTTTATTAATTAACTCATTAACGTATTTGCAGGTTGAAAGAGACGGAAGTGGAGGCGTCCGACAACGTGTCGACGTCCAACGACGAGCTGCCGTCGGAGCCGTGGCCCGACCCGCTGCGCGCGCTGTGTGCGCCGACCCCGCACCGCACCGACCACGAGCACGAGCAAAACCATCGACAGGACGCGCAACATCCGCTTCCGGTGAGCCACGATATAATGAATTTTTATAGCTCAACCGCACAGAATTAAGCAATTTGACTGCCGGTTGGCGCAGTGGGCAGCGACCGTGCTTTCTGCGTCCAGGTCGTGCGTTCGATTCACCAAACTGGAAAAATGTTTGTGCGATGAACGTGGATATTTTTCAGTGTCTGGGTGTTTATCTGTATATTATAATTATGTATATGTATTATAATCATAAAAATATTCATCAGCAGGAAGAATAAAAACGCTTCTTTGTATTTAATATTTTTATAGGGCGGCTAAGTAAGAAGTGATCCCTCATAAAATATACTTATGCAATATACTGTGCGATGAACATGAATATTTTTCAGTGGCTGGGTGTTTATTTGTATATTATACATAAAGATATTCATCAGCTATCTTAGTACCCATAACACAAGCTACGCTTACTTTGGGGCTAAATAGCGATGTTTATACTGTCGTAGTATATTTATTTATTTAAGAACACACAGAAACCGTGAACACGACTAATAATGAATTCGTCAAAACTATTCCACTTTAGTAGTGTTTTTGGAACGGATGGCTAGTCACTTGGCAGCAGCTATTTTACCTCTAATGTTCTAAACGTTAACCGTAAAATGGGGAAAGTGGGAAAAAATTGTGAACTAGCAACATTCCATTTGAAGTGTGACGTGTGCGGGGCGTTTTCAATATGCTTGGACACAATGAAATAGACTTGAATGAATAATAACTTGGATAAAGATATTTTCTTTCTTTCTTTCTTTCTTATAGGCTATTAATTGATTGTCTCATATATTTCATATTAGTATTAGAGATGTGCCATGTTTGATGGAAATATGAAGTTTTTAAACTGATCTATTGTTTCAGGATAACTCCGAAGGTCTCATGCATCCCGTAGACTTCGGTAAGTTTGACATAATAAGCGGACCACACTAGTGGGCATAGGAACTCGAAACACGTCAGTCTTATGCAACTCATTGGTTGTCATCTATTCATTCGTTGACGGCCGATTGGCGTAGTGGGGAGCGACCCAGCTTTCTGAGGCCAAGGCCTTTTGCCACAACGGGGCTATGTTGGTGTGATGAACAAGTTTTTTTTTTTTTTAGTGTCTGGGTGTTTATCTGTATATTATACCTAAGTATTTATGTATATTATTCATATAAAATATTCAGTTTTCATCTTAGTATCCTTAACACTACGCTACATACAGCTACGCTTACTTCAGGGCTAGATGGCAATGTGTATATTGTCGTAGTACATATATATTAATTGATTTTTATTTTTTATGAGTTGAGTGTCAATGTTAAATTTTCCGGTCCGGGGTACCACGATCCAAAGTAACCATTGCCAAAGTTTTTACTGAAAGAAATCAGATACAGCCCTAACGTTAGGTTACGTTAGGCGTCGCGTAGCGTGAGTACTATGCGCGTGGCGACCTTTCATCTTTAATAGAGATGTCATAAGTAAACACTGAGAATGTTTGAATTAGTTTGTATCGAAAAACAAATATGCTTCTTTTGTTTTAATATATTTACAGCACACCCTTAAACAGAATTTCGTTATTCTGTTACACGTTGTCTCGACGAGCGCTGGACTGATATTAAAAGTGGAGCGCGCTTACCTAAAAGATGCCTATTCACTCCTAATTTGTAGGTACTCATATTGGAAGAAGCGGGAAAATGGCAGCTGGCTGGAAGCATTCACATTCACGATCCTAGCGGTGCGAATCAGAAACGAAGATGTCGTTTTGTTTCAGCGGACGTGGTGAGTTTGCCCGGCTGGGTGACTCGCGGTGCGGGCGCGCGCACGCATCACGAGTACGAAGTGCGGGTGCGGTTGCCCAACGCTTCGTGGGCCTTACTGCGGCGGTATCGGCGTTTTCGGGACCTCTACCTCGCTGCCAGAACTAGTTATGGGGAAAAGGTATATACACTTCTTGCATACTCTTACGCCCGTTTTCACTAACGATGGACAAGGCAATGATTAAGTTTCATTTTTCGCATGGATCAGCTAGTAATACAATATTTATTACCAGGTGGCAGCGATACCGTTCCCCGCTCGCACGCTATGGTCGTCGGAAGCGCTCGCTCGCTCCAGAAGGTCGCAGTTGGAGACGTTCCTCAGAAGGCTACTAACAGTGTGTTCAGCGGACAGAAGGTGTCCGTTGTACGCGTCGCCTCTCACCCGCGAGTCGCTTGTCGCCTTCTCGCCCTTCTTCAGAAAGGTATTTTTACTTCTTCGCTTATCTTTGACTGGAGCCTGTTTTTTTTTTATTACACTGCCAGTTTGAAGAACTAGATTACTTACTGAAGTGTCTGTAAAATAGCCTACATTACTTGATGACTCTTTAGTGTATAGTTACTCTACCAAAGGGTAAAGTAAAAAGTCAAAGTCAAATATTTCTTTATTCAAATAGGCACATAGATGGCACTTTTGATGCGTACATTACATGTAAAATATGACAAAGAAGTGAGTTGATGGCGATTACTAAATTCATCAACTTAAAACTAAAGCTACGAGGGTTCCAAACGCGCCCTGTTCTAAGAACAAGCCTACAACAAACTTTTGTTATCACCATCTCACATTATCATTTAAAACTATTTAAGAAGCAACCTGGTTAGAGCGATAATTTACAACTCAAGCATTTTTATCGTTGCATAGTCCTTAATACTATAATAAGTCTTTCCTATAAGCTTACGTTTAATACAAATTTTGAACTTTTTAAGAGACATATCAACTGGTAGTTTATTGTTAAATTGCATAAGTACAGTTTCCTTTAAATGAATATCTTATTTTATCTAGCCAGTTTTTTTTTTATTTATACGAATACATATATATATACATATAAATATTAATATATATTTATTTATTATATCCTACCTCAATGTATATATCTACTTGTATCTTGGTACCTATAATATATAAATATTTACATCATAAGAAGAAGTCGCCTACTCCTTTGTTAAACAAAAAAAGAAATCTTTCATGGTCTCCACGATACATGCTACATCGTGTGGAGACCACTAGCAATTGAATGTTGTAATCTTATTGAAAGTAAAGTTATTTTATTAATTATTATTATATTCTATCATTTATTGATTTTTTTTTTTTTAATTTTAATATATAATTCTTAACAATGATCTTATTTATTAAAAATATATAAAAAACAAAAGTCCACCCTTCCACCCGCGTTCGGGGCTTTTGAATACCCAAGCAACCGGCCGTCAGGGCTTCAGAGTGAGGAACTCCTCACAATACGCGCCGTTTCAAGGACTACTGCCTTCTGTATCTGATGTTGGTCGAAGGCAGCTTTTCGCGAGAGGACCATTGACTGAAACGACTATCACAACAATAACAGTCGACTCAACACCCCACATGGCGGTAAATCTCGTGGGCAAGGTCCTAGTATTTAGATACTTTTTCCTTTTCAGCTTTCACCTCATGTGGAATAGTAATGTCAACAATGATTGCACGGCGCACTGATCGATCAACTAGCACTATATCAGGTCTATGAGATGTAATATACTGTGTCAGTGATAATCGTTTGACCCAAGTTTAAGAACTGTGTAACGGTTCTAGCCAGGTCTATTAAAAGATGGAACACGTCATCACAGATTTTATTTAGGGTAAAAAGGTCAGCGGTCGTGGGTGAAAGGGGCCCGTCAATTAATTCGCTTCCAATTTCTGCAGTGGGCGAGTACTGCCCTAGCTTGTAGCCGTTGATTGCGTGGCCCAGAAGAAACAGGCGGAGACACGAGGTGGTCTTCAGCTGCAACAGGATCCGGCACGTTGAGCATGCGGAGACACGAGGTAATCGGCGTCGGAGGTGACGTCGACAACAACAGAGTGTCGAACTTGGACCGAAGCAGGCGGAGACACGAGGTAATCGGCGTCGGAGGTGACGTCGACAACAACAGAGCGTCGAACTTGGACCGAAGCAGGCGGAGACACGAGGTAATCGGCGTCGGAGGTGACGTCGACAACAACAGAGCGTCGAACTGGGACCCTGGAATTTTCGTCCAGCGTGTGAAAAATAATTCCGCTTCAACTCGTCTGATTGCAAACACGCGGCTCAGCTAAGCGGTAAGCACTGCACAAGATGGCGGATGCGTTGTTCACAATCAGACGGAGTTTACATTATGAGCTAGTGAGAAGCATTAAAATAAAACAAAAGACATTAAGACTAATATTAAATAAAAGATAGCAAATAGCAAAATGTACGTGAGATTATTAGCAAAATACAGAGAACTACTATAGTATGAAAATCTGGGAATTTATCGAAATAGGAAAGTTAATTATAAAGAAAAAAAATAGGAATTAAGCTGCAGATGAAATTTTAACAAAGAATATGCAAGGATTAAGCCAAAATATGATCGATGCATGGGTCAATGTGCGAGAACAAAGAACAAAGGTAATGAGCGTAATGGCCGACTCGCATGCGTAATGTACCTGATTAAAAGATATTCTAACGTCTAAACTTTAAGGAAACGTTCAACACTTACCCGATACACGGGGTTTAGATAGCTCGAGGGTAAGTAGCCTTAAGGTCAAAGGCAAAAGCAGCAATCAGGTGAGAGTCGTAAAGAAAAAAAATAACGCGGCGGCCGCACAGCGGCCGCGCGGCGTCCAGTCTCTCGTAGAAGTTCTGGGCGTCTGCCGTGCCGTGCGAAGTGAGAGAAGACGCGAGCGCGGTTGGTCCCCGCGCACCGCTCCCCTCGCGCCGGGATGCCAGTTTCGCGACATTTCGGAAGATTGCCCGCGCGCAAATTCCAACAATATTAATTTATAAAATTAAATAGACATTTATTACGTTACATATCCCCCTCGCCTACCAAGGATTTCACTCCACTTAAATGAAATCCGCTAGGACTCTCAGTAACGTCCGTACAATACTCATTCAGACCCACCTTTCAAATTCTCTCATACTTCACGCATACAATGAAAGCAACAGTATTTGTATTTGAAATACTGACGCATCCTTCCACAATTAAAGTTAATGGTTGTAAGACAAAAATAAAAACCATAGACTCTTGTACAAACTTAGTTATAGATGAAATAACGAATGGCGATGAGAGGAAAATAGCATAATATTGTGTATTAAAAGATAAAAAAAAAAAAAAAAAAAAAAAAACTAATTCAGATAGGAAACTAATTGGGCAATACGCGTGATTTTAAGTCTTTGACATGCCAGGTTCCTAGATCCTTTCCAGTCATGTCTTGTAAAACATAAACTAAAGGAGACTTCTTAGCAGTTATTTTAGCCCTAATAAATTTAGGAGCTAGTTTTTTTAGAAAAAAAGGTTTTCCTTGTTGCTAAGGAAGTAAGCACGCTTCATAACTACGTCA
Organism: Pararge aegeria; assembly: GCF_905163445.1. Classification (NCBI taxonomy): domain Eukaryota; kingdom Metazoa; phylum Arthropoda; class Insecta; order Lepidoptera; family Nymphalidae; genus Pararge; species Pararge aegeria. The sequence goes on from NC_053198.1 coordinate 15,574,183, forward strand.
CCAACGTTAAATTCGGCAAACTTACGGCGCAAGTTATAGTGGGAAGTATTTTTTATATGAGCCTGCCAAAGTCGAGATTGAACAGTGTCGAAAATTGTTGATAGGCAACCCAAGTTGTCATCTCGAGGTAAAAACAATACTTCACTATCAACATCCACACTATCAGTGTAGTGTGTTCCACAAGGAACGAGTTCGCGACCAAAGACTAAGAACGCGGGTGTGAATCCGGTAACTTCATTAACGGAACTATTGATAGCGAACTGAACCTTAGGGATAAACATATCCCAAGATCTATGATCGTCCTCTACAAACGTGGAGATGTACGTTATAATAGTTCGATTATACCGCTCAACCAGGTTAACTTGAGGGGTATACTTAGTTAAGGATAGTCCCCACGGATAGCAACCCCGTATTCGAGTTCCACTTTCTGAAGTGACAAGAACTTAACTTCGAATGCCATCACAAAAAAAAAAAAAAAATTTTTTTTTTTTTTTTTAACAAACAGAAGAAATAAAAAAAAGTGTTGAACGAATCGCGACGAGAAAAAAAAGAAACTAAATACTCCGTCTGTTACAAATTAATTTAAATTAAATAACGTCTTGGTTGATTCGAAAAGCAAAATAATCAAAATAAAATTATTATTGCAACTATTGTGTACGTAAGGACAAATAAAATTTAAGCAATTAAAAAATTGAAAAGAGTTAATTAGAGGTACGTAATACGTACACCTTAGTTGCTGGCAACCAAAATAAAAAAAAAACGTTTCACATAAATAATAAAAAAAACAAAGCACACACGCCAATTTTACCACTACAAACTTTGGAAGCAAAATAATGACTATTATTACCACGTTGAGGGCGCCAGTGTAACTGGTCTACCACCAGCGAGGGGAATATGTAACGTAATAAATGTCTATTTAATTTTATAAATTAATATTGTTGGAATTTGCGCGCGGGCAATCTTCCGAAATGTCGCGAAACTGGCATCCCGGCGCGAGGGGAGCGGTGCGCGGGGACCAACCGCGCTCGCGTCTTCTCTCACTTCGCACGGCACGGCAGACGCCCAGAACTTCTACGAGAGACTGGACGCCGCGCGGCCGCTGTTGCTGCTGCTTTTGCCTTTGACCTTAAGGCTACTTACCCTCGAGCTATCTAAACCCCGTGTATCGGGTAAGTGTTGAACGTTTCCTTAAAGTTTAGACGTTAGAATATCTTTTAATCAGGTACATTACGCATGCGAGTCGGCCATTACGCTCATTACCTTTGTTCTTTGTTCTCGCACATTGACCCATGCATCGATCATATTTTGGCTTAATCCTTGCATATTCTTTGTTAAAATTTCATCTGCAGCTTAATTCCTATTTTTTTTCTTTATAATTAACTTTCCTATTTCGATAAATTCCCAGATTTTCATACTATAGTAGTTCTCTGTATTTTGCTAATAATCTCACGTACCTTTTGCTATTTGCTATCTTTTATTTAATATTAGTCTTAATGTCTTTTGTTTTATTTTAATGCTTCTCACTAGCTCATAATGTAAACTCCGTCTGATTGTGAACAACGCATCCGCCATCTTGTGCAGTGCTTACCGCTTAGCTGAGCCGCGTGTTTGCAATCAGACGAGTTGAAGCGGAATTATTTTTCACACGCTGGACGAAAATTCCAGGGTCCCAGTTCGACGCTCTGTTGTTGTCGACGTCACCTCCGACGCCGATTACCTCGTGTCTCCGCCTGCTTCGGTCCAAGTTCGACGCTCTGTTGTTGTCGACGTCACCTCCGACGCCGATTACCTCGTGTCTCCGCCTGCTTCGGTCCAAGTTCGACGCTCTGTTGTTGTCGACGTCACCTCCGACGCCGATTACCTCGTGTCTCCGCCTGCTTCGGTCCAAGTTCGACACTCTGTTGTTGTCGACGTCACCTCCGACGCCGATTACCTCGTGTCTCCGCATGCTCAACGTGCCGGATCCTGTTGCAGCTGAAGACCACCTCGTGTCTCCGCCTGTTTCTTCTGGGCCACGCAATCAACGTCTACAAGCTAGGGCAGTACTCGCCCACTGCAGAAATTGGAAGCGAATTAATTGACGGGCCCCTTTCACCCACGACCGCTGACCTTTTTACCCTAAATAAAATCTGTGATGACGTGTTCCATCTTTTAATAGACCTGGCTAGAACCGTTACAACTGACTCTGGGTTATACCTATAGTAAGCCACCTCAAAATCTATCTAGGCAAAATCGATATTATCATTTTATTCATCATCATCATCATCATCAGCCAATGTGAGTCCGCTGCTGGACATAGGCCTCTTTCAAGCAGCGCCAACTTTCCCTATTTTAAGCTTTCCTCATCGCGTCGATGCCTGCCACTTTTCGGAGGTCGTCGCTCCATCTAGTTTATTATTATTTATTTTTATTATTGAAGAGAAACTTCTTTAGAATCGTTGTAATTTCAAACCGGATGCAACGGAAAAAACGACAGGTAAGAGACACAAATACAAAGATGTGTAGGAATACAGCCGGCGAGAGAATGAGATAGAACACATGTGTTTGCGCCTGCGTATTAGAAAGTTTTAGTATAAGTGTGTTGGTTGTTGATAATTTTTTATTTGCGTCAATATTTTCATCTCCATGATAAATTAATTTTAAAATTATGCCAAAAACTAAAGTTGAAAAAAAGCCGCGCACGCACTGCACTTTGGAGTTAACTTGCATTGCTTTGTGTTATAATAGTTATTGAAGGGAAATTAGAACCGATGTGATTTAAACTCGACGTAAAGCAATGCTTCACGATCAAGAAAGAGACAGATTTATAGGATATGAGATAGAATACATTACACATTTTGATTCGCATTTAAGTTACCAAGGAAACCGAATAATATAGATAAAGAAACAAACACATAAATCTATAGGACAGAGTGAGATAGAAAACATTGTACATTTTTTTAACTATTCTAGTTACCATGGAAACTAAACAATAAACATTACATTTATCCTAATAGTTTACATTTTTTTAACTATTCTAGTTACCATGGAAACTAAACAATAAACATTACATTTATCCTAATAGTTCTGTTACTCTACATCCAGCTCCATCTGTCTTAGGCTACTTTTCAAAAGTTACACTTCTGCAATGGGTAAATAAATTGCACAGGATTTTTTTATTGGAGTTTACTCCTTAAGAATCGATTTTCATATACAAGGCGCCCGCTATGAGAAAAATGTGAGGAGTAAAATCTACTGATGAATGACCTCGTTACGTTTTCGCTTTGCGACGTTGCATGCCCGGCAACTGTGATGCGCAAACATTCAACGTCGCTTTCGTTTAATTAACTTATTTTTCCTATTTAAGTTACCAAGGAAACCGAATATTATTATATAGGTAAAGAAACAAACACGTAAATATATGGGACAGAGTGAGATAGAAAACATTATACATTTTTTTTCCTATTCTTGTTACCATGGAAACTAAATAATAAAAATTACATTTGTCCTAATAGTTCAGATACTCTACATCCACCTCAATCTCTCGTAGGATACTTTTGCCGTGGGTAAATAAATTGAAAGGATTTTTTTTATTGTGTGTAGAGTGCCTGTAAAGGAAATCTTCAAGGTCATCTCGAGGCACTCGTAACATTCGTTCAATAAAATATATTTTTTTTTATTCACACTATTATTAATTTATATTTATTGAAATTTTTAACACTATTCTTAATTTAAATTTATAAAAATTTATTTTCTATTTTTTACTTCAGATTTCTATAAGAAGCGTGTTTTTTAGTTTTTTTTAAACTATTATTTATTTTCTACTTTTTAGTTTGGTTTATTTTAAACTGTTATTTGATGTAATCTACTATCAATTCCGTGATAACTCTAAGTAACTGTTATTAATTATTATTTAAAACAGGCCATTAAAAAGTAACAGCTAACGCCCTCTACCATCTAGTAGCTTTATGTTTTCTGTGGAATTTGTTAGGTACGCGAACGCTATCTGTTGGTAACGCCATAGGTTCTTTACATTGTTGGTAACGCCATAGGTTTTTTACATTTGGGTCTAGATAGCGCTGTAGTAATTAGTAAAAAATCTTAATTTTTATATTGAAAATTGGAATAATCTTATCAGATTAGTGTATTGTCATCAGTCCTCGATATGTCTACAAAGTTTGAAAGAAATCTGACCGTTCAAAGTGGGACAAAATCGAGCTCAAATGGGTCGGTTACATACATACAGGTGAAGCTAATATAAAGCGTGTAAAAACGTCCGTGTTGGCGGCAGGGCGTGTTCGAGAGCGGCAAGTGCGGCACGGGATGATGCCGCGCGGAGCTGGTGTCGCGCGCGCTGCGCTCGGACGCGCGGCGCCTAGCGCGGCTGCTGCTGGCCGCGCTGCTGCTGCTGCTGCGCTGCGCCGCGTTGCTGCTGCTGCTGCTGCTGTTGCTGCTGTACCTGGCCGCCAAGCGCCGCCGGTAGGCCGCCGCGCCGATACACCGCTCACTGGGGGAGGACTCAGTTACTGCTGCTGCTGTTTGTGGACATATTTGGGAGGACTGACATTATAACAAAAAGCTCTGTTCAAACTGAGGCGAATCTTAAACGGGATGCGGTACGCGGCGTAAAGAAATCCGCTCGCTCGCTTAGCCTCACAAATTTATGGATTTAATAGGAAGCCAACGTTACATACAATGCTTTAAATCTATTATAAACATAATCTATATAAATAATACATTGTGTACACCACTTATAGGCTAAATCAGTGGCGTGCACTGGGTTTCTTACCAGGGTATGCATTGAGCAGGCAATGCAATTGCATAAAACGGCAAAAATCCTCCTCTTATACAAATTATATTTAAATTTTAGGGTAGGCATTGCTTTTGTGCATGTATGAAGTGCACGCCACAGGGCTGACTGTGCATGCAAATTGATGCGACGCATGTTATTCTTGACTCAATGGAGAATTCATTAATAATGATTTTAATTTTTAAAATTTTACAGGAATTAATAGAACTAGCAGGAAGCTCTTGGCCTTGTAGTTCCTATCATTAAAACTAACAACTTTTGTTCTACGACTTTTCAAAACTCAGCATTAATTTATTTCATACAAAAAACATGAATAAATTAGGTTATTGCTCTGAAGTGACATTACACTGAAACCAAATACATGTCCCTGTTACCAAACCGCTGCGAGCACGCACGATAGAGCCGTGGTTCGCGAAATTCTGCCGATGTTACAATACGGAGTAGTAACAAGTAAAGTATCTATGTAAAATATCGAATATTTAATATTTCACAAACTACCTAGTAAAAAAAAAAGTAGTAGATTAAAAGTTATTAGTTTTAATGAAAACAACTATAGGCCGAGAGCTTTCTGGTATATTTTATTCAACCCTGTATTGTTGTTACTTATTACCTACTGCCAATTACGATACAAGTTAATTAGAACGCATTAAATTTTAAATGCAGTTTAAACAACGAAATCGTAATAAAGGGTGGTATTTGGTGCGGTATCTTGCTATATGGTTTTCACGTCAATTTAGCGCCTATTCGCGCCAAACTGGGTCCTTAGTGTGGGATTATCTACCGACGTTTATTTATGTGAAAGGTAACTACTATTTATATGGTATCCACAGAGCGCCATCTAGTGACACTATTGAGGAAACGTATTGTCGAAGGAGCGCCATCTACTGGCAACACTTAATGTATTCAAATATTTGTGGGTCAGTAAACCTTGTTTTACTATGAATGAATGAATGAATACACTTTTATTGAACACCAAAGAAAAAAGTAGTTTACAGACCAAGACCAAGAGAGTACATTTTGGAAGCCTTATCCAACCAAAGACGCAAAAGGAAAAAAACCCATAGAAAAGATGTAGGTGGTGCAATTAATGAGATATAAACATTACACAAATATATAAATATAATATATAAGTGTAATATTATAATATTTATATATACTATATATATAAATAAAAAACACTGGATTTCACTATTATCACTAGATGGAGCTTTTTCAATAGTCCCACCACAGATACTCTCAAGACTTTCTTACGTAACGTCTTTCTGGACACGATCGGGGCGAGCGTTTTCCGTCCCATTCCCATCCCATTTCATTTCGGTTTGAACACAGCTTTAAACTAATCTACAACGGGAATTAATTTACTCCTCACCGTAATAAATCATTGGTGATGTTTTCATGTTGATTGCGATGAAGCGACGTTACATATCTACTCAAGTGATTCGGTTAATGTTGCGTAAATTGTGCGGAAGGAATCATTCGTTGGTGCTACTCATTGCGGATGCGACGTTGTGAATTTATGTGATTGAACATCGAAAAGTTGATCGTTGATAAAAAGGTAGACGTGATAATGCCGCGTTTCGAAGAGATGCATACTCATGTTTTTGTAAATCGAAAACAGGATAATACCAAAATTACATAGAGATAGGTTAAGGGACAGAGAGTGTCATTGGCCACTTTTTATACTGTTCATAAATTGATTGAAGAAAAATACCAGCAACGAGTCGCATCTCATGGACATATCATAGTGGATTGTTGCAATCATTACAAAAGTTGGTGCTATTAACAGAGCGATTGCAAAGTTGCATAACGAGTCAACTTCAAGGTCATTATCAATGGTGTTGGAGATATAAATAGGATAACATTTTGTGCTGTCATCGTCAACTGATGAGACTTTATGACGTCGCCTAGTGTGTGTGTCACATAATACTCTGTAAATGAGTCTACACACCAAAGCGAGACTGTTGACAAGTTGTAAAACTTTGTCGGTGATACGAAATCAATAACTTCAAAAAAATTGCGCAATTGGAGGAAAATCGCGGACAAACCCATGACACGACGCTGACAAGATTATTCCACTACTTAGTTGCCGAAACTGAATCTTCGGGTTTTTGGTGTGTAAACTCCTCAACGTGTACCAGTGTGAGACAAGAATTATATTGAATACGGGATCACAAATTAGTTTAAGTTTCTATCTTACAGGCATTATCATAAGGTACATAATTGCTTACGAGTAAAACTACGGGATTACCATTTTAAATGCATCCTCACGTTCTTTTGGTTTTATACTTATTTTGAATGCAAATGACATTGTTAATTCAGTTGTACAAAAATCACTTAAATAGACTCACAGGATTCAAAATAGAGCTATCTTTTTCCACAAAGAACAATGTGAAAACGATAGTGAAACTTTTATTCTTATCTAATTAGTTTTCTAGAACAGATTAGTGTACAACCGAATTCTAAAAACCAAATTCATTAAAACTTAAAACAAACTGTAGTAAAATGGGTTATAAGCATATTTGATGTAAATATGGAATAATAAAGTAGCAAATATTTATCGTATACTATGAGTAGAAATATATTTTTAAATGTCATATACATTCCCCAAAAAATATATTTTGAAAGCCACTCTGTGCCCTATTTTAGAAGACTTATACGCAAGAATCAGATAGTAAACATTGCTATACATATCGCATAGCATAAAAAACAAAGCGTGTTTAGAGCTAAGCTTTATGACTATATACGCAAGTGACCTCGCTGTCACGTCCGAACATCCGTTTGTGTTGGTTATGCGAAAACGTCTAATCAAGAATGACTCAAATTTGGCTCCAAAAATATGTTTTATTTTTGTATTAAAGCATGTATTAGAAGGTTCTTAACTTATAGTCCTCCAGTCAAATAATACATAAATTTGTCTGGAGGACTGAAAGACTGTTCTCCATTTTGTGTGAAATCTGGTTTAGAACTTTTCTGCATAACTACGTCCTCGTTTTTGCTGTGATCAGGAACAAAGCGATATTTACTGTCTGAATCTTACCATAATGTATACCTATAATGTCCCCAGTAGATTCATATTATTCTAACAAAATTGAACCTCCCAAATGTTTGACCTCTCCCAAAGTATTGGTTTATCGAATGTTATGTAGGTGTAGGTAGCAGCGCGAATCTAGGGTGCCTTTAAACTATTAATTAAGACTTTTAAAGTGTCCAATATACTGATAGATTTCTTGAAAAGGCTACTTATAGATTTATATTAGATTTCGGATTAAAAACTAAAACTGAATATCGTTGTCGTCTCAAAATTTGGACTTTGGAGTTCCAGCTCCGGGGATTTTAAGTTCACAGAGTTATTTGAGTCGTCATTATTCGATGGCATAACTTAACAGTCCCTAACAAAACTATATCTAGTCTGGTAAATAATCGAAATTACCAAAATTATAGTAAAATATGAAAATAATATAATGCTATAAAGTAGCAATCTAATGACCATCGATTGTAAATTGAAGTTAGGTAATCGTATGTGGTATCGAATCTGAAATGAAGTCTGGATGGTACAACTATTTCAGACTTATCTTATTTCCTATCATGGATTTTATGAGTATTTTGGACACTTACTCCCTGACCAACGGTTGTCCTTAACTGAATTCCCTTGTTATTTTATCACTACCATTCCTTTATGACATATCAGACGAATATATCACCTTCCCAAATAGCATGATGAACCTTACTAATAAAAATTGTATTGCATGTTTGCATTACTTTACAATGTTCCCCTTCACAATGTTTCCCATGTGTTTCCTCTCGATCTGTCATTAATAATTTGACTTTCGAAGAAAGAAGACAAAACATTGCGTATGCAACCGATTTACATCGTTTATTGGTATGGGGGAAAGTGTAATACAAATGTCTAATTGCTGTTATGTTATGTTCTATAGACACCAGCTTTGAAGCAGTATAGACTTTTATTTTGAACTTTTCGTCCTAGTCCGGTGTAGCCTCGGGTTTTGAATCGCTGACGTTGCAGTCAGTTATATTAATACATTTTTGCAAGACTTTTGATGAGGCAGCTCAAATATAGTAAACTCATCTTTAGATAGGTTTAAATTTTGGACTCTTCTTTTATGTGTACCTTAACATGTACTCTGTCGAGAAATGCAATTCAAAATTGCCTCTATATAACTTCTGTGACCCTAGTACGAGTGCACATCTCATGATACTATAACTTTAAAATAGCGGTCCTAAATCTCTTCGACTTTAATAAACATGCGCAAAACAACATCTTTCAAAGAATTATACTACAACATTAGGCATTACTCGACGCTAAAAGATGTATTTTATAACTGAAGTATTAAATCATCGTCGAAACATATTATCCTTCTGCTAGCCACTGACACAGAAACTGTAGTAATCATCATCATTTCAACCTATAGACGTCTGCTGGACCTAGGTGATTTAAATGGATTTCCACCAAACTCAAAATTTGACTGTCTTGAGTCGTGGGTATGCATCGAGGCCCTTAATGTAATCTGTCTTGATGGGGGACCGACGTCGTATTTTCTGTGGCGGGGTCCGCTCTCTATGACTAATGAAATTTGAATCACGATGAAGAAGTCACGGTCTGCCTTCTGAACCGGTGGTAGAGTCAGTACAAACAGTGCTGGCTTGACGCTTCAAAAGTGCTCATAACCTAGGCCTACTTCAAATAAGTGGATTTAGATTATTTTTAAATGTTTCAAATCGTAGAGTATTGACACTAGTAAAACTGTATCGATATGTGTGAGATGTGCAAAACCACTTGCCACTATAAAAGCTCGAACTAGGGGTAAACCTTATTTCAAAAGACATTTAAATCTATGTTACTTTTAAAGGCATTGGGGCATATTTCTTAGACCCCAGTTGTTTGTATATTTTGTGCAATTTAGTCTTACTCGAGTCTTCCCTTACTCTTTGGTTATTCCGTCAATTGAGGACAATCTTTTTTTATAGTACAGTCGGACACCTAAGTATTTCATTATTCTAGTAATATCAAATCTTAGATATTTCAAACTTATGCAGAAATATACTGTTTTGATTCATGGAGGGTAAACTTGTAATATTGTAAAAAAATAACATAAAATGTTTAGCAGTCATACATTTTTTTTTTTGCTAAAATGTAAAGAATGTATAAAGAAGATTTACCTGAATTTCATAAACACAATTTTTCAATATTATGTTATTTTTCTGGCATAATAACTGTGTCCGACGGTACTTGATATTGTCGATCATAAAATAAATTTAATTTCTGTTACTAAATTTATAGTAGGAAGTAAATAAGATCGTTAAAACATAAAGGGTGATTTTTTAGATGGGCTTAGTATGGCAACTATCCTAACCTAGAAAGAAGCAATAGGAAAGACTGTTCTTACAGTGTATATACTCGAGTTCTTTAAAGTGTATTAAGACTATGCAAGAATTTTGAAACTTCAACCTTTTGATTGACGTGCAGATCTGTATATAGCCCGTAGATCTGTGTTTGAAGCAAAAAGTTTTGGTTTTTGAATGTAAAATTTATAGCCTTTTTTATATTTAATTCGTCACCGTTAAACTCTTGTGCCAGAACAATTTTGGTCATCAAGAAGTGATGCTATTTTGATGTCACTTTATGACACACCATGACCAGTAATTTTTAGGATGGCTAACATATTATGTCCATTCCGTAAACTCACCCTATATAAAGTGTATTTTCTCCTAATATTTAAAGCACCCAAGATATATTTATTGGCGACACGAGCTCCCTAGTTTTTAAGTATCTTGTAGATACTGATAAAAATATTTTTCGTAAGAACTTAATAATAATAACATTAGTTTTCGAGTAATGGCACGGACAAATGCAACAGGCTGTTCCACCCCATGCTGTCCAATAGCAGTCAACTTCATACAATAAGTATAATTTAACAGCGACGGTTTGTAAACCCATCGCAAATTATGTATATTGATAAAATTACATACATAATTTCATTACGAGTTTATCATAGGTTTCCGAATTTCAATTAATACAGAATAGTGGTAATTTCGGCACACATCTGTACAAATATAAGTATTGATAGCTCTTTTATAAAGTAGTGCTTACTACCATTGCATCGTTTAAAGCAGTATTATTTTGAATTGCCAGTTTTATATGACATACTTCGACGTCTTTAAAATAAGAATTATAATTCTGAAACAAAGGCCTGGGTCAAGGCCAAGGGGTCAACCATATTAAAATAATACTGCTTAAAGTCATGTTAGTAATGATATACTTTCGCACAGATAAATTTGTCAAATGATAAAAACTACAATTGTTAGTGTAATCTCAAAAATTTGATTTCCAGGCAATGTAGTGTAAAATGGACATCACTACTTTTCGACCTGTCAATTCAATTCAGAGTTTCGTATTCGGCACCAGTGAGGATTCTGGCCATACGAAATATTAATAGTTAATTAGACTCCACACGCGTGACGTGTGGGTTGGGAAAGCGTGCTGCCAATTTGTCCCCCGGGCTTAAATAAATACCACTAATTAATTCTAACTACCAATAATTAGTAACTCAATTTTTTATAAAAATATTTGAATCCAGATCTAGAAAACTTTCTTTGATGTTTTTGTTATAAAATTCTAAATTAATTAATGAGAAAATAATAAAAGATAACTTGTATATAGAATAACTTTGTAATTTAAATTAAAGTCTTACCAATACTCTTTAAAACCTGATATCTGAGATAAACAAAACTTTGGACAAAAACCTACAATGTAGGAATAAGATTTTCCATATTGAATAATAGGCCTACCTTAACGTTAGTTTAAATCCTAAAAAGTTTTGCGTTTAAGCAATGAAATGCAATGATGACCGTGAGTATACAGTCTTTAAAGTTTTGTATATAACAGATTCCATACCATTTTATTAAATGATGTAAATATAAAAAATGCAATGATTAGTTTTAAACGGAAATTATTCCGTAACGCTTCTCCATTTTGTGCAATGTTTTATTTTTTTACATATTTTAGGCTTAAGGAATTTATTATTTTTATACTTGCAATGATTACAATTTGAGAGAACCGAAACTAAACTGAATTAAGTTTAAGTGCATTTAGTTATGTCAAATTTATTTGTACGTGACGTTCTATCTTATTATATAAAATGCGAAAGAATATTGGTGCACGGAGCAACAAACCAACGGTTGAACGGCAGGTGTGACCGAGCAACTTTCCTGAATTTTAATGAAGATGAAGTCGCCAGCTACAGTATAGATACAACTAGAATAAAGTTGACGGTAAAGATTAAGTTTGTTCAATCGTTACATGACTAACTACTACCGTCAACGTATGTAACGTTACTTAATTAAAGCGTGTATCTTGTTTCTTGTTTCTTGTATTTTCATTGTTATAAAATGCACTTAACTTAATTTTCTTTTGTTCTGGTTTGATTGAATTTAGGTACAAATAATGCATAATTGTTGCTGATTTGCTTGTGCACAAATTTTCAAACTCGACAAATAGAAAAAGTGTAATAAATCAGCAAGAACTACTTTTACAGCTGTCAATTTAGTTTAAAATTTGTGTTCTGTCAAATAAGCATCAATACGTATAGATTAGTTTAGAAAAATAAAAGCCTCTTGTGTTTTAGCATTGGATTAAGATAGCAAGGGTTGTGATTTATTTCTTCTAATTCGTACTCTTTCCGGCACAAAGCTATTGTTTTCTCTATTTAATACTTGGATAGATAATTTCAAATAGCAACACCGATTTTTTATCGTTTTATATTTAATTGTTGATGAAGTTAATACATTGCTTTATTACAGCATTTTTGTTTGTTTATACAAACTTTGAAAGATGAAATTTGTAATATTTTGTGCGATGTTTCAGGAAGTCAAAACTAATAATTTCAGATAACTCGGGCAGAACATAAGTTCAATCTCGCAGAGTTTTGCGCGGTAATACATTGTTTCGTTTATTTTTAACATGCAATTAAATACAGTGAAAATGTTATTACCTGTTATGTCAGAATCAGATTCAATTACTAGAAGGTTGGCTAGATTGGTACTAATAGTTCCAACTTACGTCTTTTTCTTTTTGATTCCGGTTCAAGAGGTAATAACATGTCATTGTTATAGAAGGATACTTTTTCTCCTTTTTTTAAATGTGAAATAACTTATGCGAGAAAGAAAAAAATCGATGTTTAACTATTCGTTCGACATACGATATATATTGTTAGTATAATGTGTATGTACAAATTGCGCTACTGATGTCATAAGTAGAATGTAGATTTAGATTGTAAATAAACCCCGTGTAATGTGATACTAACAGGGTCACATAGACATAATAAATTGAATTTAAAACGTTTATGGATTGCTTTTTTAATTATCTTTTTTTTAATGTCTATATTGCATTCGAATAAGACAGTTTCAAGAGCCGTATATCTATGGCATGATTTAGATAGTAAAAATATTTTTGTTTAGTACAAATTTTTATAAACATAATAATGCACATTATTATTATTAATTAGTTATGGCGATCAATATGATATTTAGTTTTTTTTCGACACGCCCATTTATTTACTTTAGAGTTCAAGAAACAATATGTATTTTAGCACCAAAATAAATATAGTTATAAGGGATGTTTTTTATCGATTGAAGTATTTATTTTAATTCTTTAATGTATTTGAATAAATATTAATTAATATAATTAAAAAATGTCCACTAAAGTAATGGACAATATTTATGGCCTTTTGTATCTGATAATATATATTTCTTTATTTAGAAAATAAATAGAAAATTGTTACTACTTAATCAATGTGTTCTCAATAACAAATAAAAAGGAATCTAATTATTTTCTGAACAGTAACATATGATACAGTAAGTAATTAAGATAAACAATAAAGAACAGTTAATTAAATAAATACTTACATTTTTAATGCTGGTAACTATACAATATAGATAAATTATATTTAAAACGGCCTTGTTAATTCAATTATCGGAAATGTGTGGCTGTTGTAATATGCGATCTAAATTATATAACGCTAATGGATGGGCTTACTCTCAAAGGAAAAAGAATATTTAAATCTTAGTTTAATATATGTGTTTCTATAACTCCAGGGTTTTTATGACAATTGTGTTTTATACAAATCTATCTCTATCAATTAAACTCAACTAATTAGACAAGTGTAAAATTAGTGGTTTTCCTTAAGGAATATTGTGAAGGATTGTCACTTTAGTTTAGAGATATAAAAACAATATTGAATATTTCTGGGAAATTTAAACTATTTTAAAATGTATTTAACTATATTCAATAGAAGGCCTTCACAAGTAGGCAATCTCATAATTGGTATAATATTGTAAGAGATGCATATTTATTGAGAGTAAGACATCATTCAAAGCTAGAATAATTGTTGTCTCCCAAAATTTTAAAGTTATTGGTAATATAAATATTTAAAACGTTAACCGGCATAATATGACAAATTAATAGTTTTGTTAAGTTCAATAAAATACAGAATGTTTATAAGCTTGCTTTTTTTTTTACCCGTTCACAGATTATCGTAATTTACCAAAGAGGACTATTCTCTTAAGGAGCTTTGTTTCTCCATACACTTAACTATGATTTTGTCGCCTCCTGCCGCTTTGCCTCCTTTTCTAGATAAGGGGCTGAAAAAAATCTTCAAAGAACAGATCTGATATTAACTTTAGAGAGAAAATAAAAGCTATGGCCCGTTTCACTAACGTTGAACATGGCAATGTCTAAATAAGTAACGTCTAATCTAAGGAGTTTCCTAAGCATACAGCAATCATTCACCATTAATAGTTGAGTCGGTGAAACTTTTTTCTTCTATTGATACAGATGTGGCCTAAAGAATAAGACATTCGACTTAGGCGATGCCAAGGTTTATTGAAAACGGGCATATATCTCTTAACATGCAAGGTGCGCGGAACCTTGAGCTTTAATTTTAGGTGCAGTATATAAAGTAACTTGTGTTTCTGTTCTTTACACTGTCGAACCTAAGATCCAATCTAAGATCATGAATTGTAAAATAATTCATGATTACCTTTATTGACTTCCGATTTACATTCCGATTGACATTTTGTGCCCCAAAAGATTGTTTTAAGGGCAAGAAGTACAGGTTGTCTAAGTCGCACTCCGAAAAAGCCTCCGGATCCTATTAGGATGACTACTGAATGATTTTGTTGAGCCCTAGAACATTTTTTACTCCTTTACAAGCTATCCCATAGCTACAATATCTCCTGGTGATAAGGCATGATGCCGATGATTGTACAGGGCCAACCTGTTAGTTTAATGTCAGTTATAAACCCATACCCATTTCGGTTCCTACGCGCATCGTAGCTTTATATACTTGGCGACAATGCTTTGTGGGTAGTGTAGTTACCAGCGGTGTGCACTTTCTACATGCAAAAAGATAAAAGCACTGCCTACACTATAATTTTTATATAACGCGTAAGGTTTTCCATTTTTTTTATTCCACTTCAAGTTAGCCTTTGACTGCAATTTCAACTGGTGGAATTGCTGGAAAGGGATGATGTGGCAGTCTAAGATGGTAGCAGGGGTATGAGTGATATACGCCTTATCCCTTTAGACGACCCCCTATTTATTTATGAATTAAACAAAAAATTGTGTCAGGTGCTTTATTGCTAAAATATTTATAAATTATTATAAAACTTATAAATTACATCAATAAATAATAATAATTGCTGACATAAAATGATCAATTAATACCTGAAATTCGACATAACAGTGCTGTCTATGCTCCTACAGGAATGCTCTTTGATTCACAAAACAAATACAAATAAACATGGATTTAAATCGTAGATATGTCCTCAAATTCATGAAGTGTGTGAGCTCACACACTTCTGATAAGACATGCGGCTTTACTAAAAACCTTTCTAATACGGCTCTAATAGCCATTGCCATCAACTGTTAAGTTGTATTAATTTTCTCGATGTTAAGGCAAATCTACGATTGATTTTTTTTTTTTTCTATAATTTACTCTGAACGCAAAATAGTAACAATTTTATTGTTTAAAAAAAATGCGAAAGATTATATAAAAAAACAAATTATATGTTATAGGTAAAAGAGGTACATAAATTTCTCTTGCATAAGCCGATGTGTTTATGCCACCTTATATAATATTAATGTACCTGCTACGTCCCGCGTATTTACCGAACAGCGTTATGCTTCTTAGTCCGCAACCTTGTTGTAGACAATGTAAAGTTATCAAAATTAAGTTTAATTTGCTATACTCCGCGAAAAGCAGGAGAATCTGTGTGGTGTAATTTATAATTTCTTCAATCCTTATACTCCACACCAAACAGATCTTCGGGAATATACCCCTCTACGCACGTTTCGCTCCGAAACCGGAGCATCCTCAGATGTCGACTTTACAATGACAACAATTACAGATTCTCCTGCTTTTCGCGGAGTATTAAAGCAAGCAAGATTAATTATCAAAATTAAGCAAATTAAGCTTAATTTTGATAATTAATCATGGATTTCCGCAAAATAACGCCTTCTTCTATCCAAATGCAAAGTTGTTTTTATTTTATTTAATGCTTACATACCTACATTTCTTACTGAAAAAATGTAAGTCCCATTCAATCTTTAGTGTAACTCGTCTACCTCTTTTACTTATAACATTAGAGGATAGGATAATAAAATAATAAATGTTATAAAGCGACTTAATCGATAAACAAAACAACCAATTTACGTAACAAAAATAAATCAAAACAAATGAACCGAATAGATCACATTTCACGTTGGAATTAGATCTTGATTACCAGCGAGATGTTACTGACTCTAGAGGGAGCGTTTTTTTTGTTATTTCTTTATTCTACTATAAGTTAGCCCTTGACTGCAATGCACTTTAAGGTGGTAGCGGACTAAGCAGTCCGAGATATAGCAGTTATACTACAAACCGATACCCCTAATCGGTTTCTTCGCGAAATCGTACATAAATTCGAAATCGCTAGACACCACGTCTTTTTCAAAATACCCTAGGGTAGGGTATTTAAATATAAAAAACGTAACGGCGGCGTTACGTTTGTTGTTAGTTTTTTTCCTTCATACAAATTTGACATTTAAAATTACTAACACCGATATAATGATTGCATAAAACTTAAGCCCTAGAGACGACCGGACCGGTGTAGGCAGTCTCTGACGCTCGCAGGGTCAAAGCGTATTCAATGATAGGATTTTGTTATCACTGTTTCGTTTTTGAGGGGCTCCAGAGGCAATAACATCTCATTGCAGATTACAAACTAAGTTCTTATAACCTAAAAAATGTCAAACGGACCGCGCAGCGTATTATAATTTACACGTAACAGTAACAAATGCAATAAAAACTAGATTTTGATGCCTAAGAAATCGTCCCGCTCATGTCTAAAGCTGAGGGCTAGAGTAAAACATTCCTTTTAAGCGCTTCAACTAAGATGAAGCGTAGTTTCATAGGAGTTCTCCTATCATATCGACTTGACACCAACTGAAATAAAATAATTTAAATGTGAACTTTATGTGTTGAGACATAAAGTGTTATTTGCAGTGTAGTGATGGCAGATCAGAATACAGTTGTCCCAGTCCCTTCTCTCCCTGCAGGTGTGGAACGAGGCGACTAAGGAATGTAACGGAGAACGGGCAACAACGTCCTCTATGATGCTACTTCTACCATCAACTACGATCAATATATGAACGTAGGAACACAGCACAGTATATTTTAATTTCAAAATATGATTTTTATGCATTTGGTTTCGTTGGGCGAAAAATAATAAACTATTTTTCTTACTTTTTTCAGAATGTAAACATTATTTATAGTGTAAAGTATGTTTAAAATCGGAAATTTAGTTTGTTTTTATTCCTTTTTTCTTTTTTTCTATTTAAATAAAATGTAAACCCATTACCGGCCCACTACAGGGTAAAGTGCGGAATGGTGGAATTCACACGCCTTTGCGAACAGTATGGAAAACTTAGGCAGGTTTGCTCGCGATGTTTTCCTTCACCATTTAATCAAATTATTTACTTAATACGCACATAACTTCGAAGAGCTAAAGAAGCGAGCCTGCCATCGAATTGGATTCCTCTGAAAGTGACGCAAAAGTCTTTTTAAAACATACGTTACAATAAAAATAAATAGAAATATTGTTTACAAAATAAAACAAGTTACAATAAAGAGTAAGTGTAACTTTTTGAAAATCAAATATAGCGATAAAATTTGTGTGACATTTTTTTTGTGATTTTCCTTCTGGAGTTACATAAGGTAATTTTTAGTTCGTAAATATAACACAGTTCCACGAGAAAGCTTATAATCCGCACGGACGAAGTCGCGGGCATCAACTAGCTATAATAATATATGGTTTATAAAATCTAGACTATCCATAGTACGAACTAGTAAAGCATGTCGTCACAGAGAATCGTTATAACATTGCGTATTATTATATTTACAATCAACTTCTAACGGAAATATTAAATTATATAATCCGCGCCATTAAAGAATAGAGTTACGTGTTTTTTTTGGCGATGGTACTCCACATCTCCGTTAATCTGAACTGATTTCCTATATCTCCTAAGATATGGCTTATAAATGCCATACCGCTAACAGGTTAGCCCGCTACCATCTTATCTGGATTATCAATAACCATCAGGTGAGATTGCAGCCGAGGGTTGACTTGTAGTGGAATTTAAAAAAGTCAGGTTTGACCTCAAAGGGGTTAATTTTAATCAAAACTGTTAGAGAAATAACTGTACAAAGTTGTCATAAACAAATAGGCAGTGGCAAACAAAATATCAGCTGTCTTTACAGTGTATGTCAAATGGAGTCACGGATTACTGTGTCTAATAGTATTAAAATAATAATTTACACACGTGTAAATGTGATTTCAAGTCATTTGACGTAACTGAAATATATGTTATAAAAAATTGTATTAATTTCTCTAAATCGAGTTTCAGTTATGTTTTTTATGGGTGTAATGTTGGCATTGTAAACCACTTTATATAATAACCATTCATAAAAATTAATTTGGATATAAAAGTAGTTTGGATACTTTTCGTTTAGCTACGTCAAGTTTATTTATGGGTCTTTACAGCGAAGGCATGACAAATCAAAATGATTATTTAAGAAAACTTTGACTGTAAACCCATTTAAAATAATAAAAAAAAACAAAAACTTTTACAAGATTTAATGGAAATATGGAGTGAGAACGCCAAAAAATACGCGTTTGGTACGAATTCAAAAAACCTCCACCTCCTCAATCGAGATAATTAAAAAACAATCGCTATATAGAAGCTTGGTGCTTTTTACATAATCTATTGTACTTATTGAGTGCATTGGCATAACCTTTTTTCTACAATCATCATAGAACCACATTACTGATTGATACAAACCAGTCATGAGCATATTTTAACATGATATAATTTTTTTTTATATTTAACGATTAATTACTTGTATAGTTCGATTCAAACTTTATGTCGTCTTGGAAGCCTAGCTGCGAGTGTAGCTTCCCGCAACTGTACCGACGTGAGTGGCTGATACCGAATATTTAATTCTGCACATCGAAATGCACGAAGTTCGTGAACTTATAAAGTTTAATTCGAATTATGTAAAGTATGATTAATAGTTCTTATTTACCGTGCTTGTAAAACAATATTTTCAGTACTTTTTAGTGTAAAGTGTGTTTTAAAAATGGAAATAAAAACAATTCAAGTCTAATATGCTAAGCGGGCTAACATGTGTACGCGTTTGTATATTTATGAGGCTGTAATTTTAAATTCATACTCTGTCTTTTACGTGACATCATACCAGAACAGTAAATCGCCTGGCGGCACATCTTTGTCGAGTGGTAGAGTGGTAACTAGCCACGGCCGAAGCCTGACCTGGCCAGTTCAGAGAAACTTCAGAAATTATAAATTCCCGCTTTGCAGTGGCAGTGGGGGAATCGAAACCGACACCTTCCACTTATTAAGACCTCATCACTCACCATTGCGCCATAAAATACAAATGTAGTAATAAAAAATGCTTTTCACTAAAAAGTAATCAGAAGAATGTCCTAGAAAAAAAGACAATTAAGAAAAAATTAACTATAGACGTGTACGAAATATTTCAAATACCTACAATTTGTTCACCTTGTACCTAGCTAAGGAAAGACTATAACTTCGGTGGTTTGCGCACATAAACCGTGTATCTATCTAGCTGAGGGGAGACTACAGTCACGCGGGTAACTGGTAGTCAGTACAGCAAGTAGTCTCTGTACCGCGGGGGGGTGAGCGTGCATCAGTCCAGCTTGGCTCGCTTGGCTGACGGGGGGTCTTCGTCTTCGACGTTGGTGTCGGGCAGCGAAGGGAGGTTCAGCTCTGTGCAGCGTTTGCTGATGAACTTCTCTAGCCGCATGCCCGCTCTGCAACAAAATATATTTTACAGATAAATAATTATATATTTTTTGTTTACATTTTACAAAATAGGACTTAAGATGGCAGTTTTTATGAGATGTGGACCCCAATCTCCCGGCAATCGCAGCTAAGCCCCGTTGCTTAGCCAACTAAGATACGGTGCTCATACAATTGAAGCTGAATTTATAGTTTCGCCTTTTTATCAGCCTTATAGCGACTATCAGCGCCCTCTATTAGGGTAAAATAAATAAGGTAAAATTCAATTTAAAAAAAACCAACTTAAGATTTTTTAATTAATATGTATTTAATGTATTTTTTTATTTAAAGGGGTCTTTAAGAAAATAAATCTTCATTTTAAAATATACTATATTAACTAGCCGCACCCTGCAGTTTTACCGGCACGTGTATAAACGCAAGTTTGTTTTTGTCAAAATTGTTCATTGCAAGGTGCAGTTATTAGGTTATATATATATAATTTGGAGGAAATTTCCTATACTAAACCGTCCGTTTGAGAGATGTTTGTAAAAATCGGGTGTTTTAAAAATAACTTTTTCAGTTAAATGTATGTTTAAAAAAAACACTTGATGATAAAACTTGTTATTTTAATAAGAATGAATACTGCGATACTAATTGTAATCCACTTTTTTTCTATCGTCATTTTAAAACACAAAAGATTCTATTAAGACTTAACTATAATATTCAGATAAATTCCCTCGCAGTCTTTTTTGTGGGATGAGTACTTTAATCATAAAAAGTATCATCTCTTTCATCAATAGTTTTTCAGCGCTCGCCAAGTAATGAATTTAACAGGCAAAATTTTACTACATTATTGCAATTTCTTAAGATCTCCAATTTTTTTGAAATTAATTGTTTCTGGAAGTAACATTTTCCTGACTATTCAGCTTTCTTTTGGCAACGAAATCTTTAATTCAACGAACGAATTCGACGAAAAGTACTTTCGTACAAAACAATAACCAAAAAACCATTTCCTCTGCATAATATTAGCATAGATAGATCGAGGAGTATACTAACTTGGCTACGGGATGCGAGTCCTTGTTGTAGGTATAGCAGTTGTTGAACACGAGCGCCACGTCCGCCACCAGCGCCGCGTCCGTCGCGTACTGCGAGCTCTCTAGCTTGGCCTTGATCGTCGACAAGTCCATCGGCTGCTCGATCACATTCAAGTAGTCGGGCACCTGGAATCAAACAATCACATTACAGTGGATCCCCGGTAGTCCGGCCCCTGTCTAATCCGGCGCCCCCTGTAATCCGACATGGTCTATTATTTATTATTGAATACGTATTCGCTAAGCATGATTAAACAAGTTACAACTTGTACGCACCATCACTATTGTGGTCGGATTACAAGGTACTCTTTTGTAAAAGAATCCGGACTATAGGGGGTCTTAGGCAGTACTCTATAATCCGACGAATTCGATAGTTCGACACTGCCCTGAAAATTTTTGTCGGACTACCGGGGGTCCACTATATTGCAGATTGACAGTGTTCCATAGCCCAAAAATGAGTAAAAGAGTGAGTGGTTCAGCGGATATGGTTCTTATAACGCCAACTAATAATATTAAAATTTCAATGAGGATGTGATTGTTGAAGACCGTGGCGACCGATTTGTGGCGCAACAGTGAGCTCTGTGAATTATGTGTGTGAGGTGAGGTGTGAGGAATTATGTGAGGTGAGGTGTGAGGAATTATGTGAGGTGAGGTGTGAGGAATTATGTGAGGTGAGGTGTGAGGAATTATGTGAGGTGAGGTGTGAGGAATTATGTGAGGATGTGTATTATAAGTGGGAGGTCCCGGGTTCGATTCCCGGCGATTTAGTGTTCCGGTGCGATGTCGCGTAGAAACCGATTAGTATGACTACCATAATCCCTAACAGGTTAGCCCGCTACCATCTAAGACCACTATTACATACTACTATTTATTATTACAATTTACTTATATTACTTTAGTAATTGATGTAAGAGGTACTGTCTTCCTTATATATATATATATATATATGTTACCGACAAACGATAACGCGATACGATGAGCGCTGAAATGGGGATAATATCATCTGTCGGCAACATTGGTAACTACTCTGTAAATCTATAGTCTATGCATACTACACTATAAATTTACTTGGCCCCTTGCGGTGTCCATTTAAAGTGAATTTGACAAGACGTGACAATAACTTACTATCATTTATATATATTTCTTTTTTTAATATGATTCTTCTAGTTTATATTTGCATCTAGCATAATACCTAAGAATTTCGCACTATCCGTGTTCTCTTTAATACCATTATTGACTACTATATTTCGTTACTTCCTAAATTGTATCAATTTAGTTTTTGTGCCTTCATTGATAAATGTATCTCTTCAGTGCATTTAATGTTTATTTTTTCATATTCTAGTGTAGTGTTAAAGTTTTTTTACTTCATGTGTTTTAGTATTGTCGGCGAACATAACACAAGTATGTTCAGTTATATTCAGTATGAGCAGTCATTTATGTAAATTAAGAATAATAATGGGCCCAAGATGCTGCCCTGAGCAACACCTATTGCAACTTTTTTACAAATTGTTAACTTATATATAAACAGTAAGTTGAACTAATAAAGAGTATACAAACACTTTCGTTAAAAAAGTCTTTTTTACCTCGTCGACGGGCACGGGCTCGTAGAAAGGCCAGCTGTCCTTGTGTCGCATGGCGTCCGTCAGCAGCTGTGCGAGCGCCTCCGGGTGGAATACTTCTACCATCTCTCTCCGCCCGCGCTTCTTGCCTGTTCGGGTCTCTTCTATAAACAATAATTAAATTTTGTAACATTCTTACTGTATTCACCTATTCCCTAAATGAATAACGCATCTAGAGCAAGAATGTATTTTTCTTGAAACATCAAAAACGTCTATTCGTTTAAATGTCCACTGGAAAGTTGACGTTTTCCATAACTAAAGTAGCCATTATTATACTCTGTCCTTTTAACTATTTCTATGCCAAAGATACTCACCATGTACGCCATGCGTTAGTGATTTTGATCTTCTCGTTGTGCTACCGTTTAATACTTCTTTCGGCCTGTTAACAAAACAAAATTCATAATTATTATTAGCTTTTAACTGCATATTAATGTTTACTTATTGATTTTTATTATATGTACGTATTGAAGCGGTGATAGCCAGAGGGTTCGAATCCCAGCACTCAACTCTAACTTTTCTGAGTTATGTGCGTTTTAGTTGAAGTATTACTTGCTTCAAAGGTGCAGGAAAACATCGTGAGGAAACCTGTATATACCTGTGTATACCTGAGAGTTCTACATGTTCTGTTGTTCAAGGTGTGTGGAGTCCAGCAATCCGCACTGGGCCAGCGTGGTATACTCTGGCCTTAACCCCTTCTCATTGTGGGAGGCGATCCGGTCCCTGCAGTGGGCCGGTAATGGGTTAATTTATTACGAAGGAACCATTTAATTATTATGGAACTATGCTTGGAGTATATGTACGTGATCAAATATAAAATGAGGAGATCCGTAGATGAACCAGAATTACCGAAATGGCTCAACGTGATACTGAAGTGGCAATGGGCGGGGGCACATAACTCGGAGAACCAATGGATGTTAGGGTCGCACGGTGCTGAAATGGTGACCTAGTATCGTTGGTAGACAGATGTCATTTTTAAAATCGCGCAGGAACCCTTAATCTTCCCTGGATAAAATGTATCAAATGGCCGTCTCCAGGATACAAACTATGCATAGATAACAATTGCTTTTTTGTTAAATAGCGAGACTATTTTTTACCAGCAGATTTTCCGGAATAAACAATATCATATGTACCTGGGATGCTTGGCTACATTAATGCCAATTTTCACCGCCATTGTACCTCCTTTTTACAAAAAGCTTTATATATCGTTACCATACTCACTTGCGTCCCCTTTTGGGCGTGCCGTTCGTCATAGGCGAGGGCTCTTTGCTCCCTCTAGATTTCTTCCCCTTTAGTGACACTAGCGATGAGTTGTAGTCGCTGTCTTCAGATTCTAATAATAAAATAGTAATCATTATTAATTGCCATTTCATTGCTCGATATAACTTACACGCCCAGCGAACGAGCAACGAGACCACAAAAGAGTATCATCACATTAACAAATTAAACTGTACTAAGAAATTAATCATTTCTGCAATAACCGCGGCTTAAACGATGTGTTTCAAACATCGTTTAACTTTATACAATGACATACATAAATATAAAAAATACCGTCAGGATTATTTTCTTTAAGCGTATTTACACACAAAGGATTTCAGAATTTTTCGCAGTCTATATTCGTAAGAATTCAAATTGCAAGTAAAATGAAATCTTATGACTAACTTCTTATTTGCTAATTAGAATAAATAGTTAATCCAAGCCCAGCATTAGATGACACGTATCAGCCATATGAAAAGAAACGGAAATGAGCGGAGATGTTACATACAGGCTTCGAAAATTATGTAACTATGCATGTCGCCTAACAAATTATGTAACCTATCGCCGTACAATGAATGATACAATAAAGTGGGTAACACTCCGAAAATAAACTTCGAAAGTTTGTGAAGAGTTAGTCGAAAAACTTAAATAAAAATTGATGATAAAGAGATGATTGTGAATGGATATACAGTTTATGGAGACCAGCTTGAAAACAAAGCGAGCGGTTGTACAATGAGTGATAACATAAAATAAGTAACGTTCAGAGGACAAACTTGAAGATAACCTTAAAAATCAAGCATGTGAAGTGTTAGTTAAAGAACTTCTTTACATAAGACAGGTAAAGAAGGTATTAGAGATATCATAATGAGTGTGATGACATATGTAATCCATGCTTAGCCTATCAATGAGTATCAAGCTATCAATAAATGGTAACACAAAGTGGGGAACGTTCAGAAAGAAATAAAAAAGAAGCTTGCGAAGATTTAGTATACTTATTAACATAAGACAGATAATAGAGCGATGTGTAATGACATAGTTAACCCAAGGTTAGCCAATTGATGAGTACAAGGCGATCAATAAATGCTAATACAGAGTGGGGAACGTTCAGAGGAAAGAAATGAAAATACCCTTAAAAGTAATAAAAAAAACTTTAAAAGAATTTGTTAAAGAAATTATTAAAATAAAACAGATAATAAAAAGATGATTTTGAATGAGTAAATAGTTATTCCATGCCCAGCCATTGAATGAGTATAAAACAATCAGCCGCACAATGAATACACTCACACAAAGTGGGTAACCTTCAGAGAACCAACTTCAAAATAAACTTCAAAGAAATAAAAAATAAAAAGCTTGAACTTTTTAAAATAAGACACATAATAAAGAGATGATTGTGAATGAGTAAATAGTTATTCCATGCCCAGCCATTCAATGAGTATAAAACAATCAGTCGCACAATGAATACACCCACACAAAGTGGGTAACCTTCAGAGAACAAACTTCAAAATAACCTTGGGAAGAAATAAAAAAAGCTTGAACTTATTAAAAAAAGGCAAACAATAAAGAGAGGTAATTGTGAATGCAACCAGCCGAACAATAAATTATAACAAAAAGTGGGTAACCTTGTAAGGACAATCTTGAAAATAACCTTCGAAAGAAATAAAAAAAAGCTTGTGAAGAGTAAGTTAAAGAGCAAATAAAAATAAGACGCCCAGCCACTTTATGATTATCAAGCGATCATTAAATTCTAACACAAAGTGAGTAACGTTCTGAACACCGAATTGAAGATAGCCTTCGAGAGTAGTATAAAGCTTGTGAAAGGTTAGTTGAAGAACTGAAAGAGAGATGCAAATTGCATGCGGAGATGAGCATTTCTATGATTTCCAAGCGAGCCGTACAATGAGATTGAGTGATATCACTAAGTGGGTAACGGTCAAAGACAAACCCGAGGATATCGTTCGATTGTTAATCTCACGCGCGTACTGCTGGATGTTGGTGATGGCTGCAGCCGCACATCGCCGCTGACTGCCTTGCGCTTGGGAGACAAGAAATACATTTTTTTTTTACAGGAATAATTGACGGACGTGGAATCTATCGCTTATAAACAGACCAACACTTCGCAGGGCATGCAAGGATTACGTCCTCCAATATGCCGCCCTGTGTCCATTAATTTGAAGCGTAGAACAACTACGCTTCCTGCCTGTTTTACCACCAGCAACCACGCCCTGCAGACCGGAACACAGCATTGCAACAATGCTGCTTAGCGGCAGAAATAATC
Organism: Pararge aegeria; assembly: GCF_905163445.1. Classification (NCBI taxonomy): domain Eukaryota; kingdom Metazoa; phylum Arthropoda; class Insecta; order Lepidoptera; family Nymphalidae; genus Pararge; species Pararge aegeria. The sequence goes on from NC_053198.1 coordinate 15,600,584, forward strand.
ATGGCGATAGTACTTCCTCGGACCCCCGGACGCTCTCCGTCACAAAAAGCTCTACTTATATTATGACATACGTCGTTAACATCGTCGTTTAATAGCCTTAGACTTAATGCTATGATGACGGCAGGTCGTAGAGCTGTCACCTCACCTCCTTTTTCCGCGGATTTCAGACGAGGCGACTAAGGTAACGGGTAGCAGCGTCCTCAATGCTGCTGCTACTACTACCGTTCACTGCGACACCAACCCGTCTGCCAAGTGTGGTTATAACGGGCAAATCCTCCCGTTTCCCTCCCAAGTTTTGTCAAATTGAAGATGGAGGAAGCAAAGTCGAAAAACGAAAATTTTTATTTTGTTCAATTACTTTTTGGCTTCTCTGGTATTTGTACCTAGAATCGCGAATATTTCTACGATATTTTGGATAGGCATAAAAGTCATTAACAGTCGAAGTAACATATACCATGTTACTTCAACTACAAATACCTTTTAGTCAAAGAACGGACAGCGTCGCGGAATAATCCAGTTAATGTACTGACTTGTTAAAGGATTGAATCAGCATTGGTGTGCAATTCTGCGACCAATCAGAGGGTCTCAGTTTATGCAAGGCCTGTCACCAGTAAGACGCAAATAGCACGCCTCTTTGAAAGCGTTTGATTGGCGCTGCTATCGCTCGCTACGACGGGAATACCATTTTAACTTAATTATACTGTCCCAACCCCAAGTTTGGAGGCTGTATTCCCACTCTATCACGGGCGACCCTATATTTTTTCATCTGTCAAGTGTTAGTAGTAAGAGCTCCCTCTAGATTTAAACGATTCATAAAAACAGGCATTAGAGTCTGAAATCCTGTACTTGTGGTTGTTGTTTTGCAAACGTTCTGCCCTGAGCTAAAGAACTGTAGGCAAATTTAATCTTTAACACAATGCGCATAAGATCCATTCTACCCCGATGTTTAAGTATTTCCATCTTGTGCTAAAGTGGTTTTGTCTTGCTCTGCAAAACCCCAAACGAAAGAATTGTAGGCAAATTGAAGCTTTAACACAATTCAAATAAGATCCTGTCTACCTCGATGTTTAAGTATTTACATCTTGTGCTAAGGCGGTTTCTGTTTTTCAAACGTTCTGCCAAAAGCCAGAGATAAAGAACAGTTGGAAAATTGAAGCTCTAAAACAATGCAAATAAGATGCTTTTTTTATCCGATGTTTAAATATTTCCATCTTGTGCTAAGGCGGTTTTTGTCTTGCAAACGTACTGTCAAAAGCCTGAGTTACAGAACTGCGAGCAAATTTAAGCTTTAGGACAGTTCATATAAAATGCCTTTTACTCAGATGTTTAAATATTTCCACCTAGTGCTAAGGCAGATTTTGTCTTCCAAACGTTCTGCCAAAAGCCAGAGATATAGAAATGTTGGAAAATTTAAGCTTTAACACAATGATAAAAAGATCCTTTTTACTCCCGTGTTTAAATATTTCCACCTTGTGCTAAGGCAGTTTTTGTCTTCCACGAGCCCGAGTTAACAACTTTAGGCATATTTAAGCTTTAACACAATGCAAATAAGATCTATTATACTCTGATGTTCAAGCATTGAAAATGCTTGTGCTAGGGCTACTCACCTCTGGTGGGGTTGGCGCAGGCCTCGCACAGGAACCGGCGCGACAAGCGCTGTCGCGGCGCGGCGCACTCCTCGTGGAAGCGCGCGGCGCATGCGCGGCACTGCGCCGCCAGTCGCCCGCCGCTGCCGCACGCGCCGCAAAGCGATAGCGCCTCCTCAGCATCGAACGCTTCCGAACTGTCGAGACCATAAGCCGGATTCAGTATGTATCTATGCCCAGCGGGATCCCATAGCGGAGGAGAAAGCAGTTAGGTAAGGCCACATAAAAATCAATAAAGACGACTATAATTGTTTTTTTTATTTTTTTGACTAAATACATCGCCATCTAACCCAAAAGTAAGCTTAGCTTGTGTTATGTGTACTAAGATGACTGTAGAATATTTTTTTTATGAATAATATACATAAATACTTATTATATACAGATAAACACCCAAACACTGAAAAACAAAATAAAGTTTAATATAAAGTTGGAGGTCCTCAGCCGTATATTAAACAAAAATCGCTTCTAAAGCATTTATTTCAGTCTCTAGTTGTAATTTGTTAACAGTCTGTGCACTTAGAAATACTATTTTTAGAAATCTCGTGGGAAACATTTGTTTCCATCTATTCTAGAATGTGCAGGAGACATTTTTCTCCCCGGAGAAAGGACACAATAAACTGAGACTTAAACGCACCTATCGTCTAACTCCTCCTCAGGTTTCTCCTCTGTGTACAGTTTTCTCCGTTTCCTTGGCGTTTTTTCCTTCGGCTTACATTGTTCGCAGAACCAGTCACCTTCTGGAACTTTCTGTAACAAAAAAACAATGTTATTAAAAAAAAAAAAAAACTTTGTCCTTCAATACTTTACCGCAGCGTTCATCGGATTGCAATAAAACTCTAGACAACTTATTGCTTGTACTCGCAACAAGGTTAAAGCCAATAAGGGTATATACGTTTCGACAATAGACAAATAGTAATAATTGACGTACCAAGGAGATTTACCACTAAATCAGATCAATCAGAGCAACACTTCGCAGGGCTTGCAAGGTACAGGTCCTGCAAAGTGCCTCTCTGTGTACATCAACCTTATGCGTGGGTGTTAAGCCTTCATCATCATCATCATCATCATCATCATCACCATCATCACATCAACCGATAGACGTCCACTGCTGGACATAGGTCTTTTGTAGGGAGTTCCAAGTCCCACGGTTCTGAGCCGCTTGGATCCAGCGGCTACCTGCGACGCGCTTAATGTCGTCTGTCCACCTCGTTGGGGGCCGACCAACGCTGCGCTTACCAGTTCGGGGCTGCCATTCCAGCACCTTGGGACCCCAACGTCCATCCTTTCTCCGAACTATGTGCCCGGCCCATTGCCACTTCAGCTTCGCGACTCGTTGAGCTATGTCGGTAACTCTGGTTCTTCTACGAATCTCCACATTTCTGATTTGATCGCGTAGATACTCAGAGCATAGCTCTCTCCATCGCCCGCTGAGTGACTCTGAGCCTTCTTATGAGGCCCATAGTTAACGACCATGTTTCAGAGCCACAGGTCATCACTGGCAACAAGCACTGTTCGAAGACTTTTGTCTTCAGGCACTGAGGGATTTTTGACGAAAAGATGTCACGAAGTTTCCCGAACGCTGCCCATCCGAGTTGGATTCGGCGGTTCACCTCCTTCTCGAAATGGGACCTACCTAACTGGATCGTGTGTCCTAGGTATACGTATTCGTCAACAATTTCGAGTGCAGTGTTCTCAACGTTAAACCTTATGTGTCTGTAATTACACCGGCAACCACAGACCGCAACACAGCAATGCTACCATGCTTTGTGAGAGGAATAAGCACAAGCTATACAACTAATGTAAGTCATTCGATTTGAACTATAGAGTCATTCGGAATTTAATTACGACAAAACTCCGAAAACTTGTGATACCAGTGTTTAGTAATTACCTTTGTTTGTAATCTTAACTGTATGCATGAAAGAAAGAAATATTTTTATGTAAATAAGAATACTATTAATATCTACCTTATTTATATATAACACACAAAATTATGTTTCATGAACAATATACATGAAATATTGACATACTTATATTAAAAAAAGACCGACAGATATGACATGCCCTTTTATCATAAAGCATGAAGTATGAATGAATGTACACTACAGAACAACAAAAAAATATAACACAGAGCAAGTTTGGGAGAGGGTTCATACACATAATAAACATAATTCAATTTGGAACACTAAGAGACAGTTAGTTATCGGAAAACCAAGTTTCACTCAACATTAAAATTTCAGATTTTAGTAGAAATGAATTAATAATATCACCGGAATGAGCCCGCAGTCTTTGACATTGAAGGTATATACTGTCAAACCTCGTAGCTAAGTTCAGGGTGTCGGTTTTTTGTGACGGTGTCCGCGCGCATCGTAAAAATTTACCTTCACCATTTTTCCCTAACGCGCCAAAAGAAGTAGAACTTCAATAATAATTATAATAGTGATAAATGGGCAGTAACCAGAGTTAACATTTTGCCAATAGTTATCTCTACCACCAGGTGACACCCCAAAAACTTTGCAAACCAATCTCGACTTACTAAAAATGCCAAATTTCACTCACACACTTACTCAGAAGAACTAGTTATTCTTAACACATGTCGTATAACCCGATTTTTTTTATTATTAACATCACCTCATAGCCCCTTATAAAAATTACTATTTGCTAATATTATTACTAAGTGCTGTTACGCTTGGTTACGACCCGCGTATCAGTTTATTGACCCCTTTTAAAAAAGGGAGATTATTTAGCATAAATAAATATATTATATGTCAGTTTTCTGTAACGGTGTGCGCGCGCATCTTAAAAATTTACTCTCTTCATTTATTCCGTAGTATAACATTAAAATTCTATAACGTTAATTAATTGAAGAAGAAAAAACACTTTATTGCACGTATAAAATACATATGGGAAAAGAAACATTAATGAAACAGTAAACAGTGTAGACATGCAAAGGCGGCCTTAATGCTGCAAGCACTCTCGAGCAACAGAACGGGATATTGCCAAGAGGGATGTAATATATACATAAATACCAAAATGTTGATACTAATACATAGATAATTTAAATAAAAATACCTAAAATATAAGTATAAAATATACATAATAACTATAAATATATGATATACATCTATATATATAAAAGAGAAAGTGTGTGGGTATGTTCCGTATAGGCTCCGAAACGGCTGGACCGATTTCAATGCTACTTTCAGGGAATCTCCGGATTGACCTGCACTCCTATTTTTAAATTGTCAAACTGTCAAATACAGCTTTTTTTTACTATGATGATATTCTATTGTTGGGTGTACATGGGTGTAGATAATGATCTTCACCCGCTCGAGAAGAGAATAAATACGGAGAGAAATAAATGATTTAATATATTATGAGACTTAAATTAAAAATTTAATTATGTAAGTTTATTGTTTAAATAAAATAAAGCAAAATCAAGTCCGGCGAAGCGGGCTGGGTACGCTCGTAATTTATGAAAGTAGATTTTAATACATAATTTACAGACAGTAATAAAGCAACAACTTCAACTGCCAACACCCAAAGAGACGTAGTAGTTCTTCAGACGACTCTTAAATATAGGAAGGGAACTACTTTCCACGGATTTCAGCAGGAACTTGTAGGAATGGACTGGATAAACGTCCGCCTTGTAGTTCTTGTACGTACACGTAACGTTTCAAATTGTTCAGCCACTCACCGCCAGCTTGGGCTTGAGGCAGTAGAGGTGGTGGCCCTTGTTGCAGCCGTCGCACAGCAGCATGCTGTCGGGGTCGGCGCGGCGGCGGCACACGCGGCAGCTGGCGTTGAGCACGCTGGCCGCCCAGCTCACGCTGCTGTCCAGCGCCAGTAGGTGCAGCGCCAGAGCGGCGAAGCTGCGGCTCTCCAGCAGCGACACCTCCCAGCGCTCCAGCGCATCCAGCTCCAGCGGCCTGTGGCGCGCCTCGCGGTCCCGGCGCTCCTTCTCGTCCAGCCCTGCAACCACCAGCCGATTACTGTAACTCCCGAAATCAGAATCCACAACATTTTTTCATATACCATTTATTTATTTACTAGCTATTTATTGCCCGCAACTTCGTCTGCGTTTGATTTTGTTTTTTGATGTGGCATTAATAAATCACTCAAAATAGAGACCTCCAAAGTTTTTCTGGGCGTGACCTTGGATGATAACCTATGTGGTGCCCATATAGACTTTACTGACTTTGAAATAGCTAGGCTTGTCTATTTTGCGTACTTTCATAGTTCTATGTCCAACGGAATAGTGTTATGGGGTAAAGCTGCTGATATCGAAACTGTATTTATATTGCAGAAAAGAACTTACCTCTAACAATTTAGCCCATTACCATCTTAGACTGCATCATCATTTAACACCAAGTGAGATTGCAGTCAAGGGCTTTCGGGATGCAAGTTCGATTCCCAGCAAGCATCTAACTTTAAGTTACGTGCGTTTTAGTTACAAAATTATCACTTGTGCTTGAACGGCTAAGGAAAATATTAATATTCTTCTTATATTTATTGTTCTCAATAATATTCTCAAAGATGTGCGGAGTCCACCAATCCGCACTGGGCCAGCGTGGTGGACTACGGCCTTAACCCCTTCACGTTGTTGAAGGATATCCGTGCCCTGTAGTGGGCCGATAATGGGTTGATATAATGTATCTCACCCAGCGGCCTTCTCAGGTACTTCTGGTGTATGGACTGCGCAACTTGCAGCAGTGCGCAAGCCAGTCCTCGTACTACGTCCGGCTTGGCCGCAGGACTGTCTTCCTCTGGCTCCGACTTCACGCCGTTCACCTTCGACACCTCCAGACAGTGTCCCGGATCGCGATATTTGTTTTCTGCTATTATTTCTATTTCTGATTTGTCAATGTCTGCAAAAAAAAAAAGCACCATCTTTGACACAGAACTTGTAATACGATAAGTAGACAGATACCTATAAAACACTGGCAGTGCATATTTTTTTACGTGTTATAAACTAAAACAGTATTTTCGTTGCTTTTTATTGTAATGAAAGTGTTTTAAGATACAAAATAAAAAAACCAAGGAGACTTTCATTTGTATCCCATTTTTTTTTTTAATACTGTGCGCGTGTCTGTCTTTTATCTTCAATAAAGTTTTTATAAGTAAACACTAAGAATGTTTACGAATTAATTTGTATGGAAAAATAAATATGCTTCTTTTGATATATTTTTATCAGGGTGATTCCTTATAAAATATACTTATGCATCTTTCGAACAAAATCCCTTATTCGTTAACACATTATATACTGTACCATAAAATAAATACTCAGATTATGTTTAGCAAATACATTTAATTATTTATTAGCTTTTTAAGGGAAACAAACAGTACTATTTATTCTATATATTACATATACTATAGAGTAATGCAGTATTATTATATCAAATAAACCAAAGTTTCCACGACTCAGTTATACATAAGCGATAACATTAACTACAAATTGCTCAGGAATTAAGTACCTAGTGAAAATTAAACACAAAAAAAAATCTTATATTACTTATTTTGCCATTATTATTTTCCTAAAAGTGCCAATTTTAACGTGAAAATTGTCCGTCTAACTATATTTGCTGTTGATAGCACGAGATAAAAAAAAAATTATAAAAAAAAAAAAACGAAGGAGAAACCACAGAGCAGATGTACTTACCGTGCGGCAACCGCAGAAGCCCGTCTGGTTGGTGGTAATCGTCTCTGAACTGCTTGGAGGGTCCCCAGCTCAGGTAGTCGGCCTGCTTGTCGTAGCCCCGCAGCATGATCGTGCCCCGCCACGCTTCGCGGTCCTGGTCGTACGAACATCACACTCTTAGACTAGCTAGCGAAAACTTTTAAAAATCCCCCTTTTAACGCATTATTCAAATTTTCCGCCCCAAAGCCGCACCCAGTGGTGTGCATTAGGGTATGCATGGGGTATGCAGATGATACAAAATTAAGAAAATCTCCATTACAAGTTATAAATACTTATAGGTAGGCCTTTTATAACTCTTACATTGCCTATCCTGATGTTTTTTATAACTCGTACTGGAGATTTCCTTCATTTTAAATCATCTGTATACCCTGCCCATACCCTCAATGCACGCCACTGGCCGCACCAATATATAGGGGGCGATAGCGCCTTTAAAATCATTATTAATCTGTTAGAATGTAAAGTAATAAGTGACATCTGTCTAACGTTGTCACTTATACGTCATTGTAAATTCTCTTTTCTAGATTGTCTTGTCTCACCACTGGCAGGAAAGTAAAGTTTTGGTTAAATTCAACATTGCATATAGAATAAACCCTTTTTGTATTTAGCTACAAGTTAGCCGTTGATTGCAATCTCACCTGCTGGTAAGTCATATGTAGTCTAAGATGGTAACAGGCTAACCTGTTAGGGGCAGTTATGGCAGTTATATTAAACCCATACTCCCTAATTGGTTTCATCGCACCGGGTCAATAAATCACTAAGCGGCACGTCTTTGTCGGTAGGATGGTAGCTATCCACGGCCAAAGCCTCCCACCAGAACTGACCAGAGAAAATTCAGAACTAATAAATTCCCAAATTGCCCCTGCCGGAAATCAAACCCGGGAACTCCTACTAAGCGCCGCGGAAGTTGTCTAAAATAGAGTAAATTATGCTGAAATCTTTTACCTTAACTTGAAGTGCACCGAGGCAGCCGTGGAAAATCTTCTCCTCCAACTCTAATATGTGGTCCCTTAGAGAAAGTTCTAGAGCTTCTGACAGCGAACAGTCTGGAGGAACTTTTAACGAGGGCTGCAATCTACGTCGCGTCGTCGGCGCTATTTGTGGTTGAAGCTGTGAATTGAATAAATTTAATATAAATTAAAGCTGTTAACCACTGCTATCTAGGTCTTTTAGAAGCGAGCAAATAGTGTAGTCACGTACCTGTGCCGCTCCGGGGGTAAGGTAGACCAGTGGACACTTCTTGATGTACTCAACCAAATGCTCTCGCTCCAGCTCTAGGTTCTGTCGCAGTTCACTTTCTCGGAGACCTCTTTTGTTTAGCGATTCTATCAGCTGTTCGATTTGCTCCTCCGTGTTGTACACCCACCACTGCGGTCTGTAGTCTCCCTGTAAGATGTAAATAATTAGTTAAATTAAATTATTTTGACGACCTTCCTGGCGCAACGGTGAGCGCTGTGAATTTAAGTAGGCGGGTTCGATTTCCGGCTTCAACGGCTAACTTAATAATTAAAAAATATTTTAAATACAAAAGTGTGTTTGTCTGTTTGCCCTTCCTTAACGCCTAAATAAGCGACCAATCTACTCGAGTTTTGGCATAGAGTTAGTTCATAGGTTTGAGATTTTTTATCCCAGAGAAACTAATAGTTCCCACTAGATAAAATGATGAAAACTCATAATAAACCCCGAATGAACCTGCAGGCAACATATAGTTTTCTTATAAATATTTTATTCAAAGTATAGTTTAAGCAGTAGCTTGCACCAGATTTTTGAATTAATTCTACATCATTATATGTATTACTTCAGTCTTTAGAGGTACATTATTTACTGTCTCCGAGACTAATCTGTGAAACAGAGACGCTAATAGTTTTTGAGTAAGCCACTGCTAAAGTTTTTTACTGAAATAAATCAGATAGTACAAAATAAAGATCAAGTGACTCCTGTCGCTTTATTATGTACGCGTCGCGTAGCTTAAGTACTATGCGCGTATCCGTCTTTTATCTTTAATAGGGTGTAACCTATAAGTATGTACCTATAAGGGATGAGTAAACACTTAGAATGTTTACGATTTAATATTTTTACATATAATTCCTTATGAAATAATACTTATGCACCCTTCAACAGTATTTCTTAATTCGTTCAACACCTTGTATATAGACACAACATACTTTTTAAAAAATACGGTTAACATTCTTTTAATTCATGTGCTGCATTATTAATGAGAATTAATACGACACCCGCTGAGTTGCCGCATTAATCTGATTCTATGATAGACGTAAGATTTGAAATTTACCTTGCCATGGACGTAGCACGTGTTGGTGTCAGCAGTGCAGAGCAGTAAGTCGCGACAGTGCTGCGTGCTGGGGTCGACTCCGTTCAGTTTGTGCGTGAGCCCGTTTAGATTCGTTAAAGGCTTTTTGGGCGAACCGCTGCGGGAATTAGCTGCGGATTCATTTTCCTTGTCGCTTCCGGCTAAAACATATTAATAAATAAATAAATAAATATACTAAAAAAATACACACATCGCCACCTAGCCCCAAAGTAAGCGTAGCTTTTGTTATGGGTACTAAGATGACTGATGAATATTTTTATGAATAATATACGTAAATAAATAGCAATAAACATATAAACACCCAGACACTGAAAAACATTCATGCTCATCACACATACACTTTCCAGTAGTGGGAATCGGACCCACGGCCTTGGACTCAGAAAGCAGGGTCGCTGCAAACTGACGGTCAATCGGCCGTCAATTTGTTATGTTAATTAAGCTTCATTTGCTGTACTCCGCGAAAAGCCGGAGAATCTGTATGGTGTAATTTATAATTTCTTCAATTGTATAATGTATCATGCAATTCCGCATTTAGGACAATTTCCTTACGTCTGTCTGTCTGTCTGTCACCAGGCTGTATCTCATGAACCGTGATAGTTCGACAGTTGAAATTTTCACAGATGATGTATTTCTGTTTTTGCTAAAACAAAAATACTAAAAAAAACAGAATAAAATATATATTTAAAGGGGGCTCTCATACAACAGTCATGATTGTTTTATATGATATAGATAATAGTACGGAACTCTTGGTGCGCGAGTCCGACTTATGCTGTCATTTGAGACAAACACTGCATAATTATTCCGTTAAGCCTTGTTATTTGTAAGGCGATATCATCATCATCAAACCATTAACCGACCACAACAGGGCAAGGGACTCCTCCTAGAATGATACTTACCTAGACTTATGAGTACATTACGGTAAACTCTCAAGATATGCAGGTTTCACGTTTTCTTTCCCCGTTAAAGCTGGAGATATTTTATTAAAAGAGCACATAGCTTTAAAGTTAAGAGCCGAAAAGTTATTGGTTCGTGCCGGGGATCGAGGTCGGTCTACCGAAAGGGAAGCTGAAGTCTTACCCAATAGGCTATATAATGTCAGAGAAACTCGTACAGTTCTGTTAGTTTATAAGCATCTCACCCTGCTCTTTCTCGGAGTGGTACAGCTCGGTGACGTAGGCCATGACGTCATCGGTAGGCGCTGGCGGCGGAGGCAGCGGTTTGTTCCGGCACGGCCCGCGCGGTTCAACGCCCGCCTCCACGAAAAGGCCGGCGACTCGCCGGCTTATCCAGTAGCGGCGAAATGCGCGGTCGGATCCTAAAATAGTAATAACGGTTTTTTTTGTTTCTTCAGACGTCACGAGTAGCTATAATTTTAATAAATACATACGAACATACTAACTTACGTAGTTTTTTTTTTAAATAAATATTGAAAAAATTCAATTTAAAAAAAAGAAGAATAAAAAAAACAGACAGAAGCAGTACACAAAAGGCGGCCTTACCGTTTATTAGCAATCTTTGCCAGGCAACCTTAGTAGTTATTACTTATAAGTAATTAAATCAACAACGAATAATCCTAAATTCAACCATATTAACATAATGTTATGTGTTATACTAAATTAACAAGCAATTTCAGTCGATCGTGACTAGTCCATTTTTTCTGTTTCTTAAAATATTCGGTCGCGAACTCTTGTGTGTCTAACATCCATACATACATACGTATAGTAACTATTCCAACGTAACAAAAATTTAAGATTGGAAATAAATAAATAAAAAAATAAATAAACGTATATCGATTAACGAAAGTAAGCCTTTACAATGACAACCACGATAATTTTAAGAAGCTACTCGAAAATGTTGCTTACCAACATAAGTTGTGTAATCGAAGAGCTGAGCCTGCAGCTCTTTTGTCTTCTTCTCGTTCTCTAATTTTTTGGCCTCGCTTTCCTTTTTCAATTTATCTATGGCCATTGTCAGTTGGTCGTCTGCTAGCTTCGCTTGGTCGCCGGTCAACTTGAGCTCCTCCTTCCTCAGAGCCGTTTCTTTCTTGAGTTCAACGCGTGCGGCTGTTAATTGAGGCTCGCGTTTACGCTCACTTATCTGTGGAAAAAATATTAAATTACATAAAAACCCACTAAAATAAAACCCTGCCACGTCTTTCTCTAGTGGAAAATAAGTTAATTAATCCTCATCAAACTCTAGTAATTATTAAACAATAAAGTATGCGAAAACATAAAACTTTTTTTTAATTCTATATAGAAATGTTTTTTTATTCTATATAATAGGACTATTTAGAATTTACTTTGAAGTTATTCTTATTTTGGTATGAAGGATTACGTAATAGATAAAAAAAAGCTTGAATGTGAATTGTTCCTCAAACCAGGTTGCTCTTCTAACAATTTTAAATGACAATGTGAGATGTTAACAGTAAAAAGAACACCAGGCTAAGTTTTTTATGGGCTTCTTAGACCAGGGCGCGTTTGAAATAAAGGTACTTTTGAATTTGACTTTGACTCCACCACCAGATTGACCTGGTGGTAAGCGATGATGCAGTCTAAGATGGTAGCGAGCTTACCTGTTAGGGTATGTTATGATACCTCTAACAGGTTTCTACGCGACATCGCATCGGAACACTTAATCGCTTAGCGGCACGTCTTTTACGGTAGGGTGTTAACTTGCCATGGCAAAAGCCCACCAGACAAAGCACCAGCCTCCTGCATAATATAAAGCAAAGTTTAAGCCTTCTTCAAAAGCATTGATGTTAATGATCACAACTTACTTGTAACATCCTTAAAGCCTGCTTTAAGTTTTTGTATTCCTCTATTTTCTCCTCTACTTGGTCACGCACCGTCGCGTAACTTAATATTTGGTTCATAAGGCACTGCATAACTAGGAATTTGTCACCTAGAAAACGAAAATGTTCATCAGATATAAAATTCTCTAGCCCCGTGGCCCCTACTTTGTCATGACATAGGTTCTGTCATTTAAAGGTTGCCTGTAAGGGACTGCTTGCAGAAATATAATAAGGCCGCCTTTGCATGCCTTCTTTTTTTTAATCATTTTCTTATTTTATTGTTTTGTGTTATCTGTATTATTTTATGATTTGCGTGCATTAAAGTGTTTCTTCTGCTTCGTGTAAGGGATAGCACGACATCGGTTGCCTTTTATAAATGTGAGTTAATAGCATCATGAACCAGAAATTTTGTATTGTTGTTTGCCTGCATGCGAATGTGAACAAATGAGTGTATGTATCGCAGATGAGTAAATACAATGTGCATCTCATCTTAAAAACATTTATTGAATAATTTAAGTCCCATCTAATCTATTATTTAATGGCGCAGGTAATATAGCTGATGTTCCCTCGCAAAATGAGAAGGCGTTAAGGCCGTAGTCCACCACGCTAGCCCAGTGCGCATAGGTGGACTCCAGATACCTTTCAGAACATTATGTAGAACACTCAGGCATGCAGGTTTACTCACGATGTTTTCCTTCACCATTGAAGCAAATGATGATATTTTAATTACTTAAAAAGCTTAGATAAGTAAGAGGAGCGTTTCGCTGTGTTTCGAACTCGGCCTCCCGGTGAAGTCGAGCTCCTTAACCCAATGCGCTATCACCGCTTCCGCCTAATAAGCAGTCAATGACAGTTCTATGCGTCGGCTTGGGAAAATGATACATACCCATCGCCAAATCAGCGAGGTGCCGCGACCGCAGTCTCCTAAGCAGTTCCGGGGAGGTGGCCCGGAGGCGCAGCGCAGGGTCGTCCGCGCTGGAGTACCCGCCTCGCTGGTGGTGCCGCCACGCCGCACAGCGCGCACCCGCCGCGCCGCCCGACGACAGCAGGTGCAACCTGTATGCAGGTGCATTTAGTATGGAAACGTTACACCACGCTTAAGAGTAATTACCAGCAAGTCATCAACCCGTTACCCGGCCACTATAGGGCACACGTTTCCTCACAGAATGAGAAGGGTTAGGCTTGAGTCCAACACAATAACAAAGTGTGGATTAGAAGACTTGAAACACTTTTGAGAACATGCTGGAAGAGTCTCAGCCATGCAATTTACCACACGTTTTCTTTCGACATTAAAGCAAGTTATACAACATGTAAATGAAAACCTAAACATTACTTCACAGGCGAAACGGCGGCTTGTGAAACCGAAACGTTAATTTTTGAGTAAACCACTGCCATAGTTTTTACAAAAAGATCTATCTTTTAGTAAAAACTATGGCAGTACTGGTTCCACATGCAAAATTGAAATCACGTAACTCGCTTCGCGTAGCGTAGGTAGGTAGGTCTTTTATCTTAAATAGGGTTGTCATAAGTTAATGTTTAGAATTTTTTGAATTAGTTTGTAGGAACCTTCCTTACGAAATATACTTATGCACCCTTCAACATTATTTCGTAATTCGGCTATACGTTGTATTTCATTGCTGAATAAGAATATAAGAACTTATAATGAATAATTAAAACTTTCTAAAAGTGGCATTTTTGGTGTGAATAATTGCAGACTGATCGACTGTTTTTTTTCTGTCATACGCATTACAAGTAAAAAAGATCCCAACATGCTTTCTTATACATTCATCAAAATGGCAACTAACCGTAATACTTCACTGACTGTTGTGGGGTCAAGCGGCAACTTGCTGAGCGATGTACCGAGGTAAGTTTGCGCCCATTTACCAGCTTTCGTGGCCAACTCCATCGCACGCGATGTACTCGCGGGCCCTTCTATTTGTTCGTTCTCTGTGGAACAAAAGATTGGCTTAAAATAATAGTATTAGAGCTTTTTGTCGCAGATTTAGTTTGCCAAGCAGTTTTAATGTGTTGCAGTTCGAAGGGCGCAAAAACAAAATAGAAAATGATACCCAAAGTGGTCTATATAACGAATTGCGGGCAGTTTCAGTGAAAAAAATGGAGGGTGCATAGTTAAAGACACAACCGACAAAGGTCACGATTCAAGCCAGCTTCTTATTGATTAACTGGAATGTTTAAAAATTTAAATCTTTTAAAGTAAGCTAATTAATTACTTTTTTTTAAAACAGTTAATAAGTACAGGCCTGATATTTGTGGACTGTAACAATGTATATATGTTTATTTTTACTTATAATAAGTATTAATATAAGTAAAAATAAACTTGTAGTGCAGTTTACTAGGCTACATAAAATTAGTAGTTCATTTAATGCTACTTGTATATCATTTTATAACAAATTACCAGATGAAATTCTTGAGATGTCTCTCAATAAGTTCAAAGTTTATATAAAACGTAAGCTTATAGAAAAATCCTATTATAATATTAAGAATTACAAATATGATAAAAAAACTTGGGCATGAATTGCTCTAACTTCATAGCTCAAATTAACCTGACTGTGAGATGGTGTAACAAAAAAAACCTGGCTAAGTTTGATGTGGGCTTTTCTTAGACCAGGGCGCCTTTGGAACCCTCATAGCTTTAGGCTTAAGTTGACGAATTTAGTTATCGCCAGAAACTCACTTCTATGTCATATTTGACATGTAATGTACGCATCAAAAGTACCATCTATGTGCCTATTTGAATAAAGAAATATTTGACCTTGACTTTGACTAACATTAGTTTTACATGTTAAATGTATGAACGCTTCATAAGTGCGTGTGATAAGGTCTACATGAATAATACATGTATGAATTTGTATTTGAATTTGTTTATGATTCAGTTAAAAAAAACTCCTGAATATTTTAGCTTATTCAGGAGTTCCAGAACTCACCAACAGATTCCTGAATCCCTTTTTTCTCATTATACTCCTCAGCCTCATCCTCTTGCAATGAAAATATTGTCGTAAGAAACATCTGCACTAGTTCACTGAACATCCAAGCGTTCTCCTTTGTGGTCAAGGCCTTCCTGAATGTCTCCATGTCCAACTCGTTGTGAAACACGTCCTTGACCTTGAGGACTTCCGAAAAATTCTGGACAAACTCCAGAACTGAGAGAAAGTCCCCAAAATGCTTGTGCGATATTCCTTCCACTTCGACGACTGTTCCTTTTGGTATTACCTGTTCAGGGAAATGAATAAATACATCATCATGAGCACAATTTACATTCCTAGCTTAAATCCAATGCTGACCCACTCCTACAGCCCAATACTGTACGTCATTGAGAAACAATGCCACCAAATGACCTGTTAAATCCATATTTTGCTTTTCTGAAACCTTAGCAACTGAGTTTCATGTCAACTTGGTTGGCAGATATAGTTACGTGACGTATAGCTATGCTTTGGGCATAATGTTATGGCAACTTTCGACATTTAGTAGCTAAATCTGGTGCCAACTGGGATCCAGAATATAGACCCATAGACTAGCATTTTTTGGCGAAGATTTTTACCCCCTAGTCCATTGTAGGTGGAAAGGTAAGGTTTTTTTTGTAAGAAAATATAAGCTTATCTCACACTCTGAAGGAAAGGAGAAAGCTAAGTTCAGATCCTTTAAATCAAATTATCTTTCAGTTAACTCATTTGTCCGTTCCACACCACCAACACTAGGTTGCGAAAGGACAAATGAGTTGTCCCACTCAAATAAAAAGCCATTGAGAAATTATTGTAAACTCTGCCCATGGAGTTATATCAAAATATAGAGTGAATGAATGAATGAATGAATGAATGAATGAATGAATGAAAAAAAACATAACAAATTAACAGTAAAAATTTAACAAAAGGTATACAATTTGGCGGCCTTATCGCTACATAGCGATCTCTTCCAGGCAACCAAAGGCGTTAAAAACAGCTCAAGAAGAGAGGTAGGTGGTGCATTTAACTGTACTGTGTTGCAAATAAACATGCATAAACCTATATATACAAATATAATATGTACATACAACAAACTTACAATAAAATATATAGATAGTGATAATAATTAATATATACCTATATAATTAATATCAATAATAAATAAATATATACAATATTGTCAAACCACAAATAAAACAGAAGGGAATAGGCAAGTTAAAGATCCGCAGATGCAGACAAAAAATGATCTTTGACAAGTTTTTTAAAAATGGTAATAGACTGTGCCTCTCGGATTTCAAGAGGCAAGGCATTCCAAAGCTTAACAGCCTGAACAGTGAAAGATCGGTGAAGGCACCCTTAAGATCAATTTCCTTGCAGTATGGAGAACTTCACCAGGGCGACCAACGAATTCAAATTTTTCCTTTAAATAAGGTGGAGAAGAAGGAAAAAACAACACACAGTAGAGAATAGAAAGAATGTGCAAATTCCGGCGAAGTCGAATAGGTAACCACTTGAGACGAGAGCGAAATTGTGATACATGGTCATATTTACGTAACCCAAATATGAACCGAATGCTAATGTTTTGAAGTCTCTCAAGTTTATTTAACTGATCGTCAGTTAGGTTAACAAAGCTTAACCAAATAAACCATGTGCCTAGAATAATATCATTCACATTCTGCCACATTTGGTATCAAAATAAGTTTTGAATTTACAGTCTATTTTTGCAGATTTGTAATGCCCAACCTCACCAAGCTAAAACTTTGAACGGCTAAATATTTTCTGATCACTTAAAATGGTATGGCGCATTTTGCTGCGTCTAATTGAGTTAAGCTTATTTATGTATCCCACTTTTAAAACATCAATGGACCAATAGCCAAGATCTAAAGTCAAGACAAGCCAAAAATGTATTCCAGTATGTTTTCTATGTATCAGATGAAATGAAACATTACCTTATGATCTTCCAACTCCTGGTCATCTTTGACCTTCTGCCACTCCTTCATGAACGCCATAACGCGCGCGTTCTTCTCCTTTTTCTTTAGCTTCTCTTCTTCTTTGCGCTGTCGCATTAATTCTTCTGCTTTGCGCATCTTATCTGCTAGATCCTGTTGTGTCTTCCTAGCTGCTGGATCTATTGGTGTTTTTGGTTTAGCTGGTGACAATTCATTAATAAAATATAAAGAAGTATTTTAAGTGTAACTTAAGTGTTAATTAAAATTTAATCGTTATTATATACCCACTCAGCGGAGTATAGAGCATGTCTACCATGCTGGCCAAGTGTGTTGATTTATAGTGATATTTAATTGAGGTGTGTGCGGGATCGAATTCAGTCCTACCCAGAGGGTGCCACTAAGTTATCACCATTCATTAAAATTTCATACTACTCTCTGCCACTTTAAATTATTTTATGTCCCGGCGAAATTCGTATCGCGGATTTTTTTTTTTGATGAATGTTATATTTTTATTTATCCTATTCCAGTCTAAGAGGAATCCAAAAAATCAAATATCATAAAAATTGTGTGTTATAAATGGTGGTACCATGGTGCCATGATGGTTGGTACTAAAACAACTTTCTCTTATATATATAGATTTTAGAAAATAATTTACCTTAACTAATAGACAGCAACAATACAAATATGCTTTTGCTCATAACAACATCCAAGTATTGAAAACAGAAGTGGCTATTAAATATTTTTTTATGGTAATCAAAATCTCGATTTATAATAAATGATAATTTGTCTGAGTTTATTAAAGAATTGCACATAGTAAATCTTCTCTCAAGGAATTGGAATGATGATTATTCTAAATACACTGCAAATGGTGTGAATGATAAACACTGAACATATGGCTTTACAATGATATACCTTTGCCATTTTCCTATGGGAAAGGGTAAAAAAAATTGAGTGAATGACAGCAACAGTAACTAAGGGTAGTTCAGGACAATAATTACCTTCTGTCTTGTCAGTTTTTTTGACAAATTTGTCCATAGACTCCTGCCGTCCTTTCTTGTCTGGACTGGGTTTCTTCAAGGACCTGTTCAGTTTAGAAGTGGAGCCTGGTTTTGCAAGCAGTTTGGACGTGGTAGGCGGCGACATACTGGATTTTATCAGTTTTTTTGATGAAGGGAACTCTGGTGGGTTCCCTGTGAAAATCTGCTCAAAGTTCACTTTGGCTATGTTGTATTTGTCTAATGCTGCTCTCTGTAACAAAACGTTACTTTTTAATAAATTGCATGCATGCATGTGCTTTTGTGCATGAATATAATCACACAAAATGGTAATAGATGATGCAGCGTCTAAGGTAAAAGTATAAGTGTTAAGTATGTATAGTCCAAACTTTATGACTTAACAAACTTTGTGTGTTTCGATTCAATAATCGATATTGAAATGGATACAAATGAAATGCAGTAGTAATTTTTGCAAAAGATGACCATAGAAGTGATACTGAGGTTGTAAAAATTCTGCATAAGACCAAAACACATAATGCTGCTTGGCGACATAAATAAGCATGGCGTATACTTCCTTTGAATTTAAGCTTTACTATTACGGCGCATTGTGCGCCTATATACACATCTCGTATTAACTTATTGCATCATCATCATCATCACATCAACAATCAGACCACACGGTCCACTATAATGTGCTCTAAATTCATATCAAATTTTGTATAGAGCTGACTTGTTAAAATCGTTAATCAACTGTTAAAAATGAACTGCATAAAGAACCAATATGTAATGAGGACCTTGCTAATCATACTAATAAAAAAAATCGATTTCATACTTTTACACCAATAACAGTGCCCGGTGCAACAAACTGTTTGAGGAACAGTCTGTTTTTGTCTCGTGTGTAGATGCCCTTGCGCCTGCGCACGCGGTCGTGAGGTGCGGTTCCTATTTGACCTGATTCGGTTGGGTCATCTGCAAATTGTTCAACTTCGTAGCAGTATGCTGCTGGTGGAAGCATTGATTTGCTGGAATAAAATATTCATTATTGTGTAACTACAGTACAGTACAGTGATTCTTCTTATATTGAGGCTAATTAAAATTAGATAGTCACATTTTATTATTAGCGATTTTGTAATATATTATTATTTTGGAGGAAAAATGTTTGTAGTCTACGAACTCTTCAGGAGTATTTGCAATGGAATCCAGTTTGTCCAAGATATGCCTAGAACACATTCCTAAACTCCTAAATTACTGTAAAAGTACTCAATAGTGATTCAAATAACACTATCAGTTAACTCCACCCAACTATGATACATTTTTCACAAGCAGATCCACTACTCTGAAATGTTCAGTTTTATTATTTCACAAGATTATAGTACAGTAAAAACTTCCTTTAGTAAAATCTATTACCTATACAAGGCACTTTTTATGTGTAAATATAAATTTTCCACTTATACGAAAAGTGAAATATTTGTCAACATAAACTAGTCTTAGAAAACCACTATACAAGCTGGTTTAAAAGATAGTATACTAGGGTTGTAGTCATGCTAACATTACTTTGATAACTCAATGACCTTGATCATATGTTGTAACTTAATATGATATTAACAAATATATTTTAAGGAAAAATAAATCATATTCTTGTTCATTATAATAAATATAAACCAATGCTTAAAACCATACCCATCTGGAATATGACTATTTGAACAAAGGAACTTTTATGAGTTTCAGCATAAATCAAAAGGAATGTAGAAGGTTCTAAGTGTGCAGGCATAATGTTACTATGGCAGCTATCCAAGCAATTACATACATATATGTGTCTAACAAATTTTATATAGGAAAACATCATAATCATAAATCTTATTTCACAGAATCTGCTTGGAAGATTTATAATTTATTTGTCAATAATTAACAGTTAGAGCATCACATAAATGCTGGTTGAGTTTATAAGAATCTAATAAGGTACAGTAAAGATGCAACCTTTTACAACAGCTCCTACTAGAATCAAGTAGATGCAAATAAAATGCAGTAGCAATTTTCACAAAAGATGACCATAGAAGTGATACTCAGGTTGTAAAAACTCTGCATACCAAATTAGTAGGCAAAAACATTCCAATAGAAAAAAAATATAACCAATAGTTGCTAATTTTAAAATAATGTGTAAATACTTAAAAAAACAAAACCCTTAATTAATTATTCACTAATTGAAAATTACAGCACACCTGCCCCAAGATTTGCAGCGCACTTCAAAACACAGTCAACTTGTGTTTCTGATGTCACTCTCATTTTCAGTACTGAAGGCACCTGCAGGTGGATCATGCATTAACTGAAAAACCAATAAAGAAACAGAAGTAAAACTCACTTGTCTGGACGTTGTTTCTGTGCAGTTATTGAGAGCACATGTGCTTCTCGCCACTGGTCTCCCTCTAAACAGGCTTCAACTGTCTCCCCAACAAAGAACCTCTCTCTTACAAAGTTAAACACATCCTCTGACATCTCTGCAAACGAACACCTCTTGGTTTTTGTTGCAAGGTACAATATTGGTATCCGCAGCTCCATAGGAAAATCTTTGAGAGACCTCCGGGCTGCCTTCTCACTCTCCAAGGCCTCCGCGTATGTAAGGTTATTCCTCCCAGTCATCTCACATGTCCACACCATGGAATTGACCAGTATAACTCTCTCACAGTACTCTCTATAAAAAAACATGTAAAAACGTAAAGAAATATGGCGAAAATCGAACACAAACTGATAAAATTGTAAAACATTGCGTCACGCTCTCGGCGGTTCACGATACAACACAGGGTGCCGCGCGGAATCGATGAATGTCGCTCCCTTAACACACATTATGTTTTAACTATCGAAAATGCGCGAAAATAGTGTTTTTAAGATAAACTTACTCATAATCCTTGAAAATCTCGTCAGTGATCTCACAGTGAAAGACCTCATCGTCGTCCCTCAAGTACTCCGACACCGCTGTTTTCTCAAAGGCTTTTCTTTTCAACAGAGGCATGTTAGAAGTTCGCGGCACAGGGCAGTGGGAAAAAGTATCTTTATGAGTTCAAATTTATGACTGTTAAACGACGCCACTTAACTCTGAGTGGCGCAGCGGTAGCCGTAATCTTTTGCACAAAACATTAGTCCAATTTTAAACATTTATCAAGATTAGTAAAGTGAAAATTGTTGCGTGGTTTCAGTTGACAAGCCAAAAAACGGCGCGCTAGAGCGCTTCTTTTTACGCCAGAAACATATGAACTGGGTGGCTTACTATAATAAAATCACTATTTTTAGTAGATTTTTATTTCTACTAATTTATTTATGGTCGTGGGGTTAGTAATTTGTCATTTTACTACAAATTAAATCAATTATTTTTATTTATCTCATGATCTATTAGATTATAATCCATCAATCATCATCATCCGACTATAAAAAATGACTATTTATTTACTGGTTTATAATTGAAACAAGGCAACTACTTTATCTTACTCTATTATTATCATACGATAACTTATGGTGGGGTAGCGTAAAATATGCTCTAAGACACTCTTTTCTATAAGAGAGGAGGTCTAAGTCCAGCTGTGGAACATTTATTCGCTGATAATGATGAAGATAAAAATAAATTCAAGTGGCTGACTAAGTGGGAATATTATTAGTATGTGGGTTTGCGTTTTATGTTCCTTTTTCTTCAAGTTCCTGTTGCAGATTACACCTATAATATTTATTCAATATTAGCTCGCATATCATTATGTTAAATTTACCAAGTTTGAAATACTAAATTAATAAATAGTCCTATGTTATTCTGTCGTAGTGTATTAAGGGGACCTAATATTGGGATTTAAATTCAAATAAAGCTTTCTTTTATATTTTCATTATTTTGTGAGTTAGTGGTAAATGATTTTTATAAACTATAAAAATGATGACGGGGCATTCATTCATAAGAAGCATAAAAGGAGCATAAATTCAATAAAGCGTATTGACTTATTCTTACACTCAATTATAATAATATGATTGAAAAAGTAGAATTTTAGTTTTTTTAGCGGGCAATATCTTCTAAAATGCGTTAAACTTTTTATTGCCAGGATTTATGGCAAAATTAAATTATTCTATCTGATTATGTCTCTCGCTAATGTATCGATATATAGAATATCTGCACTCTGCAGGCATATTTGTGGTGTGGACTGTCATCTGTAGTTAAATTTCACTGTCAAGTGTCAAGTGTCAAGTATGAATTTGAAATGGGTCGTAGATGGTTAAAAAATAATTCAAATGACTATTTCAAATAATTCAATGAATATTGAATTGCAGCACCAGATGTGAATCTTGTAAAAAAGAAAACTAAAAAATTACTAAAAATGCCTAAAGAGCAATATCGTGAGACAAACTTCGGCAGAAAGATGTGAGTGAGGTTATGTTTACATATTGTCTAGTTAAATAGTTGAATATTTTCTTACTGCCACCTTTACTGCCATGGAAATATATTGTTCACACAGCAACTGGCAGTGCCAGACCCACGCATATAAGCGTTTTTCACGAAGTAATAAATATATTTTCTTACTCTTGAAAATAATAAATAATTAACAAAATAAGGGAGTTAACCTATTTTATTGTAAACTATGTTTCAATAACGGGAAAAAAAGGAAAACAAATTGTTTGATATAACGAAAAGTTTCTTTAAATTATAAGGTTTAAGATAATGGACTATATGCTAAAATTATGTGTTTAGTAATTACATGGGCAATTTGGAAATTTATAATTTCTGAATTCTCTCTGGTCTGATCTGGTGGGATATGGCTTTGGCATTACCACCTGAGACTGCATCATAGCTTACCAAGTGAGATTGCAGACAAGGCCTAACTTGAAGTGGTATAAAAAAAACTGTGCCAAGGAGCCGTATACCGAAGCATTAGCACAGCATTAGAGACTTCAATTCAATACTTGTTTATGGCTTTTGTCTGTGCCAACTATGCACAAGGTACTTCGCCAATGTCTTGTAGATGAAGAAGGCACGAAAGAGATTAATCGGTGAAACTAATGAAAAGTTAATTTTGAATATGTACCAAGAAATAGTTGTGATTAGCTAGTTAGTTCTTAACCTAAGGCAGCACAGACAACACGTGCATATATATTAATTTTATTACTTACTATATATTTACATAAAAATCTACAATAAGGACTGAAAACAAACATTAACAAACTTTTAACACTCAAAGGACGGGGGACTTTGGGAGGAAGAACGTCATAGAGGGGATAGGTAAGTTTGGGACAGTTAAAAATAATGTGAGTTATAGTGCCCTCATCCAAGCCACACTCACAGATAGAGTTGTCCCTTATCCTGAGTTTGGCCAGATGAACAGGTGGGCAAGCATGACCAAGACGCAAAAAGGAAATTGTGGATGTAATCCAGCGATTTGTACTCCGAGAGTGACAAAACCAGGGTTGTCTTGGTATGTTTGGTTGGATGGAATTAGAGACTTAATAACTTCCTGCCAATGTTCTGCTGTTTCTGGCAATAATTAGTATTGTTGTAGATATGGGTACTTATAATATATAGACAGCCGATTGGCGCTGTGGGCAGCAACCATGCTTTCTGAGTCCAAAGCCTTGGGTTCGATTTCCACAACTGAAAAATGTTTGTGTGATGAGCATGAATGTTTTTCAGTGGCTGGGTGTTTATATGTATATTCTAAGTATTTATGTATATTATTTATAAAAATATTCTACAGTCTAAATATTCTACATCTTAGTACCCATAACACAAGCTATGCTTACTTAGGGGCTAGATGGCGATGTGTGTATTGTCGTAATATATATATTTATTATTAATAGTTTCTGTTGAAAGTATTGCACTCATAAGATAAAAAGTTATTTGCTGAATACCTTATCTTCCATCTAGCCCACACAAAAGGAGGTTTACATTGAACTAACCTCTTGCAATATCTATTATATTAAGTTTAAAAAATACAATCTGCGCCAACTTCTCAGAAAAAATAATAATAATTTGAGATCTTGTTTTTTCAGTTCCCATGTAACCTTCAATGTGGACAGTGCATCTGACATCCAGCAGGCGGCACATATCCAGGTCATAACAAAAAATTTGTATGCCCAGGATGGTCAGAGGGTCCCAGCCAGCTATGGCGTACTTGATAGGAGAATGGTGGGTATTGTAATAGGAATTTTAGTTTGTTTTTTATCTATGCTTAACTCTACCACTGCAGCAATCTTGATACAATTTGATACAAGAAAGCTTCTTGTATCAAATTGTATCAAGATTGGTGCAGTGGTAGAGCTTGAGCATTACAGCAAAACAGATGTTGTCAAATCCAAGAAATCATTATGAGTGAACTAATGTTATCAGTATTTCAAACTCTTGTAGTTTTGAAAGGCAGAAGCAGTCTTATTTCCGATTATTTATCTATATCTAATATGTAGTATGTATATAATAATAATATTTTATTTAAAGGTACCCAATATATGATAAAAAATATTAAGAAATACATTTAATGCAGGGTACAAATCAGAAGAATGCCAACTGTGACACATGTGGACTGGGCCTAGCTGAGTGTGTGGGCCATTATGGCTACATAGAACTGGCATTGCCAGTATTTCATGTTGGATATTTCCGGTCTATAATCACCATACTGCAGACAATATGTAAGGTATGACATATCAAACTCTTTTTACTCCAATATCTTGTACTGGTATGATATTTGAATATTAAAAAGTTTTATTGCAGGATAAGTTTTCATTATAACCTCCCTGGTGCAGCAGAGAGCGCTTTTGTTTTAGTTGGAAATACCTGCATCAACTCCCGGTGATCTGAAAATTTTGGTTTCTGTATTTTCTCCAGTTTGGTCTGTCCAGGCCTTTAACGGTACTTTATCGCGAAGATACCGATAACGAGAATGGGTTTAATATACATTTTTAAAGTTGCAGTCCTTATTTGAACTACTTAGTTCATATCATTTGCACTACCAGTGTTTCAGTAGATCCAAATCACAGTAGTGAGTTCTATATTTGGTCACTCGGGTAACACTGTTAGCAATATAACACTAAATAATGATATAATATATCTGTTATATTGTATTGTAAATACCCAATTATTATTAGATTGTAAAACTGCTATTCACAAACTTTGACTTTTTGAAAAGACTGCCTAAATGCTGCATGCATGCAACCTGTCAGAGGAAACAAATAGCAAAACAAAAAAAAAAACCTTTAATTGAATAAAATAAAATAAAAAGAAATTTATTTGGTTATACAGTTTCAGTTATTAGTTATAATTCAGTTTGATATGGCAGGCATGTAAATATATCTACTTGTAACAAATTATGTTCATGACAGCATTGCAATCACTAAACAGTTGCACTAGGTGATCTGTATCACAAATCCAAATTTTTAAATTTCCTTAAATTGGTAAACACGGACTAGGAATAGTTGCCTGTTAAATTCTATTGTGTATATAAAATGCAAAATACTTAAATAATGTATTTTTCATGTTGTTCAAAATTATTGTTTGTATATATTCGATTTTATAGATATTGAATATGTTAATATGTGGGTAGACTATATTATCTATACTTATAATAAAACTGTAACTGGAAGATTTCTGTACATTTAATATATTTTGAAAATTTTGACAGGGGGATGCTTTATAATCGACACTGAGTCCAAAACAGATTTTTATTTAATTTTTGTCTGTCTGTCTGTCTGTCTGTCTGTCTGTCTGTCTGTCTGTCCGGGCATCACGTGAAAACTACTGAACGGATTTAAATACAATTTGTTATAGTGGTGGCTGATTTACTGGGTCAACATATAGGATACTTTTTATCCCGATAAGCAATAAGTTTCCTCCGGGAAATGGTATGAAATTTTTTATCAACTTTACTTCATAGCTTCGTTAAATTTCGACCAATATTTATAATTCTTTTTTTTATTTCAAAGTGTATACTATCAAGCATGTTCTGTCTCATTTTAAAGATCTGATAAATATTTTTGGGGATAAAGGACATAACTCTTCACAGATAACAGCCAGTCACGAGGCATATGGGACAACGATCAAATGCATACGTTTCATCCTACTAAATACTAATATTATAAATGGGAAAGAAATAAAGTAATATAAATATTAAGTTTCATTATATACCTGCAAATTCAGTTTTTAAATATTCAAATTGGTCCTATCTCTAGCTTAGAAGTTGCGACGGGTATAGAATAACACGTACGGCCGCGAATAACATAGTTTGGAAATAAAACAGGTCCACCTGGTAGGTAGCGCTGCAACTAGTTTCTAGGTTTCTTTCTAGGTGCAGACGAAGTTGCGCGGGTCAGCTAGTCAATATATATTAATATGAATGTTAATAAAAAAAAATCATGATATTATAGTGTTACTTCAAACTATCAGTTTAAGTAACTCTTTATATAAAAAGGGTACTAAGCCAATATGTCAATTTTACTTAGCCTGCTTTCGCGTTAACTCCGTTAATTCTTACTGGTGATACCTATTTTCTAAACTCCATCAGAATTGCGCCAAAGTAATGCTCCAAGACACAATTAAGAAGTCTTTCCGCCGCAAATTCATGAATCCCGAACTGTCATATCTCCACAAGAAAAACCTCCGAGCTGCTGTATTAAAGAAAGCAAAAACTTGCACAAAATGCCCATACTGCGAAGCCTTGAACGGTATTGTAAAGAAAAGTCCTGCAGGTATTTTGAAGATTATACACGATAGGTATAGGACGAAGAAACCCACAGACCCTATTGTCCAGAAGGTTCTAAAGGAGTTCAATGAAGCTAAGGAGTCAAATAAAGAGTTGGCGACTATGATCAATAGTGGATTGATTATTGAGCTAAGTCCTCTAGAGGTGAGTGTTTTGACAGGACTTTCAATCATACCAATCGATTTCGTTCAATATTTAGACGATAGGTGGATGGCGGCTATAATGATGTTTTAACAGTGCATAAGTCATTTTTGCAGAGTTACAACATTTTAATGTCATTCGATGTAGGCAAATCACGTGCTTTCATCTAAGATATTCTAAAACATCTTTAGGTAGTCAATTAATTGATTTTAAATCCTTTTTGCATATACATGTATATCAAGAGTTGCTAACAAATGTTTTATACTTATTACACCTAGTATATAGACGTTTTTTTGACATATGCACTGTTAAAACTTCACTGACGATATGTATGTTCACCCAAAATCTTCGATTATATTTAAACTTTGCGAAGTGTTATTTAATCACTCGCAATGCCGCCTAAAATTCTCTTATTAGTTAGTATGTTTGAACAAGGTTCACGAGGAGCTAGATACAATTCCTGGGTTGTGTCCGAAATTTAAGTAATGGGGTATCAGGAAATTCTGAGTACTGTCACAGCATAAATAAGAGATATCTCAAGATCTAAGACAAATCTAAAGAAGGGTCTCAGCTCTACACCATCTGTCTTATGAGAGAGAAGGTCTGTTCAGCACATTATACATTAAGGTGCGAATTAAACCGACATCAAGCTAATAACAGGTTTCAGGGTAAGATTGAGATTAAGTCTGGGCTTCAAGCTGTCTATCAGTACAAAGAATTTTTAGTTAAAGAAGATTGATATAACATAGACAGGATGTTTCAATAAGCAGATTTTTTTTATCTTCTTCTATTCCTTGGCGTGTATTTATGCTGTACGTTTGAAGTCGAGACTGTGGACTCTCCATGCCTGCCAAAACTTCCATTTGTTAAAACTTAGAATATATTAACATGTTATTAGGAAGTTTAACATCTATTTTTCTGTAAATCAGGTTATAAATCTATTCCGCCGTATCCCGGACGAGGACGTATCGCTATTAGGGATGAACGTTAAAAGCTCTAGGCCGGAAGATTTGATCCTCACACGATTGCCCGTACCGCCGTTGTGCATTCGACCTAGCGTCGCTTCTGACATTAAAGCAGGAACGTAAGTGTACTCTTTCAGTAATATGGTAATAAAACCTACGCCTCGGGTTGATGGACACCTGGATGGATGGGTAGGAGCTCGACTTACCTTTCGGGGGACCGAGTTCGAATCCCAGCACGCACCTCTAACTTTTCTAAGTTACGTGCGTTTTAAGTAGTGTAAAAATATCACTCGCTTCGACGGTAAAGGAAAACATCATGAGGAAACCTGGATATCTGAGAGTTCTCCGTATCGTAGCTTTACCTGTAATACACACTAGGCTAAGCTAATTTGAGTAAGACCTAAATTTATTGTTTTTAGAGGTGACCTATTGTCTTTTAGCTTTCAGAGCACACCTCTAAGAGGTTGGTCGTCAACCTTCTGTTAGGTCTCTTTTTTTATTCCACTACATGCCTGAGAGTTCTACATTATGTTTTCAAAGACGTGTAGAGTCCACCAATCCGCACTAGACCAGCGTGGTGGACTACAGCTTTAATTATGTGAGGAGACACGTGCTCTGTAGTGGGTCGGTAATGGATTGATGTTTTGAATCTTTCAGTAACGAAGATGATCTGACTATGAAGCAGTCAGAGATTCTCCTCATCAACGACGTGATCTCCCGCCACGTGGCCAGCGGTGGTAAGAGCGACCTCGTCCAGGAAGATTGGGACTATCTGCAACTGCACGCCGCTCTCTACATCAACAGTGAAATGTCGGGCATCCCTCTCTCCATGCAGGTTTGTATATACCTCCATCTTTCTCAACGGAAGTTGATATTTCGAGGGCTGAAAAATAATGGACCAGTACATTCAAATGGATTTCTTGTTGTATTTTCATCAACACGGCGGTTTATTGGTCATACGGATAAGTTATTTTTGCGATGGCATTAATTGCTATTTCGACTGATACTTGTACATAAGATTTTTAGGTGTAATAAACTCAGGAAACCGCACTAACTAATGTAAACACTAATGTAAATGTACATTCGTGCCAATTTGACCGCGCATGCAATTGGTCTAGGTCTATCTTCTAAAGTTGAATATAAAACTATGAATAAATAAACCTAAATTTTGTTATGCTGTCAGTTATCGAAGAAGGTTTATTTATTTATTCATTCGTAAGACACACAAGCAATTAAATGTAGCGACATTCAGGAACAAAAAAAAAATGTTAGAATTACAAATTCTGTCTAGTGCCATTACACTAATCAATTATATCCCCTGCCGGGGATCGAAGCCGGGACCTCCTGCTTCAATTCACATCGCTTACCGTTACGCCAGGGAGCTCGTCCCTCAGGACGAACATATAGACTATAGGTGTATACGGACAGCATCATTATTATATCCGGTAAAAAAAAAATAAGATGAAATAATTGATAATTTTAATTCCAAATTTAAATTTGCATACTTTATAAGCACTTTGGTAACGTCAATTATATATGTTTGTTGTGACTCTACCACCAAGCCTTGAACATTCTGTATTTGACAGCCGAAGAAACCCGGGCGGGGGCTAGTGCAGCGCCTTAAAGGTAAACAGGGCCGATTCCGCGGCAACCTGTCCGGCAAGCGAGTAGACTTCTCGAGCCGCACCGTCATATCTCCTGACCCCAACTTGCAGATCCAAGAGGTACAGTAACTAATACTTTTTGAATTATTTTTTGTATTCCAATACAGTGGACGAGCGCCCCGTGTCATAGGTGGTGGCCTCCCCAAACTACTGGAGCACGGGTAAAAGCGGTGATGAAAAGCTTGACTTCACTTTCGGGGGGCCGAGTTCGAATCCCAGAACGCACATCTAACTTTTAAAAGTTAACAATAGAATGACATGATCGTGTAAAATATATGAATATCATGTGATTATAATTGCTCCAGAGTCTCGACTTTAAACACTCGTTGAAAGTCGAGACTGTTTGTTTTATTAAACTATTTAAAAATTGAAAATCGAAATGATTTTTTGCTTCTCTTACAAACTATCTTAATTGTAAAAGGTTTTCGTTTTCTTAGTTAAAAAAACTGTTTTGGAATAGTTTTAAAATAATTTCGATATTATTGCAATGCCCTGACGGGGCTTCGTGTTCATATGCGTATCTACCTACTTACAGTATTGGTTGTGCGTTGTATACACAAATGCGATAAATAAATACAAAATCCCTACTAATATAATAAATGTGAATGTAAGTTTGTTTGTTACGCTTTCACATGAAAACTACTTAACCGATCTTCACGAAACTTTTTATACATGTTCTTGGAGGTATTAGAAATAATATACTTAGTGTACTTTTCATTGAAAAAAAAAATTACGTAAGATAAAAAAATGTTAGTGAAAATCTCAAAATCTCAAATGACTATAGGTGTAGACTATGTAGCAGGATGCTGCCTCCCAAAATTACGCGGGTGAAGCCGCAGGGCACATCTAGTAAATAATAATTAATTAATTAATTTATTATTCAATGAGGTGGAATTATTCAATTATTATTTAGTAAACAAAAATAACCTAAAATAACCGATGTAAAACTTAATAAATCTAAAAGGTCTTCGAAACCACCGCAGCGAGGCAAAGTTCCTTATATGCTGGCAGCTTTGTCCCTTTGGATGGCCAAACTAATTCTTTGGCCGAGGTAACTGCCCGCTCTAGGATCTCGATAACCCTTTTTGAATAAATAATTGTATTGGTTAAACAGGTAGGAGTTCCAGTCCACGTAGCCAAGATCCTGACATATCCGGAGCGAGTGTTCCCGGCCAACTTGCATTGGCTGCGGCAACTAGTGTGTAACGGCCCGGACATCCACCCCGGAGCTAACTACGTCCAGCAGCGAGGCTTCAGCCATAAGAAGTATCTTAAGTACGGTAATAAGGAGAAGATCGCACAGGAGTTAAAGGTAAGAAACAACTCTGAATTAATATAATATTTTTTTCTCTGAAGTTGTTTGTTTCAAAAGTGTCTCATTGTAATATGGACCTTTGAAAAAGTAGATCGAAACTGCAGTGTTTCTTACTAGATGGCGCTACAGTCGGTATAAGACTGATGTCGCAAGGGAGTCGCAAGTTCAAATCCTGTCGGGTCAGAAGAAAAATTATTTGCATTTTAAATTTAAAAAAATTGATAATTCTTCTAAGTGTTGGTAAAATACTAATAAAAAAAATTGGTTGTCTGTAAAGTCGGATTAATGACAATAGTTGACCGTGACAACGTCGTAAGAAAATACTGATGGAATGGTTGCATTTTTCAAAAGAAAATTTTAATTTTATTTGTTTGATAGATATTATCGACTTGACACCACATTCACTTTTCACTGCACTTCATCCTTGCCGAAAACATGTAAATGTATTATTGTATGGAAGCTGTCCACGCGGACGCATCGCTCACTTAAGTAGGAGAGAGACAGATGTCGAACGCGGAGGCCGACTGTGCCTCTTTGAAGCTCGTTCCGCGCTCTCGCTTGCACTTCAAGCCTTGGATGGAACGCCTCAGAGCGAGGTAACGCCGCATTTTCGTGCGTGCAGCCGGCTCCATCGAATTATAAGACGATGTCACGTCAAAAATTAAAATTATATGTAAAATTAAATAATAAATTCTCTGATTCCGAATACTGAATAACTGAGAAGTGTAAAATTAAGTTAAATTTGGAGTTTGTCTATCATTGCTCTTACCAGTTTTTACTAATATTATAAATAAGAAAGAGTGTTTGTTTATTTGCTTGTCTTTCCTTCACTCTCTAACCAAGCAATCGATCGACTTGATTTGACATAGAAATATTTGAAAGGACGGAGAGTAACATAGGCTACTTCTTAATAAACTCCGTAATAAACTCGGACGAAGAACGCATCAAGTAGTTAGGTACTTTTACTATATTGTAACACGTGGCACGAGATATTTATCTCTACCAGTTACTCGTATTTGTCAATCTAAACGTTTTTTCTATAGCGATTTCTCGAGATAATGGGTAGATATGGCTAGACGAGATAATGCGTTTTGTCGTGGTGCGCATGCTAGCTAGCCCTAATGGTCATTGTTGCAGTGCGGCGACATAGTGGAGCGGCACCTGGTGGACGGGGACGTGGTGCTGTTCAACCGGCAGCCGTCTTTGCACAAGCTGTCCATCATGTGTCACAGGGCACGCGTGCAACCACAGCGCACCTTCAGGTACAGACGCACACACAGACTTACACAATTATTTGCTTGTTAGTTGTTTATATGAATCCTTTTTTTATTTATATGAACAGTGTGTGATACTTGGTACATGACCTTGGTATATAGTTTGTTTGTTTGAAAGCTTTATTGCACACACGCATTTTATACAAAGTAAACACATATACAGAAGAAAATTAGAATAGACAATAGAGCGTGCAAAGGCGGTTTTATCACTAAAAAACAAGTAAAGTATACTTATACGATTATGTGTTACTGTATATGTTTACTTTGAGATTAAATAGGACTGGTAATATTCCGTTGATCTTCTCTCAGGAAACATGTTTTGTATTGTCGGGTAAACCTTTAAAATCAATACTAATTTAAAAAACTTATCTTTACAAAGCTTTGTTCTTTTACGCCTTTGGCCAACTCAGAAGTAGCAGAGTTGGCACAGGCAGGAGACAAAAATATATCCACTGACATGGGATATAATTAACATGGAATAGGAGAATTAATCCCCGTTTATTATTACACATATATTATTTTGATATTATTTTCACTTGTACGCCAATGCTCTCAGAGTTGATAAAGCTGTGGGAGAAGATAAACGTTTATCATTTCCCCATGGAGATGGATTGTCGCCAGCCCATGCTAGCCGTGCATGAAGAGATTGATATTGTAATTATTAGTGAATTCTTCTTTTAAGTTGTGTCGACTCAGTCGGCATACATTCTGGATTAAATCTGAATCCTGGAACCGCCGGACTTGACTCTGACAATAGCTGGACTATTGCCAGGGTCAAGTTTACCTTCCGGGTTTTAAAATTACACATTTCATAAAATGTTCCTTTAGGCATAACAGTTTTCCTATAAATTCACTAATCTTAGTATATTCTATGCGCTTACCTTAAATTTAGTTTTTTGCAAAGTCATCGCCTTCGAGTCATTTTTGTCATAGTGCTATACAATTCCATTCAGTGAAAGCGAAAATAAAGCCATATGAGATCCACTGCTCTAGACCAAATTTATATCTCGCAGTCCAACCCTATTCGCTGCACACTCGACACAACCGCCTACGATGCTCTCCAAGTTTCTGGAGATAGCATTGAATGGCCGTAGCATCGTGATTAGGAAACGCATGGATTGAGATGGTCAGTTCTCTCACACATGAGGGGTATCGACTAAAGGAGGATATCTTTTTGTGTCCCAATTTCTTTGACCCCTTACGAATTCGTCTTCGAACCCAGGAGGTTGATATAGACCAGTATGAGCTAACTGGCAATGGTTGGTCGTTCAGGTTCAACGAGTGCGTGTGTACGCCGTACAACGCCGATTTCGACGGCGACGAGATGAACATGCATCTGCCGCAAACTGAGGAGGCCAGGGCCGAAGCTCTCATCCTTATGGGGGTAAGCATTCACCATTGTCAACCCATTGCCGGCCAAATCAGAAGTAGCAGAGTTTTTGTGGCACAGATCATCCTACACTACAACCGCCGTGCTTATTTCTAGCATATGTATACATTTCGAATGCGCGATAAAAACCCTGTGATGGTGTCTCATTGTAACCACATTAATCGAGAGGCGGATTAATTATTATCATCTAGAAATTCGTTAATTTCTTATCAAGCTTTCTCGAACAAGTAAGGTTGTAAAAATTTAGTAAATTTATTTTTTGGATTTTTATTGTAAATTCTTATTACACATTTGCTCTCACTAAATTACGCGTACATCCTACAGAACAAATCGAACCTAGTGACCCCTCGCAACGGCGAGCTCCTGATCGCGGCGACGCAAGACTTCATCACCGGCGGCTACCTCATCACCCAGAGGGACACCTTCTTCACCAGGGAGGAGGCCCAACAACTGGCTTGCTGCCTGCTGGCCGGCCCAGACAGTAGCATGAGAATCGACATGCCACCGCCCGTCATACTGAAGCCCAGGATGCTGTGGACTGGCAAGCAGATATTTAGGTAACAAGCTGAAGTTTATTGAAGTGAAACTTCCTTAGAATCGTTGTGAAACATTATACATTTATTTACCAATTCTAGTTTTTATCCTAATAGTTCTGATACTCTACATCCACCTCAATCTCTCGCAGGCTGCTTTTCAGAAGTTACACTTCGACCATCGAATAAATTGCAGAGGATTTATTTTTATTTTTCTTCTCTCGGACCGGTAATAGGTTGATATGAAGATCCTAGGTACTTAGAGTCATTCAATTATTATAAGAGTCGAGTAAATAAGATGTTGGTGTACTATTTAACCGTATTATTTTGTTTGCAGTTTAATATTGAAGCCTAATAAGCGCTGCGAAGTGAAAGCGAACCTGGAAACAAAGGGCAAGAACTACACGGCCAACCAGGACATGTGTGTGCAGGACTCGTGTGAGTTTAACCTTTTTCTACATCATTAGACCATCTGACTGATGAGCTGAAGTTAAGTAAAAAAAAAAAAAAGTAGTCCTAATATTTTTTTTCACTAAACTACTACTTTTTATCCCAGAAAAACAAAGGGAATCTAACGGATTTGAAAAAAAAACCATAATAAATGCCGGCAAAAATTATTGCTAGAGTTACTGTAGATCCATGATCGATCTAAGGATCGATCATGGATCGGATTATTTTAAAAAAACACGGTCCTTATGACCGTCCTTGTTTTTGTTTTAAGATGTAATAATAAGAAACTCGGATCTGGTGTGCGGTTCGATGGATAAGAGCACTCTGGGCTCCGGCACTAAGAACAGCATCTTCTACATTCTGCTGAGGGACTGGGGCGAGGAGTATGCTGTCAGGAGCATGTGGAGGCGAGTGTCCAAGATATTTCACCATTTTCAATATAAAAGTTTATGACAACAAACGCCAACGTTAACTTCTCGACTTAATTGGTTAGTTTTTTGGTCATATCAAGAAACAACAAGCGCAATAGCCAAAATGGCGGCTATTTAAAGTGACTGTGTATTTTTTTTTCAATTATTTCTAATAACTTTAAATTATTTCTAGTAGTTAATTTTTTTAACAGTATATTTTACTTTTAGGATATTTTTTACTAGCATATGTATCTTTTTTCCGATAGTTGCAGCGATGTAATCTATTGAATAAAAAGTACAAGCATACATCCTTTTATGAAATTAAAACTTCAAAGTGGGACGTATAACAACAGGTTAGCGCGAATGGCTTCTTACTACATGATGAACCGTGGCTTCAGCTTCGGCATCATAGACGTGACGCCGGGCAAAAAGCTTATAGACGCCAAGAACAAACTTTTAGAGTCCGGGTACGTATGAAACTAATATAAAGCAGCAATTTCATTAAAATACGCCATGTCGAGCAAGGATTGACATATTTACATAGAAGTATGGCTGGTTTTAACTAGATGGCGCTTTAATAAATTTTTGACTTAAAGTTGATTTTATTTTCAAACCCTTTATGTGAGAAAGGGCTTGAGTGTTATAAGCGGTGATGACCCAGTGGGTAGGACTTCGACTTCACTTTCGGGGCGTCAAGTTTGAATCCTAGCGCGCCATTAACTTTTCTAAGTCGAGTGCGTGTTATGCAATTTAAATATCACTTGCTTTAACAGTAAAGGAAAACATCGTGAGGAAACCTGCATGCCTGTGAGTCCTCCATAATATTCTCAAAGGTGTGTGGAGATATCAAACCGTACTGGGCCAGCGTGATTGACTACGGCATTGACCCCTGCTCTTCGTGGGAGATGCACACGTAACCTGAACTGTGACTGTAATGGCGTGATTCTTGTGATGATGATTTTCAGGAATGTGTAATAGGCCCTAAGGGTCGGGTATGCACTGCTTATATGCATGCATGAAGTGTACGACACTGAAGTGAAGTTAAGTGTAATATTAAGTTCATTCTTATAATTTTGCATGCATGCCTAATGTATTCACACTAAGAAATAAATAAATCCCTCCTCGATTTGCATATTCTTTTCTTATGGCTGGGGTTTGAAACACCCTTCGGAGTTCTATGTTTTCTAATTCTTACAACCTGGGTATCTTTAAAACAAGAGTGAATAAGGCATCTTCTAGGCAAGCGCGTCCCATCCTAGCCCAAATCTACATGTTCCATGAGGCGAGATTTTGGTCAAGCGCAAGTCAATAATTAGCTTAGGTTTGTTTTCTTGTCAGAAATTAAAATGCCATCTCGTGAACTTATCTCATTGTTTTATCCCAACAGTTACTCCAAGTGTGACGGGTACATCCTGGAGATGGAAAAAGGCACTCTGCAGTGCCAGCCCGGCTGCACCATGGAGGAAAGCCTGGAGGCTGTCATGCTCAGCGAACTTAGCAGCATCAGGTTAATACCGTACTTCTAGAACCAGTCCAGCTAAGAACTCAACAGGGTATTGTCGCAGTAAACAGGCCGCAAAATTTTACGCTGTTGACTTGACTTTGCTTTTTATTATATTTTCTGTATTTATATGTGCTGTACAGTGAAACTGTGTTCATTCTTCATAATTACACACACACGGGTTACTTACACAGTCTTATCCAGATACTGAAAAGACGCTGGAAGTTGTGTTAACACAAATAATAGTAGCATACGAGGCACAATACTCTCGGGTCACATGCACACCCACACCCACGCTCACCCACACACCCATACATCCACACACGGAATCACCCACGCATGCACAACCCACACACTCACACACAC
Organism: Pararge aegeria; assembly: GCF_905163445.1. Taxonomy (NCBI): domain Eukaryota; kingdom Metazoa; phylum Arthropoda; class Insecta; order Lepidoptera; family Nymphalidae; genus Pararge; species Pararge aegeria. The sequence goes on from NC_053198.1 coordinate 15,637,666, forward strand.
ACGCAACACCCACACACGCAGGCACTCACACACATGCATACTCGCACTCAAATGCGCTCACAAAAGTTTTTGAAACTGTTTTATATGTGTCGGTATTTTTAACTGCCTCGTTGTTGTACAGTGGAAGGTTTATTTTAATAAATCTAACTTCGTTTCAGAGAGTTGGCCGCTAAAGCTTGTTTCCGAGAGCTTCACCCTACGAACGCACCCCTAATAATGGCACAGAGTGGATCAAAAGGTTACATTTTCATGATGATATACTAATAAGGCAGATTCTTGTTCAAATTTCTAACTAAAATGTTATCCACTGTATAAAACTCTTAAAGAAAAAAAATTCTGAGTTTTCTGTATGGAAAAAAATATTAAGTTCTCATTCTTTAACCATGTAAAAAGGCTCACCGATCACCTCTCGATTTGATTATCAATCTACAACGTTCCTTAGAATCAAAATCCATAAAGTTCTTTAGAATCACACTTCAGAAGATGGTTTAAGATAAGTGCTTGGTTTTAATAAAATTTAATTCAAACCAGGGTAAGTTTTTCTGTATGAATATATAGTAATGTTGTGTACACTTGTTATTGACAAACAGCTCATGCTCTTGTCGTGAATAATTTTAAATGAAAATTATGTATGTAAAATTAAAAAAAAACAGCCAAGTTTGTTTCCGACTCGCACACGAACCATCATCTATAAACACGGAAAATAAATCATGTTTGTTGTATGAGACACCCTGTTTTATAGTACTTGTTGTTATCGCGGCAACAGAAATTTCAATTGTCCAACTCTCACAGTTTATGAGATTCATTTTGGTGACAGACAGACGGATGGACTGTTGAGTCTTATTAAAAGTTCTGTTTTACTCTTAGGTTCGGAACCCTAAACATTGCAAAAAGAAGTGAAAATAGTATAGTGCACAGAGCAACCACGAAGCGTTTTTAGTTATGTTTTAGTTTGCAAAGTTCTGAAATCGAACACGGCATGCTTCTTATAGATTGAGGATGCTGATAGTAAATAGATGATCTGTTATTACGCAGGCTCAAACATCAACATATCGCAAATGATCGCGTGCGTGGGCCAGCAGGCTTTGAACGGGAAGCGTGTACCCAACGGGTTTGAGGACCGCTCGCTGCCACACTTCGAAAGACATTGTAAGTACGATACCTTTTTAATTTATTCAAAGACCAGCGTGCCGTCTGGTGATGACAGGTCAAAATATAAACAAAGTGTAAATGAAAACCGAAATAATACTTCATAGGCTTTTGAGGTACATTACGTACTGTCTCTGAGACTTATCTGTGTAACCGAAAACCTAATAGTTTCTGAGTAATCCACTGCCATAGTTTTTACTTAAAATAAATCAGATACAAACATCACATGAGAAATTAAAATGATGTGGCCCTGTCACTTTATTAGGTACGCGTCGCGTCGAACTATGCGCGTGTCTGTCTTTTTATCTTCAATAGGGTTGTCAAAAGTAAACAGAATGATTTGAATTCGTTTGTATGGAAAAATAAACACGCTTTAGATTTAATATCTTTACATGGTGATTCCTTATGTAATATACTTATGGATCCTTCAATATTATTTCTTGATTATGTCACACGCTGTATATATATATATATATATATTTTTTTAATTTAAGTAATAATTATAAAAAAGGTATAAGTGCAAAACCATCGCTTATTAAGAGAGCAACATTAGCCAGGGCATGCAATAAACGCATCCTGCAAGGTGTTGCCATCAACCTAAGGCGGAGATATAAAGTCTCATGTGCCTTTAATTACACCGGCAACCACGCCCTTCAGAGCGGAAAACAGCATTGCGAAAATGCTGCTTAGCGGCAGAAATAAGCAAAAAAAAAAATCAAAATTTCTTTATTTTAAGCACAATTCTTATTGAGAAATCCACTTTAAATCTGCAGCGAAGATTCCAGCGGCGCGTGGTTTTGTCGAAAACAGTTTCTACTCTGGCCTGACGCCCACGGAATTCTTCTTCCACACGATGGGCGGCCGAGAGGGGCTTGTCGACACGGCTGTCAAAACTGCTGAGACGGGCTACTTACAACGACGACTTGTAAAGGTTAGATTATTCAGTTCATAACGCCTATACAGACACGGTTTTCGCATAGAATTAAGAACATACAAACATGTATGAGACAACCATTATTGCATGCAGTGCATTGTGTTTGTTACACACATACCAACCTAACCTGGGGTAATGCTGATATTGATTCTATTTTCGTCCTGCAGAAGATAGACATTAAAGGATGAATTTAAAGAAGTTAAAATAATAACAGTGCATAGTCTGTACATATTTGAAAATTTAACTTATATCCATAAAAATATAACAAAATTTTAAAGGCAAATGGACTGTAATAATATGTATATTATAAGCAAAAATAAACTCGTGCAGTTTACTAGGCTACCTAAAATTTCTAATTAATTCAAAGGCAATGGTATATTATTTAATAACAAATAACCGAATGAAATCTTTGAGATGACTTTCAATAAGTTTAAAGTTTATATAAAACGTAAGCTAACAGAGAAATCCTATTATAATGTTAAGGATTACAAAAAACTTGGATGGGAATTGCTCTAACTTCACAGCTTAGTATTAATTTACGTGAGATGGCGATAACAAGAAAAAATTACCCGCCTAAGAGTGTTGTAAGCTCTTCTTAGATCAGGGCGCGTATAGGACCCCGGCCTCTTAGCTTTAGGTTTAAGAAGTTGGCGAACGAAGTTATCACCATCCCCTTACAATCATGTAAAAATATATGTATGAACGCTTCCTAAGTGCCTGTGATAGGCCTACATGAATAACGAATTTTTGAATTACACAACATGGCCGTTAGCACTCACGATAGGGTGTTTCTTATGCACCTAAAGTTATAAAGTGTTTAGTTACTGCAATAGTGCATTCAAGTGATTCAAACTGAATAATGAATGTGAGGGCCGCCGGCGCCGATGGAAGACTATAAAAACGTTATTGATGCTGAAAAACTACAGTAGACGTATCAATAGTGATTGAAGACCAAAAGTACTCGAAATTAAATGAATTTTGAATTTGATTATAATATACCCCTTTTTAAAATCTTTATTTGCATTGCAAATGCAAAACTGCTGATTATTTTTTTTTAACATGGTTATAATTGACCGACCAAGCAGATCGTCCACCTGATGGAAAGTGGAAAACCATCGCCTAAAAACCGAGCAACACTTGGCAGCATGCAAGGAGCACGTCCTGCAACATGTCACTCTACCATCAACATCAGGCATAGGTGTTCAGCCTCATGTGCCTGTAATTACACCGGCAACCACGCCCTTTAGTCTGGAACAGCTACAATGCTACTTGGCGGCAGAAGTAGGCATTGTTTTTGGACCGTTGCAGTCGCTGGAAGACCTGGTGCTGCACTATGACATGACGGTGCGCAACGCCACCAGCGAAGTGGTGCAGTTCCGCTACGGCAGCGACGGGCTCGACCCGTCCTACATGGAAGACCGCGATCGCCCCGTGAACCTCGGCCGGGTACTGGCACACGTCCGAGCCCTGTGCCAGTCAAGGTACGACTGAGTTTGTTCGTACCCATACTATAGTCGGAAAAATGTAATAGGCCCGTTTTGACATTTGTGCAAGACCATAGAATGTAACTTGGAACGAAACTGAAAGAAACAAAAAAATAAAAATCAATTACATACAGTGTTTTAAAAAATACGTAAATTTTTTTGGGACGATAAATAATATGAAAGAATATATCGCGAGTATTCTTTTTGCGCTTACTTCATAGTAGCATGCAATTTATAATTGTTGCGAAACGTTCCGAAAACAGTTACGTTCTCAGTCTTTTTTTTTTTTATACTAGAGCTGTAACCATTTTTTTACTGAATATCGAAATTAAATATTGTGTAGTTATCTTTACTGCAAAGAATGAGCTTGGTTCTCAAAATGGGTTCTAAATAATGAGTCTGAGATGATGTATCTGACCAAGCGGCACATGACTGAAGCGTCCCCGCGCGCACTGCGCAGTTTTTCGTTCCTCATCTTGTAAAGTTGACTGTGCGCTCGTTTAAGTTTGATATATATTGTTTACTATTACGTTAACTATGGCTCTTCTATTTTGGACATTAATTAAAACATAGTGATTTGACTCGATTTTTATGTTTGTTGTTATATAGTACTAACTCTGTTTCAACATGTTGAAAAGTGGACGTATAAGCAACAGCCAGTCACGCGTATTGGTTGTGAAGTTAAAGGAATACTTTGAACGAACGAACACTTTACAATACATAATAATATCAATCAAGTACTGATACAAACTTGAATTGATTTATCGTGAGTATCGAGTACAGAGTCTTATGGTTCCATAACTAGTTACGTCGCGATGACAAATGTCAAAACGGGCCTATTACATTTTTACGACTATAATAGCAATTAAGTCAAATTAAGTTTACACGACGCTTTGTCAACGCTATGTGCACTTGCATATCAGTCCATGATTTTGTGTGTTTTCTATATTTAGAGACGTGTAATGTGCATGTTGTTAGTGCTCTTAATAAATAAATAGGATTACCGTTCTATTAAATTTAAATGACAATGTGAGATGGTGATAACAAAAAACCGCCTAAGTTTGTTGTGGGTTTTTAAGTTTTTAGATCAGGGCGCATTTGGAACCCTCGTAGCTTTAGTTTTACGTTTAAATATAAGATTATCGCCATCATCTCACTACTACACATTTTTCATGTAATGTACGCATCGTATCTATGGACCTACTTGAATAAAGATTTAAAAAAAAAACTACAAATGTGAAGGTGTGTATGTCTGTTTGTTTGCTTCTTCATCAACTATAAAAACAACCTTGAAGATATTTTGTACGTGTATAGTTTGCATCCTGGAAATGGATATATAATCTTCATCATCATATCGACCAATTAACTACCGGCCCACTACAGGGCACGGGTCTCCGCTAACAACGAGAAGGGTTAGAGCCGTAGTCCACCACGCTGGCCCAGCGCGGATTGGTGCGGTGATGGTGATGATGACCACATACATACATACTTACTTGAACCCTAAAAACATGACACTACTTTTATAGGCAGAGTATACATCTCCCGCAATGCGCTCAACCGAGTAAACTAACTTAGGACTACCTGATTTTTATATTGATACCTGTATTTCAGAGATGAGGAGCCTCTGGACGGCGACGGCATCGTGGTGGCTGCGGAAGAAACCCTCGCGTTGGACGACTTCAAGACTTGCCCTAAAGAGTTCAAAGCTGAAATGCTGTATGTACAAGCATATGTTAAATCAGAATTTATTGTGGCAGCTCTTTGTGTACTCATTGGAAGTACCGTGGCGCAAGCAAAGCCGCGGTGGCCTACCGCAGGCGTCGGCGGCAGATTTGGGACTTCTCATTTTTTTTCATTTGTTTATTTGCATTGCAATAACTGAAAATAACCCTCGGGGGGACACCTCGTACTGGAAAATTAAATCTAAAAACTTTGTCGGTAGGGTGGTAACTACCTACGGCCAAAGCCCATCCAGCCTATCCCACCAGCCTAGACTAGAGAAAATTCTGAAATTATAAATTCCCGAATTGCCCCTGCCGGGAATCGAACACTACTACTTAAATTCACAGCGCTCACCTTTGCGCTAGGGAGGTAGTTAAAGTAAACGTAGGTAGAAAAAAACGTGTGTGTACTTATGTACACGCGTTAGAAGTAATACTTCTTTGGCGTAAAAGATAAATTTTTTTTCAAAATGTTATCTTTCGCCTTAACGACACTAACTAATACATTATAATGTTTTACTTTAACGCATTATCTAGTTAAAAAAAAATATTTATTTATCACAAAATAAATATTTATACATAATTAAAGAAACTTGACTTTGGGACCGTGGGGTCCGGAGGCAAGAGCCCTTTTCAAAGAATTATCGAAAAGGGTTATCGAGTCTACCGGTGATCCTAGAGCGGGCAGTTACCTTGGCCAACGAATTAGTTTGGCCATCCAAAGGGGCAATGCTGCCAGCATCTTAGGAACTGTGCCTCGCTGCGGTGGTTTCGAGGACGTTTTAGATTTTATTTAGTTTTTAAAAAGCTTATTTTTGGTTATATTTATAATTAGCATAATGAATTCCAGTTTAACATACGAAATTAAACTTACATGAGATAAAAAAAAAATTAAAGAAATGGACATTTTTTTTATTACCATGAAACTTATACATATTGATATTAACTTTTTTTGAAAAACTCAAATGTTTACTGTAGCTAACACTGTGTCGGTTTTTTGTGACGGTAAGCGCGCGCATCGTAACAGTTTACTCTCATCATTTTTCCCTAATTCGCCAAAAGAAGTATAACTTCAATAATGTCACACTTGGTCCTCTTTTGCGCAGAACGTTCCTGAAGAAGATCGCTAACCGCGTGCGTATCCTACGGGGCAAGTACGCGTCGTGCGGCGCCGTGGCGCACCAACTAGAGCGGTTGACGCTGACGCAGCTTGTGCGTTTCATCCGCGTGTGCCACGACAAGTACCAGCGCAGCGTCATCGAGCCCGGCACCGCCGTCGGCGCGCTCGCCGCACAGGTCTGTGTTTACTAACCGCCGACGCAAAACGCAGGATTACTCAAAAGAAAAACAATATACTTATATTTATTTAATTTGTATAAAATAATTTACAAATATTTATTAAAACTATAAAGAGAGTGACGCCTTTCGATGTGGGAAAAGAAGTGTCCGTTCGCCGGTCACGAGCCCGGCACCGCCGTCGGCGCGCTCGCCGCACAGGTCTGTGTTTACTAACCGCCGACGCAAAACGCAGGATTACTCAAAAGAAAAACAATATACTTATATTTATTTAATTTGTATAAAATAATTTACAAATAATTATTAAAACTATAAAGAGAGTGACGCCTTTCGATGTGGGAAAAGAAGTGTCCGTTCGCCGGTCACGAGCCCGGCACCGCCGTCGGCGCGCTCGCCGCACAGGTCTGTGTTTACTAACCGCCGACGCAAAACGCAGGATTACTCAAAAGAAAAACAATATACTTATATTTATTTAATTTGTATAAAATAATTTACAAATAATTATTAAAACTATAAAGAGAGTGACGCCTTTCGATGTGGGAAAAGAAGTGTCCGTTCGCCGGTCACGTACGCCGGTCACGTACGCCGGTCTAGGTATGTGATCCAGCGTAAGCGGGCATAAGTAGGTACTCCAGTGCAAGTTGGCATGCTGGCGCCGTAGGATGTAACAGGGTGCTATGCGTTTGACGTTTACTTGCGTGTGTGCTTTTATAAATAAATATACCACCACCACCACCTAGTCCACCAATCCGCAGTGTGTCAGCTTGGTGGACTACGGCCTTAACCCCTTCTCATCGTGGAAGGAGACCCGTGTCCTGCAGTGGGCAGGTAATGAGTTGATATGAGGATGATGATGAAATAAATATACTACGACAATACACACATCGACATCTAGCCCCAAAGTAAGCGCCATGTACGCGATGGTAAGATGGGAACTACAAGGTAAGGACAGTTTTAGTGTAGAAGACCTAGCAAACCTCTCTATAGGGGATATCCTGAGGTTCACAAAAGAGACTGGTAGGTTTCAGGGGGGGATGCTGCCGGGACACCAGTAAACCTGTGTCTCAACATGGGGAATAGTCCTTACAGAGGACTGATCACCCGTCTGGCAATGGCAGGCGTCCCCTCTATAAATAATAATAAGCGCGGATTGTGTTATGGATACTAAGATGACTGATGAATATTTTTATGAATAATATACATTAATACTTAGAATATACAGATAAACACCCAAACACTGAAAAGCATTCGTGTTCATCACACATTTTCTAGTTGTGGGAATCGAAAGCAGGGTCGCTGCCCACTGCGCCAGTCTGTCGTCTGTGTGTGTGTCGTGTGTCTGTCTGTGGAATCGTAGTCGCCGAACAGATAAACTGATTCGGATGTTGTTTTTTATTTTGAAAGGTCAATTAGTCGGGATTGTTTTTAACTATGTTTGATGAAAATTGATCCAAGAGGGCCGCCGCCACAAAATGGCGGATTACATATTTTTTTCACAATTTCCTCATCGGTATCAAATAAAAGGGATTAATTAGTAGACTACACGACACTATGACACATTTCAAATCAAAGATGGCCGCCTTTGATTTGAAATGTTTCGTCTCAACATTGTGAAAAACACCTCAATATGGATACGATAAAAAAACTTGGGTATGAATTGCTCTAAATTCATAACTAAATATTAATTTACTGTAAGATGGCGATAACAAAAAAAAAATCCCGGCTAAGTTTGTTGTGGGCTTTTGTTAGACTAGAGCGCGTTTGGAACTCTCATAGCTTTAGGTTTAAGTTGGCGAACGAAGTTATCACCATCCCCTTACAATTATAAATAAATAAATATACTACGACAATACACACATCGCCATTTAGCCCGAAAGTAGCTTGTGTTATGGGTACTGAGATAGCTGATGAATATTTTTTTATGAATATAATACACATAAATACTTATAATATACAGATAAACACCCAGACACTATAAAACCTTCATGTTCATCACACAAACATTTTCCAGTTGTGGGAATCGAACCCACGGCCTTGGCCTCAGAAAGCAGGTTCGCTGCCCACTGCGCCACACGGCCGTCAAAATTATGCTAACACATATGTATGTACGCTTCATAAGTGCCTGTGATAGGTCTAAATAATTAAGAATATGAATTTAACTCCTTTTTTTTAATTTGAATTTAATTCCTTAATTCCACTGTGTTATTTAATATTAAGCTATGAAGTTATAAATTAGGATTAAGAAAAATTGTATTTAGCCAGTAAGATATTTCATTGTAAGGAATGTAAATATTTTTTTATTAGAGTAATTCATACTCGAACTTTTTTTTATTAAAGTAATCCTTAACATTATAATAGGGTTTCTCTTAATTAAATGAAAACTTTATTAATATTTGTAAGGACATCCATCCTAAACACTTATGTTGTCATTGCAGAGTATCGGCGAGCCTGGCACCCAAATGACCCTCAAAACTTTTCACTTCGCTGGCGTCGCTTCCATGAACATCACTCAGGGTGTCCCTAGAGTCAAGGAGATCATCAACGCGTCCAAGAACATCTCCACTCCCATTATCACAGCGGAACTCATACACCCACTGGATCAGGAGTTCGCGAGAAGAGTCAAGGGGAGAGTGGAAAAGACTACCCTGGGTGAAGTAAGTTCGCTTCGGGTTTAGTTTAATTTAGTACGTCGGATTAATATTAAAATGGAAGTATTCGAATGTGAAGGATTCAACTCACATTTACAACAAATAAATGTGGCATAACACTGGAATAGATATGCAGTGTACACACTTCAACTGACAGCACCTTTCAAATGTTAGAGCGTTATTGATCGTAGCGTAATGTCATAAAATATAGCTTTCTTCGATAAATGGGCTATCCAACAAAAAAAAAAATCCAATTGGAAGCAATAGTTCCTGTGCGCATTCAGCCAAACAAACTCTTCATCTTTATAATAAATCAATCATAAATCAATGAATGACTCATTGCAGATCAAGATATCAAACCAAGTTTCGTCTACCGGCATGCAATATTACAAATATTTAAAAAATTTAAATAACAATATACCAAAATAAAGTAATGTCAAAGTTATTGGATCATTAAATAATGAAATGTCTGCTTTAATGTTCATTTACAACGTAAAAACTGTAGATAGATATATAAAACAATACACACAAAAAAGAAACGACACAAAAGACAACTTAATAAATTTACTCAAATATTGGTATGCTAAGGCGGTCTTAGCATACCAATAATATAGCGGATAATAATAAGGCGGTATAGCAATTAAAGGTAGTAACAATTATATAATAACCAATCAAATAGTCTATGTTTTGGTTTTAATTTATTAAGCGTCATAGTTCCTGCTTTAAAGTCCCCTGTAGTATACGCATTGGTTCTTTAATGCCCAGTGACCGTTTAGTGAAGTTATTTATAATATTTATTTAAGTTATTTATAGTCGTGATTCTGTAATGGCGCCGGTCATAAAGGCTCCTATCCATTTACCGTTAAGTAATGTTATCCTACTTCCTACTAATATTATAAATGTGAAAGTTTGTATGTATGAATGGATGGATGGATGGATGGATGCATGGATGGATAGATGGATAGATGGATGTTTGTTTGTTTCCAATTGGATTGCATTTTGGAATGGAGATAGATTATACCCCGATTAACACATAGGCTGCTCTTTTCCCCGGGGAGTGTACGGTAACGCATATGAAACGGTGAGCAACAGTTGCTTTATAATATTATTAGTGATTCTTTAATGGCTCGGGTCAGAAAGGCTCCTATACGTTGAGAGTTAACCTACTTCCTACTTATATTATAAAATGCGAAAGTTTGTATGGATGGATGTTTGTTTGTTACTCTTTCACGCAAAAATTACTGAACCAATTTGACTAAACTAACATTCTTCTCAGTTGGTTCGCTCTTGTCAGAGCGGTCGTGGTGATCACTAAAGTGATGTGGCACGCTTGACTATCCGTCGCCACTCCTCTCTGGCCTTTCTTGCACACTCATGTAAGGGGACATCAGCATATAGGCTGCTTGTTATCCCGGCAAAATGTACGGTTCCCGCAGGATTCATAAAACCAAAAACCGAGCACGGAGCCGCGGGCTACAGCTGGTTTTTAATATTAGTAGTGTTTCTTTAATGGCGCGGGTTATAAAGGCTCCTCCATTTGCCCAGTGAGACCGTTAAGTGATGTTATTGTGTTCATTTCCTCTGCAGATAACAACGTACATAGACGAGGTGTATCTACCGCACGAATGCTTCTTGCTCGTCAGACTTGACGCGGAGCGTATTCGACTTCTGTGTTTAGAGGTCAACGTCCACTCCATTGTTTACTCGTGAGTATATACCATCTTAAAGCGGTGGTGAAGCGGTGATATCGCATTGGGTAGGAGCTAGACTTCGGGGGGCCGACTTCGAATCCCAGAACCTCGCACCTCTAACTTTTCATTAATATCGTGAGGAAACTTGCATGCCTGTGCCAACCTAATTTATTTTATATAATAATTAAATAGTTCAAACAAACTAAAAAAACACGCTTGGTATAAAAAACTAAACTAATTTCTTTCTTTAAGTTTATTCATAATAGCGATTTTTTTTAGTTTTTCTTGATCTATTATTGTTATTAGAGCAAAATTAATCGGTAACCCATCCACCATTAAAGAGATAAAATATAGATAATTTTTTTTTTTTTATTCAGTGTGCCCGTCTATCGAAATGCAAGTTCTAATTATTATTTAAAACAGGCCATTAAAAAGTAACAGCTAACGCCCTCTACCATCTAGTAGCTTAATGTTTTCTGTGGAATTTGTTAGGTACGCGAACGCCATAGGTTTTTTACATTTGGGTCTAGATGGCGCTGTAGTAATTAGTAAAAAATCTTATTTTTTATAGTGATAATTGGAATAATCTTTTCAGATTAGTGTATTGTTATCGGTCCTCGATATGTCTACAAAGTTTGAAAGAAATCTGACCGTTTAAAGTGGCCCAAAATCGCGCCCAAAGAAGTCGGTTACAAACAAACATACAAACATACAGGTGAAGCTAATAAAAAGCGTGTAAAAAGAATATGTCATGTTGTATCTGCAAAGTGTCATTAGTCTATGAAACCAAATACATGTGATTCGACAACGTCGCTTAGTCGGGTCAGTCAGTGACCGCACGATAGAGTCGTGGTTCGCGTGCTGTTGCCACTGTTACATTACAGAGAAGGAACTAGTAGAGTATATATGTAACATTGAATATATAATATTTCTCAAACTATGGAGTTAAGAAAAAGTCGTACAATAAAAGTTGTTAGTTTTAATGTAAATAATTACAGGCTGAGAGGTTTCTGGTATTTATTTAATCCTGTGTACAACGTGTAAATGAAAACCGAAACAATACTTCAGGGGCTTTAGAGGAACATTATTTGCCATGTCTGAGACTGATCTGTGAAACTGAAACACTAATAGTTTTTGAGTAAACCATTACTTTACCACTAGAGTAAATCAAGTGACTCATGACCCTTTATTAGGTACGCATCGCGCAGCGTAGGTACTATGCACGTGTCGGTCTTTTATCTTCAATATGTTTGTCATAAGTAAACAATTTTGAATTCGTTGTATGGAGAAATAAATATGCTTCTTTTGATTTAATATTTTTACAGGGCGATTCCTTGTGAAATATATTTATGGACCCATACAGAGTATCTTGATTCCGTTACACGTTGTATCTCTTTGTAGGATATGCACATCAAAGCTCAAGGTCAAACCGGCGAACGTGCAGGCTGTATCGGAATGGGCGATCAAGGTGTACGCGGACCCCGGCAAGCACGGCGGCTGGCTCAACATGGCCTTGCAGCAGCTGGCGAGGCAGTTACCCGCAGTGGTTGTGAAGGGCCTAACCAGGGTGTCTCGGGCGGTCATAGCTTGCGATGACTCTGGGTCCATTAACAGGTGAGGTATTCGACTTTCCGACTCTCTGGTTTAAACTGATGTTCATGATTTTGTGTCGAGCACAGGGAAATCCCAGTGGTTAGGAACTTGGCCTCCCGTTCGGAGGACTGAGTTATGTACCCGGCACGCCGACCTTTAACAGCCGGATGGCGCGGTGGGCAGCGACCCTACTTTGTGAGTCCAAGGCCGTAGGCTCGATTACCACAACTGTAAAATGTTTGTGTGATGAACATGAATGTTTTGCAGTGTCTGGTAGTTTATCTGTATATTATAAGTAATTATGTGTATTATATAAATAAAAATATTCATCAGCTATCTCAGTACCCATTACACAAGCTACGCTTACTTTTGGGCTAGATGGCGATGTGTCTACGAAGGTTTCGTCACGATGTTTTCCTACATCGTTGAAGTAAGTGAAATTTTAATTGCTTAAAATGCACATACTCATTATTTTTAACAAGGCGCGTTTGGAACCCTCGTAGGTTCAGTTTTAACTTTACGATTGTAGTTATTGCCATCACTACTCACTGCTATGTACACATTTTGTATATAAACAACGCCATCAAAAGTGCCATCAAAAGTGCCATCTATGTGCCTATTTGAATAAAGAAATATTTGACTTGACATAACTTAGCAAAGTTAGAGTCGCGTGCTGGGATTGGAACTGGATCCCCCTGAAAGTGTAGTTGAAGTCCTAACCTGGGGCTATCTATCACCGCTTCATAATTATTTGTTGACCATGACCTTTTTACCTTCCAGATATAAATTATGCGTTGAGGGCGACGGCTTACGGGACGTAATCGCAACATACGGTATCGATGGAAGGAAAACCTCTTCCAACAATATTCTTGAGGTAACTAGCACTAGTTTTGAATAACCTAATATTCGGATAACATTATCATGAATGAATGTATTAATAAACTTTTATTGTACACCACATAAAAATACAGATTTTATTTTTAATAAAAAGTTAACACAAAGTTTAAAATATAGCGGCCTTATCGCTACGTAGCGATTTCTTCCAGGCAACCAATGGCGTAAAACACAAAACTGTATGCAACGTGCAACGTGAATTACGAAATAACATTGATGGATATATTAGTTCATTTCATAAGCAATCACCCTGTAAAGATATTAAATCAAAAGAAGCATATTTATTTCTCCATACAAACGAATTCAAAACATTTACTTATGACAACTCTATGTTGTTAATATCCCATAAACTCGCACGAAGCGAATTGCATCTTCTTTCTTATACGCATGGCTGGGGTGTGAAACGCCTTTCTGAGTGTTCTAATTCTTACAACCTGGGTATCTCTAAAATTAAGTCAATGGACATCTTAGGTAAGCGCGTGCCACCTTAGGCCACATCTACACTTTCCATCGTTTGAGATTGTGGTCAAGAGCTAGTCTTATCAAAGTTAAAAAAAAATATTAATCCATTACCGGCCCACTTCAGGGCACGGGTCTCCCCCCACAATGAGAAGGGGTTAAGGCCGTAGTCCACTATGTAGACTTTCAGGCATGTAGGTTTCCTCACGATGTTTCCTTCACCGTTGAAGCTAGTGATATTTTTAATAACTTTAAACGCACATAACTGAAAAGTTATGGGTGCGTGCTGGGATTCGATATCGGCCCCCCGAAATTTAAGTCGAGCTCCTACCCACTGCGCTATCACCGCTTCTCAATGATCCATTAATGAGTACTAATCGCATCTCCGTAGGTGTACCAAACGCTGGGCATCGAAGCCGCCGCGACCACCATCATGAGCGAGATCGAGGCGGTGATGGCAGGCCACGGCATGGCGGTGGACCGCCGCCACGTGGCGTTGCTGGCGGCGCAGATGTGCGCGCGCGGTGAAGTGCTCGGCATCACGCGCTACGGACTCGCGAGGATGAAAGAGTCCGTGCTCAATCTGGCAAGCGTGAGTTCAACTTTAAAACTTGTTTAATCATCAGAGAATTTAAACTATCGTGACTTAAATTAAAATTATATTAGTTACAAAAATATATTAAATTTAAAAATCGAAAAATCGCCTTCTGTTAAACTAACAATTGTACTAGCCTCGGTTGAATGTTGAAATTGATTGTTAGTGTATACAGACCACTCCTATTTACCTTCGATGAAGTATAATATAAGATATCTAAACCGGATAATAGTATATAGATAAAAACCGATAATTTCGTACGGGAATTTAATGTAAATATATTTAAGAAAGCAACTCCCAAAGTTGGCTGGTCGGTTTATTGTCTATATAATACTAGCTTTTGCCCGCGGCTTCGCTCACGTTAAGTTTTATTTTTGATTTGGTAAATTTACTACAAAGGGTTAAAAAAAGGTCTTGCTATAGACATCATATTTACATTCTCCGTGGAAAAATACATGGTCATACCAATTTTTATGACAATCGGTTGAACGGGGCGGAAGTCGATACTTGACAGCGCCGCCTGGTGGGGAGTTACATCAATGGACATAGCATGTTCGTTTTCTCCGTGGAAAAATACATGGTCATACCAATTTTTATGACAATCGGTTGAACGGGGCGGAAGTCGATACTTGACAGCGCCGCCTGGTGGGGAGTTACATCAATGGACATAGCATGTTCGTTTTCTCCGTGGAAAAATACATGGTCATACCAATTTTTATGACAATCGGTTGAACGGGGCGGAAGTCGATACTTGACAGCGCCGCCTGGTGGGGAGTTACATCAATGGACATAGCATGTTCGTTTTCTCCGTGGAAAAATACATGGTCATACCAATTTTTATGACAATCGGTCGAACGGGGCGGAAGTCGATACTTGACAGCGCCGCCTGGTGGGGAGTTACATCAATGGGCATAGCATATAAACCTTCTCCGTGAAAAAATACATAAGCATACCAATTTTCATAATGATCGGTCAAATAGTTTCTGAGTTTATCGATGACATATATACAAACATCCTCTTTTATATATATAGATAACAGACAGACAGACAGACAGACGGATAAACAGACAGACAGACAAAGAGATAGACGGACAGAGAGATGGATGGACGGACAGACAGATAGACAGACAAACAGACAGACACAGAGAGACATACATACAGACAGACACAGACAGACAGACAGATAGATAGACACAGACAGACAGACAGACAGACAGACAGATAGATAGACACAGACAGACAGGCAGGTAGACAGACAGACAAACAGACAGACAGACAGACAGACAGACAGACACAGACAGACAGACAGACAGACAGACAGAAAGACAGACAGACAGACAGATAGACAGACAGACAGCGCGTTCTATCAACATATGTATATATATATATATATCACCCATCAACAGTTCGAGAAGACGGCGGACCACCTGTTCGACGCGGCGTACTACGGGCAGCGGGACCGCATCGAGGGCGTGTCCGAGTGCATCATCGTGGGCGTGCCCGCCGGCATCGGCACCGGCGTGCTGCAGCTGCTGCACCGCCACGCGCAGCCGCCCGCCGCGCCGCCGCCCGCGCTGCTGTTCGACCGGCCCGCGCACCACGCCTCCATCTGGGAATAAACTACTGCACGCTTACACCGCTGTTTCTGTTCTCTTGAAACCTCGAGTCAGTCTGTTTGTTGTGACTCTACCACCTATATACATAATAATGTTTATAATACTCCCATCAATGGGTAGTTGAAATAAAGACGAAATTGCGTTTCTGTGAAAATACAAGAAACATCATTCAAAGCCTTAGGTCTTTAAAATCATAAAATTTCTTCATATAATAAACTCTTAAACATCTTTTTTAAATGTCACTTATCACTGTAAAAAACATTGGTGACTATCAGAAAACGTTCGATTTATGAACTCGAGAAAAGAGTTCTTTACATATATATTATAGTAATATACTTTATTTATATATTTTTATAATTTTTAAATCTTATTCAGTGCAACACCTACCTCTTTTCTATGTTTTTTCCTTTTCGCCTTGGTTGCCTGGAAGAAATGGCTATGTAGCGATAAGGCCACCAAATTGTACTCTCTTGCTCTGTATTTATATCTATGTAACTACTTTTTTTCTTTGGTGTAAAATAAAAGTGTATTCATTCATTGATTCATTCACCGGTTGAAGGCAGATTCCACCGAGAAGAAGCCGGCAAGAAACTCAGCAGTTGCTTTTTTGAAGTAAAACTTCTTTAGGCGCGACTAGGGAGAAACTCAGACGTCTTTCTAGTTTCCGCAACAAGATATTGTAAAAAAAAAGAAAACCATGGTGAAAAGTGAAACTTTTTTCACATTATAGACAATTAACTAAAAATTTTCGAAATAATATTCCTTAAAGGGTATTAAAATCGCTTCATCAATGTTAATTTTATACTTGGAAAATGGGAATGAGACTGGGAAATGATAAAAGTAGACTCCAACTGATAATTTTATTAAACTCTGCATGATATACGCATATTAAAAAAACAATATTTTATAATCGTTAAGTCCGATCGTTAAGTTATTGATCCGTTTTTCAATTATTTTCAATTATGCTATTATCAATTCCATCTTCATCATGAGTTTCACATTGACCACTGGCACAAATGAGTTATAGTCACGGTAGGCTGATGCGAACTATAGGCGCCGCCATATTGGCCTCGGCTGCTCTGACTAGCGACTGTCACTTTATCCCACCTCCGTGGCCGACCGTCACGCGACATGCAACATAGTCGATCTTTCGAGACGATGTAAATGATGATGAGATGTGATCCGAGTAGAAGAGAGATAAATGCGTCATGAGCCGAACGTTTATCATGCCCTCTACCGCACTAGGTTGAACGTGACAATGAGTCATGCTAAGGCATGTAAGGTGGTCCAACCATATGGCTTCATTTACTTGTTCTAAAACAGACGTATCCAGAATGCTATGAAATGCGCTCTTAAATCGTTAATAATATACTACCTCAAGAATAGTCGTCGGTTTTCGATCAATGAAAATGCGCCCGTATGAAAATAAGTATATCTATACTCTTCTGATCAGAGGATTAGGGAGATTTGGAGCTTTGATCAGGAAGGAGTTTTACAGCTTAAAAGTGGGTGCAGGGCATAGCTTGTAATCAATGAAAGAAGTAAATAAAGATAAATACTCCTATTTATTAATACTAAAATCTACACATTTAGAAAAAATAAATGCGAATCACTAGTTTACAATGTTCAACTAACAGCCTTGTTCTAAACTATCGTCAATCACACTAATGTATTAAGTCACGTCAAGCATTAAAAATCTCCACTAAATAATTTTGAGTTTTAGGTACCAAAGTATTTGTACCATAGAATTAAGAACATACAGAATCCTCAATCAGACATTATTCCATGCAGTGCATTGTGTCTAAAAACAAAGAAGAAGCCGCGAGCACGTCTCATTTCACAACCGCGAAATGCTGATATTTGAAAATCTTTTCCCGTGTTCCCCATTTTATGGTAAACAGTTATAACATAAGAGCTAAAATGATGAATAAATTAATGAAATGTTCGAAAAACACCACTAATGTGGAGTGGTTATTGATGCTGCAAAATTAGTCGTGTACACGGATTCTGTATGTTCTTAATTCTGTGATTTGTACTTTTTTGTTGATGGCGTCATCTGTATCTTTGGCGAATACTAATGTACCTAGCTATGTGTATAATATACGTAAGGATAGCTGTCTCCCTTTTAAGTTATTGGTTGCCTAGAAGAGCATGGAGCAAGCTATTTCAATACTCTTTCTCCAGAACTGGTGTCTGATGCACACTTCCACACAAAAGTGTTACAGAAAAGCTCGGTTCATTTTGACTCTTGACGTATTTATCTGTGGTATTTCGGATATCATGTCTAAGAGTTTATTACTGTATCCCAAGTGTAAGTTTTCAGAAATCAAATGTGATATTTGATATAATAATAAGATGTTATTGAAACTTGATAACTCCATGCTAAATAATTGTTCATCTTCGTCCACAAAATATGTTATACTCAACGCGCTATGGAGCAAATTTGATGAGAGTTAGCGCCCAGACAAATAGTAATTGCTTATCGTTAGTCGAAACTATAACTCCTACACTACTTTGACTAAGCTAAGCACAGTTTCCCATACCGATTAATACATAAGGGACGAAATTCTTACGGGAGACATCCGTGGAATTCAAATCACCGACATAGCTCACTGGATAGATGACCTTGACAAGGTGGATGGGGGCTCGCGGAAATGTTCAGCAATTATTACTACAGGCTTGTAGAATGTTGATGAACATATAACAGGTATGAACTTGATAATTTCCACTACTAAAGGCCCAAAATACTGAACACTTAACGTTTTTTTCTCTTCAAACATTCGATATCTTGTTGGACTGTTTTCCACGCCGTTTTATAGGTTCCAAATAACCCAGCTAACACTGTTAGCCAAATCAAGCGGCCAATGCTTTGGCCACTGCTGCCTTATGCTCGTCCACCTTAGTCCACTTGTCGCTCACCCGCCACAGCCACTGCGCCAACTCATAGTCTTGCGCCAACTCCGATGGAGGTGTTTTCTTCATGTCACTGGGAAATAGAGAAATATTTGTAACGGTGATACTACTTGAAGACCTGAAGATTTTGCTTAATTCAGAAATTTGTGTTCAACAGAATTGGCACTACGGTACCGTAGGTCAACTTTAGGTTCCCGTAAACTTAAGGTCACTCAGCGAGCGATGGAAAGAGCTATGATAGGAGTATCTTTACGTGATCAAATGAGAAATTAGAAGATCCGTAGAAGAACGCCAAGCTGAGCTATGTCGGTAATTCTAGCGCAAGCTGAGGTAAACACAGCGTTGATCGACCACCCACAGGGTGGACAGAGGACATCAAACGAGTCGCGGGAAGCTGCTGGAAACAAGCGGCCTATGTTCAGCTGTGGACGTCAATCGGTTGAAGTTATATTGACGAAACCACAGGTTTGATCGGCCGCTTGAGCCGTAGTCGTGAAAATTTTTCATCATCTAGCTTTAAAAATCACAAGGCATACCTATGTTGGTAACGCTTCTGTTTTGAAAAAAATATTCGGTGAAAATTTTTTTTCCAACTACCCTCCTGTTTCTTATATCCTATATTTCGTTATTTTTTAATTCTACGGGTCGATTTTAGCTCCTGCCTTTTGAAGCTGGACAGTAGAGGCACTTACGTCTCCAGATATACTAATTTTCATACTCGGGATATAAAACGATGAAGTTTTATTAACTACTCACACGAAGTAATCTCCCTTGCTCTTCTGAAGATCAGGATCCAAGCCCGCGTGTACTACAGTTTGAGCGCCAGTACGGGCCTTCTTCATGACGGGCCAGAAGATGGGGTACACGAAGAACCGTGTGATGCTTTTCATCATGGCAAGGTTACGCGTTAGGTTGGTGTCTGTGAAGCCCGGGTCCACGGCCGTCACCGCCACGTCATAATCTGCGCAGAAGTATATTATGAAGAGTGGCAACGGTTGAATATACACAATCTTCATATTAAAAAATATACAACGTGTGAATGAAAACCGAAATAATACTTCACTTTAGAGGTACTTTATGTACTGTCTGTGAGACATATTTGAAACCGAAAACCTAGTAAAACCTAGTTTTTGAGTAAACCACTGCCATTGTTTGTACTGAACGAAATCAGATGCAGCCCTAACATCAAATGCAAAAATAAAATGAAATCATGTGACTCCTGTCACATGATTTACCCTCATTGTGGGAGGACACCCGTGTTGTGTAGTGGGCCGGTAATGGGTTGATGTGATGATGATATGTGTAATAATAAACGGGGGTAAACTACTCCTATTCCATGTTACCGTGCTTTAGCGGGTGGACACTTAAATATATTTTGTTGGGGGATATAATCGTGGGATATAATATTTGTCTCCTGCCTGTTCTAGCCCTGTTGCGGGGAGCGAGATGTTGCCATCCACTTTTAAATCCATAGTTCTCATCGCTTCGTCAGGAAGGGTGAAAATTATGATGACAAGAAGGTATCTGACCTAGCATCCTTCTGCCAAGTTCCCTTGCGAAGAGAATATTCGCCAGCTTGCTCTGGTTGTACGCAGCCATGGCGTCATATTTCTGGCTCATGTTCAGGTCTTCCTTGTGTATCTGGCCCTTCTGGTGCGCGCTGCATGACACTATCACCACCCGACTAGGGGTTGATTCCTAATGGAAATAAATAAAGTTTCAAACGCCATGTTAGCATTTTTAAGTTTAACCAATACTATTCTGAAATAAGGCCGAATAAGTTTCAGCCATATTAATTAATATATAAATTTAAAAATCTAAAAATACCCTCGACTTAAAGTATTTTAAATATATTTTATTGTATTCTACTAGTCGAGCCCTTTTCTAATTTCTGATCTAATATTTCACATATTTTTTGCAAATAAATGATTATTATGATTATTATTATGATTTTATTTTATATCCATATTCACGGAGTTGTGAAAAAAATATTTAAATCGCCTTTATGTATTGGCGGCCATCTTGGTTTTTAAAATTTGCCATAGTTTATAGTATTGTACTAGTCGAGCCCCTTCATTTGATACTCATATTGAGGGAACTAATTCACCTTTTAACAAAAAAAAAACACACACACACGGCAAACAGCACGGGTGCACTACTCCTGCAAACTATCAGATGATATATCTGATGCAACGGCAGCTCTGTCACGACCGGAAAGAGATCAGGCGCAGAAACGTCAGTTTCACGTGCTCTCCAAGGCGCGGGGGTGAATCACCGCCAATTTCTAAACACCAGGCTGGTACTATAAATTTTTTGATAGAAAATCCAATACATTGGCATTAAGTTCAATTACATACCAGTGACATCCTGCTTCTGAAGAAAATACTATCAATGCACTTAACAACACTGTGGTGGAGTGGTGGGAGTGCAATGTGGAGTTGTTTGAAAGGAATTCTGGCTTGAATTTCTCTCACCTTGAGTGTGTCTAAAAGTAGATGTGTAAGTAGGAAATGCCCGAAGTGGTTGGTGCCCAGTTGCGTCTCGAAGCCTTCCCGTGTGACGCCTTGGGGCGATTCCATCACGCCTGCGTTGTTTACTAGAATGTTCACTTTGGGCTCCTCGGATTTAAATCTGAGGAAAATAACTTATTGGAGATGTCTATAAACAGTATAGAAGAGTTCTATTATAGTTTGCATCCTACTAATATTGTAAATGTGAAAGTGCGGATGTTTGTTACTCAATCACGCAAAAACGGCTAGACAGATTTGGATGAAATTAGCTTTTGACATGGAAAAGCTACCTTTTATCCCGATTCCTTAAGAAGTTCCTGAGGGAAAATTGAAAATTGTTTGCGAGCTAAGCCGGGGGCGGACAGCTTCGAAATTCGATATGCATATCACCTATGCTTTGGAAGCTTTTTGCAATTTCAATACCAATCTCTCAAATAGTTCCTGTGGTAATATTAAAAATTGTTAACGAAACTTTAGACCCAATTCTAATGTCAACGCAAATTCTCGGGCAGAAGCTAGTAAATAATAAATTAATCACAAAAATTTTGTTTCAGTACATAAATATTTTTTAATTAACAATTTATTTTTTAAAGACGTTAGTAAACTTTGCATGTTTGTTACAATAACCTATTCTATAACTGTAAATTTTTAGGAGTGGTTTTACCTACACTAGGAGGAATTATCAAATTATCAATTTAAAATGCAAATAAAATTTTTCGGAACCGACAGGAAGCTGGATGTGAACCTGCGACTCTCTGATTATAGCGGTTTGAGCGCTTGAACCAACTAAGCTATGCTTTCCTAAGTACTCTAACTTCATAGTTATATATGAATTGACTGTGAGATAGTGTTAAAAAAAAAATTGACGGTCTATGTTTGCTTTGGACTCTTCTTCGACCAGGGCGCGTTTGGAACCCTCGTAGCTTTAAGTTTTAAGTTGACAAATTTAGTTGTCGCCACCAACTCGCTTCTATGCCATATTGTACATGTAATGTACGCACCAAAAGTGCCATATATGTGCCTATTTAAATAAAGAAATATTTGACTGTGACTTTGACTTCTCAATAGCCCGCTCCTCATGGACGCTACGCGATTGCGTTGAATTCATTCACTCAAGCATCCGTACACTAGGATGATATACGATTGTTTAAAAAAAAAAGATCATACCTAGCGACGAATTCTTGTATTGAGGCGGCGCTAGCGAGGTCGCAAGGTCTGCAATACACGTACTTATTGTTTGTGCCCAGAACTATTTCACGCCGCGCCTCTTCGCATTTCGTCATGTCGCGACATGCCATGAATACCTGAAAAGGCAATCTCTATGAGTACTAAACGCAGGATTTTAATTGGGAACCAGAGTGCCAAGTGTGAGATTTGCTAGCTACGTTTATAATGAAAATTAAGCTTATTTGCTATACTCCGTGGAAGCAGGAGAATCAGTAATTTATAATTTCTTCAATCCTCATACTCCACTCCAAACAGATCTTAGGAATGTACCCTCTACGCACGTTTCGCTCCGAAACCGGAGCCTTCTTAGGAGATGTTGACTTTACAATGAATAATTGTTAAATGAATTTGAATTTGCGTGCCTGAGAGTTCTTCATAATGTCCTCAAAGGCTTGTGGATTCCTCCAATCCGCACTAGGCCAGCGTGGTGGACTACTTTCTCATTATGGGATTAGACCCGTGCTCTGTAGTGGGCCGGTAAAGGGTTGATGTGATGATAACGATGGTGATAATGCCAAGAGTTAGATTTTCTCCCATCATTTACTTATACGATCGCGTGACAGTTAACTCTTTATATAGAATCTAACAATTTATATAGAATCGAAAGAGCGCCATCTAGTGACAGTACGGTTTCCCATTAATGTCACTAGATGACGCTTCTTCTAAGCAAGTGTATTTTAATTGCTTAAAACGCACATCAACGCAACGCATGCTTGCTTCAACATTGTGAGGAAACTTGCATGCCTGAGAGTTCTAAATAATGTGCTCAAAGGTGCGTTAAGTCCACCAATCCGCACTGTGTCAGCGTGGTGGACTACGGCTTTAACCCCTCCTCATTGTGGGAGGAGACCCGTGCCCTGTAGTGGGCCGGTAATGGGGAAGATGACCTTAGTAAGCATAACAGGAGCTACGATAACTTTGGGGCTAGATGGCGATGTGTGTATTGTCGTAGTATAGTAAATATAGTATATTATTGCCTTAGCCCCTCGTTGGGCAAACTCCCAAGCCGCCTCTTTTCCGATGCCGCTGGTAGCACCCGTCACGATCACAGTCTTGCCTTCCGCTGACACGCTGTTATCGAACGCTATTCCACCGTTCATGTCCCTGAAAAGTATTTTTAGACGTATAGTTTAGGCCGAAAGTCGAATAATAGATAGGTAAAAACGCGCGTTTGGAACCCTCCTAGCTTCAGTTTTAAGTTCACCATCACCTAATATTAGTGGTAATATGTTAGATGTATGAACGCTTCATAAGTGCCTGTGATAAGGGCTACATGAATAAAACTTTTTTAAATGCGATACATTGAAAAAATTCACTCACTTAATAAGACACAACGCTCCAGCGCCCGCCGTTAGCCCCGTGAGGATGGTGACCGGCAAGTTGGGCACCCACATTGTATCTGCAAAATAGTAGAATAAAAAATAAATATTTCTCACACGTATAACTACTTAATTTTTAGTCGCATTATTAAATTGGCGATATCAAAGATAATAAGTTTAGTTAAAGTTTTCAAAGTTTTTAGGTAGATGTCTAAAAATTGTTACTATAACAACAAATGATAAAATGCGAGTTACACTCGCACGTGTAGGGTAGGTATAGGTGAAGATTCTACCATAATATGGCAACCTGTGTGCGAGGGTGCCACCCATTGAAAAACGAGCTCAATTGTAATTTTAACTGGACGGCCAACTTGAATTTTAAAAATAACCGGTAACCCGGTAGGTAAACCTTGAAAATGACACCCATATTGTTAAATTGACAATTTGCCACGGCGGCCATCTTGCAAACGCTTAATCCCCTTTCCATTTCAAATAATAATAATTGCAACATGTTTAATATTTGACGATAAACATATTATATTCTAAGTATAGAAGATTTAGCTCACTATAAACTAATATTATTTACCTCTATTTCGGTTACCCCCCGAAATGTTATTTTCCTCTTTTGACAATATTCTGGTCCTTCGAGCCGGACCGTATCATAGTACTGTCAGACTCGAAGCAGAATAGCTAGAAATTTAAAAAAAATATCCTTATTAAAATTATGTGAGAAAGAAAACAGCATAGATAGTTAATTACTTAAGTTTATTTCGTTCTTTAATGATTTTACATTATTTTATAATAACGTGTAGGTACCGCTAGCGTGGTCGTAGCGCACATTGCCCAACTTTATTTATATATTTACTGAAAGCTATTTATAACATTTTTTATTACTGCGAAATATGTGAGAATACTTTATCTGTTTATTTATATGTATAAAAAGCATGTTTTTTTTCATACCTACATTGGGCTTATGCTGAACGATTCTATCATAAAAGCGACTCTTCTGCAATACAAAATCGTGTTATAAAACTTTCATTTCGAAACACAATTGGCCGCTGTAAGGATGCTTTTCATTGGTCGATTCGGTAAACATATTTATTGTCGTTGTGTTTTTCTTAAATAAACGAAAAAACTAGAAAACATCACTAGTTTTTTTTTTCTTTAATAATTATTGTTTCACCCATGAAGTTAATAAATAATGAAGTATACTTAGATATAGATAAAATCATAATCTATAATGATCTACAACCAATATAGTTTTTTTAAACTGGCCTTAAAATGGCAATAAAGCTCAACAAAGATTTTGCATCCTACGTAAACATGTATAAGTTATTGTATAAGAATTTGTATTAGTTTTAATGATTCTGGTTTTATTTTATTGGTCTGAACAACTACTTAGGGAATTGAAGTGAAGTCAATAATCTACATAGTACTATACATTTTTCGTAGTAAAATTATACCATACATTTTGAAAGTTAATTGAAAAGATCCACAACCACTATGAAGTAGGAACTCATAAAACTCGCTGAATTGAGTTTCACTAAGTAAAAAGAGCATATACGTATTTGCTTTACAATATAATCGAATATTCTCACATATTACAGAGTCTATACACTTTATTTAGTCTATTTTCAGTCGGGTGAAGGAAGATTTCTTATAAAGGGTACAACTGGGATTAATCCGTTTTTTATTGAATATATAATTTATAATCTGTTAGACTGCATTCTAAAGTCTACGGCATACTTTTTACCTGGAGCTTCGAATGTAACTTTTTACTAGAACGGTAACTCAAGTAACTCGTTTACTAGTAATAGCTTTAAACCAATCATTATTTCAGAAAATTCACGGAATTTTAACAAAATAGATAATAAGACTATAAATTATGAACCAATAAAAATTCTTCGATAAAATACAAAGTTTTAATATAACTGAAATAACACTGCCATGTTTAATAAATTAGCTGTTTAAATAACTGTTTTGAAATGAAATAAGTTTTTCGGTAATTTGTAAGTAGGTAACACAATCTCGAACTTGTATCTCGATTTTATAATTTTAAGGGATATATACATAAGTAATTAATCAACTTTATATTTGGAGTAAAATCTATAAAAAGTTTGACAACTATATACACCAGTGACGAGTTTTGATGCACAATAAATTACGCACGAAGCTCCGTTGAAACACAATTTTCTAAACATTTTTTGTATTATTGTATTCTATGGTATCATAATTTGTCTGGTATTTACACTTTTATATTTTACAGTTTATAACAATGATAAATAGTTTGGGAGGTCGGGACCGTAAGAATGTTGACATGGTGATGTTTTATTTTGACATCATTAATGTTACAAATAAAAAGAGGTAAATAGGTACACCACATGGGAGAAGTACAGTGTGAAAGTAAAATTAGTAGTTGGCTAATGAACAAAGTTTGAACGTGACTAATTTAATCCGGCTCAAAGGACCACAATGTACATGCTGATCTTATTGTTTATAGATTATGATAAATTAATTAAACGCACGCGATGCCTGCGATGTTTAGTGCACTAATGTGCATGATTGTATGGAAAATAGGGTAGTGATGATGATGCTAAATGTACGGCTTGAACCGCACAACATCATACCTCTCTTAACTTATAACATCATTGATGAAAAATATGCGCATAGTATTGCTTGTATAAGTATGGGTACAGCTGATTGTATGGGGAAATTTTGCGAAAAATAAAAAATAAAACTATATGCTGGTAGAAAAATCAACCATCTTAGATTTTTGAAGTACACAAATTGATTAAAAAAATAAACTCACCAAAATTCATATACATCAGGTAGACTTATGTTTTTGATGAAAATAATACATAAATTGCGTTTTACGATATACGACTGAAAATCCTGAATTATTAAGTAATTCTTGATATTTTCTCAGTATTGCCACAAAAATTTGACAAAATAATCATGGCGATACATTTGACCATATTAGTGTTTAATATATCTCCGTTGATTCAAAATTTCCCCCTACAATTATACAGACTGTATATTGTAAATATTAAAGTTAAATTTATTTCCATCTCCGCCGGTTTGCTAATATTTATACACAATATAAAACAAATTAAGTCACATCCAAAGTTAAATTAACAAAGATTGTAAAAATTAGATATTATTATTTTCGTAAGTTATTATATAATACATATTATTAATAAATAAAATATCACATGTGCGTTTATAATAGTGCACTTTTCTTTTGAGGGATCATTAGTGACTAGAATCCCTAGTTTGTATTTGCATTATATACCCGTTATAAACGTGTTTCAGTAATACTGGTCATTGACAAGATTTTTTTCCATAAAATATTGTTTTTACAACTATATGATATTTGACTGTAATATTATGTAGCATATCTTAGAACTAGAATTTTCAACCAGAAATTAAGATATAAAAAAAACATCTTTCGAAATATAGTTATATATTTATGAAGTAGAATCAAAGTGATGAGTATTCTAAATAAAAAATGTCTAGATCACTTCATTCTGCCGGTAATTACGTTAAAACATATTTAAATTAGGGCATTCGATATCAGAGTCAAATACCATAGTTTGTAAAACAAATGTTCAACAATTTTTGTCATTTCACTGAGATTCAAAATTTTATTTATTTACATAAAGATATTTTATATAATTGCTCCCTTAGGTAAAATCTACAATATTCGTGTCTATCCTATATCTATTGCTAAGTGATGAAATAAGATTTAAAACGTGTTAATTCCTTTTAATATTTTTAATCTTATTATGTACGCTTTGCAGGTTTTTTTTTTAGCTGGAACCATCTAAATCTTCTGCGGAGGTAGATTTTATCAAATAGTTCTTTTATTTATAAGTGGTAAACAGACACAGAGACGAGAAATGTTAACCAAATTGTTAAGAACACCAGCGATTTTTTTCTAGCAGTAAGTATTATCTTAGAAGGTCTCGATTTATTTACCTGATTTTTTTTGTCAGTAGGAAATTTTGGAGTGGAACAGTTTTGTATTTTCGTATCTAGGGTAATCAAGATGCTACAAAGTTAACACATCATATTTAAAGATTGAGATATGTTATATATTGATTTAAGAATACATAAAATAAAGACTTGCGAGCTCGAAATACTCGTTTTCGAGAATCGAAATAGTGAAGCTTCAAAGTAAAAAGGATAATGATGCTAAATTTAGAATCGCAAATGTCTTGCAACTGATTTTACTTATACAAATGTTCCAAGTGCCCTGACTGTACAGCCGTAGTCGAATAATTTAAAGCATAATATTTTAAAGATTACTTCCATTACACACTCCAAAGTGACGGTGTGTTTTCTCGAAAGAAGTCTCTATTATTGGGTGCGTATAAATTTCCAAACTGAGGGTAGCTACTAAATATCGCGGTCCAGCACTCGACCAATTGACTCACTCAGTCTTGGTCGTCATTTATTGATGCTGAAACATCAACTTTTTTGTTTTTAAAATTAGATACCTCTTTTTTATTGAGATTTCTGTTTATAATTTGAGATCTGATTTTTCTCATTCTGATTTTTTTTTATAAATATCCATGATACGTTTTCAGTGACCCTGTAGTCAATCATGTTATGCGTGAATATG
This sequence comes from Pararge aegeria, assembly GCF_905163445.1. NCBI lineage: Eukaryota > Metazoa > Arthropoda > Insecta > Lepidoptera > Nymphalidae > Pararge > Pararge aegeria. Next base: position 15,666,339 of record NC_053198.1, read on the forward strand.
TGTCGAGGGATAATAGATTATGAAAGAATGGCAATGATTCTCTCCTATATTAGGTTATAATACAAAGTTCAGCTAACTCGGGTGTACACAAAACATAAACTAATCTTGACAGCACTAAAATTGAATTTTTCGAAACCATGCTGATGAAGAAGCCAATAATTGCTGAAAGTCTGCTGTACAAAACTCTGAACTAAATCCAATTAAAAAGCTTAAAAGAAACACTTTCTTTATCCCCTGAGGATGCAATATGAAAAGGACAGCACTTCTTTTGTCGTCGATTTAGTTTAGATAAGAGATTATTGTATAACAGAATCAGTACCAATGTAATTATATATGGAGCAGCATTACAACAAACATTTTCAGTTGGCTTGTAGTTCAAATGCTGTCTGTCTGTATACACTTTATTTAAGGTTTTAGTTTTGTGTACAAGCGATTTAGCACCAATAAGTGTTAAAAATTGTGCATTAAAAATGACATGTGAGTATATAATATACAAATTATTATTAATAATCTAATAAAGCGTTAGGTATTATTGTATTATAGACTTTGAGCTCTTTTTTAAGTAAGTTAATTGGATTTTTGTGAGCTTTGGAAAAGTAAATAATTTTGCAGCTAGGAGAAAAATGGACACAAATGGGTAATTAATTAATCAATTTTTTAAAACCTATTTTTGTTTGAGTTCTATGATGTACAATATAAATGTATATTTTGCTATTTTCGAATATATTGGCATTATAGACCTTGTAACACTTGGAATACCGTATAAACAATTTTCCTAATACTAATTACCAAATAACAAAAATAGTTAAAAAATGACTTGTGCCACTTTTACTCTCAGCCACCCATGTTACAAATTAAGAAACTAATGTTCTACCTACATGATTCACATGGTGCAATAGCCACCCCTAAAAGTACTAATTTAGTGTATAACTTAGGCTCCACTAATATATTACTACTAGTTAATATTTCACAATAGCATTCTAAACGCCAGTGAAAAACTTGTTTAATTAACTAAGCGTAAAATAGATATGGTTTCAACTTTGACTAGTTGTAACACAGTATGGTCCAAGAGCTGGTGGAAAGTTGTAGAGGGTTTCTTGATCAAAGCTAAAAGTTTGTAACAATCAGTACACTTCAAAAATATATCTACATCAATAAATCAAATCATATTACCTGCATCTGCTATTGTATTCTGTAATTTTTCTACTAGTTACTAATCTGCCTTCTTTCATACAAAACACATGATAATATTTTGCAGATTTTCTACTTGGATATGATTGGTAAAGTTTAAAAAAATGTTTGGTGCCCTGCAAAGTATCCAAAACCTCAAAGACTGATTTAAGAAATATATGAGAAATAAAAGCTGTTTTTAAATCAAATAAAAAAGAGACTCAGATTTAAAATGACTCAGAATTTTTCCGCGCGCGCGTCTGGGTGTTTCAACCTGAAGTTTAGGTCGCCAGGTTCCCATTAGAGGTCTGTATAACAAACTTTTAGCATTTATTAAATACCTGCAAAAATTTACCACCAGCTCTCCAGCTAGTAAGTGTAAATAAAACAAAACTAAGATTAACTTGGTTTAGTATTGAGTGTTGTGGTGCTTTTTGACTTTGTTGATTCAAATGAGGGCAATGGCCGAGCTATTCCCACTTTTACAATACCCCTCGGAGCTCCTTTTAGTGCTTGAACTGCTTGATCTAATGTCGCATTCTTAATACTAGCTCCATTTACAGACATAACTCTATCTCCTGGAGAGATATCTCCATTTTTCTCTGCTACTCCACCAGGAACTAAACTTCTAATGACAATAACTGTGCCATTTGGATCGATTGGGTCTTGATAATCCAAAATAGAAAATCCTAGGCCTTGATCACCTTTAAACAGTTCAATAATATCTTCCTTACTTTGCCACATAGCCAACCCAGACACACACTCCAATGAACGTGACTTTTTTGAACTTGAATGATTAGTTAATGTAGCTGTACTAGATGTATTAATAGATGTGTCAGACTGAGCTTTAACTATCGTTGTCAAGTTATTCAAGCTACCAGATATAATTTTTCTAGCTTCAAACCCTTCTCGATCCTGTGCTAAATTTATTACTGGTCTTGGCCCGCTATCTGTGCTGCTGCGGGCACAAACTAATCTCACACGGTTTGGTAGCTGTTTTAATATATTAACAACTTCCGTGTGTGTTAATCCATGCAATCTGTATTCATTTGCTTCTAATAACTCGTCACCAGCTGTGAGCAAGCCCTGTACACCTACTGGACCTTCAGGAAGAACTGATCGTATATAATGATGAGGTCTAACTTCTTGTCCTCCTTCTACATCCACAGTACCTTCTAGACTTATCCCTAAACCAGATAACTTATGTACTTCAGCGATAAGTATATCTTTATCAGGTCCAAACTCAGCTTCCCACTTTTTCTTAATGTCTTCTTTATCTATTGCTAGTATTGCATCAAATTTTTTATCTAAATCTTCTTGGGTGGGTTCTTCTTCATTTTCACAAACTTCTAACACACCTGAGTCTATTGTTGTGTTTGATTCTGGTTCCGGTTCTATTTCTGTAATACTATTGTCTGCTTGGGAAGGCACTGGAAACCAGGTAAGGGTTGTAGTTGATGGAGAGGGTGAAGTTGGTCGATCTTCATTGAATATAGCTAGTTGTAAGTGCTCAAACTTTGGACCTCTCAGGTATCTTTCTAAAACTAAATGCACAGATATACCAGTGTTCCTTAATATCTCTACAGCTTGAGGATTGCTTTTGTCAGCCAGTGATGTTCCATCAACCTCAATAATCCTATCATTTAATCTAATCTTACCACTTTGCTCTGCACTACTGCCTTCTATGATACTTTTTACAAAAATCCCTGACAACTCTTCTTTCTCACAAACATAACCGGCCACAGTTATACCTAATCCATAAACATTCTTATTCAAATCAACATGAACAATCTCCACCTCAGGTAAAGGGGGTAATTCAACAGGTACAGTGATAGTAATTGTTGGAGATATAGTGTTAATGATTGGATGGTCAGGTATTTGTTGTGGGTTATCACTTATGATGCTCACAGCCGCCACTAAGTTCTCCATATCACCATTTTGACCGTTAATATAATCACTGTAACACTGGGACAAGTCATACACTGCGCCATAGCCTGTTTCTATGAGGTGTCGGTCGAGCAGCTCAGGGTCTGCGAGGAGTTTAGTGGGGACGAGCGCTGTTCCCGGAAGAGGAGCACGGAGAGCCGCTGCGGGGTCGGCGGGCCGAGCCACCAGCAAGCGAACGGTAGGGCCTGCCTGGCGCAAAACAGCGGCGACTTGTTCAGACGTAAAGCCGCGCAAGTTCACAGAACCGACCTGTAGTACGTGATCACCGCTCTGTAACCGACCATCTTTATCCGCGATCCCTCCAGGCAGCACATACTTTATCACTACGCCCGTGCTCCTCCCACCCACCAGATTAAACCCCAGGCCGTTACCGTCGTTCGTAAGCTCGACCACTTCCACCTGCGCCCACTCCGTGCTCAGCACCATCGTTTTCCTGACCATCGGAGCCTCTGGATGTTACGTGATACGAACGAGGTTATAATCGCGACCGCCAGATACGACCATTGTGGATTTTGTAAAGAAAAAACAGATTTTATCACTTCAACGGCTATAAAAAACAATGCGCACGGCCGTTAACGCAAAATAAATCTTGTAAATTCGGTATAAAAATGACATTTACATACTTGCTGAATCGGAGACAGCGAGAATGTGGCCAGCTCCCTGCAGGTTTGCCCTGTGAATAATTGAAAGAAAAAAGAAATGCCAACATCAAATGAATGAGATTAAGTTATTTTTTTTCTAATATTTAAAAAACCTCTAGTTCGGTTTTTTTAGGTTCTGTTACTAATATATTTTAAGTAATTTAAAATCATGTAATTTAAAACCGGCTATTTCATAGCAGAGGTACACTACACACTTAAAATGTGATAAGCTTTGTATTAATATCGAAAGATGTCGCTGTTTGGAAAAGGCTAAAAAAATTACTCCATCGAACACTAGATGTCACTGCAAATCTCAATTTTTTGGTGGCTTTAGAAAGTTTTTATTTTTTAAATACTGAATTCATTTCGACACTAGATGGCGGGGAGTAGAAGTCAGTATTGCTAAAGTTAAAACCTAAATCTGGAATTTTGCTGCTAGCGGCTGAGGTTCATTCGGTCCATCGACCGCTTGCGATCTATTGTGAATTGTGAAAAAAGCTGTGTTTTCACTTAAACTTTCAATCGTTTGCACTTCAATCCAAACAATGTTGTTGTCCCTCAAAAGCGCAGTGCAGATATTTTTCTTAAATCATACATATATTAATTAGGAAGCGTTGATAGCCCAGTGGGAAGGACTTCGACTTCACTTTCGGGGGCCAAGTTCGAATGGCAGCATGTGCCTCTAACTTTTCTAAGCTATGTGCGTTTTAAGCAATTAAAATACTTATCACTTGCTTCAACAGCGAAGGAAAACATCGTGAGGAAACCTGCATATCTGAGAGTTCTCCGTATCATAGCTTTACCTTTAATACACACTAGGCAAAGCTAATTTGAGTAAGACCTAAAATTATTGTTTTTAGAGTTGACCTATTTTCTTTTCGCTTTCTAAGCACACCTCTAAGAGTTTAATCCTCATCCTTCTGTTAGGTCTCTTTTTTTATTCCACTACAAGTTATTATCCCTTGATGGCCCCTGCGACCCTGCTTTCTGAGTCCACGGCCGTAAGTCCGATTCCCACAACTGGACAATATTTGTGCGATGAAAATGAATGTTTTTAGTGGCCGTTAGGCCGTACCTAGTCCATGCTACCCTACCGACAAAGACGTGCCGCTAAGCGATTTAGTGTTCCGGTACAATGTCGCGAAGAAACCAATGACAGAAGCACGCAGGGTTTTTGACCAGGGGATGCATAAAGAAGGAGGATGCCATGAAATTGAAAAATTCTTCTCCTTTATGAGACATACAAAATTTTTAGGGTAGGCAGTGCTTTTGTGCTTTTGTGTAAGTGCACACCACTTGCAGCACGTTAGTGTTGATAGTGTGGCCTAACTATGTTTGTGACTGGATAGTATGAAAAGTGAATAATTCTATAATTTTTTATTGTTTATGATCAGAAGTAAAACACCAAAATTTTTATTAAATTTGTTTACTCCGCTGCAAGATTTGGTAGTTTATTTTCTTCCTAGTAGCTGTAATCTTTGAGGACCTACTTAATGATCGGGTTGCTGGTAATAACCAACAAATCTAATCAAAGTCAAAAATGTCTTTATTCAAGTAGGTCCATAGGGGGTATGGATACCATACCCTACCAGGTTAGCCCGCTACCATCTTTGACTAAATCATTACTTACCACCAGGTGAGATTGCAGGGGTAGTCAAAGGCTAAATGTAGTGGAAAAAAATGGATGCGGATTGGTAAACTTCACACGCCTTTAAGGACATTTTGTTCTGACGGCCGAGTGGCGCAGTGCGCAGCGACCCTGCTTTCTGTGTCCAAGGTCGTGGGTTCGATTCCCACAACTGGAAAATGTTTGTGTGATGAACATGAATGTTTTTCAGTGTCTGGGTGTTTATCTGTATATTATAAGTATTTATGTGTATTTCATTCATAAAAAAAAATATTCATCAGCTATCTTAGTACCCATAACACAAGCTACGCTTACTTTGGGGCTAAATGGCGTTGTGTGTATTGTCGTAGTATATTTATTTATTTATATTTATTTATTTTGGGAAACCCTAAGGCATTCTGGTTTCCTAACGATGATTCCTTTACCATTATTATACTTATTTATTTATGATTCAATCAATACGGTTGACACCAATTATACTAATTAAATATATAGGTAATTTAAATTATAAAAATTGTATAAGAGAACAAATGAAAGCCGTGGATACGATTCCCACAACTGGAAAATGTTTTTGTGATGAACATGATTTTTTTTCAGTGTCTGGGTTTTAATCTGTATATTATAAGTAAGCCTTTTTTTTTTTCCTCCTATTCGAAATATCAATGTTAGGGTATGCAGTGCTTTCGTGCATGTATGGAGAGCATGCCACTGAACACATGCTACGCTTACTTTTGGGCTAGATGGCGATGTGTGTTTTGTCTACTTATTTAATACAATATTTATGAGATTCTTTGTTACAGTCATCACGCTATTCTAAGCATTCTTAACATTGTTAGGTAAGGAACCAGGCCGGTTTCAGGTAGGTATATAGATACACTAGCTGACCTGCGCAACTTTGTCTGCACCGAATCAGTTATTACAGGTAATATCTTTAAAAAAACCTAGAAACGAATTGCAGCGCTACCTACCAGGTCCAGTTTTAGCTACAAACTATGTTATTGGCGGCCGGGCGGCCCGCTGCATTTTTCATGCTTTTTCGTTTCTATACCCGTCGCAACTTCTAAGCGATAGGTTCAATTTTAATAATTTAAAAAAGAAATTTACAGGTAATTTGGATAAGGATTAATAACATGATTTGGCATTCCTGTCAACATCTTACGATTAACTATTCTACTATCTTATAAAACTATTTATACACAATAAATTAAACAACATGTATTTTTTCTCCTTTATTTATTGTACAGACTCAATATTTAACAGATAGGTATCTTATATCATACATACCAATATTATAAATGCGTAAGTTTGAAGTATAAAATGAATAAAGCAGATCAGATGAAGCGGTGATATTGCATTGAGTAGGAGCTCGACTTCACTTTGGTTGGCCGAGTTCGAATCTAAGAAAATCTCGAAAATATGATGATGATGGATGATGATGAGGGGGATAGAGCCTGGGACCTCCGTCTTATAAGACCACTGCTAACCACTGCGCCAGGTAGGTAAGATCAGTACCGGAGGTGAAAATTATTTAGCGAGTTTACAAAACCTAAAAACTACTTAACTTAAGACTATTATGTCGTGTACTGGTCTCGTCTCTCACAGGCGAGAGAGAGGGTTTTGAGCATACACCTACCACGCTGCTCCAATGTTGCTTGGTGGGCTTAAACGGTTATGAACACAATAAGTGGTTACATAACAGGCACCGATGGCTTCACTTATTCTCTGAACCGCGTAGGTGGACACCAAATATTTCCAATATCCTAACCCGGAAATCGAACCGGTACCTCCGTAGATGTACATGCTAACCAATAGACTAATAAGGCGTAAGACATACTTTTAGGTAAAACCCTACCTTAGATAATAATAAGTACCTACTAGCATAGTGAAAAGCTTTCGTTGTTACTAACCCAAACTATAAATATATATAATCTTTATATGTATATATATTTCTTGTGTGCGTGTGTATGTCACTGAACTCCTCCTAAACGGTCGTACCGATTTTAATGAATTTTTCGGTATGCGTTTGGGGGGAACCCTGGGTGGTTTAGATTCACAAATCACCCCGACAGATGGCGTTGGGGTCCGCTAGTATATATGTATATTTATAGCAAAGTGTGATAGTTTTTAAGAATGTTATACACATTTTGTTAAAAAAATGTATACAACATACATTTTATTAAGTGGCGTGCATTAAGAGGGAAGATGGCATGAAATGGAAAAAAATCTCCTTCATGAGACATATTTTTTTTTAATGGTAGACAGTGCTTTTATGCATGTATGAAGTGCACGCCTCTGATAATATTTAAAGTAATTAAAAAATGCATTACAATACAATATTAATACCCGTTTCACTAAACCTAGGAATTGCCTGCTAGGTATCTAACTATATATAGGTATTATTCACATTTAAAAATTGAACTAAAAGCGACTCATATATATTATACCTACAACTTTATTGATTTTTCTTAATTTAAATAAATTTTAAAACCTTCAAAACTAGTGAACTCGTTAAACACCGTTAAAACTTGGGTAACGGCACTGAGGTCGTCACCATCGTGAGGCTATCATCCTACCGCTGTGTACAGGTTTCTCCTCTTATGGGAAAACGAGAGCCAGAGAACCTCCTTCAATTAGAAATGCAAAAAGTGAGTCTACTTCACGTCTACCTTTGGCTTGTCGAGAGGTCTTTTTATAGCCCTAATGGATTTTTACATTGTAAAATAATATAACTAAGACTGTAACATATCCACTAAGACTATACCTGAAAGATGTATATCTTTCCGGTATATAACGGGCATATGCCCGTTTTCAGTAACACGGACAAGAGATTTTGATTATGTACCTGCCCTATTCAGAATTTCTTGATAGAAAAATTTATCACTTATCAGCCTGATCCGTGAATCGAACCCATCACAGTAGAATAATAAAATCAAACAATTTTGTCTACCAAGACGTGCCGCTAAGCGATTTAGCGTTCCTGTCCGATGACGTGTAGGGTTGCCATAAATGCCATACTCCTTATAGTTTAGCCCGTTATCATCTTAGACTGCATCATCACTTACCAGAAGGACAGATTGCAGTCAAGGGCTAACTTGTAGGGGAATAAAAAAAATCCACTGTTGGACTAAAGGCCTCTCCCAACGGGAAGGTATTCCCATAATCCCCACGCTGAGGAGACGAATTAGTGATCGCAGTAGTACTAGATACTTAGCAGGACTTTTAATTCCCTTAGTCACATCGTACGACACCCGCGGGAAGAGAACCAGAGAAAATTCAGAAATTATAAATACCGAAATGTTGACTAGTTGTAGTTGTAGCACTTGACGTTTTAATTATTTTATAGACCAATAAAAATATAATAAAATCATTTTATTTAAGTAGGTATGTCTTAATCGTACCTACATATAAAAGTATAGGTACCTACTTAAAACACAAAAGATATTTTTCCTATAATAAGAAAATATTAGATTAATTACAATTTGCCCCATTTTTAAAAAACATGGGGCAAAAAGTGACCGTCTATTAAAACTATACCTACAAATAAATTAAATGAAAGCTTGTGTTAGGAAATTTGAAATAACTGTCTTATTATAATATATCTCTTTAGGAAGGTTACTGATTTATTTCCAAGGCGCACTCGAAACAAAGACAGATAAATATTCAATAAGTGCCCTAGGACAGCCATGTATTTGAAAAACTGTAGTGCCACGTGTCTAAATATTTATGCAATTCTAAAATCAATAGCCATACTACCGTATCAAAAATTTAAGAATAGATTGAAATAGTGACTATTGAGCAATGAATTTTATTCAATTGATAAATTTCTGCAATTTAAGAATTAGAACTAGATTGTTTATATATAATTGACCAAATTTTGTATGTCTTGCCTGACCAGATATTTTGCGATTTTTTGTTTTGTTAAGAACATTTAATCACATATTCATACAAACAAATACATTTCATTTCATTCGAAAGAAAGCATAACCCATATTCTTAGTCGTAAACTTGAAAGCCACAAGACTCCATCTAAACCGACGGAGTCTCAAATCACATCAGTGAGTTGAGCCAAATCGAAGAAATAATGAGATTACAACTAATAATATGTAGGGTGTCAGAACGGTAACTACCTACCTACCTACATATCTATCTTTCAAAACTCCGGATCGGCTGAAACAATCCTATCGAGACTTTTATAGATCGGTAGTGGAGTTGTAATCTAAGCATCGCATTACCACGAGAAAAACTAAAGCATTTTGACGGAACTTTTTCAGTTACTTTGGAAAAGGATATTAGGTACAAGAGTTTTTCTAGGCTTCTTTAAACCTTCTTTATAATCGTGGCTCTTGTGGGGCACCTTTAATTCTGTATGTTAGAATCAAAAGGAATGTTACCTATATAAAAGCTCATGTTCAGCTAATATATTTTCATTTCATTTCAGACCACTAAACCCGGGAAAAAGCGAATTCACAGATAACTGATAGTTTAAGAAATCAAATAAAGTAGGTACTGAGTTCTATAAGTTTCATTGTGGCTTACTTAGTTGTGGTAACCGAGGCTTTCAAAGTCAAATTCAATTTTGATAGGTAGTAGGTACTCATCAGGGACTTAGTTACAATTTATGTAAGTATTTTAAAACTCTAACTCTACCATTTGTCACTTGTAAATTATATTTGAACATTATGTTGTTATATGTATTAGATATACAGTATTTTTACCGGTTAAATCAATTTAAATTAGCGAAAGGGTTCAATAATGTTATAGCTGTATTGTGGCTAACATTAGAATATTTTATCTAGTAAGTTGCTAGGGACCTGTACAATTTTATAGATTCATTAAGCAACAATAAATAACTAGGTAGACATAAGAAATCAAAAGGTTGTTATAGAGTTCTGTTATCAGTAGTCAGTTATTACATAACTTGAATACATAGAGTCTATAAATCGATTTATTAGATAGATGTAACAAACACAAATATAAACACAAAGTGGATATATATAAGTTCAATTGTCTGATATACTTTCTCCTAATGAAAACAAAGCACCAATTGTTGTATGATAACAATAGAAATTGAATTCGCTATTCCAATTAGCTCTTAATTGCTCGAACCGCCAACCGTCAAAAGTTCAATCAATGTCCACGCAACATTAGCAGCCGCGCGGCAATTAGCAACAAAAACGTTCGCGACACGGGCTCCCCCCTCCACGCGGCGCGGCCGACTGCCGCGGCGGAGCCAACGGACTGCGCCCGCTCGGGGGCCTCGCCAGCCACCCGGGCGCCGCCGCCGGCCAATGGCGGCGCAGGGGCCCGCCAGGGGGCCGCGCCGCGCTCGGGGCGGGGCCGCGGCCGCCGGAGCCGCGCGGGGGCTCTCGCGCCACTCGCGCCCCGAGAGCCACTAGAGGCTGAGCCGTCGAGTGGCGTCGAGTGTTGCCGGTCGGATGTCCGCGGAGGGCGGCGGCTACTCGCCGTGTCCGGCGGAGGCGCTGCCGGAGCTGAGCGCAGCCGAGCTGGCGATGAGCCTGTCGCCCAAATCGGTGCTGCAGCAGAACCTGTCGCAGCTGCAGCTGCAGCACTCAACGCCCTTCTCCGTCACCGACATCCTGTCGCCCATCGAGGAGTACCGCAAGCTGGAGCTGGCCAACAACCCGCCGTCGCCGTACAGGTGCGTGGATCGATCGGAGGGGGGGCCCTCCACCCGCTGATTTGTCGAGTGGCCCCGAAGGTCTCGAGAGCACTCGAGTCGCGCTCGTAGTCGAAGGATATAGTTCGGTGACGTTTGTTTGTGCAGGTATGTTGTGATCGCCGGTCAAGTGATGATGCGCTGTGAATGTGAGGTCAACGATGTGCTTTAGATATGTCTCGGCGGTTCGGACGTTTTATTTATGCCGCGGCTTACTCGGTCGATTGCAATAGAGAGCGTTAAGTTTCGATGGTATTTACGATGAATAGTAAAGGACTTAGAGTGCAGCCTTGAAACACCCCCCGGCCCGGAGGGAGAACGTCATGCCTCTCGAAGCTTATATGCATATGTATGTACCTATGAATAATTAAACTTAAGCACTTAATGACAATGCTTTTCAGACGTTAATATTCAAAGCTCTACAAAAAAATATTGCAGCTTTTTAAATTATTATTTAAAAATTCCATAAAGGAGTGACAATTATTTAAAAAATCAGGAAACTCGGAAGTGAATTTAAAAGTTTTTTTGTTTCGTATAGATTAGGTAGGGTTCAATTATTCTACATACATTTTTAGTATGACTAGTTACTACAACAATAATAACATAGAAATATTATTAAAAGATTTGCAATCAAAATCTATAGTTCGTTCTTATTTAAATAAAATGCCCTAATAATAATCTTTAAATAATGGGTAGGTCTTACATGGCGATAGGGATAAACAATAAAAATGAATTAGGAAGTCAAAGAAAATAAATAATTTTAAGCAAATAATATCTACATAAATGAAATCAATACCTACGCAGTATTTATGAAATGGTTATCATTATATTAATGTATGCTCTAAAACAACTTCTCTTTAAAATAGGCCTAATAAATGATAAGATTATTTATCTATACTTGTACAGGTTTAGGTAGATAGGAAGGTTTTTGATTTTAATACATCATATAATGCTCTTTAAATAATATGCCTATTTAACAGAAAACTAGTACCTATGTGGTTATTTAGCACTTTTATCCCCAAGTTATTTACAGGCTTTCTACTTATTTCATTATACTTATCGAGCTATAAAACAATTATTTTAAGGGTTTATGTTACCTTTTAAATAGATACTAGATATATATTCCAACTCATACTATCTATATACCTAGTGCGTTACATATACCTACCATTTACCATATATTTATATAGGTAGATGTCGGTTTGTAAAGAAACCTGTAAATACCAGGGTGTGATCATAACTTACTGAGGTTCACATAGGTATTTAGGTGTCATATTTTCTTATTAATCTGCAAATCACAAATTTCCCCAAATCGGGGCAAATTGTAATTCTTACACCTAAACTAAATACGATATTTAGTTTAACGATTAAAATACTATTATGGTTTATTCATCATACATCTGTCATTATACTTTATAGATTATTATTATAACTACTTATAGGTAGTTCAAAGATTTATCAAATATTTATCGATTATGAAAATGCAAATTTTTGTTGATATAGACACAATTACTATGCAAATAAGTAGTTATGTTTGAGTTAGTAGGTATACCAAAATGTCGTGTTTGGTACCGCGTTTTAATATTGGCAAACTAACGTCACTTATTTATTTTAATCATAGGTAATAATTCTCTCGGAGAGAATCGGGTATCTTTTAAGAAGATTTCCCCCCCGTCAAAAAAAAGTGTGTGTGTTCTATAAACGATTCTCAAAGGAAGTTGGTAGTTATAAATTGGCTGAGATATTTTTAAGTGACGTAACTTTAATACTCTGCTAAATTTGATGTCAATTTTGTTTTTTTAATTCCTAAGGGTATTTTTATGAATATCTTTGGAGTTTGAAGAGTTACAGAACAGAATTTACCAAGTTACAACATTAAATAACTCGTAATTAGTGCAATGGAAATACTTTAGCTGTAAAAAATCTACTTTAGTTGTTGTACTGGTAACAGTATATATTCATATCAATCCTGTTATTTTAATTAGGTGATTTCCCACAATTTAAGCTTAGTTTTTTCAGCAGAACCTGCATTTTAAAAATTCGCGTTTGTTACTATCAAATTATAGGACTATATATGTTATGCTATAAATGATAAATAATTTCATTCCTTTAAATGTGTATGGCGCGGTGATAGCCCAGTGGGTAGAATGACTTCACTTTTGAGGAGTCCGAGTTCGAATCTCAGCACCTACCTCTTACTTTTCTAAGTTATATGCGCTTTAAGTAATTAAAATATCGCTTGCTTCAACGGTGAAGTAAAAACATCGTGAGGAAACCTGAATGCCTGAGAGTTCTCGATAATGTTATCAAAGGTGTGTGGAGTCCACCAATCCGTACTGGGCCAGCATGGTGGACTGCGGCCTTAACCCCTTCTCCCTTCTCTCCCTGGGAGGAGACATGAGTAGTTGGCCGGTAATGGATTGACATGATGATGATGAAATGTGTATGATTACGTAACTGTAAATGTATCTACCTAATAAGGAATGGTAGAAATACGAGAGGGTAGGTACAAAATGGTTTATTTATTCTTAATCTACTCTTAACTCTTAAGTATATATTACAGTTTTACCTACATTTATCAATAGGAGTATATTTGGGTCAAATATAATTAAATTAATGAATATTTGTAAATGATGTAGTGGCCTACATCGCGTTGAATTCTTTTATATAAGAATATTGATTCCGGGAAAGTGTGAAACCATTATTTAGTCGAATCATGAACGTAATCGATATTTTGTGGATTATTTTTAGACCGGGCGAGTTTGAAACCATATAAAGATTAGCTATCAGTTTATAGGTTAACTAAATGAATTGTCAGCCGTAATATCTTATAAGTTAGAGCTTTGGCATTCCTTTCGGGAGGGCAGAGTTCGATCCCATTGAACTTACTTTTCGGAGTTATGTGCGTTTTTAATTTAAGCAGTAAAAATATAGCTCGCTTAAACGGTGAAGCGGGTTGATAGCCTAGTGGGTCAGGCATCGGCTTTTCATTCGTGAAGACCAAGTTCGAGCCCTTACAGCAGTGCACCAGTCAATTTTTAGAGTTGTTTCATTTAAATATAACTTGCTTGAAACGGTGAAGGAACATATTGTGAGGGAACCTGCATGCCTGAGAGTTCGCTATAATGTTTTCAACACCCTGTGCAGTCTATCAATGCCGTGACCCTGTAGTGGTCCGGTAATGCGTTGATGATGATGATGATAATGAAACGGTGAAGGAAAACATTTCCATAACATTCTCACAGGTGTGTGAAGTCTACACCAATCCGAACTGAGCCAGCGTGGTTTAGGTACGACTGAAACCTTCTTATTCTGAGAAGAGACCCGTAGCTTGTAGTGGGCCGATAATAGGTTGAGAATATGCTTTTTTTTTTTTTCTCCACACAGGAGGGGAAATCTTCATGGACACCGCAGCGCTAGGTAGTGCCGGACGTTTACCGGCTAAAATCCCCCCTGTCACCTCGTTGACCGTGTACCCGCCTTTCAGCCTAAAACACGACAACGATTTTGAAAATTTTTCATGGACTTGTTTTTCTTCTCTTTTTTGAGAATGATGCTGAAATTAGCAATAACCACCAAGTACTACTTACAATACAATAAAGAAAAATAAACAGTATTTAAACATTTGATATAAGTTAGCGTTACTTTGCTATTACTACTCCTTCACCCCGTAATGATTATAAAAAGCAGGAGAATCTATACGGTGTAGTTTAATAATTTCTTCAATCTGTAAACTCCATACCAAACAGATCTTTCGCAATGTACCTACCCTCTATGCACGTTTCGCTTGTGAGTTTATTTAACTAGATAATGCGTTATAATAAAACTTTTAATGCATTAACAATGCTACTTGGCGGCATGAATAACTAAGTACTTTTAGTTTTAGTTCCAGAGATACACTTGTATCTTGCGTGGTATTATGACGCTTCCGATGTGCACAAGCTGCTATTGGTATTAGGGACAGCTAGGATATAGTGTGAATATAATATAAGATGTAATTTGTGCTGAGTGGGTGATACGGGGTGTGTAATCTTGCAGGTTCGTAACTATTTAAAACACAACACACCTTTGCTAAGCCAAAGGCGAGTAAAAGAAGAAGTTGGTAGTTTGAAGACGTTTAAGTAGTTTTGCATAACACGACATATGCTGGAGTGTTGACTTTACGAGTGCTAGCGAGGTGACGGACTCACGCCCGATGTTTAGACAATGTCAATACATTGGTTAAATATAAAAATACATGTTTTAGTTAGGTAAGTGTTTGCTTTACTTACATCATCATAATACATAGCAAATTAGTGGGCACACAGCTTCCCACAGCTGGGCTGGGGGGTGTAGTTCTTTGTGGAGTGATGATAACTGGTAGAGATTGCTTGAGATTGATAAGTGGATGGTATGTCCTATGATAATAATTGATTTAATGAATATAATGATATTGATAATGAGTACGCGTCGAGTGGCAGCCCGAAGTGAACAGTCCTAGTTTTAGCCACGAGGCTCGACGATTGCTCTCACTGCTGACAGTGTTCGGTACACGCAGTGGCATAGGCTCATACAGATCGTTTTGGAGGTATTATCACAGGTCACGAAGCCGTGATAGCTTAATGGTTAGGACTTCGGCTTCACTATCGGAGGGTCAAGTTTGAACCCCGGCACGCAACTGTAACTTAACATAACTCTGACCTAAGTTATGTGCGTTTTATATGATATATCAGTTGCTTTAACGGTGAAGGACACATAGTGACGAAACCTGTGATCTATCTATATAGTACTAAAAGGCGTGTGATGATCACATTTCAGTGATATAATATCATCATCATTATCATATCGACCGTGAACCGATAGACCTCCAATGCTGGACAAAGGGCTTTTGTGAGGAGTTCCAAATTCCACGGTTTGTGCCGCTTGGATCCAGCGGCTGCGACGCGCTTAATGTCGTCTGTCCACCTCGTTGGGAGTCGACCAACGCCGCGTTTACCAGCTGCCATTCCATCATCTTGGGACCCCATCGTCCATCCTTTCTAAGAACTGTGCCACTTCAGCTTCGCGACTTGTTGAGCTATGTCGGTAACTCTGGTACTTCTACAAATCTCCACATTTCTGATTTGATCGCGCTCTCCATCGCTGCTGGGTGACTCTGAGCCTTCCTATGAGGATATAGTATTTCTTTCACATAATTACACCATACTTACGTTCTAGGGAAGCTGGGAGAAATCTCTATTATAGGAATAAGCTTATCCTTTGTATAATTTTATCAGTAATCATAATATTTTGCTTAACTTTTTTTTGTAACTACAACAAAAAATAGCCCCTGTTATCACTAACGTGTGTTAACCTACCGCGGGTTTAATTTGCTCTCCAACAGAGAAACAGAGTTGGCAAATTTCCTAACCCGGGAGGATAAATAACAGAAATCTGTTTGTCTGTCTGTGCAGTGACTCTACATTGTTAGGCATTAGTGCTAGTGATCACTGCATGCTTAAAACTACAGCAACGTAGGTTCACCAATCTTTATTTATTTATCTTTTGATAATAGGTAAAGCTGAAGATTTTTATTTTGTTGCTTGTTTTTTTGGAAGCGCTAATCTATGGATCTATTAGTCTGCTTAGATAAATGTTCTTTGGATTTGATAATAAAATTATTTTAACTTCACTTGTGTCATTGTAACATTGCAAATTACAATTTTATTCCACTAACCAATGTTATTTTTTAAAATATGTCTACTTACATTTTAATTTTTGTCTTTAAAGGCCTGAATTTTTTTTAAATTAATTCACAAAGTTCAAATTAAAGAAATAGTCTTTGGGTGCATAGTAAAAAAACCTAAGAGGAACCTTAACTAAGCTTGGTATTTACTTAGGCACGCAAATGGAAAGAAAACAACCTAAATTCTAATTTCAAAATTAAATTATCCCCAATTAAAACGTCCTAGCCTAAGTAAATGTCACAGTTTCCCGCCCTGTCAAAACGCAATTTGTCAAGTCAAACAGCGATGGCGGGGGGGTCTTTTTCATGCACAGTTCGCGAAATTTTAATGATAATTTCTATTCAGCTATTCGTAAAGCCTAAAATCGTGTGTAATTTAAGTAAAACATTTTACTTGAATTGAATCGGTTAGGGCTCATACACACGGGTTAGTAAAAGACGCTTAACTTAGCGATTTAATGTCGTTTTAAATTATTATAACGCCTAAGTAACTGAAAGGTTTTAAATAAACTTATACTTAGAAAACTATATAAGTCGATTAGTTGAATTTATTTTATATGTTTGTGATGTTAATTAAATTGAATTGAAAGAAGAAGTTACATATATTGAAAAACCCAGACTCATTTAGGTATGCTATTAAAAAAGCTCATTAAGTATTTCAGAAAATTAAGTTAAAAAGATAAGATTGCATTGTTCCATTATTGACTATAGCCGTAGTTAAACTTAAAGTACGTAACGTGCGTAAGTAATATTTTACTACAAGAAGCATAGAGACAAGGATAGCACGACTTTTTTACTTACCAATTTAGTTTAGTAATTACCGTTAGAAAATTGAAAGCGCGCATTTAGCGGAAGAGAAACAATCGTGAGTAGGAGCCCTTATTTGTATTAAGTCGGTTAGGGACTAGGGTAGTAGAAGATTAAATTGTGTAAATAGGGATTAGGCAGATAAGCTGCGCTTTGTTCGGAAGTGACGAGTTGGCGCCATGACAGAAGCAGCGTTGACTGCGTGCGGCGGATTTGGGTCAAGCCTATTCAAAAGGCTACATTAAAAACAAAATTATCGCTGGCGACCGCCGCCATTTATATTTATAAAAAAAAAATTATTCATAAACATTATTTTTAAAAATATAATTATTTTTTTTCCATTAGAGATGAACCTATGTATCTTTTTATAGACTTTATTATATTATTTCAGCTGTTTAGTCTGGGTATATCTAGTTGACTGTTTTTTGCCTATTTTTGTAGAACAACCTATTCTAAGACGGAACTTTTTAGTATAAAATAGTCCAATAACATAAATAAAACTATTGTTTTAAAAGAATATATTTATTAGTTAAAAAAAGATTGATTTCTATCGAAATATATTTTTGAAACATAGTTTAATGTTGCAAGATATTCAAAATTCATTTGGATGTTTCATGTAGGCCTACTTTACAAGGACTTTAAAAAGGACAAGTCCATCTGTTTGACGTGACTTTACCGAGGAGCCGGCCAGAAACTCAGCAATTGCTCTTTTCTAACATCACAACAGCAATGATGAGTGGTGTACCTACCCCGCTTAACATAGTTCAACGACTTTATTGCTTTTATGTCTTGATTGAAATTTTGGTCGCCCACACGCCAGAAGCCACAAGGACGTAGCTTGGACGCGGCGCGGCGGTTTGGCTTTGGTCCATCCAGCGCCAACGCAAAATTAAGCAGCGTGCTTGAGCTTATGTCTCGCAGTGACATATTAATAAAGGATTATGAATCTAACTCCTGCATTCTTTTCAGGTCAAACTCGTCCGGGAGTAGTATAAACTCTCCACTCGGACCAACGGCGTCGTGCGGCATGGCGGCCAATCCGTACGCTGTCCCGCTGTACAGCGGGGCGCCCATGCAAGGCTACGGCTGTGCCCCGGCGGATCTGCCCCACTACGGGGACATGCGTGGAGCCAGCTGGTACCCCGCGTCGAACGACCCCAGGTTTGCCAGTGAGTCGGCGGAATGTTATTTTTTAAATTTTATATCTTATTCAGTACATGGGCTATTTATTTTCCATCTTGTCAGTACGGCAAGACGACTTACACTAACTAGATTGAACTACACAATTTATTGATAAGTATAAGTAAAATGAATCAAAGATGACAAAAAACATTATAAAAGACATGATATTAATATATATGACTCTGGGCTATGATTTTGCCCCAGCGGATTTGCCCCATAAATGGGGACATGCGTTGCACTTAGTTTTTAAACCTTAGTTTGAAGAATGTATCATGACTCTTCATAGCCACGAAACTCGAACAAAGGCAAAAACTAATTTGTTATTACGAGAGCCACATATTAAATCATTGTTTTGTTCTTAATTTCGCAGACAATTGTTTTTTTCTCTTCGCGTTATAACACTGTTTGAGAAGTAGAGATAACAGAACACGCAAATAGATTTGTATCCCCGT
Source organism: Pararge aegeria (assembly GCF_905163445.1). NCBI lineage: Eukaryota > Metazoa > Arthropoda > Insecta > Lepidoptera > Nymphalidae > Pararge > Pararge aegeria. Next base: position 15,685,546 of record NC_053198.1, read on the forward strand.
GTAAAATAAACTATTACTTTTTCCCTTTTCTTAAATAAATAAGAAAGACTAAATAGGTAAGTGCTTGCAATACAGCAATTGTAAGTAACTACATGAAGTACCTAAGGCTTAACAGACAAAATAGCGCGTAATACCCCACTCGGTTCAAAATGGCGGCCCGTCGATAAATGCGCGCGCACCGCTCCCGCCTATAACACTAATAATGCCACACTCCCGAACTGTGCCCAAGTTGTTACTTGAGATACCTAATCAGTAATCGTTATCAGAAATCCCGTTGTTTATCAGTAGATTTCTAACATATATATATAACTATTTAGCTCAGTAAGATAATAAATACTTATCATTGATAGTTAGTAACAATTATAGTATAGTATAATTCAAATTATTAGGATAAACACATAAATAAAGGATTGTGTGGTTTTATGAAATTGAAACTTTTTTCACATTATAGACATTTAACTCAAAAATTTCGAAATAATGTTTCATTAAGGGTATAAAAATCGCGTCATCAATATTAATTTTATACTTGGAAAATGGGAATGATAATGGGAAATGATAAAAGTAGACTAGGTCTCCAACTAATATTTTTATTGAACTCTGTGTCTTAGAGTACGACATACATAATACTTAACATTTATTTAGATTATATAGCAGGTACATACCTATTAAAAAACTGAAAACAATATTTTATAATCGTTGAATCATTTTGATACGTTTTTCAATGATTTTCAATCCTTCTATTATCACTTCCATCTTCATTAAGTTTCACTGTATATAAATGGGCGCCGCCATATAGGCTTAAGCTGCTCTGACGAGCGCCTTTCACTTTATCCCTACTCCGCGGCCGACCGTCACGCGACATGCAACACAGACGAAAAAGTTTGAGACGAAGTAATAAAAGTTTCACTTATCAGGGGGTTTAGGGGACGATAAATCGATCTAGCTAGGGTTCATTTTTAGAAAATGACATTTTATTTGTTTTCCGGTAATAACCGATTTGGTGCAGACGAAGTTGCACGGGTCAGCTAGTTATAAATGCGAGAGTTTTGTTTGTTTGTCCTTCCTTGGCGTCCTAACTAAGCATCCAATAAACAAATCAACTTGATCATAGGCATAGATTTAGTAGAAAGGGCGAAGAATGACATAGACTAAGTACTTTTTATTCCATGAACAGACACGATAAAGAAATTTATCTTAAATATTTGTAAAAAGAACAGTAATAAACGCGGACGAAGAAAGCTGGAAATGCTTTGTAATCTATATAGGTTAATGCGGAATAGACTTTTAGAATTTTGGTGTAGGACTAGGATGTTTTGTCTTAGGTTGTTTGACAACCTCCCTGGCACAGTGACGATCGCTAGGATCTTGGAAGTGCGGCAAGAACAGTCCGGGAATTTATAATTTCTGTGCTCTTCTATCGACCGTCCAGAACCGATTTTGCGTTCCGGTACGATGCGGTATCGTATAGGTACGGTCAATAAACTAAAATACATAATAATAATATCTTTATTTTATCAAAATATATTAAGTATATAATATATAGTAAGTTATAAAATTAAAGTATATTGTATAAAAAATATCCGTGTTAGATATATATGCATGTGCTGTCTGTGCTGCGTTAGGTTAAGAACTAACTAGCTAATCACAACTATTTCTTGGTACATATTCAAAATTAACTTTTCATTAGTTTCACCGATCAATCTCCTTCGTCTTCTTCATCTACAAGACATTGGCGAAGTACCTTGTGCCCAGTTGGCACAGACAAAAACCATAAACAAGAATTGAGTTGAAAGTTCAAAGTTTGTATTAAACGTAAGCTTATAGAAAAGTCCTATTATAGTATAAAGGACTACGTAATCGATAAAAAAAGCTTGGGTGTAAATTATTGCCCTAACCAGGTTGCTCTTCTAATAATTTAAAATTACATTGTGAGATGGTGATAACAAAAAAAAAAAAAAAAAAAAAACACCCGACTAAGTTTGTTGTGGGCTTCTTCTTAGACCAGGACGCGTTTGGAACCCTCGTAGCTTTAGTTTTAAGTTTACGAATGTGGTTATCGCCATCATCTCACTACCGTGTAATTCTTATGTACGCATCAAAAGTGCCACCTAGGCCCTACTTGAATAAAGATATTTTTGACTTTGACTTTGACTTTGAAGTTTAGCGGAATAGACACTAGCCTAGCCAAGGCTGAAGACTCCACCAGATCAGACGAGAGAAAATTCAGAAATTATATATTCTCGAATTACCCTTGACCATAACTGGTGTATACCAGGGAGGACGACAACAGAGGCGTGCACTTCATACACGCACAAAAGCATTGCCTACCCTAAACTTCTTATATCGCTCGTAAAGAGAAGGATTTGTTCCATTTTAAGCCAATTTCCTGTATTATGCCAAACCTAGATTGCAACCCACACCACTGGACGACAAATGGCGGAAGATAATACCCATTTGGGTTCAAGAAAATAATGATAAATAGGTGTTTTACATTTTTTGTAACTGGAAATGGAAACGAAAAAACATAACGCAAATGGAAATAGGGAATTTCATTATGAATTTTATTTGCATTTTGTAGCCTGTTTTCTGCCCGATAAAAAAATTCTTAATCTTGCGGAATATCAGAAATTATACGTGAACCGACTTCTCGGCTTTCGCTAGTTTTATTATAATTATTGAATGGATTAAGATCGGTTCGGTGTAAGGTTACTAAGCGCGCCCGTAGCCGCGCGGGCACGCGGACTGACGTCGTTTTGCTGCCAGAGTGCTCGAGCTAATGGTGTTGACTCTGCGGCTTTAATCCTGCAATCCGAGACACTTTAAACTTTTTTTTATCACTGCAATTTGTTTTTAAAACCACGTGTTAATGAAACAGAAATAAGAGAGGCTTTTGTCTAGTAGTCCGCTTTGGGGCACGCGCTGTAAAGTTTTCGGAACAATGTGAACAGGAACCTACACCAATTAAACAATTTACAAATTCAATGAAATGAGAATTTAAATAAATAAATTCGTTAAAAAAATAAGAATTACAAACAAAATCGAATCATATCAAAATTAAATCAACCAACACAAAATTAATAATTTAAATTAATCTTAAATTATTATAAAAAATAATTAAATTTAATTATAACAGAACTTAAAAAAAAAAAATGTTTTAAAAAATTAAATAGCTTAAACGGTGAAAGGAAAAGTAGCGAAAAAACACTCAGGTAGGTACGTCCGTGAATTCTTCATAACTTCAATATTTTAATAATATAATATATATTTATAAACCAAATCAACCTTACTATCGTGGTTGCCCTAACACGTTAGCCCGTTCCTTTCTTAGACTGCATCATCAAGGGCTAATTTGTAGTGAAATAAAGCTCTCTTCATAAGGCCTTATCTCTAGCTGTGGACGTTTATAGTAGAAGAAATAATGAGGCACCCTCTAAGCAAGCGTTTCAGATTAGACAGTTTTATCAATTAATTGCAGTCAAGCGTTGGTCTTTTTAAATAAAAAAATAAAACAAGAGAATCAACAATATCGGTTTCATCCTACTTCGCCGTGTAACATGAGCCGGGCCGGGGGCAAACTGCAAAGTCGTGTAGCTGTGCAGGTGTGTGTTTGTGCTGTGCCGCATTGTTTGCACACACGTATCATTAATTATGGTCTTATCTAACGCTACTGTACTGTAGTCCCAAATGTGAGGATTTTTACCAAGTTTGCTTTCTGGTCGCTTAAAAATTAACCACGATTGGTGTTGTAAGAATGCCATCTATATCTACATTATTGAGAAACAGGTTCGTCAATAGATGGCGCTCTTTTGAATCCATATACATCGTAGTTCATTTTCACGAGATCGAATAAATATATATTTTTTTCTATATTAAATTAAACAAATTTCTACAGAAAATTCAGAGATTGTTATTAACTCATAAACAATCTCCTAAGGCCTTGAGACTCAGAAAAGAGCGTTAAGATTTATCTATGTTAAAATATATAAAATATACATATAAAACTCAATTAGAATATACCTAATAAGTCAAGATATGAGTTCGACGCACATGTTTCACAAGCACAGATAGCAGGTTACAAACCGCACTAAGGTCACTGGCAGCCAATATGACATAATTACAAAAAAAAAAATATCCTTCTTAGACCAGGCGCTGTTTGGAACCCTCGTAGCTTTAGATTCAAATTTCGATGCGAACGTAGTTATCACAATTATGTTAACAAATATGTAATATATGAACGCTTCATTAGTGCCTGCGATAGGCCTAAATGAATAAAGAATTTTTGAATTTTGAATTTATATTTTAAGCATGTCAGACTTGGATCGTACGTTCTGGGATTTTTGTTACTGAAAACCTGTAAATGGCCAAACTAATTCTTTGGCCAAGGTAACTATTACCGGTAGACTCGTTAATCTTTTTTTTTTTTTATTCTTTAAAAATAGCTCGTGTCCCTGATCCCAACGTTCTCAAAGTCTCTACTCCAAAAGGCACAATAATGACACTGATATCAAGTACCGCATTTATTGCATGTACCTACCTAATTATCGCCGTCATCTCACTATTAAGTATGCATTTTTCATGCAATGTACCATCTTTATAACAATAAAATTGTCTTTGTATTATCTATGGAACTATTTGAAAAAAATATTTTTGACTATGTATTTGACTATAATATTAGTGCGGATGTTTTATTTAGCGGTTCCTTTACCGATATTCAATTGCCGCTCATCCGCTAGACCGAAATAGATTATTCCTATGCCAACTAATTCCAAAAGTGCACTCGGTTCAAGATGGCGCTGACCCGTCCGCCACTCCGCAACGGACAATACAAATCAAGGAACTCGGAAACTTGATCCGAATTCCTAAACTGTAGTTGAAAATCCAGTAGTCCGAGAGAAAGTTCAAATACTCACAAACTAAAGGAGTATGATAGACGGAGCTCTGAGGCAGAGTTATTTCATCATATCATCAATAGTCCTATGCTGGAATAAAAGCCACTCCCAGCGGAAGGGTTTGCCCATAGTCACAACGCTGAGCTGAACGGGTTGATGATCGCAGTGGATGTTAGTAGTAGCACTGAGGTCGCTGCTGCTTGAGCTACGTTATATTGCCTTGGTCGCCTCGTACGACACCCGCGGAAAGAGGGGGACAGCTGTGTTCTGATCTGCCGTCACACACGGCATTCATCTATATTTCATCAACTTCATCACCTTATTAGATAGCTTACCCACCCGATTGTGTAATAATTTTTAAGCTCTGTCACAAAAAGCTCTATTATTACGAAAAAAGCGATGATGGCCTAGTAGGTAAATTTGGCTTATTTTTCGAAGTACTGAGTTTGAGTTTCTTTGACATAGTTCCACTAATAATCTATTATTAGTAAGAGAGAAAATATAGGTAGGTATAGTGTAACATTTAAGGGTAGGTTTTTTATAACTCTGACAATGCCTATCCTAAAGCTTTTTTATAACTCGTACGGGAGATTTTCTTCATTTTATATAATTTGCATACCCTGTGCATACCCTCTATGCACGCCACTGAGGTATAGGTACCTGAGTGTTGGTTTGTTCTTCTTTAACGCGCTATCTAAGCATCCAATAAACTTGATTTTCGTCATAGAGGTAGTTGAAATAACGGAGAGTAACATTGGATACTTTTATCCCAGGAAAACAAGTTATTGGCAAGGAATCTGTTAAAATCGTTATAAACGAGGACGAAAAATGCGGGCAGCAGCTAGTAAAAAATAAAATTCCGTCTGTTTTTATAGTCTGTGTAAAACTAAACAAATATCAAAAGGTAATAAGTTTATGTTAACGTGAGTGAGAGTCCCTTAACGTCCACTTGAGATGAAAACAAGATGGCGGGTTGAAATTAGGCGGGAAACGATCCGTGACTGACGTTTGACGTGGCTGATTACACAAATCCGGCATTAATTGATTGGTGCCCATGCAGGGTGCAGGTGCGTGGGTGGATTAACAGTTCATTTTATTAGGTTTGCTGTCAATTCGCATAAAATAAATTTACTGACGTTCTCTTGCCTAAAATAATTATCAGGCCGTTTTTCTTAGATTATTATAATAGACTCTGCAAAAAACAAGTGCAAACACATATCCACCCGAGCCGAAGCGAGAGTAAATATCTGATTCAAGGAAAAAAGAGCGTTGATGTTTTCTTAAGAAATCATAAATGTATATTTATAGACAGTTTTGTACAATAACGTACTTTTGTCGTACATTCATCCTGTACAGTTTCGATCGATTTGGAAATCGTATCAGCGCCATTCTGACCGATATGTTAATGATTGACGGGCACGTATGTATGACTGCCGGTGTTTACTGCTTTTCATCAATACACCATAACAGTCCACTGCTGGACTAAAGGCCTCTCCTAAGGGGAGTATTTGCCCATAATCATACTCTGGGCAGGCGGGTTGATGATCGCAGTAGATGGTAGTAGTAGCATAGAGGACGCTGCTGCCCGTTCTCCGTTATATTCACGTAATCGCCTCGTACGACACCCACGGTAGAGGAGGGTGGCGACAACTGTATTCTATAGGTACAATTGTATCTAATTGTAAAAAAAATGCCGTATCTGCCGTTACCACACGCCATACTAGTTCTATTGCGAGGTTTCCTAAGAGGATAGTCGCTACCATCTTAGACTGGATCATGTCTTACAACCATGTCGTTACCATCATGTCGTACTATTTACTACACAAAGGTATATAAATACTTATAATTTCTTTATTATAAAAATATTATAAGCTCTATAAATATACAACCCGCTAAAAGAGATGATTCTTGTCAGCAGTGGGATATTAATCAGGCAGATAATAATCATGATACTGATTTAATTTAAATAAGTGCACCATGTACGTTACGTGTTAAAGATATAATACACACTCGGTACCGCAGGGGAGACCACTAGGTCCACTTCTCTTTCTTACATACATAAATCATTTCCCCCGTTCAATTAATCATAACTTCAAATACGTAACAGTACATTGTCATTCCGAACTTGACTATTATATTATGAAGAAGATACAAATTTCTGGTCACATTTCAATACCTTAGAGAATCAGCGCCCAGGTAGCGACGTCTATGGACGTGTTGACGAAAGAAACGTGCCTCACTAACGAGGGGGTCAGAGACAAGACGTCAACGCGCGTCGGGCAAACAATAACATCTTTAAGTTCAAGCACCGCGCTTATAAACAGATCCATAATAACGTGCATGTTGCGAGAAAATGTTTGATTGCTTTCCCATTTAACGAACACCATCGATAGTCGATAAACCTTTTAATTTTATCAATCAACGCCCGTTTGTTTTGATGTTCTTATAATAATATAAACTTCATAACTGACCTCTTCTATTTTGCAACTCATAAGGAAATTCAGATTTCAACATAACAAGATTTAAATTAAAATATTACACAATTAGCCAGTACCTATAACTTTACTCTTACGAAACAGTTCTTTCAGAAGAATTTTTAAATGCGAACTCTGCTGAAAATGCAGTTTAAGAAGAAAGCACGCTTGCTTGTTCACTAGAGTAACGGTATTTCACTGATATATACTTACACAAAACAATTCTAGATAATACCAGCAGTATTGTCTAGAATTATTTTGACTGAACTGAACTCTTGTCAAATAGTTTACCGATGACATCTAAACAAAGCTATTCAGGAGGTTATTTGAAAAGTAATCCACGTATTATAGAGAAAAAAACCTAAAAACACAAAGTGTATACTTATATACATTATCATCCTTCGACTGTTAATATACACTGTTGGTCAAAGATCTCCTTCCATAATAGTGACGTAATTAGAGCTTAGACCCTCAACGCTTTTTTAAACATAATGGATTGTCCTAACCACTGGTACTGATAATTCTCTATATTAAAACGCCATAGCTTATAATATGTTAGTATTTGGTTCCAAACGATAATCCAACCCAGGACTTTGTGCTCCTAATAAGAATAATAACTAAGAGACCAAAAAGGCAACTATAAATATACAAGATATATATATATATATATATATATATATATATATATATATTGTTATAATATATATATATTGTTTATCACGACCTAATAATATCATAATGGTCATAATTATTGATTTCAAAGACACATTTCTTACTACGTTCGGGTATCAAATGTAATCCATCAAATTTTTGCGATTGAGTAAATAAAATAGTGATAGTCTAGGCACTAGAAAAGATAAAAAGAAAATCTCCAAATCAATTGGCTAGCGATGGAGTGTTAAAAAACTAGACAATCGTAAACGAGGTGTAACAGAACTTCAGAAGCTAATAAAGCAGTTAATGAGATACAAAAAACACACGAGTAATCGCTTCCACTCATCTCGGTACTCATGAAGATTAAACGGTAAACTGTACGTGTCCAACACAAAAAACACAAGCGCTCAAATACCGTGCACCGAATTATGACGACACTACAAAAAAATATTAAGAAGAACAACACGGTATATAGGGTGCTGCCTGCTGGACATCTTTCAATCGTAGACAATACAAAAAGTAGAGTAAGAGACTAGTAAATTAAGGACTTTCTTGTACATTGATATCTGAGGAAAATATATAGGTCTTAAAATAGTCTTAAAATTTAGTCTTGCTAAGGATTATCAGTACACCGGAATTGGCAACACACAACTGTGTCCATTTTTGCAGATGTGTTTTTTATAGTATGTGTACTAAGTGTAGGAGGTATACAAAGACAGATATTACAGAAGTCCACTGATAGACAAAGGTCTTTTGTAGAGTATTTGGAAGTATACAGTGCGCCGCTTGTAATAAACACAATAATTCTAAACTTAATATAACAAACTTAATGGTTTATGAGGTTCTTAGTTAGATTCATTAATTTTTAATAAAAAAAATTAACTATTAGTTACTTGCGCTACTGCTAGAAAATGTTTTATTACGTTTAAATTCGCTTTTGGGGTTTCTTTGGTCTCTAAAATGATCACCACTATTACCAAAAAGTCTGTGAGTTATTGTTCTTATTATCTATCTTCATTATTGCTTTCATTTTTTTTCTCGAACCGTTTTGGCTTTCTCTAATCTCTAATCTAATAAATTCTTCTTTCAGTGACCGCTCCCGAAATCCTCACCCTATAGATAGTATAGTACAAGTCAGTATCTCGATACTTTCGGTAGATACCTACCTACCTGGTAAAAGGGAGTCGACAGTCGTGTTCTGTGTAGGCAGAGACAAAATAAGCAATTCCGAACGATCGGTCCTATGTTTGTCCACCACTAGAGTCTTGGCTGGGTAAATAAGAGGTCTCACGTCCGCAAATAACAGGAGGTCGATGCAGCCGCGGTAGGGTTACCAGAAACAAATAATAAAATTCCTGACAGTAGTTTATACAAAACTTATTCTGTAACGAATATCTAAACGAATTTATAGGATATTTTTTTTGTGTACAGTCACGGAACGAAAAGGTTCTTCGAAGTTCAAATTGATTCGTTCAAAGTATCGCGGGACATATTACTTTTTGAAACAATGTCACAGAATAGACTCGAGTTAGAGAAATAATTTATAAATTTTATATCATATGAAATAAAACATTGACAAGTTTTTTTTCAGTTAATCAAGATATAATAAAATTGTTTAAAGTAACTAAAAAACGATGGTTTTGGAACTTTTTAAAGTTATTGTAGCATATCGGAAAAACACGCATCCCCTTCCCCCCCGCATCGTGAAAGAGTATAGACGTGTATTTTGTGTCGTCAAAGTGTAAAAATTAAAATTTAAACTAGTTTCTGGCAAAATAATTAGTGACAAAATATTAGGAGTGCATAAGTAACTGAGGAGCATTGAGTAAACCCCTGTCTTTACTCAAACACGTGAGTCAACTACTATTACTCACACTTACGAGTATGTTCGTTAAATAAGTCACCATCCATAAATCACGCATAAGATGTTTACAAGAGTAAAGGAGACAAATATTATTCTGTGATGACAACTTAATACCAAGCTGCTGAGGTCAAAGTATACTGGACGGAAGTACAAAATATAAGCAGTCATCGATCGCTACCATTTTATTAAGATCCCTATGCACCTGTGTTACAATCTAGCTGCATTAATTACTTTTTGCATTCTATGAGCGCCTGGTAGACTTTGGCGAACTTTGTTATGTCGAGTGACCGCTCGCCCCCCGCCTCGCCGCTCCCGCCTGCGTCCACCGACGTAGCACAGCAGGCACAGTCCGCTATTGTATTTGAACGCACGGGCAATAGTATGATGCAACACGGCGATTCGGCGCCTGACTTACCCACGCTTGGATTAAATGTTACTGAGCGAAAAAAACGAAAACATGATGGACTTAATCCAAGTACTGCTTCCTACATTAGTGACATGTTCACTTCATTTTCAAGACAGCAAGAGAAACTTTTCAAAGAGTTAAAGTATACTATTGATAATTTAAGGGAACAAAATGAGGATTTAAAAAAAAGTGTTGACACCATGTCAAGCAAATATGACGAATTTTTGTTCCGCATATCCACCCTTGAATCGGAAAGAAAACAGGACAAAATAATTTTTCAACAGCTTGAGGAGAAAATCGAAAACTTGGAACGTAAATCTCGGTGTGCTGGAATAGAAATTCGAAATATCCCAAAAAGTAGTGGAGAAACTAAAGAGAACATTGCTGACACTGTTAAAAACCTTGGGAAGGTTCTGCAAATTGATCTGATTGGCTCGGACATTCGAGATGTGTATAGAATTAATTCTAAAGATGGATCAAACCCTATCATTGCGGAATTATCTAGTGTCATCATGAAAGAAAAAATCATAACCAAAGTCAAAAATTTTAATAAATCAAAACCTAAGAGTGAAAAATTAAATACAACACATTTAAATTACTCTATACCCAAAAAGCCTATTTACATCTCTGAGACTTTGACATCTAATAACCAAAAACTGTACTACTTGGCAAGAAACTTTCAAAAAAATTATAATTATATGTTTTGCTGGACATCTAGAGGAGTTGTATATCTACGTAAAGATGAAAAATCACCACAGATAAAAGTAAGCAACGAATCGGATCTCGAGAACCTTCGGAAGAAAAAATGACTAGTTTTAAGACACAAAATAACCTTCTCTTATATTTTTCTTATTTTTTACCTATATTTTATATTTTTCTTATACATATACATATTTACACTATTATACAAAATTATACACAAAAACAGACTTTACAATTTTTTACACATACATCGCCACACACTAATTATGATGAATAAGTATACCTATTCACCTTTGATTAAACTTATACATAGTATTTACATAGTCAAAAGACAATACAATACTTTAAAAATATTTGTTTTTAATTATAAAATTCAATAGTATAAATGAAATATCAAATGACTTAGACAATGTGTCTGTTTCAAAAAAAATAACTTGTGAAGTCTCAGACTGTTATAGGTACATTAAGTCACTTAAAAAATATAGTTTTACAATGGTCACACAAAATATTCGGAGTATTAATTGTAATATGAATGGTTTTGAGGTTTTAATGTCACGGCTTAAAATAGATCTAGATTTAATAGTTCTAACAGAGTGTTGGCTATCAAATACAATGTTCCTGCCACTAATTAGTGGCTACAACTCAATAGCAACCAAAAATCATCGAAACCAAAATGATGGGATAGTAGTATACTTTAAAGAACAGTACAGAGTCATAATTGAGGAACCTTCGTTCCAAGATGCAAACTGTCTTGTTTTAAAATTACAAAATTTGGTTATAATTACAATCTATCGTTCTCCATCAAACAAAACAATTGATATTTTTTTATCTTCCCTGGATACAATTCTTCAAAGTAATTCACACTACAGGAACATTGTAATTATTGGGGATATCAATATTGATATAAACCCGGATAGAATGGACTCTAACTCGGAAAAATATTTAAATTTAACTGCATTTCATGGCTTATTACCAGCACACACTTTTGTTACGCGAGATGCTAGTGGATCATGCATCGACCATGTTCTACTAAAAACAAAAAATCCCTCATTAACCTTAGTTCCACGGACTTTATTAACTGACCATAAACCTGTAATATTTAGTATTCAATTAAAACAGAGTTTCACCCAGTATGCTATAACTAGTATTAAAAAAACCGATACAGAAAAATTATATTTAGACGTAGCAAATATTGACTTTACTCCCATTTTAAATTGTCCCGAACCAAACTCTGCCCTTAATTATCTAATTGATAAAGTAAGAACAGCTGTAAATAATAACACTCAGATAGTCGCATTGTCTAGACGTAAGAAAATTATTAAACCTTGGATAACACCTGGCCTTCTTAGATGCATTCGTCACAGAGATAAATTGCATGAGAAGGCCAGGCGTTCTCCACAAAATGAAACAAATATGATAATATATAAACGTTACAGAAATTTCTGTAATACTCTATTAAAGAAACTTAAAAGAAATTATGATAAGGAACAGGTGAATATGGCAAAAAATGATAATAAAAAGTTATGGAAGGTACTGAAAGGTATCATGAATACCACAAAGCAAACAGGGTTTAATAAAGAGTTGTTAAATTTGGTAGATTCACCACAATCATCAGTTGATAATATAAATAGCTATTTTATAAATATTGGTAGGAATTTGGCTGAAAGTTTTAAGAATGCAAATAATACCAACTCGGAATTGGGTTGGAATTTTCAAAGTCAATTAAAATCCTTTGTGTTGTTGGATACGGATGAAAATGAAGTTAGTAATCTCATAATTAATTTGAAAAATGAATGCACTGTCGGATGGGATGGAATCTCCAACCAACTACTTAAACATTGTAGGAATCACCTAATTATACCATTAACGCATATTTTTAACTGTTGTCTACAAAAAGGTATTTTTCCTAATGCTCTAAAGAAATCAGAAGTTAGGCCGATATTTAAGAATGGTGACAAAAATAGCCTTAACAATTATAGACCAATCTCCATCTTGCCATCATTATCGAAAATTTTAGAAAAAATTATTAATAAACGATTAATTGAGTACTTAGAAAAGAATAATTTCCTTTCTCAAAATCAATTTGGATTTAGACATGGTAAGTCCACGGATGATGCAGTGCATTCTTTAACCAACTACATCGCTACCAACCTTGATCAGGGAAAAAAATGTATTGGTATATTTTTGGATTTGGCTAAGGCCTTTGATACCGTATCTATATCTATATTACTTAAAAAGCTAGAACACATTGGCATCAGAGGCCTTCAGCTTAAACTTTTTAGGGACTACTTATCAGATCGATACCAGTGCGTGAGAGTAGATTCCTATTGCAGTAGTTATCGGCTGGTCACCCACGGAGTACCGCAAGGCAGTATTCTGGGACCGACCCTATTTCTGGTGTATATCGATTTTCTCACACGTGTCCAACTGCAGAAAGGGCAAATAATTTCATATGCAGACGATACTGCCCTAGTATTTGCTGCGGATACTTGGACTGAAGTTTTCGATGCAGCACAATCAGGCTTCAACGCCGTTACCAAATGGTTACATAATAATATTCTATCACTCAATATAAGTAAAACCAAATATGTAAGTTTTTCGATGCGAATACCAAGCCTACCCACTAACCTTTGTCTTTTTTCACATGCATGTGCTGACCCTAAAACTGTCCCTTGCTCATGCCCAATATTGGAACGAGTCGATTATATTAAGTACTTAGGTGTGACCCTAGACAGCAACTTAAACTTTAAAAAACACATCGATATTCTAAGTGGTCGATTAAACAAAATGATTTATATCTTTAAAAACTTAAGATACGTGGTCGATTTCGAACTTTTGAAACGGATATACATGGCTTTGTGCCAATCTTTAATAATATATTGCATCTCGTCATGGGGTGGAGCATCTAAAAGTATTATAAAGAAAGTAGAAGTCGCTCAACGTGCAATATTAAAGGTTTCATCTTTTCGGCCCTTTTTGTATCCAACAGCTTTGCTTTATCAAAACTTTGAAGTTCTTTCAGTGAGAAAGTTGTTCATATTAAGTGTCTTACTGAAGCAACACACGGAACTTATATATGATACTTCCTATTTAAATAAACGCAGAAAACATACTGTAGTTAAAAGATCAAAAGTATCGAATACCTCATTTATTAAAAAATTTTACTATTTCCAGGGCCCTCACCTTTATAATAAAATTAATGAATTGACACATATCTACTCACTCAACAAAACAAATTGTAAAAAAACAGTAATTTCTTACCTACTTAGCTTATCTTATGAAAATACTGAAAATCTACTAACTATTTTAAAATAACATTACTTATCTTACGAAAAAAAAAAAAAAAAAAATATACTACATATCATTAACTTCCACACACACACACACACCATTACACACCCTCTCTTTCGACAACATTATACACACATCCAACAGACACACATCATAACATTTATTTATTTATTTTAGAGAGGAGCAAGTATAGAAATATGTATTTATTTATTTATATATAAATTGTAATTATGACTTTTGTTTTTGTATAAGTAGGTACCTAGATATCAAATTCTAAATTCTCGTAAATGATATCTGGCCAAATTTTGTTTATTTAAATACACCCAGGGGAGGTGGCACTGAAGCTGAAGCACAAGTTATCTTAGTTTGGCTTCAGAAGCTATGTATTGTATAAAACATTAAAATAAAAAGGATACCCCATCCGTAAGAAAATAAGTACGCCTAATAGCACATAAATATTATCCTTAGACTAGTTATTTAAGTACTTACTAAAATAATTATTGTTTTATTAGAATGTAAGATTTTTGAGAAATAAATTATATATATATATTTCCCAGTGAATCACGACTTATTTGTACTGCATCATCAGTGAGTTCTAGTTATACTCATATTTAAAACAATTTAACTATTATATACCGTACCTGGCTAAGTTCTTGAACTTTGTGAGGACTTCATTTTACAAGGTGGAATGCTTGTTGAATCTTAAGTTTTCACCCGAATTGTTTTAAAAACCAAATTTCGCTTAAGCCCAAATCTGGTCTACTTGGTCTGTAATATATTACGAGCCAAAATTGCGGAGAAGTCAAGAAAATATTTCTTTCCTCTGGTGACCCTACTGAAGGCTCGGTAAAATTTATTCTACGGTAAACTGATGCAAGGTGAAATATATTTAGATAAAATAGGTATAGGTAACGTGCGCCGTTCACCACTTGAGAGTGCGTTGCGAATGTGATTCTTGTATCGTATCGGATTTCTAAATGACACCTCAGTAAATTAATTTGTGGATTCGATATCACAGGTTTTAATTTCACCTATCTCGGGTTTTACTTGAACGGATAAATGTCAGTTTTTTATACTAAATTCACGTTATATCGTATTAGTTTGAAAAAAAAAGTTTTGTCAGTTTGTCTGTCTGATGGGAGGCTCTGGTCTGGGCTACAAGGACGTGCCGATTACCGATTAGGGATATGAGATTAATATAACTGTCATACCTTTACCAAGGTTAGCCTGACACCATCTTAGACTGTATTATCACTTAGCACCAGGTGAGATTAAAGTCAAGGGACGTTCTGGGAGGGGAGTTCTGTTGTAATGGAATAAATGAAAACACCTATTTTGACTTCTTCTTTAAAGTTGTCGTTTCTCATTTCTCATCGCTCTCTCGTTCTCGTTTCTCATAACTCTCGTTTCTCATTGTTTTACATTTTTTTAAAGAGTAAAAGTAATATACATTCCCACGAGAAGCGTCAAGAATTGGCTAGCACTACTTTTAGAGCTGACAATTTAGTTTATTTCAGAAATTTGTTTACATAACAGAATACTAATTGACTTGACTTTACGAAAACCTTAACTTTAGTTGACGTCACATTGTGGATATTTACCTAGTTACTTAACATCTATAAGTAATCGTATCTCTTATTTTGATATTTAGTAGATCCAAAACCAAATTAGTTTCTCCAAATTAATTTCCCTGCGCGAGTGCAATCTTTTTTATGAAAGGCAACATTTTTCCATTAATCCGATACCTGCACAGTCGAGTGTTGCCATACATCAAAGCGTCAGCCACTCGCACGCGGTCGCCGGTCAGCAAGCCTGAAATTAAAATTGCCGCGGGGAAAAAATACTTGTGCGACACACTTAGTTTCCATGTAGGCGCGCCTAATGCGAGCAGAGTGGACACGTCAGCGCCAGACGGGCGCAGTTTATCTTTCTTTAGTGTAGCAACATTGGGGAAATAGTCCGTCGCGAAATTGTTTGCGGTTACATTTGCTCCGTTAATGCGTTCCAATTTTTAAATTTCAAACATTTCATTTTTAAAATTAAATTTAATTCCTCAATCCAATTCCCTAGAGTCCCTGCGTGAAAACTTTTTACGTTTTCCTTAATATCACTGATGCCCACTGTTGCCGGTGTTGAGTATTTTCCGTTAAAGAATGATACGAGCACGCTAAGCCGTCGGCCCCGGTGATTATCACTAACTTGTGATTATACCACATTGCACCAAGTTCTCATAAACCGTCTCTCCTATGAATTTCGGAATAATAAATTTCGGATGAATTTTATTGAAGTGAAACTTCTTTAGAATCGTTGTGATTTCAAACTCAATGAAAAGAAAAAATTAGTCCATAGAGACAAAAACACATAAATTTATAGGATTCAGCCGGTGAGGGAATGAGATAGAATACATCACACATTTTGTTTCGTATTTAAGTTACGGAAACCGAATAATATCATAAATGTATAGGACAGAGTGAGATAGAAAACATTATACATTTTTTTACCTATTATAGTTACCATGGAAACTAAATAATAAACCTTACATTTATCTGAATAGTTCTGATTCTCCACATCCGCCTCAATCTCTCGTAGGCTGCTTTTCAGAAGTTACATCAAGTTCAAAAAAAAAAAAAGAGAACAGACACTTCAAGTACGTAGAATCTTTACAGCTTGAAGTAATTGGTATGGTAATTAAAGAGAGTTCTTATTATAGCTCTTATTAATCAATCTCAATTTGTAATCTGCTGATTGCGGTTAAAGAAAGGAATAACATTTTATTTGTACACGAAAAAACAAGCAACACAGCTATACAGTTGTTCAATAATATGGCAGCCTTATCGTTAAAATATGACAAAACTTGAATGAATGAATATATTCATTTTAAGTTTAAAATATTATCCATTTTTGAACCTAATTAAAATTTCTCAATTCAATGCGTTTCTATAACGAAAGTTTGTTCGAGAAAACTTTTTACCTTGAACCCATTAGTTATTTATTTTAAGACTAGTTTATTATGCTGTCTAGGTGATGCATTCCAATTAAAAATAAAAGGAATTTCCTTTTTTACAATAAAACTTGTAACATATATGGACTTATACTTAATATTTATGCAATCTGTGTTAGTTTATCTGTCCGAAGTTCTCGTTATATAAGGATATGTGAAAAATTTGCTCCGTCTTTTTTAGTCTTTTCCTTTGAGACATTAAACATACAATGAACTTCTTTTTTCTATTCCACTACAAGTTACGAGTAGCTCTTGACTGCAATCTCACCATACTCTGGTATGGTAGTCATACCCCTAATCGGTTTGTACGCGACCTCGCACCGGAACACTAACTCGCTTAGCGGCACGTCTTTCTCGGCAGGGTGACAACTAGGCACGGCCAAAGCCTCCGCCAAACGTACGAGTATGTGTACTAATAAACGTGGGTAAACTTCTCCCATTCCATGTTCTCGTGCTTTAGCAGGTGGACACGTTAATTATATCCCTTGACAGGGACCCACGTTTATTAGTACACATACTCGTACATATATTATTTGGATATTATTCCCACTTGTGCACCAGTGCTCAGAGAGTTGATAAAGCTGTGGGAGAAGATACATTTTTATCCTTTCCCTGGGGAGACAATTGTCCATGCTAGCCGTGCAGGTGGACCATCAGCTTCGTCGTATGGCGTAACAAGATAAAAATCTTTTCAAAAATGTTATCTTTAGCCTTATTCTACTTTTGTAGAAAAAACGACTTAGTAGTAGGAAAAAGGAATTAAATACATTGAAAGTTTTATTATAACGCATTATCTAGTCAAATAAAGTTTATTTAAATATTTATATTTCTACGTAATTGAAGAAATAATAAACATAATTAAATTTGGAATACTCATTATCGGACAACCAAGTTTCACTCAACATTAAAAATTGAGATTTTTCTACAGTTGAATCAATTCAATCACCGGAATGAGCCCGCAGACTTTGACAATTGAAAGTGTACACTGTCAAACCTTTAAGCTAACTTCAGGGTGTCGGTTTTTTGTGACGGTGTGCGCACATCGTAAAAATTTACTCTCATTTTTTACGTAACGCGCCAAAAGAAGTATAACTTCAAAAATTGCCAAGTTCAAAGCGTGCAATAATAATATTTAGAAGAATATCGCAGCTCGTTTCCCGATCAAGCGCGAGATAGGGGGAGTGATCGTAACACAATACCGCTATTATTGCCGATGTTTATTCACGCACAATTTGCCAGCGAGTTTATTTAGTGCTGGCAACATTGACGCGCCGGCGTGGGGAGATGGGGTGCGTTAGATGCGCTACTTGACGATTTTAATTTTTAATGTGGTTGCGAAAACGTTTTGGTGCGTTTATTCATCATCAAAATCAAACTATTACCGGCCCACTATAAAGCAACAAGGGTTTAGTAGATTTCACAAGCCTTTGAGAATATCATGTAGAAATCTCAGGCATGCAGGTTTCTTCACGATGTTTTCCTTCACTGTGAAAGCAAGTAATTGCGAAAGCGCACTTAGGTCGAAAAGTTAGAGGCCAAGCCCTATTTAGTGTGTGGTACTACCCAGTATAAACGCTTTTAAAATGTTGTCGCACTTAAGCGATAAGGTTGCCATTTCATTGAACATCCGTTTAGCTATGTGTTGCTTGTTTATTAATATTGTGTATTTCTTGGTGTACAATAAAGCATTATTTCTTAATATGAGCAATGGTCTTGTCGTCTGGTGACCCAAGATCTGGCGCTTATTTAGCCCAACGGCTAAGTCTAGCAATTCACTCAAAGGGGCAATAGCGCCAGCATTTCTGATACCATGCCCATATGTGAACAGTTAGACGGCTTATATTTTTTAGAGAAATAATAGTATTTTTAATTATAAGTAGTCTCTTTATTTACTATACTATCACAGTTTATTCTTTTAAACCTGGATGGACATTTCTCTCTTAAGGGTAATTGAACATTTGCCAAAACCGCCCTTCATTGACGTCCTATTAAAACTGGTTGTTTTATCAACTTGATTTTTGCAATAGACGTTGTTGAACAAGGACGTAGAGTAACATTGGCTGGGTCTTGGAAAATAACATATTTCCAAGGTTGTTTTACTACAATATTAGTAATTTTACACAAAAATAACGTCCTTGCTTCCGTTCCCCAGTGGTACCCGCAGTGCATTAGTCTGTACATAACGTAATTTTTATTGCAACAACGTGTACCGACTTATCCATCGCGGGTAACACCGCGGGGCGCATGCAGCTAGTTAAAGATATTTCAAAGTACTTATTTGTTCATCGTCCGCGTTTTTTACGGTTTTTAAAAAATCCCTTCTTCTGGGATAAAAAGTAGCCAAAGTTATTCTCCGTCTATTCAAATAACGCAGTAATAACAAGGAAAAAGCGGCTTTAGGCTAGTGGGTCAGGCTTCGGCTTTCCTCTCTTGGAGACCGATTTCGAGCCCCGGCGGAACCACTGTCTTTTCGAACTATTAGCGTTTTAAATTTAAGAATTGTAATGTTACTTGCTTTAAAAGGTGAAGGAAAACGTCTTTAGGAAACCTGCATGCCTGAGAGTTCTCTGTAATGTTCTCAACAGCGTGTTAACCTTCTAATCCACAGTCCACATTTGGCCAGCGTGGTAGACTACGGCCTACAACCTTCTCATTCTGAAAGTGTTTCTGTTATTGTGATTAAAATGACTCCATGCCGAAAATCAAGCTGATTGGTTGCTCATTCATGGCGTGAACGAAGGACAAACAAACAAACTTTCGCATTTTTTTATTTTTTCGCTTTATTTAAAGAGCTTAGTCACATAATGTGACTATGTCGCTCTGTTAGTTATGTACAGATATTTATTCTCTTAATCTAAAATATTTTCTAACTAATTTATATATCTTCTAACTAATTTATATATCAGTTTTGATTCTGATCTAAGAGGAAACGCTAAAAAGCTAATTACATCTACTATACTTAAATAACTATCTAGTAAAACTTATTCTAAGTTGTTTATTCCGAACACATTCCAACACAACGTGATAAATATCCTCAATTACCCTACATGTGGAGCAATTAGGGCTTTCATTTTTACCAATGAGGAAGTCAAACTTATTTGTTGGAATATGTCCAGAACGAAGTCTTAACGCTGTAATGGTATCAGAGCGATTGAGATAACAATTATCGAACCAACAGTACTTCGAAATATTCAGTCCAGTGAGAAAGGCACTTTGCTTTGACTTGCCAAGTAATATCTGAAAAATAGGGGTCTAGCAAAACCTCCACACCATCCAGACAAGCCTTTTTAGCAAGAAGATCTAACAAACTTTCGCATTTATAATATAGAGCAAATCATCTTACTCACATCCTGGGGTAGCTTGAAGAGATCTCTTATAGAGATAAGCTTTCCTTTGTACACTTAATGTATCTTATGTGCACAATCACAATTTATGGTACATAAATAATAAATAAATAAATAAAGTAACCTGATCATATGACACACCTAATGTAGTAATCTATGTGATTATCACAAATCGCAAAATATTTTATAATTATTAAAATACGAATTTAAAAAAATCTTTATTCATGTAGGCCTATCACAGGCACTTATGAAGCGTTTATACATATATTTTTACATGATTGTAAGGGGATGGTGATAACTTCGTTCGCCAACTTAAACCTAAAGCTAAGAGGGTTCCAAACGCGCCCTGGTCTAAGTAAAGACCACAAAAACTTAGATTGGAATTTTTTTTGTTATCACCATATCACAGTAAATTAAAATTAAGCTATGAACTTAGAACCATAGTAACGAGTGAAACAGTCTTCCTCGTCTCGCTCGGGCAACATCAGCTGCTGTCAGTCGCGAATCCATTAGTTGAATGTCAATATTGGCTCACCGCGGCCATGATCTTGTGCAACTGTCATGTACTGTCCGACCAGGCTTACTACCATCGCTGAAAGTAATATTATTTTAAAACTTCGTCTCTGCAATGATATAAACAGATAAACTCCTATTTTTAATTTTTACTCTTTATTTGTCCACGCCGCAACAAGTTAAAAAAAACAGACACTTCAAGTAGAAGGATACAAAAGGCGGCCTTATCGCTACGTAGCGATCTCCACCAGGCAACCTTAGGATAAGGATTTAAAAAAAACGAACAAGATAAGTCTGTTAAAAACATCCGTACGAATACCTACATAGGAGACGTAAACCAGACTACACACACAACAATACTATTAATAAATATAAAACAGAAATAAACTAATATGTATATACTTTAGCATATAAATACTTAAATATGAGTCATCATCGTTATATAACCCATTACCGGTACAGTACGGGGCACGTGTCTCCTCTAACAATGAGAAGGGGTTAAGGCAGTAGTCCACAACACTGGCACAGTAAGAATTGGTGGAGTCCACAACTTATGAACATTATGTAGAACTCTCAGGCATGCAGGTTTCCTCACGATGTTTTTCTTCACCGTTGAAGCAAAAGATATTTGAATTGCTTAAAACGCACATAACTTAGTAAAGTTAGATGTGCTGGGATTCGAACTCGGCCCCCCGAAAGTCGAGCTCCTACTCAATGCGCTATCACCGTTTCATTTTTATTATATAAATTAATTGAATTAAATAAAACTTTTAAAAACTACCCCCGTTTCTTTTGCAAGAATACACAACTTAATAAATATCAGTAGTACTTACTACTTTTAAAATTCCAATGAATTTGAGCCTTTGAATGCCACACGTCTCTCAAATAAACTGTTTCTACGGAATGCTTTAAAAACAAAAACAAACGCATACAATAAAATCTGCAACGTGAGAAAAAATTTAAATAGCAAACCATGTTTTAATCATTTTAATATTTGTGTACATCCGTATTAGCATCATTTTGCTATCAATCGATGCCATTTAAAATGCCAGTGCTAATTATCCCGGGTCAGACGGCCGCGTCAGCTGCTCCGAGCGCGGGCCCGGACCGAGTCCCTGACCCTCGCAGGCCAATTTCACGCCAATTGAGCGGTCATCAAACGCACTCCTAGGGGCGCCTCACGCCTGTATACCTACAAATAATCTTTTAGATTCACTGCTATCTCTCCCTCGTTGGTTTAGTGGTAAGCATGCTCGACTACGGATAACGAAGTCCTGGGCTCGATTCCCGTGTCGGGTCAAATATTACTCTTCGTCATTATTATTAACTCTAATATGATACTGAAGGTGATTTTGGACCTACAATGCATAAGTTTAAAAAATGTGCTTAAACACATTTAATAAATCGTGGTTACTCTATGATTAATGAAATTTTTAACGATAAGGCTGCTCGGAAGCAGGCCTCTCCGCTTTAATTTCTCACAAGATAGAAAAATTGTAAAGATTGTAAACTGTAAATAATATTGAATGTAATTAATATTGAAAATGAGCAATCTGCTGAGTTTCTTGCCGGAATTAAGAAAATACAGAATCCTCATACTCTTATCGCTTGAAGCGATCTCCTTCAGACAACCTTTGGTTGAAGAAACATATTACACAAAACGGGATACTGCAATACCCAAATTGTGCTAATTATATCTTAATATATATAAATCTCCTGTCACGATGTTTGTCCGCGATGGACTCCTTAACTACTTAACCGATTTAAAATTAAATTGGCACACCGTGAGCAGTCTGGTCCAACTTAAGAGATAGGATAGCTTAGATCTTTAATTATAGTTGCAATTTTATTTTATTGCAAATTATTTGTCTATAATTAATTGGCAGTCACATGTTACATATTTATATATATATATATACTACTATACTATCATTTAAGGCTTAGCGATACTGAATACTTTAAAAACAAAATCAAACGCAGACGAAGTCGAGGGCCACAGCTAGTGAATTATAAATTCGTTGAGTGCTTAGGAGTCACAAATAATGATAAATAAATAAAAATAAATAAATATATTACCAATACATCGCTATCGCTACTAATATTATAAATGTCAATGTAAGTTTGTTTGTTACGCTTTTACGCAAAAACTACTTAACATATTCTTGGAAGTCCTAGAAGTAATATAGGATACTTTATCCTGACATTAATGAGGATGAGTGATTGACGATTTTACACCATAACCGATTTAAATAATTATTTTTGTACTATAGATTTTATAATGTTTTTAATTTTGCCCATACTGTGGTTGGGACATAACTCCTCAGAGGACAGCAGCAAACTGAATATTTTAATTTTTTAAAGATCTACAACTAAATTTAATGCCACATCAAAAAACAACAACTAGTACGTATATAAAATGCATCATTATTGACCATAACGTGTGATAGCGACGTAGTGCTAGTAATATAGTAAAATAAAGTCGAAAATTTTGTTTGAATCACACTAAAGTTTAACTTTCAACCTCCACTCCCCAGTAAACTAACCTAGTTAAGTTTGGAGTAACGCAGGGGCTAGCCCCGAAGGGTCCGACCTCTTTCGATTACCGAACTATTTGTTGTCAAAACATGGGCCTGCACGATCTTTGGTATCGCGGACACATAACACATTGTAATAGCTGTTATATACAAAAAAATATATAAAAAAGCCTGATGGTAAGTAGAAAATTGTTGGACGTGTTGTGACGGCAGATCGAAATAAAGTTGTCACCACCGCGGGTATCGTACGAGGCGATTAAGGACATATAATGTAATACGGACAGTAGCATCCTCTGTGCAAGTACTACCTTCTACTGCGATGACCAAGCTGTCTGCCCAGCACGGTGATTATGGGCAAAGCCTGTATTGGGAGAGGCTTTTAAGCCTGTGATGGATTCATTAAGCTTGGTCTATTGGCTAATGTCGTCGTAACAGAACACCTCTCTCCGCCGAGGGAGGTCGTTAGAGAGGGCTCTATATATCAATAATCAAACCCAAGTAGGTACCTACTGGTGCTCTGTTATCGACGAGATAAACCAGTAGACAAACCTTGTCGCATCCATCCCATTACATTTGGCGCAGTGACCAGCGTTTTGGTCTTGTAAGTGGAGGGCCTAGGTTCGACCCTGACGAGGGCTATTAGGGAATTTTTATAATTTTTGCATTTTCTCTGGTCTGGTCTGGTCTGGTGGCCGTGGCTAGTCACCACCCTACTTATTTAGCTATCTCACAAACTATTTATCGCAATCGTAACTTTTCTATATGCATACCTACCTACTTTCAACTACTAGCCGTAGAATCTAGGTAACAAACACGTTTAAGTAAATTTTTAAACCTATTATTTATCTACTTCCGGGGAGACTCCAAAATACGGTTATTTGTAAACATTAGTTAACGTGTCATTAAACGCTTTAAAGCCTTTAAACCTTTGTTAAGCTATGCTTGTCAAAAAGGGAATAAAATTGGGATAAAAGGAGCGTTTAGAATCAAACTAAACAGCGCAACATTTCAATTAAATCTCGATCAATGAGATCTTGAAACCGATAACAAAACGTCCGGTGGCGCATTGACATCCCACAAAGGAGCTTCAACGGGCCATAAAGCATCTACACATGAGACAACAAATCAGCTGTTTAGAAGTTAAAACCAGTAAAATCTTACCGGTATAGTTACTACTAAATCTAATCTAATAATATTTTGCGTAGCGGTGATAGCCCAGTGAGTAAGAGCTCGACTTCATTTTTGGGGGCAGAGTTCGAATTTCGAAGTTTTAGGTAATTACAATATCACTTGATTCAACGATGAAGGAAAACATCGTGAGAGAAACTGCATGCCTGAGAGTTCTACACAATGTTCTCGAAGTTGTGTGGAGTCCACCAATCCCCACTGGGCCAGCGTGTTGGACTATGGCCTGAACCCCTTCCCATTGTTAGAGGAGACCCGTGCCCTGTAGTGGGACAGTATGTGTGACAGTGGGTGTTGTGGGTTGATATGATGATGATGAATATTTTGCACTTACCTACTTATAAGCTTTGATAGCGTGTACAACTACATATTTTCCATTCTAAATAATCGTAAAAGATGCCCGTTATATTATATAATAATGCGCTGGAAATTTTTATTACACAAGAGTTTGTCATAATAAGTAAGTAAATAGAAATAACTATAGCCAGACAACTATCCTGTTACAACCTTGTTCTCAACTTGTGTAGATTATTGCGGGCTTAAAGATTCATTGCCAACGATGTGATCTCATATGCTATCGCTTTATTTCTAAAACAAGGCCAAAAACTTCACATTTGACCAGCCCAAATTAGGTTGGAATGAGAAAGGCAATTTTATTCAGACAACTATATTGTTTAATTTTATAAAATTTTATGTCTAAGTGAAATATTATCTTGTTATTTTGCCAGCACGTTTGCTGACAAATTATGATAAACAGTCGCCTGCCAACCTAATTGTGTGCGAAGTTGACACGTCTATAGACTCTTTTTTTTATTTCTCTTTTCGATGCATAGCAACGATATAATGCAGGCAAAACAGCACGCAGGTCGGACAATGGAATCAAAAGGAGGGAGTTAAAGTTACTCAAAGGCTCTTTTAAGCCATATGTTACGGTCTGCGGGTCATATCCAAGAAGACCCAGGTTCATATGATTTGAAGTATCTGCATTTTCGTACGTTTTATTCATTTGTGGAAAAGGAAGACATCGTGGGGAAAATGGCATGTTGAGGAAATACAGAATCAGATCTGAATCAGTATTTGCAAACGGAACTGTAATATCCCTGACATGCATTTGAAATGCACGGACTTATTAGAGTAAATTATGTAGTAATTACAATTCTTATCTACAAATTTACACTCCATAGAAACTCAAAATTCAAAATTAATTTATTTCAAGTAGGTAGGCTGAATATAAGCACTTTTGAACCCACCCTACCACCGATTCGGAAGGCAGATTCTACCAAGAAGAACCCGGCAAGAAACTCAGCAGTTGATCTTTTCCATCCTCAACTATTTACATTAACATGCATCTTGCTATCTTATGAAAGATGAAAGCGGAGCCGGATGCTTCCAAGCATCCTTGTCATTAAGAAATTCTTCATATGATCGATGATTATGATAACTATAAGATACATTGTCACAAGTCGGCAGCCGATTTAAGTTGTTATAGAAAGTTGGCATGTCTGTAGATCTAATATGTATGTCCTTACTTGTTTTTTAATAATTTTGATCGTATCGTAGCCAAAACACAGCTCGGAGGTCGGACAATGGCAACGTAAGACAGAATGGGGAGTTATATTTTATTGAGAGACCCTTTCTCGATGGTGGAGTGTTGTGTAAATATGGGCGGTGAATTCTATGGAGCATAATGTGTGGAATACGTGGACTAGAGGGAAAATATAGAAGCCGGATCGCGATGATACTGTAACACTAAAGAAGAAGCCAAATTTTTAATAACGAGGGACTTGTTATCGTACCTTATCAACCAAGTTGACGATCTTAGTTCGCGGTTTTAGATTATCATACGCATCCATTTTGTGTAATTTCTAAGAAATCGCTTCTTCAATTTTATATTGGTACAAGTGATGTAAAAAATTGTATAGAAAAAATATCATACAATATACGCTTTCTACGCAATTTTCGCTTTGACTCTGAAGTATAATTTTTTTACCACTACATGTTAGCTTTTCACTGCAATCTCCTGATTTTACTTTCTACCATATTTTAACCTAAAAGGGAGTATGGCAGTAATATTAAACCCATATACCTAATTGGTTTCTACGCGTCATCGTACCGGAACGCTAAATAACTTAGCGGCCCGTCAATGCCGGTAGAGTGGTAACTAGCCACGACCGAAGCACCACCAGACAATATGCACAGTGAGAGATTTTCTACATACGTTTACTTATTCAATGGAAGCTAACTATTGAAAGTGCGCCATCTAGCGACAAAGCTGTTTCCCAATATAGATGACGCTCTTTCAATTCCATAGAAATCGTAGTTTACTTTCACGCGATCGAATTAGTAAGAAAGGTAGACAATCTCACACCCTGATGTCTGAGTCAAAGACTTTGGAATTTAATAAATCAAAGCAGCTGAAATCTTGGGTGTAGGAAGTATTCACTATTCCCAACATTTAGTAGTACCTATCAACTTTTAGGAGTAGTAGAATTGTTTGTGACAGAATTCGACCGTGCTTATTTCTGCCGCTAAGCAGCTTTGTCGCCATGCTGTGTTCCGGTCTGAAGGGAGTGGTTGCCGCTGTAATTACAGGCACGTGAGGCTAAACACCTACGCCTCAGATTGATGGGCACAGGGCACTTTACATTTTTATAGGCCATAGTTGTCCACTTACCAACAGGTTATATTCTTATCTGCCGCCACCTCACGGCGCTATCGTAATTATAGATTAAGCTTAGTTCATTATTGATTGGTTTTATTATGAGTCGCACGTCTATAAGTGCTGTTTGTCTGTGGCGGAATATCGCTGCGTTGCTGGTACGTTACAATAAAATAATGCAGATCTCGTAGGTATGTAGGCGAGGATGTGTTTGTGCGCAACACACAGATTGTGTGCACACATTATTTGTCTACTGCTAAATGCAGTTACTGAGCAAATCTGTCTCCGTCCTGCATATAACGTTACTTACTAACGGTTCCCCGTGACTTCGTCCGCGTAAAACTTCTGACGTAGTAGTTAGTAGAGCTTTTTGTCTCACGTAGTAGCAGAGCTCGTGCTTATTTTTGCCGCTAAGTAGCATTGCTGTGTTCCGGTGTGAAGGGCGTGGTTCCGGTTCAATTACAGGGACAGTAGGCTATGGACACAGGCAGTGGCGTGCATAGAGGGTATGCACAGGGCGTATAATATAAAATAAGGAAAATCTTCAGTACGAGCTATAAATACTAGGGGTAGCCTTTTTATAACTCTGTAAGAGTTAGCCTATCCTTAAGTTTTTTATAACTCGTACTGGAGATTTTCTTCGTTTTATCTCATCTCAGTGTTCCGAAGAGTTGTTTGCGTTGATACCTCCTTCCCTGTTCTCTGACCGCACCTCACGTCGTAGAAATAAATTCCACCCTCATCATCTGGATGCCTGGTATTCTTCTACTGTTCGAAATACCAGATCATTTCTACCGCGCACTTGCAAACTGGAACAATCTCCCATTCTTTCTCCCACATGAATTTTTGAGGAAACACATCAGGTTTCCTTAAAAATTCAGTCTAGGGTTATTCAAGGGGCGGATAAACAAATTCCTTAAAAGCCGGCAACGCATCGGTGGCTCTGGTGCTGCAGATGTTTATGGGCGGCGGTGATCACTTACCATCAGGTGACCCACTTGCTCGTTTTCTCGCTATTAATATATAAAAAAAAAAAAAAAACTGCATACCCTGTGCATACCCTCTATGCACGCCACTGGACACAGGGTGGCCACTATCAGGTAGGAGAAAATTATCTCCCCGGGGAAATGATAAAAATTTATCGTCTCAAAGCTTTATCAACTCTCAGAGCACTGGCGCACGAGTGGAAATAATATCCAAATAATATGTCGTTAAGTTAAGTAACATATAATCTTGCATTTCTTTAATATGACTGGTAGTTTCAGAAATTGGCCACAGCCTAAATAAATAAAAACCGAACACCGAGAACTGTAAATTTCTTGGTACAATAATCCTAATTATTCGTGATAGCAAAATGAATAAAATTATTAGATTTTTAATTAATAATTAATTAGTATTAAAAAAAGGTAGTAAAAGAAAATAATGTACATGGAGCTAAACAATTTTCATAAGGCGCGTGTGTTGCCAGTTCTTGAAATACTGAAAATACCCTCATAACATGTTACATAATATATTACAACGTCGAGAGTTCATATCATCCTTAAAAAAGTAACGCTGTAAATGAAAAAAAAACCTGAATGAATTATAATATTTTACATAGAAATATGAAAAATACATTCTCGTTATGCGGTGTAATGCACACAGAGCCCGTTACGCACAGAGTAAACAAACGACAATTTTTAATCTGCAAAAGTAACTAAAATAAAAATAAAATCGCGCAGCCACTACGGGTCTGTAGTGTCATTAGCGAGGATGGCAGTAAAATAACGCTGGGGCTCCACGCAGCCTACGGTGCTTTGTTAAGCGATATGGTGCAATGAAAAGTTAAGGTGCCGTTTTAAGTGTTGTTTTACAATAGATTGCGGTGAAACACTAGTCTATATTAATTATTATTATCTTGCCTATGGCACTTCTGAGGTGTTCGCACATTTATTATTAATAATTGTAAGATAGTGGTGATTTATGCATTCAATTTCTGGAATAAACAGCTATTAAATACAGTGGAAATTAAGTTTAATTTGCTTTACTTACAACGCAAAAAGCAGGGACACGCATACAGATTGTATGGTGCCATTTATAATTTCATCTAACTTTATACTCTGCATCAAACAGATCTTTCGCAGTGTGCTCTCTGCACTCGTTTCACTCCGACACCGGAGTATCCTCAACTTATAAAGCTAAACGGGCCTATTAAGGGTCTAAATTAAGAGTTAAGATGAGTAGGTAAACGAGTGGTCAAAATTATCTCGTGGCGTGCCTCTTAGCCCTACTGGTCTAAGAAAGAATCAAAGTTACTCGGGTTCATAAAACATAGTTTACCAGCTGTTGCTCGCGGCTTCGTCCGCCTTTTTGTTTTCGTATATCATAGCTTAAAAAGTAATGTTATTATAGGGTATAATCCACCTCCATTCCAATTTTCAGCAAAATTGGTTCCAGTCCATGAAAGAGTAACAAACACCATCTAGCCAACCATACATTTATCCAGTCAATCAACTATCGCTTTTGTAATATTAATAGGATTAGATTATTCATGAGTAGACAAAATATGTCAAAACCGCCTCATAGTGTCATACCCTAATTTGTAAGCTAAGTGCAGCTTTACATATCCCTGCGCAGTCACTGGAACACACGCCGCGCTAATGTTGCCAGCGCGAAAAGATTAATTCCGTCGGTATTATTTTTTACTATTAATGATAATAGGATGGGTAGTGACAATGTAATTAAAACATTAAGCGCCGATGGGGAAATGCACAAAATGGTTGTGCGTTCAGTTAAATATAATTCAATGCATTACAGCGAATGGCAGAGTAACGGATGGAATGTTTTTTTTTTTTGTATTTAAAAGCAAGCAGAGAGTTTTCTTTTTGCGGCGTATCACTTCATACTGATGTTTTTGTTAGCATTACAGAACATTATCTATTTGCATTTTTTTTTAATTTTTTTTTTGTCGAAGTAAAACCTTTTAAGAAATGACTATGATTTTTTACTAGATCAACTCATAAACACATATATGTATAATATATTTCAAAGTTCTGTTTGAGCTTATGTGAGTGTCGGTTAGCTAAGAGAGTAGGTACCTACTTAAATTTCTGAACAACACCATCCAAAAAAAAAACTATATGTTTTCTTTTATTATTATTAGCCCTACCACCTGGACGCCATAGCTCTGACAATTCACACAACCGCAAAATCACTACCAATCCGCACTACGGCCTTACTTAACTTGTCCACCTACTAAATCAGTATGGAATAGGAAAAGTTTACTCCCGTTTATTAATACACATATATTATTTGGATAGTATTTCCACTTTTGCTTCAGCGCTCTGAGAGTTGATAAAACTGTGGGAGATGGTAAATTTTTATCCCCGGGCAGATAACTGTCTCCTGCCCATGCTAGCCGTGCTGAGGCGTTTGCTCAACAGGTGCAAACTGTTTGTGGTATCAGGAGCGGATATACGTATCATGTGTTTCTTGGTGAATAGATATACTTGTCTAATAGGTAATTAAGACTATGTGTATTTCTTCTTTAAGGATACAATATAAAAGTCCGTTCAGTTTCCAGGCTAATGACGTCGACGGGTGGCGGCATGGGGCACGTCAACAACATGGGAGGATTGGCAGCGTGTGCGGGGCCCGACGCTAAGCCCATGCAGTTCCCGCTGGCGCAGCGGAGGAAACGGAGAGTACTGTTCACGCAGGCGCAGGTGAGACCATCCTCTTACTGTTACTACTATCCGGAGGTTCAAGAAGTGTCAATGAATTAATTCAAAATTAATTTATTTCAAGTAGGCCTAGTTTAAAAGCACTTTTGAAACTTCTAAATAAATAAATAAATAAATATACTACGACAATACACATATCGCCACCTAGCCCCAAAGTAAGCGTAGCTTGTGTTATGGGTACTAAGATGACTGATGAATATTTTTATGAATAATATACATAAATACTTTAAAATATATATATAAACACCCAGACACTGAAAAACATTCATGCTCATCACACAAACATTTTCCAGTTGTGGGAATCGAACCCACGGCCTTGGATTCAGAAAGCAGGGTCGCTGCAAACTGCGCCAATCGGCCGTCAAACTCAGTCTTTTTGTAGTGACTCTACCACCGGTTCGGAAGGCAGATTCCACTGAGAAGACCCGGCCAGAAAGTCAGCAGATTTCTCTTTTACAACATCATTTTATAGTTTAACAATCCTTAGAATTTTTCTGTTTTGTGAGAGATGAGAGCGGAGTGGCCTGCTTCCAAGCAGTCTTGTCGTTAAGGAATACATCAATTGTGTAGTAACCACGATTGGTAGAATGTGTCTTAATATATTGTTTAAACTTAGGTAAAGGTAGATCTAATATTACCTTCGGTAGCATGTTGTAAAAGCATATACCCATTCCCACAAAGGATTTCTATTCTTTTCTCAGACAATATGCATATATTACTAATTTATGTCCGTTTGTAGTAAGTCGATTGTTTATATAGACTTTTTGTTTATAATTACTTATGTTTTTTTAATAAACATTATGTTATTATATAATTATAAGGAATGAATGAATATACTTTACCACCACACCACGAAAAGTAGGTACATAAAAAAAGTTAAGTATAACAAAACAACGTGTACAGCTTGGCGGCCTTATCGCTAAATAGCGATTTCTTCCAGGCAACCAATGGCGAATAAAATTAAAACAGAAAATAGGTACGCGGCGCATGTATATAATACGAGTATATATACCTTTAACGGCCGACTGGCGAAGTAAGCAGCGACCCTGCATTCTAAATTCATGTCCATGTGTTCATTTTAGTACTCATAACACAAGCTATCCTTACTTTGGGGCTAGATGGCGAACTGTGTGTCTTCGAGCGGGGCATGTTCATCACATCGACCCACAATGAGTACGGGTTAAGGCCGTAGTCCACCACGCTGGCCTAGTGCGGATTTGTGGGCTCCATATACCTTTGAGAATATTATGTAGAACTCTCAGGCATGCAGGTTTCCTCACGATGTTTTCGTTCACCGTCGAAGCAAGTAATATTTTACTTAAATGCACATAACTTAGAAAAATTAGAGTTGCGTGCAGGGTTTTGAACTCGGACACCCGAAAGTGAAGTCGAGCTCCTCCACTGCGCTATCACTGAATTTCCTCTGAACTGCCTCTGACCGGCTAATTCTGCACAGAAACCGTGTATAATGGATTTAATATGGCTGATTAAATAATAACAGCTTACTTGTAGTCGAAGAAATGGTTCAGCGGTCGAGTGATGCTTTGTTTGCAATAAATAAATTATTACATATATAATAGAGGACAACAAAACAAACAAACTCATTTACGCATTTATATTATTAGGTATGGATCAGTATAAATAGGTACTAGGGCACCATGAGTAACCAGTAGTTAAATCAGCATTTATTAATATATTCCCATCACGTCCGCGCTCGGCAGT
The DNA here is from genome assembly GCF_905163445.1 of Pararge aegeria. Classification (NCBI taxonomy): domain Eukaryota; kingdom Metazoa; phylum Arthropoda; class Insecta; order Lepidoptera; family Nymphalidae; genus Pararge; species Pararge aegeria. The sequence continues at coordinate 15,718,506 of NC_053198.1, forward strand.
TTTGTTCATTTCGCCCCGCTCCGCGTTTATTTGCGAACCCTCGACTGGGGAGTTTTATTTGACGATCATTTTACAAATAAATTTGATAGGGGGACCTTGCCTTACCTGCCTTTCGAGTTTAACTAATGCGTCCCATTGAAGATATTGCTACGACTATATTACAATACTTTAACTCGCGTCCCTATTTCTCTAAATCCATTTGACGGCAGATTGGCGCAGTGGGCAGCGACCCTGTTTTCTGAGTCCTAGGCCGTGGGTTCGATTCCCACAACTGGAAAATGTTTGTATGATTGACATGATTGTTTTTCAGTGTCTGGATTTTTATCTTAGTACCCATAACACCAGCTACACTTACTTACTACTACGCTACTTCATGTTTAGTCATTATGCCTCGCTGCGGTGGCTTTGAAAACCTTGTCGATTTTATTTATATAACATAACATATATTTGTTCCCTTTAAGTAATAATTTTCAAAATGTAAAATATAAATTCATTCATTCATTCATATAAATATCACACAACGATGCAGTGAATAGTTATGTGTCCTGTATGTATATTTTATTATTTATTTTAAATTATAGGTAGGTATTTATCAGCTTTAACAATATATATTTTGCAAATAAAGATATTCTATTCTAGTCGATGTTATAAATACGAAAGCGTTTATTAGCCGTTACATTCACTGACATAAACTGACTATATGCATCAAAACGCATGTATTCGTTGCTCCGTTGCTGCGTGAATGGAGGATAATCCATCGAACACACTTTTCTGTTTATAGAATTAATAGAAATTAGTGATTAGCAGTATTATAACATAGTATATTAGCCAATATAACGTTTTTTTAACGGTCACCTAACCTATTAACATAGTGACCTAATCTCTAATCATTTTAACCCATTGATTTAATATCTTACTAGCTCACTAGCCTACTACTGGACACGGGTCCCCTTCTATCTGTTATTTAATTATTTATTTATACTCTACAACAAGAAATTAAAAGAAAGTAGACTTGATATTCAAATAGTAGGATACAAAAGGCGGTCTCATCGCTAAATTCTACTTCTGTCTTTGTATTTCTATTGTTTTTTTTTTTTTTTTTTTTTTTTTTTTTCTTAACTTCATAGTGGTGTACAAATAAAGATTTAAATAAAATAATAAATAAATGCCTGGCAACCTTAGTATTAGGCAAACTAAAAAGAAAACGTAAAGGTGATAATGCACTAATTAAGTTAACAGATGTCCCCGGATTGTTCACTTAATGATTTACGTAGTATATTTAAAAATGGTTTGGATCATTATCATTTAGCTTTTTTAATAGCTAACCTAGCCCACCAACCCACATTGGAGCAACATGTTGGGTCTACGCTCAAAACCCTCTCTGTTATGAAAAAGGTACCCAGCAGTAGGATGATGCAATGATGACGATTTCATAAATAGCTTGTTGCCCATCTAAATAAATGAAAACCATCGGTTATAAATGGAAAGATAGAAAGAAGGTACATACATGTTCATGTTAAGTATTACAAACAGAACATCTCATATTAATATAGTAACAGAATGTCTGTTTGTAACACCAGACAGAAAGGTTGTACAGCTCAGCATTTGCCATGCATTTTTGGTACAAGGATGCCTCTGATTTCCAGCTGAGACCCGAGTGACGGAGTGACGTTACAGCAAAAGACATGAATAAATAAAAAAAAAAAATCGGGTCACACTTCGCAGGGCATGCAAGTACCAGTCCTACAAAGTGCCGCTCTGTGACGATCAACTTGAGGCGTTACAACTGATACTACATACATTTGAAGCCTACTTGTAGTTCCAGAGATTAGCCCGTTAAAACAACCCTTCAGCTTTATTTTTAGTATAGCCGATATATAAGTATCAACAACTATTAGATACGTGGCACTGCCGGTAGGTAATTATTTAACAACGTTAGTTAAGCGGCATGGGACTGTGAACGGTGAACAGTGTCGTGTGGTTTATGGACCGCTTTATGGCGAGGGGAGATTTGATCGCGTCTAACGCGATTTTTATTGCCGAAGGGCCCGCGCCGAGGATACATTATTATTTTATATTCCTATAGTTTCGAACGTTTTAATGCTTTACGATTGCTGAGTGAGTTATTTGTCTGTGATGGTACGTAGTCAGTGGTTGGCAAAATGTAATTGTGATGTACAATTTCAAATAACAATTGATTAATTGTAAAATAAAAATTAACAATTGATAAATTGTGACGCTTTAATTAAAATTGCATGCAGTTTTCCATCACCGATGAAGCAAGTGATATTTTCATTACTTAAAACACACATTACTTATAAAAGTTAGAGGTGCTTGCTGCGATTCGAACTCGGCCCTCCGAAAGTGAAGTCGAGCTCCTACCCACTGGGCTATCACCAAATTCAAATTCAAATTCATTTATTTCAAGTAGGCCTACTTTATAAGCACTTTTGAAACGTCAAGTATGCATGTTTGTGTGACTCTACCACCGGTTCGGAAAGCAGATTCTAACGAGAAGAGCCGGCAAGAAACTCAGTAGTTGCTCTTTTCCACCGCTTCATTATTATAGTAGTCTAGTAGTATTTAATTGCTTTAACGGTGAAGAAAAACATCGTGAGGACTTGCATGCCTAATATATCTCCATAATGTTCTCAAGGCATGTGAAGTCCACTAATCCGCACTTGACCAGCGTGGTGGACTACGGCCTTAACCCTTCTCATTGTGGGAGGAGACCCGTGCCCTGTAGTGAACGGGTAATGGGTTGACAAAGATGAAATACTTTATACGTCTATATACGTCGTATACTTATTACGTCTTCGAAACCACCGCAGCGAGGCATAATGCCTACGATAGATGCCAGCTCTAGGATCACCGGTAGACTTGTTAACCCTTATAGACAATCCTATAAAAAGGTCCGGTCCTCACGGCCCGAAAATATCTATTCCAAGACAAGCACAAAAAAATCTGTTTTATAAGGTTTTTACAAAACAAAAAGCATATTAACAATCCTCTAACTAGAAACGGACTTAAATTTGTGATATCTGCATAACGCCTAGGATAGGTTAGATAGCTTTGTGGCGGGGTTACGCTTTTATAATATGATTCAGAAATTAATGCTAGACCTACTAATGCATAAGTTTAAACGATGCGTTACAATTCATCGCTTGCTCTCCTCGCTGTTATAATTAGTTCAAACACATAATTACTGCGAGGTCACTACATTATTGATGAATTTCTAAATGACGAAGGTTGCTTAGAAGCAGTTAGTTTCACTCTGATCTCCCACAAGATAGAAAAATACTTTTAAATGATGAATTTTTAACAGAGCAACTGCGTGATTTCTTGCCGGCTTTCTTCTCAGTAGAATCAGTGGTAGAGTCACTACAAACAGACAGTTTTGACGTTTCAAAAGTGCTTTTAATGAGGGTCAGTTGAAATAAATAGATCGTTATAAATAATAAGTTATAAGGCTCTGAAAGATGTACAAAATTCCCCCAGGTAAACTCAGCGACCCCGTATCGCTTGGTAAAAAAGCCTACGGTATAAAGATTTCCCCACACCTCGGAAACAATAGATACCTAACGCATTTTCCACGCACGCACAAAACTGAGCACAAAACAATACCTCTTTGGACACAATGCAACTAGGTGTTGCCAGATCCATGTGTACATTCTCCCCTTCAGTATTTCAGGGAAATGGGAATAGAATTAATTACATGGAGCGAACGTAGCATATCTTCCCCCGGGGTCGGGGGCCGGGGGCCGGGGGCGGAGCCTCCACCGGAAGTGGGAGGGGTTACGGAGGCTAGGGGAGGGCCCTCGAAATTAAATAGCTGTGTTAACGTAATCTGGCGTCAGGTAACGCGGAATGTTTAATTATGTGCATTAATGAATGCCGTAATATATTTACTGTGTGAAATACTTTTGTTATATTGTGATGTTGGAGATGGTTTTGTCTTTAAAGTCAAAGGTAATTTTAATTTCTAGGGTTCAGTACCGAATAGCAAACGCAACTCTTAGAAGATCACTTGTGCGTCTGTCTTTGTCTGTATAGCTGTCCATCTGCTACGGTAATTTTAACTAAAAACGCCTAGGTAGAGTCGACTGATTGCCAAGGCTGTGGGTTTGATGCCCACACTACGATTCGATTAGATTTCAACCGGAAAATGTTTTTGTCAAAAACATGAATGTTTTTCAGCGATTGGGTATTTATTTGTATATTATACCTAAGTGTTTATGTGTATTCATCAAAATATTCATCAGTCATCTCGGAACCCATATCACAAGCTACGTTTTCTTAGGGGCTAGATGACGATGTGTGTATTGTCGTAGTAGGTCTATTTTTAATGACAAGGTTGCTTGGAAGCATCCGGCTCCGCTTTCAGCTCTCACAAGATAGAAAAATGAATGTTAAAATGCAAAATGTAAATTGTTGATGTTGGAAAAGAGCAACTGCTAAGTTTCTTGCCGGCTTCTTCTTGGTAGAATCTGCCTTCCGAACCGGTGGTATAATCACTACAAACAGACAGACTTGACTTTCAAAAGTGCTTATATTATGCCTACTTGAAATAAATAAATTTTGAATTTTTTTGAATTATACTACGACAATACACACTACAATATGCAGATAAACACCCAGACACTGAAAAACATTCATGTTCATCATACAAACATGTTTCCAGTTGTGGGAATCGAACTCACAGCCTTGGACTCAGAAACCAGGGTCGCTGCCCACTGCGCCATTCGGCCGCCAAATAGCGGGCAAGGACCGTGGTTTTTGGAACTCCCTACACCTTTGTCCTGCAGTGGACATTAATCGATTGAATTGATGAGTAAATGATTGTTCCCAAGGTGTACGAGCTGGAGCGACGGTTTAAACAGCAGAAGTACCTGTCGGCACCCGAGAGGGAGCACCTCGCCTCACTCATACACCTCACGCCGACACAGGTGAGTGCGTTCATTACTTTTCTATATAAAACACTAATAACATACTAAACCTACTAATAACATAGTACCTAAGTTCGGTCTTCTTTAAGGTACAGTAGGACTACACGTGTATCAAAAGATTTCATTCGACGATCTCCCTAGCGCAGTGGTACACACTGTGGTCTTATATGAGGGAAGTCCCGGGTACGATCCTAAGTTATCTCTGGTCTAGTCTGGCTAGACACCTACCGATAAATAGGTGTTGACGTAGCGTACCACTTCAGTACCTTGAGATGTAGTAGGTAGCGTAGCAGTACGATGCCGAGTAACTGATTAGGGGTGTATAGGGCAGACCCGGGCAAGAAGCATAGAGCGACTAAGAAGAATAACCGATTTTTCCAAAAATCGATTGCCCTTTCCCGCATAAGATATGCGGGAAAGGGGCACGTGCGACCGGCAAAGCCATGAAAGTTCAATAAAAACAATTAGTGATTGCGTTGGTTGTGCACTTACAGAGAAAAAAAAAGATATGCAATAATTAATTAAGCATTTTGTTATTATCATTAATTACGTACAATCTTATTTTATAAATTCAATTGTACCTTTACTTAAGCATTACTTTTGATCGTTACTTTTTATTTCCATATAACTACGAGTATATTTAGAGCCTCGACGTAAATCTAATACTACCGCGTTGGGTACAATTGACTAGTGCAAAACGAATACCTGCCCCTCTTGCCCTTTATAATTAACTCTTCCTTATGTACATTTGGCGACCTCCCTGGCGCAACGGTGATCGCTGTGAATTTAAGTAGGAGGTCCTGGGTTCGATTCCCGGTAGGGGCAATTTGGGAATTTATGCTCTCCGAATTTTCTCTGGTCTGGTAATCACCCTACCGACAAAGACGTGCCGCTAAGCGATTTAGTGTTCCGGTGCGATGTCGCGTAGAAACCGATTAGGGGTATGACTACCATACTCCCTAACAGGTTAGACCGCTAGCATCTACGACTGCATCATCACTTCCCACCAGGTGAGATTGCAGTCAAGAGCTTACTTGTAGATAAATAAAAAAAAAAATTAAAAACTTTGCAAATACACTTTAAGAGAGCTGCGTGCGCAGGTATCTTAAAAAATTAAACAGCTTTTTTTTAAGCATTTCTTATGGTAAACTTTTTAGAACTAATGTACAAATATGCAACAAGAAATGATATTTTTCATCCACTTAAAAAATGGCAAAGCTAGACACGACTGTATTTCTGATTTATTATTTCTGGTATACCTAGTTCGGAAATGACTTACCAGAAATGAATATATAGTAAAATGTTATTATTTCTCCGCTTAGAACTTATAGATATATAAAAATAATAAGTGAAAACGAGCAAGCAGCAAGCAAAAACTGCAGGTTGTCCTATGTTCTCCGGCACAAGTATCTATAAACTATTGCTTGCCAAGTTTAATAAGTTTTAATTGAACAAAACTGCGCGTCACAAGTGATGTTCCCACAGGCTTCCCGGCCCGCCTCCACAGCAAACACCAAAAACCAACAAACACTGATAACACCTCCATTATGAGTGGACACTACAACCAACACTCTGCGCGTAGTAGCCATGTATCTCCGCTTTGTTATCATAACGGACTTGCGACTATAAGTCGCTACACACGGGACCAATTCGTACTCCAACTTACAATCAGACTGGCAACAAGTATGCACGGACACAAACAGCGCGGCAAAACACACGGGCCCAATTTTTAATCAAACGGGGTATGTTGTCTGGAGGGAGGCAATGCCTTTCGCATTGGCTAGCTACCATCTTATCTCCTCAAGCGAATAAGCATAGAACCCTTCAGGTTAGTGAACTTCTATCTGAAACTATATCGTTATTTATTCTTTATATTCTATATATTCTTTCCTGACTGTACTCTATTTTCCAGTGTTCTGTGTTTAAATGTGGGATTAGGGGTAAAGATGTAGGGAACATCATAACTTCTTCGTAATAAATATTTTATTCATCGCTGATGGTTTGATTTGAGGATGGTTCTTTACAAAAGGAACAGTGTAATTACCATGTTGTAGTGTTTAATCAATTATGTCGACAATAAACCAGAATTAACAGATTAAAAAAGGAATTAAAGATAAACACATCACAAGAATATATATATATATTTAATTTTTTTAATTTTTTTTTTCTCTTGCCTATTTTGTTTTCTATTATTACTTTCACCAAGGGTTGTCTGTAAGAGATTGCTTTTGCAATAAGGCCGCCTTTGCACACAACTGTATTTAACTTTTTTTTTTATTATTATTTTTTTTTGTTTTCTTGTGTGTTTCTTGTATTGTTTCTAAGTTTGTGCAATAAAGTATTCTAAATAAATAAATAAAAATAAAGAATCTTTTCGTACTAAAACGAATGCAACGCGTTTTGCATGGCACTTTCTTATCGCGTACAAAGAATAAAACCATAGTGCCAGTGAATAAAAGAAATTAAAGTGTACGTTCCAACCTAGTTACCTACTTATTTCCTTTGGCGTTCCAACCCTTTGTGAGTCTGGCCTCTTTTTGCCTTTTTTTTAATTTATGTATGTAGCTACTTTTAAATATTTATCCACACAACAGATATTTTTTATGAAATGACACAAACCCTTTGAACGAGGCAATCGAAAATTATTTTTATTAGGTACCTACGTATAGAAAAATAATAATATTAAATATATGTAGAAGCGCGAATGAAGTTCATAAGGATACAAAAGAACGAGATAGGACCTCATCATGACACATAAATAATATAATACTTACGAACCACACGTTGCATTTACTTTGGCTTCGGCCCGAAAATATAATTAGTTAAAACACATTTTAAAATAATAAAAATAAATATTTTTTACCTCATGTCTTAGAATATAAATAAAATCTACATCATTGATTTTTATTATTGGAACCTAGTTGGAGTGAGAAGTTGGTCGCGTGTGTCAATGCTATATGTATCGAGTGGGTAACCAAATGGCGTGTATTTATGCACGATCGACCGTTTTCATAACGGAACGGAGAAACTGAAGTCCGGGGTGGGGCAAACATCCATTTCAAAGAATAAACAGAGGAAACTCTCTCGATGACTCTCTGACTAAGGTAAAAAAGATAGACGGTATGAGACTAGAATACGATGGTGTTCTTGATAAGCATATTTTAACATTTATAGCCAACTTCAGTTGAATCCTGTTTATTGTTTATTAATAGTTTCATGTACATAAGAGACATAACGCCCCGCGGCATTGCAATAAAATTTGTCGGAATTATTTTTATTCCTTCACTGAATTTAAATTATTATATTTAAATATTAAAATAAATTTGGAAAATCCAAAAGTGCACGCCTCATAATCTCATTTTTTTCACAGTAAAATTGAATTTTTTTTAAATGAAACTTTCAATGCTCATTACAATTTTTTTTTTCATATTAATTATTATTCATTTTTTGTAAACAAGACACGGGAATGTCATAATTTATTTATTTATTTATTTCATTAGATATACCAACGATACACTGTATTATCATTTATCATTTTACATTATAGTTTAATGTCCGAGTACAGTTATCACTTACAGGTATACACAACATTAAGTAAGTCCGGTTAAAAGTAATTAAATTAAGTCAAAAACAAAAATAGTAAGATTAAACAAATGAAAATAATGATTAAAATAAAAATAAAAATAAAAAAAATGTAAAACAATTAAGAAAAAGAATTTAAAAAATATTACTCTAAGTACAATTTCGCCTTAAAGCTAAATAAAGTGTCGTGAAAAATGTCAATGTCAGGGTTTTTTAAGTTGTTAAAAAGATTAGTCATTCGGTTAATAGGTGAGAATTGTCCTAGGTTAGTGTGTGAAAATTTAGGAGCGAAGGTTTTTGACTCTGGATATCTCGGAATACGACGGGGAACATTGATACTTATCTGATAAAGCAGGTCAGGGGCATCCAAAGTATTACGAACAATTTTATAGAGAGTCAAGAGGTCAGTCACTTGCCTACGTTTTTCCAGGGAATGGATTTTAAAGTGAGTTAGGCGAGCGTCGTAATCAGCTCTGTAGGGACAGGATTTGTCTTTAAAGGCCAGGCCAGGTACCTCGTAAAGGAACGTTGAACGCGCTATTCTTTCAACATATGTTTTGTAGTGCGGGTTCCATGCCGGGGCCGCATATTCGAGAATGCTACGTACTAGCGCACTGTAAATTCCGGAGATACACTCAGTTCTTTTAAAGTCGGCGGTATTGCGCTTGATAAAACCTAGCAGTTTCCAAGCTTTACAGACAATGTAATCTATATGATTTTTAAAAGTGAGCTTACTGTCCATTATATTACCAAGATCTTTAATAACTGAGACTTCTTCAAGCTCTTGGTTATGGATGTAGTACTTCGTATCAATTATGTGTTTTTTACGGGTAAATTTGATGTGTGCACATTTTGAGGCATTTAATAACATTTTATTTTTAGTACACCATTCGTAAATGGAATTAAGGTCTTCTTGGAGTAAACGACTATCTTCAATATTCTTAATCACACATAATGATTGCACATTGAAAGTTACAATTAATATTAGCTAGAATAATTACATGGAAATTTAACGACAGTGAATTGAACGCTCATATTAACTAAGAAATTATGTCGTGTGCTACTTTAGATAATTAAACAAAATTATTCCGATACGATCATTTTTTCGACCAATTTTGATGCCACATTCACCCGTCCATACACGGACGTCCAGAAAAGATTATGTTTAATGTTATTATTTACTATGTTAAACAAAAAAATTGTTATTTGACTTGATATTAGTGTACTCAAATTAACCTGTAAGTGCAATATAAATAACAAAAAATCTAATTCAGTTTCGAGAAAACTGCTTTTTTTGAAATGTCGAGAGTAGAGCACAACCTCAACGCTTCGCTTATAAGGCGTGCAATATGTTTATAATTACAAGTTTGTGAACTTAAAACATGAGAATAATTTCGACTTACAATAATTATAGAATTAGGATTTAATGTCCCTTACACTATCATTAGTGATTGATAATTAATAATTAAGATATCATGTAATTGTTAGCCATCACCTCACCATCGTTAGCCCATCGATACATCAGTTAAATCCTCACCATCGTTAGCCTATAGATGTCTAGGCATATGACCCTCTCTCTTAATGGAGAGGGGTTATAAAAAGAATACCCTCCACGGTGCTCCAATGCCGACTAGCGGGCGTATATGATCATTAGCACGATATATTAGAGGTAGTTAATAGCCGGGACTATCCGATTAAACTCTTTAATGAACACTCTTAACGGCAACGCTAAACGCTTTTTTCGAAGAACGAATGGACAGCGCTAATTCCCTTACATTGACTTTGTACAAATTATTTATTGACGGACACTTCGGGACAAAAATTCATAGTGTTTTTACATCAAGGAATTCCAACTCGATGTAAGGGAATTTGCGCAGACTACACTGATTTGTCAGTTTTCTTAACACATATAAATACATTTAAGTAAACCTAATGCGATAGTCTAGCTTGTAAAAAATCAATATTTAACTATATCTACTAACTATTGTTATTTTCTATTCTATTCCCGTTACAAATCACACTCTTAGTCTTTCTTTGGGCAGTTTGACATTTATTGCGATCATTGTGAATTTAGTCGGTAATCACATTAATCACAATTATTCTAAATGCCTTATCCAAACCGATGTAAAATGAAATCCGACTTTTGGAACTAAGCTGTTCGTGAGATATTATTTTTATTTCTTTTATTGTTTATTATTTAGAGACCACTTTACACCATTCAGTATTCAATAAGATCTAAGCACTCTCTATTTAATTGCTGGTGTCTTGGAAGATGTACTTAAATTAGACCCAAGTCTTGCATGAGGCAACTGTGTTTTGTGTAACCAAAATACAAATTAGTAACAGAGAAACAAAAAAAAAAGTAAAAAAGAATATAAACAGTTTTAAAGATGGATAGATAGATAGATCTTTATTTGCATAATACACACGTTTACATAGATGTCATTTAAATATCAATTACGAAGTCACAGTGTATTGCCATTAGCTGGCATGCAAATATTACAAACCATTGATTGCAATTTTAATACGATAGTGATATTAAAAATTAATGAAAAAAAAATCAGAAACATTATTTGAAAATTTGTGTTCAATGCCAAAATAAAATACAAATGTCACAGTTGTTTTTTGTCTTATTGAAAAAAATCATCCACGGAGTAGACATTTTTACCTTGCAACCATTACTTCAACTTTTGCGTAAAATGTTTTATTGAAAGTGTTTTGACATCGGATAGTCCCGTCTACACATCGCCCTAGTCTGTGCTCGATGTATAAATAATAAAGTGTAAGTATATATTGTGCGTAGACAAAGGCCGGCCGCTGCAGGCAAACGCGATGAGTCCAACGGAGCCATGTTTATTCTTCCGTCATTAACTTGGAGTGTTGACTGCCGCAGTGCCCTAGCGCTCATTCCCGGAGGTCAGCCCCCTAGCGCCGAACTTGTGCTAAGTCGATACTTGTGCGTTTTGCAATTGTGCGTTGTGAACCTGCTAAGAACAAACGTGCATGGAGTGCGAAACTTTGAAGATAGTAAACAAAATTCATTTATTTCAAGTAGGCCTAGTTTATAAGCACTTTCGAAGCGTCAAGTTTACGCCCACTCCAGGGTCTCCTCCCATAATGAGAAGGAATTATTCCACCACGCCGGCCCAGTGTGGGTTGGTGGACTCCACACACCTTTGAGAACATTATGGAGAACTCTCAGGCATGCAGGTTTCCTCACGATGTTTTCCTTCCCCGGGAATCAAGCGATCTTTTATTTTATTTTTTTATTGGTTAAAACGCACATAGATGGTTAGAGGGGCGTGCTGGGATTCGAACTCGGCCCCTGAAAGTGAAGCCTAAATTTTAGCCACTTTCACAAGTCTGTACAGCCCGTACAGACTTGTTGATTGTGACAGTTATTAACACTAATAAATAAAGAAATATTAAAAAAAATAGATACTTAGTAGTTAAGACCGATGGCTTAACGAGCCACGAGACATCACTAATTCCCTAATTCCACGCGTAGGTATATCTACTTAATGAGAATCTTTAACAGAAACCCCCATTACCTCACAATTCTTAGCCAAATCTGGGAATCGAACCCAGGATTTCGTGATCCGTAGCTGGGTATGCAAACGAGACAGTTGCTATTACATATATAAAATAAAATAAATAAAAAAAATAATCATTTATATGCCATAATATTTGTACAAAAGGAATATTACAATTTTTCAACCTATAAAATGATGTAGGAAAAGAGCAATCTTTCTTGCCGGCTCTTCTCAGTGGAATCTGCCTTCAGCTGATAGAGTCACTACAAATAGACTAACATGACGTTGAATTCATAAAAAGACATTCAACTAAATAATAGTGTGTAAAACTAATAGTGTGCAAAACACACTTTGAAACGAATTAAAATAAAAAGAATTGTTAGAACACAAAATAAGTCACAATAAATAGTAGTAGTCAGAGAAATACAAATTAAAACAATTATATAATAGAAAATAAAAAGAAATAAAGAAAGATTTTTTTTATTAACCCTAGAAGTCGCATCTTTCTGCTATGTGTGTGTGTGAACGCGTGTGATTTGTCCGTCGCACACACACAGACCTTTAACACACAATAGGAACCTTACTGGAACGCTGAGTAAACACGCGCGCCCTGACGCGAGATCAATACACGTCATTTATTTAGTAACTTATCAAAATACCCACAGCGAAATCCCACCACCGTCATTTCCACACAACAAAACTGTAAAGCTTATAAACTCAACCTTATTTCTATAGCTATAAGATCTTAATGGTTCGGGAGTATGTTTGCATTATGGTAAAGTTAAGTTGGCATTTTTAATAAGACGTGAGTTAATGTGGCGACAAATGGACCTGGATTTCGGAATCCGGCGATTTGTGTGTAATGTTATCACAGGTGAGCGTACGTTTCGTCATTGTGGAAATCGCTTTTGATTCTCACCTTGACATTGATTTTATCTTAAAAAAATTTGGTTGGATTTATTATTTATTCAATTACAATTCCATTACAATGTCATATATATAATATAACTAGCTGTTGCCCGCGACTTTGTCTGCGTTTGATGTTTTCGCTGAAGAGTTCTGTCCTCTATCTCCACCCACAGTTTGCAAATGGCAAAATTTAACACGTATTATAACCTCTATAGTACTAAAATAATTATTTAAATCGCTTATAATTTGTCGGAGTTATGGTGTAAAATCGGCAAACACTCATCCCCTCTCCCAAAGGAACTGGGCTAAATGTCGGGATAAAAAGTATCCTATATTACTTCTAACACTTCCAAGAATATGTGTACAAAGTTTCATGAGGATCGGTTAAGTAGTTTTTGCGTGAAAGCGTAACAAACAAACTTACATTGACATTTATAATTATAATATATATAATATAATAAAAAATAGCTAGCTTATATTATGACACGTTACCATAGCAGTGCCATCTATTGATTACTTACTCAATCCAGTTGAAAAGTATCGACATCTGTTAGAATCTTTTGGAGTTGACAGATAATTGTGACTGTCAATTAATTATGGACAATTTATTTGCAATAAAATAAAATTGCGACTATAATTAAAGATCTAAGTAATCCCATCTCTTAAGTTGGACCAGACTGCTCACGGTGTGCCAATTTAATTTAAAATCGGTTAAGTAGTTTAGGAGTCCATCGCGGACAAACATCGTGACAGGAGATTTATATATATTAAGATTATTATAATTTCAAAAATAGAATGTTTATCTAATGGAATCATTTAAAATAGAACCCTGTCAGGGCGCTGTAAATCGATCGAGAGGCGGACTTATTATTATAATTATTAAATAGTTTCAGTTAGAAAGTCGTTTACTTTATAATAAACTTACTCCTATTAATATCCTTGACAATCTCTGTGTTAATGTTACTTTGACATACGGTTGCTGTTAATTTATAATTAACTGATATAGATGTTTGGTTAAAGTTCGATTCCCACAACTGGAAAATGTTTGTGTGATGAACATGAACATTTTTTAGTGTCTGGATATTCATTGTATATTATGAGTTATTTTAAATAATAGTTTTAAAACGCAAAAATTTAGAAAAATTCGAGGCTGGGATTCGAACTCAGCCCCCCGAAAGTGAAGTCGACCTACCCACCTACCCACTGGGCTATCAACCTTCAGTTACCATCGCAGCTAGTTAATACTATAAAAGAAAAAGAGTGTGTATACTTCTGTACACACGTTAGAAGTTACACTTCTTTGGCGTATGGAAAAAATAAGAATTTTTGCATTACTAATATTGCAGCATTTAGTATGCACTAGTTAATCACTACTGCATTTAGCATTACTAAAATGCAGTAGTGATTAACGATAAATATTAAAATTAATCAAAAGATTTTTTTTAAATAAAAAAGGTTTTATTAACGTAATAATATTTATTTATTCGCACTGATTGTACGGTTACGAAACACGTGTTCTGAATATAAAAATACTATAATATACAACTTGAACATAGTTATCGATTTTTATGCCACCTAGAGCTAACTTTACGATGTAGAATCCAGGTGTAGGTGTGCGCGTGTCAAAAAATGTATAAGGATGGAATGATCAGGTATTCAGATATTAACTTCAATACCCACAATGTTCAGGATGGCACTTAGATCTTTCATTAATTAACAGTATTATTGAAGCTAAAGACCTAGTTTCTTAGCAGTAATAATTTATTCTCATGACTATTATTCTTCCTTCCTATTAAAGTATTCATTTTATAAAAGACATCATTAAAGCCCACCAACCTGCTTTAGAACAGTGTTGTGGGTCTGTACTCTATAAACCTGACTTCTCAAGGAGTGAAATAAAACAACTGAACTGACTCTCATACTGTATATTAACATACAGTATGAGAGTCAGTTCACAACAACAATGTTGAACAACCTCTGCTACATAAACTGTCGGTATAAAATTATGCAGTATGTATAAGTATATCTCATCCTTTGAGTTATTTAGGTATCATATATGTAGGGCTCCATATATGATACCTAAATAACCCAAAGGATGAGATATACTTATCTGATGCAACATCAGGTACAACCATAGTACCAACAACTTTTAACAACTCCACAGTACATACGACTTGTTTCGCCACAACAATATTTCGTTAAGTATATAGTTTCCATTATAAATCATCTCAACCCAATTTGTAACGTTCTATCCACAATACTTTTCTTAATCTCCTTTTCTCAATTAATTCATTTAAATCCATGCTCACTTTTCTTTCCCGCCAATCGATCCTGTCAAACTCGCGTCTCCCGCCATAGATCCTATATTTTTCTTTGACAGTCTACTAAAGGCCATTATTCTATTTTCAATACATTATGAATGAGTATACAAAACTATGATTTGTTGATATATTTAATATAATCATCGGGTTTATCATAGATAAAGTGCTCTAATTCCCTATTTCCTAACACGCGCATCGTAAAAACTTCAAAAATAGGTAAACGACTAGGGACACCGAATGTAACTGTAGTAAGCAAATGTACGTACCAACTAAGGCGTAGGTCACACCGAGGAAGGTTGGCCCGCGACCGCCCACTCTGTAACTTTGTATCCCCGCCCGAGCACCGAACCGTAGAGCTCCAATCAAATATTTGCTCTGCAGTTCACAAAATTAATATTTGCTTAATAAACGATGATTAAATCGCCTTAACAACGTTTATGAACGAGCTCCGTGCTAGCTAATATTTGTATGTTATTTGCTGTTAGCTCCTGTTATTAGATATGGGTTGCTTCTTAGATAATTGCTTTCGTTTGTTTATTTATTTCAATCAATAGATATACTGCCTCGTTGCTCTAGTGGTTAGCGTATTTAAGTTCAGATTTAGTGGTGCTGAGTTCGAATGCTAATTTTTTCCTGCTAGAAATTAGTACCTACTTGTCTGGAGTAAGGAAATTGGCGATGTCCATCCCCGGTTCTCGGATGCCATATTAAGCCGTAGTTGGTAAACCAGGATAATAATCATAAAGACCAATCAAGTCAGAGTGAAATGAAATGAAATGTATTTGTTTGTATGAATATGTGATAAAATGTTCTTAACAAAATAAAAAGGCGCAACATATCTGGTCAGGCAACTCAAACTTACAAAATTTGGTAAATTATATATAAACAATCTAGTTCTGAGGCTTAAATTGCAGAAATTCATCAATTGAATAAAATTCATTGCCAAATAGCCAATTTTTCTATGTATTCTTAAACTTTTGATACGGTTATACGCCTATTGATTTTGGGATTGCATTAAATATCTTTGCACACGTGGCATTACAGTTTTTCAAATACATGGCTGTCCTGGGGCGCTTATTGAATATTAATCTGTCTTTGTTTCGAGTGCACCTTAGAAATAAATCAGTAACCTTACTAAAGTGGTGGGTTTATGCTCTATACTATGACGAGAGGTCAGACGAAGAGGGCATTGCCCAGCAGTGGTACGCTGAAAGATTGAGGATGATAACGATGAATAGTTTCTACTGAATAAAATATTAGCTGTGTCCCTGTGTGTGTGTCAGTTTTATTTTGACCTCGATTTATATTTTAAAAGTTTAATTTTACGGACACATAAGATTATCTTATTATTTCTAAACTGTCTATGGCCTATTATATCCCCTGACAGAGAATATAAAAATACATCCCGTGCTAAAGCATGGGAAAATGGAATAGGATAAGTTTACCCCATTTTATTAATACACGTTATTTGGTTATTAATTCCACTTGTGCGCCAGTGCTCTGAGAGTTGATTAGGCTGTGGGAGAAGATAAATTTTTATCATTCCCCGGGGAGATAATTGTCTTCTGCCCATGCTAGCCGTGCTGAGTAGTAACTTGCAGTTTTCGCTGTTTTCTGAACCGATTTGGGCTTCGTTTTTCCCAAGTTCCTCAAAAATAGGGCGGGGCTATCAAATTCAAAATCGATATTTCAAATCTGACTAGTAGTTGCAAAGATTAGCACCCTCAAAGTAAATAAAACATGCAACCTCAGGTTTCCTATGTTATAATAGAGCTGTAGAACACCGTGAAGCTACGGTGCTACGGGGGTGCTACGGTACAGCGTCTTATACCAATTCCTTTATTCTCATGCAAAATATGAACTTATCATAAGTTTTTTTTCAATGCATAAACTATTTTGTTTCATTTTGAGGTTTTGTGGACCATCCTAGTACAGTGGTGAACGCTGAGGTTTTATAAGAGACGTCCCGCGTTCGATCAGTGGGAGAATTAATAATTTCATAATTTTCTCTGGTCTGGTCTTACCTGAAGGGATGAGGCGCGTAACTGATAAGGGTTAGGGGTCAAACTTAATAACTTTACCCTATTATACATAACAAGGAAATAAAAATAAAAACTGATGTACGAAGCTCAGCTTCTTTGCGGATACAGTTGAAAATAGATAGTGCTATACGGCCTTGCCGGGCCACAATTTCTGACGACCTAATGTTGTTTCACAGAATGAAGATCAAACAGAAACCGTGTACACGAGAAATATTGAAACAGCAAAAACCACTCCACTTTAGTAGTGTTTCAAGCACTTCACTCCAATTAGCAGTTGACAATAATCGTTTGGCCTCCAATGTTCTAAGTTATTACCATAAAATGAGGAAAATGGGAAAAGTTTATGAGCTAGCAACTTTACGCGGGTGTGTGTGCGGGCGTTTTTACTGTTTTTGTATACAATACAATGCATGCAATAATGTTTTGCATGTTCTTTACTCTGTGTCTCACAAAAAGCTCTTTTAGGATGACACCCTCCACAATTTCTAGAAGCCCTAGGTCTCAACCTCTGTGTGAGTTTCTGCCCTCTTCCATCCTGGAAACGCTATAGCTGCACCCTGGTTAACAGTAACACACAGACACAAAAAAATACAAAAACGGTAACTAATTGCACGAGACAAAAAGCCCAGTCCTACGCAAACATTGCAACAGTGCATTAGCAATATAAAAAAAAACAAATTCGGCAGACATTGCGGCTTCTACCTGCGTCTGGCTACACAATGGACATGTCAGGTGCATCATCCCCTTAGCCTCCTAATCCTATCACAAAGAGGATTCTTACCATTCACAAAAATATAATCTCCAACGAATCGATAGCATTATCAAAGAAAGCGCGCGAAAACAACCGAAATGCCCGCAGTTCTGCGTGCAATAATTTAGCGGTTATTACACAATAAAATAAAAATTTTATTCAACTCAAATCTTTGTTCCATTTGCAAATTTGTTTTGACAGGTTGGCAGCACTGAATGGACGGTGCGCTCTGTGCCGGGACTATGATACCATAAACATTTTTTTAATTCAAAATTAAGGCAGATGATTTTAATGCGGCGAGCTTTTAACAGGAAGTGTATTGTGATCTCACGGAGATTAGGGATTAGAAAAAAGTGAAGTGGAATTATTGGAAAATTATAGGCCTACTTTGAGTTCTGGCGTAAAGGCTTTGATGTTTGTACCTTCTACTTCAAAACGTAGTTAGTTACTCTCTAATCTATGTTTAAATGGGATAACCAGTAATGTGCGTTTACTTGTGTCGTATGTAGGTATGGTTACGAATGTTTATGAAGAATGACCTCTACATTAACAAGACAGTGTAATATCAACCAAATTACAAATGGCAGTGCGGGATCAATTCTGTCGCACTCGAGTCCACCGGCCAGTGAACGAACAGCGATTTGACAAGCCGTCATTGTTTAAAATTAACCCGCCATTATTCCATTGCTCCCATTACACCCGCATGCGCCGCATCCGGCAGGCGACAGACTATACAGATTACACAGACTCGTGACCATAGACAAAGGGAGGATTGCTCGCAGTAGGTCTTTGTCTTATTTTTTTTGCGCGACTGATAACAAAGAGTGTCTAGTGTAAACTAATAAGTTTATGGGATGAAAGTTTAGCTATTCTGACTCTATCAAATTTCTAAGCGTAGATTTTTTTATTTGTTTTTTTCTGGTCCGAACTGTATCAACAGTAGGTATGCCCGGGTAAGATGTTTTAACCTCGATATATAATGGCCAGATCATGAATGATGTCAAGGACAAGATGACCTCAGCAGGTCTTTGTCTAACCTTGAGTGATTTATTATAACTTATATTAACTTAGAACTCATTGGGGGTGTTTAGTTTATTTTTTACTCTTTTTCATACCTTAAAGCGTAATAATGAGAAAGAATTAATAACAAAATAGAATATTAGACGCGTAGTTTATTTTAATTTTCATATCGTGGTAGTTACTTCATTATATGTAAGATGGGAATAAATAAATTAATTAATTAATAAATTATTCCCCGAACGGCAGAAAAGGGGGAATATAATTATACTAAAACTTTTTAGTTTTTTTACTTCTTTCCTTTAAGTGCCTAACTAAATATGAAGGGTAAAAGATTTGAAGGTAATCGTCTAAAAACCCGGATAAGGCGTATGTAGTTATAAACTACTTTAGTATTAGGTATGTAGTAGTTTTAAGTAGCTCTTTGTGATTTGTGTATATACGTTCATTAACTTAGTATGCATCTATAATGTAGGAGGATTCTATTATATCAATTTATTACAATTATTTGTTTACAAAATACTTACGTTCAGCACGCTCATAGTTCTATAATAATGATGATGACTATTTTTTTATTAAATTTAATAAAATATTGCATTGTTGCAATGCTGTGTTCCGGTTTGAAGGGTGTGATAACCGGCACATTGGGCTTAACACCTACGCCTCAAAATGATGGACACAAGGCTACATGTTGCAGGCCGTGCTCGTTGCATGATCTGTGAAGTGTTGCTCTGTTTAAAGGCGATGGTTTTCTACTCATCATCAGGTGCGCCTTCGGCCTGGTTCACCTATTATTACTATTAAAAAAAGGCATTAAACAAAATAGCCTTTGTAGATACCTACTTTTTAATAGGTATAATAAGGAGTTGAAACAAACAAATGCTTAAAAGCTATTAATCGACCCACGAGTGTAGACAGTGTGGTACGGGGGTGCATCGAATCCCACTTAAATGAAGCCACGTCGCTTCTCGAAAGGCAATTAGCTAAAATGAGATTAAAATGAAAGGGAATAGGTCGTCCGCGAATGCCAACAGTGGCGCGCGGAAACATCGAAATTTACTTAAGTTTAATAACGAAACGCGAGCCGCCTGTTTGCTGAGCGAATACTGCGGAGTATTGTCCCGGGGACCGACCGCAGAAAAAAATATCTTTTTTTCTATTATTATTACTATTTCGATAATCAAATGTGGAATTCATCATCTTCATCATATCAACCGATTACCGACCGACTACAGGACACGGGTCGCCTCCCACAATGAGAAGAGGTTAAGGCCGTAGTCCACCACGCTGGTCCAGTGCGGATTGGTGGACTTCACACACCTTTGAGAACATTATGGAGAAGTCTCAGGTATATAGGTTTCCTCGCGATGTTTTCCTTCCCCATTGAAGCAAGTGATATTTTAATTCCTTAAAACGCACGTTGCCTAGAAATTTAGAGGTGCGTGCCGGGATTCGAACTCGCCTCCCCGAAAGTGAAGTCGAGGTCCTACCCACTGGGCTATCATAACTTCTTATCATCGGCAAAGTCAAATTCAAAATTCAAATTCAAAAACGTTTTATCAATAAGACCTTATAACGGGCACTTATGAAGCGTTCACACATAAATCCACTTCACTAATGTTAGGTGAAGGTGATAACTACATTCCTTAACTTAAAACTAAAACTAGAAGGGTTCCAAATGCGCCTTAGTCTTAACGAGCCAACAATAAAGAAATTTTATTACTTATAGCTGCTGTCCGCGACTTTGTCCGTTCTTATCTGGATGTTTAAAAATATTTTGGGATGCCAAACCGTAAAAATTAAAAATGTCCAAAGAATAAAAATAAATGTTAGGGGTGGAAAACCAACATCACTTCGGGGTATGTAAATAACATTGTGTCACGAGAATTTTATTCATAACATTTATTATTATATCGAGAAATTTTGGGGCAGGCCTTGTGAGAATTAAGCAAAAGCTGTACCTGTTTTGTCAACGGTACCGAGCTCAGTTTATATTGCGACCTCTATTTAACTCGGCGCGCTTTGAATATGCAGGAGCAATGCGTTTAGCTAGAAGCATTTTGCGTTGTACTGCGCCCGTGATCGCGATGCTTTCAAAGCTCCAAGATTAACATGAGGGGCTTTTAATACAGCGCCGCGTGCTTCTGAGAACGTGTTCAAAAATATATGAAACATTTGGTCAAGTCAGCCCTTTAGGACATCTTTGTGTCAACTGATGACTGTCTAACTGATTGAATGAACGAAAGAACATACTTTCATTGTACACAACAAAAAAAAAAGAAAATATATACAAGCTAACATGATACATACAATTTGGCGGTCTTATCACTTCAAAGGGATCTCTGCCAGGCAACCAATGGCGTAAGAAAGAGGTGGATGGTGCATATAAAGATATTTATATACCAAACATAATATATATATATATATATATATATTGGTAGGTCAAGAATTACCTTAGGAATCATGTTGTTAAAGCGTATACGTACTCAACCCCACAAATTGGTTCTGACCTTTCGCAGACGATATGCAGATATCACTAATTTATGTCCCTTTCTGGTAAGTCGATTGTTAATATCAGCTTTTTGTTTATAAATATATAATATTTTGTCTCACAAAGACTATATTATTATAAATATATTGCGAAGATACTGTAAGTATTGGTTCAATAATTCTTATTCAATTAACTAATAGTTTTAAAAAAAATATTATTAAAATTATAGTTAATTGGTAGCCAATGTTCATGACATTTTATCGGTGGGTATTTTTTTTATATAAATACGTGTGCATTTTCAATACACTTGTGAGAGACTCTGACGGCGCAAAGGTAAACGTGTCTTAGTCGTAATAAAATGTCTTGCTATTTCACTAACTATCTGCGATCAAACTCTGTATCGGAGTATCTTTAGTTACGTGGTAGAATCTGGAATGTAAAAATCTGTAGAAGACCCAGAATTACCGACATACATCAATGATTCAATGTTGAATATTACCCATGAATATAGTTCTAGGTCGTCAAACCTAATAGCCGGACAGTCAAGCCAGTTTGGCCGGAAATTTGCTTTAAAGGCCCGACATTCCAGTTTCAGTAATAATAGGTACGAGATAAAATTATTTTGAATAATCAAGCTTTTTTGGTTATTATGTGTCACAGACGACTCGCAGGCGCTCGTCCTTGCCCGGCTCTCTCGTTTGCGCAATGTTAAAAGCCGGTCAAGCCGGATATCGTTTATTATGGACTGTCACGCAATCAAAAAGCCCAAGTTTATTTGGTTTTATCTGGATGCCTGGCAGCACTACTGATGTAGCTAGACGCTATGCAAGTCTCTCAAGCAGGGTCAGACCACAGTACAGATAATACTTCACAGACTATATATATGTCATTCATACCTAAACGAGGTCAGTTACCTAGGTCAGAGAGAGCAGGTTAATTAATTAATGTGCATCCGACATGGTGCACAAACAATGACCATTGCAGATCGTGCGAACCAATTAATACGACGACAATGCACCACATTATCATCGCCCTCGCGCCTTCGCGGCGCCATTGTGCCCGCCAAGTCAAACGTCAGCGTGACGTTTGTTTTGGCGGGAATTCAAACGCGTCGCCGTAAATGGTGTTGACACCCTCAAAATGGAGATTATTCATGGATGTTTGCGGGCTTTGTTGGGGTTACGCCCGAGTTTATGAAATTTATATTGACACGGCCGAGATTATTGAGTCTTTGTTATGAAGGATTTGAATTTCGCCCGCGCGCTGTGTGGGAAAATGGGTCGCGTGCTGGTGACAGATATTTATAATGGAACTTATGCCATATCGTTATTTGCACGTATTTTTAAAATTAATAAAGTAGAGGCATATTTTAACGCAGATATTTATATGACTAGTAATAACATTTTTACTTTCATAAATTCATGACGAAAACGAATTTTTACATCTCCCCTTTTATCATCATGATATCTACCTACAATGACGGATTTGCAGAATCTTTGTTACGATATGATTGCAGTGTCATTCGCATTTCTTAGTTTACTAAAACACTTAAAAAAACACCTCAATTGTAGGTATGATAGACATAATCTAAAAATATCTCGAGTTAAAAGTCCTCCGAATAAAAATACTGCATTTAAATCAATTATTTATTTGAGCGCTACTCTGAAACAGACCCAAGAACAAATAAGATGTCTTTTCCTGTGATGTATTGAAGTAAGCTTGGGCTAATATTTTGTTTTTGTTTCATTTTAAAGTGTGCCATAAAATATCTAGGTACAGAAACTTCAAAGTTCAAACCCAATAAATAAAATTCATATCAAAGCAATATAGGTATCTCTCATACATGGTTCAAAGAGCAATGTTCACTAATTTGAAGACGGCCACTCGAGAATTCAGACAAGGGAAATATTCTTCAATATCAAAGCGACCCTCGAACCGGTGTCGCTGCCGGAGCGTAAAACAAGATGCCAACTCTAACGAGCTAACCTGAACGCATCTTACACTGAGCTGTATTGCTAGCGGTGAAAAATACAGGAACATAGGGACTTCCCTGTGATGATAGATCGCCCCTTTTTTGCTGGGATGAAAAAAATCTTACACGCACTACCGAAAATCGAACGATTGTTTGATTAAAATATATCTATATATATATAAGAGAAAGTGTGTGAGTTTGTTCCGTATAGGCTCCGAAACGGCTGGACCGATTTCAATGAAACTTTCAGGGAATCTCCGGATTGACCTGGCGAATCCTGTAAAGTTTGGTGACGTTCGGAGCACTCCTATTTTTGAACTGTCAAACTGTCAAATACAGCTTTTATTTACTATGATTATATTCTATTGTTGGGTGTACATGGGTATAGATCTTCACCCGCTTGAGAAAAGAATAGAAGACAATGAATACGGAGAGAAATAAATGATTAAATATATTATGAGACTTAAATTTAAAATTTAATGATGTTAGTTTATTGTTTAAATTAAATAAAGCAAAAGCTACGGCTGGGTACGCTAGTACCTAATAAAAATATAAAAAGTTATTTCCCACGTCCACTTTTCACGTCCACTCACGTTACTAGAAGTAAGAATTGTACTAACACTACATGGGTCCGTCACTCAAATAACTGATTGTTATAATTTATTTAAAAAGCTACCTTATTAAGAGTGTCTTCAGTGTGAAATTTTTTTTAATTTTTTTTTATTAGTAATGCCAATTCGATAAATGTTACACTGATTTAATCGTACTCAAAAAGCTCCTTTTGATAAAAGATGGAAGAACATCTAGCGGGAGCTTTAACTAGATTTTTAGATTATTATTTCAAACCTTTGTTTTTAACACTTACTACTTCAATTTATAATGACCTGCGTTACTTTAAATTTATTAATCAATTACTTTATCTTGTCGCATTGTTTTTCACAAATCTTGAAGTTAGAAACGTGTAATGTTCCTTAATTTGGAACTTCTCACTATCATCATTCTATAAGACAGTCGGACCGAATAACGGACAGACGGCCAAACATAAATCCAAATTAAAAAGGAGGTATCGCTTGACTGAATCAACAATCAACCCTTATCAAATAATTACAATTTGAAAGCACCTACGCTTAATTACGGCCAATCTTTGGTTAGTTATTAATGAATTTACTAGACCGCGGCAAAACCCCGTATTGCGTACAATTACAGTATTGCCAGCGGTAAAAATAACAGGAAGATGTGATACACGTTCCCCAAGGCAGTTCTTCCGCTCCCTGCGTGTTTTATAGTAGACAGATCGTACGCATTGTGGGTATTTTATTATGGGCGGTTTGTGTTCGTAATTGGATCGGGGTGAGGCGATAGCCGGAGGCGTTATGAAAGCGATTATAACGTGATTTATGTTGTCTGTCGGTTGCAGTCGCCCCAGTTTGGTAACGCCCCACCATGTTTACCAGTTGTATGACAATGTGATGATAAATCTGTTTAACGTTTGTTGGAAGGTTAATAGCTTAAAAATTACCTATTACGTCCTATTATGTGGTCCGAGTAGCTAAAGAAAAGTTTTATATGATATTATAACCTTCATTCTTCACGCTTCATATGCGCTTCCACTAGGCAAAAAGTACCTAAGCGAAAATTGTTAGGTATAAAGTAATATCATAAAGTAATAAACCTAGCGTAGTTTAAACCTAGCGCGCCCCTGGGCTGCTCTGCTAACGCACCCCTTAGGTGCACTCCTAGCGAACCCCTTGGCTGCTCGCATAGCGCACCCCTTGGCTGCTCGCTTAGCACAGCTCTAGGCTGCTCTGGACCCGCGTGGTGGACTACGGCCTAAACCCTTCTCATCGTGGGAGGAAACGCGTGCCCTGTAGTGGACCGGTAACAGGTTAATATGATGTTGATGAATGATGATGTACGAATTGCATGAAAAGGAGTTAAAATAGACGTCCAAATTAGTTTTCCATATAAAACTAAGTTAAAAATAACTTTTTGGGGCCCTTTCATCCCTTAAACGCTCTTAAATACCTAAATTGTATGATTAGGAACAAGGCGCTTATTAATTTTAATGGCGGCCACCCAAATACCTGTCATATTGACAACACAAATCAATTTTGGCGCCAAAGAAAAAGAAAAGGTACGTCATTGATGTCTTAAATAAAATTACGACATCAATGACGCTGAGGTGCTGGACCTATTAGAACGTATTAAAGGGAACATAAGAGTGAAATTTCCGTAAATTCATTTGAGATATATTACGGATCTACAGGATGATTGTAAGTAGGTGTAGTTTGTTATACCCGAGCTCTGTAGTGGGCTGGTAATGGGTTGATATGATGAAGATGATGGTTTATTATAGTATTTATCCCCTGGTGGCCTACATAGATAAATTGGAAGATTTTATTACTTTCATTTTCAAACGTCCCTTTTGTTTTTTTACTGTATGGAAAAGTGACGTTTGACAGCAGTGATTGCAAGATTTACGCTTGTCGCAAACCTGTCGCGAAATACGTAATCACCTTACCGAATTCTCTCGCTCGGATGATCGCAACTCGGTCGAATCCCCGGCAATTTAATAATTTATAATTTCTAAATTGTCTCTAGTCTGGTAGGGCTTGTTGAGGCAAGTTATCACCCTACCTACAAAGAAGTGCCACCAAGCGATTTAGCATTCCGGTGCGATACCGCCTAGATACCGATTAGGGGTTTCGGTTAAATGTAACTAACATACCCCTAACAGGGTAGCCCTCTACCATCTTAGACTGCATCATCGTCTCACCATGTAAGATTGCAATCAGGGGTTTAATTGTAGTGAATTAAAAAAATGATAAAATACAAACCACCCTGTATAAAAGAGGCGAGGCCGCGTAGGTGTTCTGATCCTGCGAACGATGACTCGCGGAATGGCGGCCACAATTATAATAAATAAAGATGCGCCCGTGTTTGTTTAGCTCTTCATTTGATGCGGTGACTTTATAACAGTGACTCCACGTTTTATGTCACTCACAGAGCTACATAGTTACATACCTGCCTCGCTTGCTCGCATACCTTATTCATCTAAAGAATTGCATTGGTACAATATTTCCATTTCTACTTTCGTTTCAAAGGTTCTCAGGAAAACACAGCACATCTATTTTACAGTATTAACAAATATTAGTTACTTTTTAACTGTTTTGTTTTGAGAACTAATTTTAGTTTATTTACTTGAACCTACTTTTATTCTGATTGGTATTGACTCAAGGAGTTACCATGAGGTAACATACAATAATATTGGTAAAAGTTGAATTAATGAACAGAATTGCATTGTAGCAATTTTCCATTTATAAGTACTACAGTTTTATAAGGACTCTCTTCACAGTATTAACTAATTTTTGCTCAACTGGAGGACTAATTTTAATTTATTTACCTAAACCATCTTTCATTGTAATCGGTATTTACTTACAGTTTCAACGTGATATACCCACTTCGTTTGCTTGCATACCTTTATTCATTGAAGGAAAAATTCATAAAAAAATTGCATCGGTGTAATTTTCCTATTATTACTTCCGCTTCACAGGATCGCACAGAAAACCCAACTTTTGCATTGGTGCATGCATTACTTCCATTACTACTGTCGTTTCATAGGATCTCCCAAGAAAACATTAATCTATTTAAATTATACCATCAATCCGCACTGAGCCAGCTTGGTGGACTACACAAACCCACACACACACACACAAATTTAATCAGCATGCTATTCTCACTTAACCGTTAGAGAACTCAACATATCTTTGTAAAGTTTCCTTTGTTAAATTGCACTAGATGAAATTATCGCAATGATTCAGTAAATGTTTGGGTAGGCTCTGGCCTCTAAGATTCGGTATTTCCTAGTTTAGGGGACAGGATTCCAAAGATTTAAGGATTTATCGTACGGCCTTAACCCCTTCCTACTGTGGGAGCAGAACCGTGCTCTTTGGTGACTATATTCATTGTAAAGTCAACATCTCCTGAGGATGCTCCGCTGTTGGAGCGAAACGTGCGTAGAAGGCATTGCCGAAGATCTGTTTGGTGTTGAGTATAAGGATTGAAGAAATTATAAATTACACCATACAGATTCTCCTGCTTTTCGCGGACTAAAGCAAATTAAGCTAACTTTTCATAATATTTAAGTAATGCTAGTTGCAGTTTTGCAAGCAGTTTTTTATTGATCCCACTTCTGTGAATACATTTTGATTCATAAATTAACCCTTTACTGTTTTACCAGTCAGTTTAATGGTGGGAAACTCGTAAATTAGTTCAAATTGCATCCGTGTAGTTTCCCCGTCAGGTCGCCTGTACTACGCTATTCAGTAGTATGTCTGGTTCCTCGCTATTCATTCTGTAATGTTTTTGAGCGCGCCTGCCCGCCATCTTCTTTAGCGCTCGAGTGTTGGAACGGCTCAAGAGCGTTTCAATTTTACTTTTAACCTTCCTCTTTGGCTTTTATCATTCGCTGCGATATTCACCTGCTTATATTTAATACAGAGTATTTTTAGTTCAATTCAGATTTATTTACATTAAGAAATTAGTTGCGTAAACCTTGTTTTATTACATAAGCTTAATCTACAATTTCACGTGTAGAACGTCAAACGATATAAATCTCATGTAAATAGTTTTATGCTACTGATTTCTGCTGCAATCCAGCCTTCATCCTCTGCATCGCATCACGCACCTCTATCTTTTCAAGAAAGTTATGTTTTTTTATTTACGTAAAAGTTTAAAAAAAATATTTATAGCTAGAAATTCACGCAGGTTTGCAATATATGCTAACAGAGAATGAAGTCTAGGTACGTTAACTACAGAACATTAATGCCAGTTAAACATCCCTTCTAATCTCTATCCCTACTTCCCTACTTCCCTATCCCTATCCCTACTGATATCATAAATGTCAATGTAAGTTTGTTTGTTACGTTTTCACGCAACAACTACTTAATCGATCCTCATGAAACTTTGTACACATATTCTTGAAAGTGTTAGAAGTAATATAGGATACTTTTTATCCCGACATTAAGCTCCTTTGGGAGAGAGTATGAAAGTGTTTGACGATTTTACACCATAACTCCGACAAATTATAACCGATTTAAATAATTATTTTTGTACTACACAGGCTATAATATGTGTTTAATTTCACCCAAACTGTGGTTAGAGATAGAGGACAGAACTACACAGCGGACAGCAGCAAACCTCCTCATTAAAGGCTTAGCGATTCTGAATTCTTTAAATTTTTTTAGAACGACAACTAAATTTAATGCCACATAAAAGAACAAAATCAAACGCAGACGAAGTCGCGGGCAACAGCTGTTGCATATAAATGGTTATAAGTGACTTTAAAAGTAGGATTTCAATTTTTTCTTAATATCGTCTCGTACATCAGTGGGTAATTCATTAGTTAGGCGAGGAACTAGGACAACGTTCGTGCGATTTAACCAATTAAAGTATCACTTATTACAACGGTGAAGGAAAACGTCGTGAGGAAACCTGCATAACTGAGAGTTCCCCATAGTGTTCTGAAAGGCGTGTGCAGTCCACAAATTCGCACTGAGCCAGTGGCCCAGCGCGGATTGGGGGCTAAGACCTTTTTCATAGTGGCAGGAGATCCGTTGTCCACCAATCCGCACTGGGTCGGTGTGGTAGACTCCGTAGCAGTGGCGTGCATAGAGTACCCTCTACTGCACAGGATATGCAGATGATATAAAATGAAGAAAATCTCTAGTACGAGTAATAAAAACTTAAGGATAGGCATTGTAAGAGTTACCTTGTAGTATCCAAGCACAAGTCGACCATTCAGTATTTATAACTCGTACTGGAGATTTTGTTCATTTTATAACATCTGCATACCCTATGCATACCGTCTATGCACGGCCACTGCTCCGTAGTCTATTATTTCTCATAGGTTGTTATGATGATGATGAATAAAATACCTAATTGGGATGTTTGTTCTAGGTCAAAATATGGTTCCAGAACCATCGCTATAAGTGTAAGCGGCAGGCCAAGGAGAAGGCAATGGCGGAGCAGAACCAACACAACCAGGTAACCTAACTTTTTTTTTTAATTGGGTAATGCGTTTGCGCATCCTTCCCGGAAATAACAAAAGCTATCTCCGCTATGTCTACTGTCTAGCTGTCTAGACAAGCGGTCGACATTAGAACTGCAGATTCAGGCAAAAATTAGACGTGTCGTCTGGTTTTTTGTCTGTTGGGAGGCTTTGGTCGTGATTAGTTGCCAATCTACCGCAAAGACGTACCGCCCAGCGATTAAGCGTTCCGTTACGATGTCGCGTAGAAACCGATTCTAGGGGTATGAGTTTAATATAACTGATGCCGTATAGTTGACAGCAGTTATATTTTCTTAGGGCAGCCCGTAACCAAATTAGACTGTTTTTCACTTACCACCAGGTGAGAATGCAGTAACGGTGTAGTACTTTTTAGTGAAAAAAAAAGAGTTGCCGGGGATCGAATTCGGTCCCCTAGAAAGAAGGCCGACGCTGTAACCAAAAGGCTAGCACCTCTGCATTATAGAACCAACTGTTTTTTTTCGTTACTTTATTTCAATGCAATATATTAAAACATGAAATGTCTATAGAAAGATTTTTAATAAACCAAAAAAAAAACTCATTAACAAAAACTTGACCGCACAATTCCTATAAGAATCGTATCAACCCTTACGCGCTCCAAGGTAGCACAAAGCCCCTTTTGTGATGATATCTCTAAATCAGGTATTGAATAATGGATATTTAAAGACGTGAGCGATAAAAATCGTTGACGTCGCATGGGCCCCTGTGTGCGGAGGCGATAGACTTTGCCCACTTGATTGCAATCTCCCGCGGGGACGGTACGGGCCCCGCATACTGGCAACCCCGATTCAGTTTCGCTGAGCTCTGGCTCTTAGCGGCCATATTAATTTAAATTACTTGATAGTATAGTCATTGGTCTAGGCATATTGAATTAAGAACACGAGGCTCTGGGTTCCCGGTAAATTGAATGTTAAATAGAAATCAACTTTACATTGCATTGTTACAAATTACCTACTAACCGATTCGCGGGAACTTTAAGCAGAGGGACTGTAGTGTAAAAGGGCAACAAAGTTCTACAAAGTTCAGATTTAATATTTCACTGCCGTATATTTTGCCGTGTGGTAACGGCAGATCAGATATCAGAATATAGTTGCCACTTCCCGCGGGCTTCGTACGGGACGACTAAGAGAATATAACGGTTAGCAGCTCCTTCGGCCGTAACACTGCCATCTACTGCAATCACTATCCCGTCTGCCCAGCGTGCTCATAGGAAATAGGCATGCATAGACCGTAGACGGTAAGCGAGGTATTGGAAAATCCACTTGTTGCTATCGGCATTTAGTCCAGCATTGGACTGGTATAGGCTATGATGAATATGTTACTAGAATTTCTAGTTAAAACCGTCAGCTGATTATTTTAATGGAAAATTAGTTTTCTTCTATAATTCTACAGGATTAGCAATACTTAGTATACTAAAACAAAGAAAAAAAAAGTGTGTGTCACCTCCGACGCACGACTGGAGTTTACTCCTTAAGTACGATTGTCGAAACATACACAAAAAGAGTTTATTTAGCTGAATAAAGATTAATACCATATGAAAGGGCAAATTAAAAATCCTGTGCAATTTATTCACACACGACGGAAGTGTAACGTCTTAAAAGTAGCCTACGGGAGATTGAGGTGGATGTAGAGTATCAGAACTATTAGGATTAATGTAATGTTTATTATTTAGTTTCCATGGTAACAAGAATAGGAAAAAAAAATGTATAATGTTTTCTATCTCACTCTGTCCCATATATTTATGTGTTTGTTTCTTTACCTAGATAATATTCGGTTTTCTTGGTAGGAATAATTTATATTAAATAGGAAAAATAAGTTAATTAAACGAAAGAGACGTTGCATGTTTGCGCATGCAACGTCGCAAAGCGAGAACGTAACGAGGTCATTCATCAGTAGATGTTACTCCTCACATTTTTCTCATACCGGGCGCCTTATATATGAAAATCGATTCTTAAGGAGTAAACTCCAAAAATTACTTGAGCAGTTTATAACAATTTCCTGGCTCATAACAATTTTCGTTACCAAATTTCCGGATCCGTGAATCTAGCCCAGGACCTTGTTATCCGTAGTTGAACATCCTAACCACTAGACAACCGAGGCAAGGAGGCATTATATAGTTTTGCGAAAATACGTTTTAATTATCCCATAATAAAATAATGTTTAACCCCGGCGTCGCGAGTCGCCGGGAGTCACGTGCGGGGTTGCCAACCTGCGTCGATTGCCTCAATTTGCGGGAGCTGGCGCGGGGAGCGTACGGCCGTGATTGTTAGCGGCCGTGCACAGCGGGCGTGCGCACTTGGCTTTTAATGAGACAAACACTGTAATTTCATTTAAACTTATCTAAATAATAGCGGGTATACAGTTTTAGACAGGCGAATATGAAAGACAATATTTCGAGTGGCATTAAATTATATATTATAATAATTCATTTCATCAACAAAAAATCATGTTTTCCTAAGTTTGTCTGGCAGAGCTCGCTACTAAGCGATCAGGCCGCCTTTTGTATGTTACGTTTTTTGGTGTATAAATAAAAATCAATACTTACGTCTTAAATACTAATTCATAAAATAACTCTTGTTTGTCTGCTAGTTTTATAAATTACACAATAATTTAATAGCAAATTTCAAATGATTAAAAATCCAGAAATTGATTAAAGAGAGGGTTCATAATCCAGTAATAATCATCGACAAAATATAATTTTAATTCAATTTAAATACAAT
Organism: Pararge aegeria; assembly: GCF_905163445.1. Lineage (NCBI taxonomy): Eukaryota > Metazoa > Arthropoda > Insecta > Lepidoptera > Nymphalidae > Pararge > Pararge aegeria. The sequence continues at coordinate 15,750,878 of NC_053198.1, forward strand.
TATTCATCATCCAGTTTCTTCAACAGTCGGCGTCATCGCCGCGGAGGGTGGCTGTACCGGTGCTTGTCAAGGATGGCAAACCGTGCGGATCCGGGGAGTCTTCGTCACCAGCCCACAGCCACTGTGCCACCCCAACCTCTGGGTACTCCGGCCCCCAACCCTCGCAGGCAGCTTGCAGCAACCCCCTGGTCTCATCGTACCGCCAGCCCACAGCCTACCAACAACAATGCTCAGGGTACCTTCCACTTCAGGGCAGGGCCTGGTAGAAATTCCCACAGCTTTACCACGAGACAATGTTCAAAGAAGAGATGTATTTCGATTAACCTAACTATAATTTTAAATTTGAGTTTGTCTTATTTGGCTTTTAAATTAGAGTTGCCATGTTTTGAAAACTCCCTGTTTTATGTCATTAAAAAGTTTTGTTGCTCCAGATTAATACAACGCAATTGTTTCTATTGACTTAATCGTATCTTGTTTAAACTCTATTATTTATTAACATTTGTGCATTAAAAAACACCCTATAGCGAATGCTACGGACATGGCATCTGCCACTCATCATTCGTTCTAGGTACTTATTTTGATCAACTGTTTTAAAGCTTTATTCAAATTTATGTGGTGATTTGAGCATTTTAAATGTTACATGGAGATACTTTAAATGGAATGAATTAGAAAGACCGCAGTAAGTCAGGAAAACAGTAACCGTATACTTAATTCTAATTTATAATTTGCGCTAAGAGATTGACTTTAAAATGGAACATTGTCACTGGTAAAGCTATGGGACGTGGCTACCCAAAAGTGACTCAGTGGTTTAAGAGTGATTCAGTGATTTTAAGTGAAAACCCGGACGTTTTAATAACGCGCAGAGGTATGGAGGTGTAAATAGTCAGTTATAGTTAAGAAACCACTAAGGATTTGACTTAAATGTTATATTTTGTGTAAACTTTTGTCAAGTATTCCATATTTTTCCTTTCCCAGAAAGAATAATATGTATTTCATTGTAGCTTTCTTCCTGTTTTTACTTTAGAAGACTTTTTGTGATATGTTAAAGATTTGAATAAATAGATATGCTGTCGGGTAATTTTACATGAGTGAAATGAGTGAGCTCACTTATTTGCTATTATTGCGTAGGTACCAACAGTGATACAGTGTAGGAACAGTGTAGGTAACAACAATGTACCAACAGTGAGTGAATTAATATCCACGGTTGTACTAACATGGTGACCTAGCAGGGATCTATAAAACCAATTGACGTTTTACATGAAAATATGGAAATCGTTCTCAATCTATAGCAGAAGGTTAATGTTAAATGTTTTCTTGGTATCATGGCGTAACATTGAACGAAACAAAACTAATTCTTTTTATTACAAATGGGCCAATTACTTTATGAGCTTTTAAAACATTAAGTCTGTCTGTCGTTATAAAGTAACCACCTGTTTCGACAAAAAACTTTTCAAAAATGATTTTACAATTCAACTATCATTATTCTATTTCGAGAGAGATAAAAGTGGAGCGGCCTGAATCCCAGAAACCATTATGAAAATCATTAATTGCGTAGTAACTTACTGTTATAAATCAGTATTAACACTTTATAGACTTATGCATTAATGAATCCAAATTCACCTTATATGCATGATATTATAAAAGGAATTGGAAATATACTCGTCAAATCTAAATCGTTTTATATGTATATTTCATTATTATATGAGCACTTCAAATAAGTTCAACAGCACTGCAATTTTCAAATAACATTTTGTTTTCTTCGGCCTCGGGCATATCTATATTCTTCAAGTCTTTGGTATCTACATCACAACTTAGATAAAATTTTGAAAAACGAGTACCTTATAAATTTTTGAAGCTTAATAAGTAGAACTATCCGAGCTATTGTAAATAACTGATACTAATGTAGTTAATTGTTGTGTGAATAGTATAATTTATGATTAAAATTAAAAACAGCTCAGTGTTTTTGTGCGTGTGTAGATAGTAACGTGTAAATAAAACGATTTGACTAGCTGCCGATTTTTTGTATTTCAATAGAGAAATTATTTTACAGTGGATATATTTAACAGTGTATTTAGAGAATACTTAGTTACATTGAGTCGAAATAATACGAAATATTAGATAAAATAATTAACTTCATACTTTAATTATTCAATATTTTGCATTTAACAAAAAAAATGATAGGTGTTTTTTTTTTAAATAAAAAGTTTCATGATTTCGGAACTAATATTTACAACCTAGTTAAACCAATAGCACTTTTTCTTGATATTTTTATGTAAATTCAATTTTTTACCCCGATTCTTATTAATCGCTAGGGCAAGGTGGGGTTGAGCCAAACAATCGACTTGCACAAGCGATGGGTAATTGACTACAAGCCCCTAATTGGGTGCCGATTGTGTGAACCCCCGCACCCCAATGCAACACACAGATTATTAAGATTCACAAGTCCCCTAGAAGAAAAAATTCTGCAATAAATTAAAATACCCCTTTTTTGTACTTAAAGCAACGTGTCGATGTTTTGTATAAAGTTAGTACTCATAATATTATATTGTTTGATAGGAGCAGGCGTTACGGAATTCCATAATATGCAATGACAATTAAGCTCAATTTGCTATACCTACTCCGAGGAAAGCAGGGGAATCAGTACGGCGTGATTTGAAATATTAATAGACTCATCATCGGACAACTAAGTTTCACTCAACATTGAAATTTGAGATTTTTGTACAATTGAATCAATGAAATCACAGGAATAAGCCTGCAGACTTTGACAATTGAAAGTGTACACTGTCAAACCTTATTGCTAACTGGGTGTCGGTTTTTTGTGACGGTGTGCGCGCGCATCCTAATATCAGCATCAGGGGATATAATCGGGGGATATAATTTTTGTCAAATGCCTGTGCTAGCCTTGCTGATGATGCTCCGTTATCGGACTAAAACTTGCGTAGAAAAAACATTGCGGGAGACATGTTTGGTGTGGAGTATAGACATTGAAGAAATTATAAATCACGCCGTACAGATTCCCCTGGTTTCAACAAATTAAATTATATTTTCAATAAAAAGCTATTGTGATGTTAAGAAGCAGAAATACAAATCATAGTAGCTTGCATTTAGCATTTATTTGCATTAGAGTTTGAACAATTTTACTTGATCTAAATAGACCCAAGAATTAACATACTTACAAATTTTGTTTTTCAATAAATAAATAAAATCTGTTAAGGATGTGGGCATTGCTTTAAATGCCTGGGTTTTATATGAGAAATACCTAAGAGCCTCTAAGGTCTAGGTAAAGCTCTAAAACATAAGTGAATAAAAAAAAAGTTAGTATGGTTATAACTAAAACAGTATCGTATTTTCCAATAGTGTCGTTATTGAAGTTATACTTCTTTTGGCGCGGTACGGCAAAATAATGAGAGTAAATTTATTAGGTTGCGCGCGCACACCGTCACAAAAAACCGACACCCAGAAGTTAGCAATAAGGTTTGACAGTGTACACTTTCAATTGTCAAAGTCTGCAGGCTTATTCCTATGATTTCATTGATTCAATTGTACAAAAATCTCAAATTTCAATGTTGAGTGAAACTTAGTTGTCCGATGATGAGTCTATTAATATTTCAAATTTAATTATGTTTATTATGCCAATATGTCTTTAGAGATATTTAAATATAGATATTTAACTAAGTAATGCGTTACAATAAAACTTTCAATGTATTAAAAATACCTTTTTCCAATTGTGAGTGTCGTCTTTTCTACAAACGGAGAATAAGGCGAAAGATAAAATTTTTGAAAAGATTTTATCTTGTTACGCCAAAGAAGTATAACTTCTAACGCGTGTACATAACGCGTACCCACACTTTTTTTGTTCATAGTTAAAATACTACTATTCATCAGTACGGAACAGTTTAGGTTCATGATTTATTTTAAGGAGGTTAAGAACAAAAAAGGTTAGATAAACTTGAGATATTAAATCAAGTTTTGTCCAGAGGCTCTCGCAAATACAAGCTAAACCGGGCATTCTCCATACTATTTATCCTGTGGACTTGTCCAATTGCTTAATTATGTCACACTATGTATAAAACATCGACTATAGATGTATAATTATTTTTTAAATTTTATTGCAATGTAAATATAAAATTTAGTAGAATATAAAAAAAAAAGAGTTAGAATCACAGTAGTAAAATGGCGCGTGCGCTAACAAACAATGAAACATAGCAATAAGCATCTTTAATTAAAATTAAAGTAATATGTCAAATTTTTTAAAAGAGTATAATTAACGTTTTTTGTAACTTAATTTATACATAATTATTATATGTTTTCAGATTGAGGCCGATGTAATTATTTTAGTTAGGCTTAGAGAAGTTATAATAATTATAAATAATAGTATTAAAATAACGAAAGGAATTTGTAATTATAATGTGAAATGAGGTGTAATGAATTTCGATTTATAAAATTAATAAAAATTAACGAGTTTTAAAAAAATATTTTTTGTTTTATTGTTAAAATATCGCAAACCCTTAGGATTATCATCGAGTTGGGTAACTTTGCTTTAGACCAGTGGCGGGCACTTTATACATGCACGAAAGCACTGCCTACCCTAAAATATTTGTATAACTCATAAAGGAGAGATTTTTTTCATTGTAAGCCATTATCCTTCTTTATGCCCTGGTCAAAAACCCATTGTTTCTGACTTTACACTGTAACTTTTATTATTAAACCATTTATTGTATGTTTTTTCAGGTTAACTGTAATTTTTTTCAAGAGAAACATCGACATGTTAACTGTAATTTTAATTTTTTAAATTAAGTCACACGGAGTAGCAAAGTTTACTCTGAATGTACAGTGTACTTCACTTATCTGCTTCTTCCAGATTACGTAACAGTAAAGAAGAGGTGTGTCATGTTTGTTCTTGAAATTCGCTTCTACAAATTCTAAACAAACAAAGTTGAACTTTTAAAGCTGCCTTTTTAAATTTTGTGCAAATACGCTCCTTAAATGAAAAAAACACTTATATATTTTTTTTTAAATAAGTCACAGCTCAAGCAGAAGTTAAAAAAAATTATATAAACAAAACAAGTCTGATCAGCGTTATTAGATAATTAATATGTAATAAACAATACATTCTAATACAATTATCGATGAATTAAAGCAAAGAAAAAGATTTCATATGTATTTTTTTCATTTAATTAATTAATTTACTTATTTAATTATAGCGAAGTAGTATGCCCATTGTTTTAGCAACGATAATCAAAAGAATTAAAATTTTCCTACTGCTTGTTATATAAGATTAAATCTCAAAGCAGCTCAAATAAAGCAAAGAAAAAGAGGCAACAATATCATAATATTATAATGATCGATGCCCTTTGTTTATACGGAAACAATGCGAATATCGCAAAACGTTTACCTTTGTGCGACCCCTCTCAAGCTTGTAAGCTCATTTTATTGTCTTCAATATTCCCAGATTACCCTATAATCTCTCATAACGTATAACAGTTTATTCCGCATGGCAACATCGCTTTGTTCGGCGCTACGTCACTCAAAGCCCGCCAAAACGAAATAATAACATGGCCGCTCGCCTGTCAAACAACAGTATCCGTAGTGTTTCCACATTCGAATTTAAACTTTATATCATATTCATATAGAGTGGATTTTCGAATGATGGACATTTGCAGTTGAGTCTTACGAGTTTTTTATTAGTAATTTTCATAGAACAAAGGTTTGGAAGTCTGCAGCTTTGCACGTGCGCTGTATTACGAGGGCACGGTAATAAAATGGTGGATTAACTGAGAGGCGGAGGGACAGGTGAGGGAGAAATTGGAAACTATTGGCCTCTTGACTTGACGGGGATACTCGTATCACGTGACAGTCTCGTGTTACCTAACGCGAGATTTATGTCAGATCTGTGACGTAATTAAGAGGCTTCCTTTGAAGTGAAATATGAGAACGTATATAGCTTTGTACAATTTCATGTATCGAGAAAATGATGGTTATACCTACCGTAAGCGGGCATATGAGCAAAAAGCTAAGCTCAGTTTTTTCTGCTGGGAGCTTACCCTACCGACAAAGACATGCCGCTAAGCGATTTAGCGTTCCGGTACGATATCGCGTAGAAACAAATTAGGAGTATGTATGGGTTTAACATACCTAACTGGCATACACCTTAACAGGTTAGCTTGCTACTATCTTAGATTGCATTACCAGGTGAAGTTGAAGGCAATGGAAAAAATATAATATGCCCCTTAGGTACAAACACAATAATGGGTATCTTATATGGGTGGTAATTTAAAATAACAAAGTGGGGTAGAACGGAACAATACCGATGCTGCAGCACTAATTAGACAAAGCCATTGTAAGACAAGCACGCGGTAATTGAGCTACGTCACAGGTAGCACTAGCTCCGCTCGCTGCGTGTGTGATGTTAGATCAGGGATGGCGAACCTTTGGTACGAATAGCGAAGATGACACGCGGGTTAAAATGTCGGGCACAGCATATTGGATAGAATTTGGAATCTTAACTATTATTCATTGTAAAGGCAACATCTCCTGAGGATGCTCCGGTTTCGGAGCGAAACTTGTTTACATTATTCTAGTAAATATATATTTGGATAATAGTTTCACCCGTGCAAACATTCTCGGAGAGTGGATTAACTGTGGGAGGTTATGTACATTTTATGGAAATAAGGAAAAGGAAAGAGGAAATGTCTTCCCGCCCATGTCAGCCGAGTAGAGGATTTGAAAATGGCAGCACTACTTTTACTGCCTCACCGTCAATGTAAGTAACTTTATAACAACAGCTTCGGCTTTATTAGGTTGAGGCAGCCATTACTTGTGAGATGTAAATTGTGCATTAAGCTGAATAAGTTATAATCTGCAATAACTAGGCACATTTATGTGGGGAAAAATACCTACAGGTAAATATTTCATGCGCAACATCACACTGATCTTCAGAAATTACGTTATTTACAATCGTCTCGTGCTATTACTAGAGTATGCTATAGAGGTGTTTATTGTACAAAGCGCAATACTTAATTGTAATTTTAGTAGGCATATAAAATAGCTTAGATATCTCATGAAACAATAAATCACAATGTTGCTGACTTAACAATAAATCGAACGTTCGCGAAAAAGGTTCGCTATCCCTGTTTTAGTATTGTAGTATTATTGTTCATGGATATATAAAAAATTGATGTCAGAAGTGGGATCATTTTTATCAGAAGGTATATATATCTTTTAGATACATGCTGCTGCATGCTTTGACGTAACTTCATTCGCGTACAGTTTCTGATAAATTAAAGGGCTTTTTGAAAATGTTACAGCGTACACGTTTTATCCGATGGACAGCATCATCTTAATTATACAAGTAGGTAGATATTTGTTTATTAATAATCAACGTCATTTATAATTATTAATACACAAACTAATAATTGCTGTATTTATTTATAGTAATTTGGCTCAATGCCATCCATAAAGCAAATCCTGGTTACGCTTATACCCTTGGAACCAAAAAAGCTTGGTAGGTACGATAGGTAGGTATTATGGAAATTAACAATGTATTTCTCTGGTCTGGTCTGACGGGAGGCTTTGGCCGTGGCTAGGTACCACTTTAGTGACAAAGATGTGCCACCAAGTTATTTAGCGTTTCAGTAGGATGCCCCGTAGAAACCGATTAGGGGTAGGTAAGCGTTTAATGTAACATGTTATACATCTAACATGTTAGCCCGCTACCATCTATCATGGGCTAACTTGTATGGAATAAAAAAAAGGTATACTAGTCTGCCTGTAAGGCTTTCATTTAAGACCTGCCAAAACCGTCATCCATCCGTTTTTTTCCATTGAGCTTTAGCGTCAAAACTCAATCGCTCCGACGCTTCCCGATTATTTCAATCGTTTTCCACCATTGCGATGCCAAGTGCTCAACCAGTTTTCCAATAAACATCAATTCCCTTAGTACGAGATATCACAACTCGCCAGGGCCCGTGGTTTTCGAGCGACGTAACTGTAAAGCGACAGAGTAAAATTACAAAGTGTTATGAAAGCTTTGCTTTATGGAATGAACATTAAACTTAGTTTGTGTAGTCTATATATAATCTGCGACCAATCTACATATGCGTTATCATTAAAATATTTTTTATTTTCTTTGAGTTGCTAAGAGAGTTCGCCTACGGTGACTGTTACGTACGACAGGTACGCGATGCGGTCGCGCTGCTGTCACTGGTTTAATACCTACCTATTTTCGCCTACCTAACCAGGATTTGGAATTGCAGCTATCGTGGTACAAAATAAATCTATAATTTTTATACATTTTAATAGTGTTTTTACCTACACTTGGAGGAATTATCAAATTTAAAATGCATATAAAATTTTTCGGAACCGACAGGATTTGAACCTGCGACTCTCTGGCAATCGCGGCCTGAAAAGCAATGTGTCATCTCTTGTTTCAAAGTGTCTCATTGTAATATGGACCTTTGAAAGAGTAGATAGAAGCTGCAACGTTTCCTACTAGATGACGCTACAGTCGCTACAGTCGCAAGACTGATGTGAAAGGGATATACTAATTTCGGCATCGACGGTAGGAGAGCCGTAGCTTAATTGGAGAAAGCGCTCACGCCGCGATTGCCAGAGAGTCGCAGGTTCAAATCCTGTCGGTTACGAAAATTTTTATATACATTTTAAATTTATAAAAAAGAATAAATCTAGACGCTATGCAGCATTTCTAAAGTTACGCGTTGCAAATATGAGAAACCTCCGTAAGGCGAGATTGATGAGCTACTGAAGCAAAACTCAGCGCAACACTGCTCAGTGTATGCAAGCAACACGCTCTATAAATTGCCGCCCTGTGTACCTGAGCCGTACATGTTAAGCCTCATTTGCCAACAACGCCTATTCGAGCGGATTACCAGAATGCTACTTTACGGTAAAAATAAGCATGTCGGTATTACCTCTTCGGACGAGCTCTATCACATAAACAAAATAAATATATTATACATAAAAAATATAATAGTTTATAAAAACTAAAAACACGCCTTTTACAGAAAATCGAACTAAAAAATAGAAAATAAATATTAATAAATTTAAATTACAAATATTGTTAAAAATTTCAATAAATATAAATTATTAATAGTGTGAATAAACAAAAAATATTTTATTGTAAAAAAGCGTGGTAAGGTTTTTTTACATTTGAGTCTAGATGGCGCTGTAGTAATTGTAATTAATCGTTCGAAAAAACTAAAAAATCTTATTTTTTATATTGAAAATTGGAATAATCTTCTCAGATTAGTTTATTGTCATCGGTCCTCGATATGTCTACAAAGTTTGAAAGAAATCTGACACTTTAAAGTTGGTCAAAATCGCGCTCAAAAGGGTCGGTTACATACATACTGGTGAAGCTGATATAAAGCGTGTAGAAAGATTTTATTAAGCATCTTAATAAAATCTTTGATTAATGTTTATTATGATATACCCTTCGACACGTCGACATACTCTAGACTCTCTACCGTTTCAATATTCGAATTCAAAGAATCATCAGACATTTGTCACCTCGTACTAAGATTCTCTGGGCCCGTAGAACTGTAAACTCCGCCAATTCGTACGAGTTCTAAACAGGATTAGTCGAGTACACTAGAAGATACGGCTCGTCACCTCCTTCCTGAAATCACTATACACTGAAATTCAGAACCATGAGCCCCTTTACAGACCGCCTGGTCTTAAGTTCGGGAAAAATCTTTAAATGCCCATTCAGAATTTCCTCCAAGGAGTTCAGAATTGAAGAAGTTTTTATTCGGAGCAAAGCATGTAATGAAGTGTAAATCCATAGCCACCTCTCGCTCTTTGGTGTTAGATGTAATTGCCGTGAATTTAGAGAATGAACCCAGTAATAAGGTGGTAGAAATATACAAAATCTAAACAGAATGAAATTCAAAAATTCAAAATTCATTTATTTTCAATAGGCGAGTCGTCAACGTCAAGTCTGTCTGTGTGTAGTGACTACCACTGGTTCGGAAGGCAGATTCAACCGAGAAGAAGCCGGCAAGAAACTCAGCAGTTGCTCTTTTCCAGTATCAACAATTTACATTTTACATTTTTAAATTCATTTTTCTATCTTGTGAGAGATGAAAGCGGAGCCGGATGCTTCCAAGCAACCTTGTCATTGAGAAATTCATCAATTGTATAATAATCTCGCTGTAATAAATGTGTTTTATCAAATTCTTTCAACTTATGCATTGATATGTCTTTGAGTTTGACTTTGACTTTATACTCAATCCCACAAATGACTTCTGCACCTTTCACAGACGATACGCAGATGTCACTAATTTATGACCATTTCTTGTTAGTCGACTGTTTATATCCACTTTTTGTTTATGAAGCCGTAGCAAGTAATTTAAACTGAAGTATTTCAACTTATAACATAACAACACTTCGCAGAGAATGCAAGAAAAACATCCTGAAAATTTGCCTGGCCCTTTGCCCTTCACCTAAGGCGTAGATGCGTCTTATATGCCTTTAATTACACCGGCAACCACGCCCTTCAGACCGAAATACAGCATTGCGACAGTGCTGCTTAACAGCAGAAATAAGCATGATGCAGTACTTCCCCGGCCTTACGCACAAAGCTCTGCATGTCGCTCTTTGGTGTTAGATGTAATTGCCGTGAATTTAGAGAATGAACCCAGTAATAAGGTGGTAGAAATATACAAAATCTAAACAGAATGAAATTCAAAAATTCAAAATTCATTTATTTTCAATAGGCGAGTCGTCAACGTCAAGTCTGTCTGTGTGTAGTGACTACCACTGGTTCGGAAGGCAGATTCAACCGAGAAGAAGCCGGCAAGAAACTCAGCAGTTGCTCTTTTCCAGTATCAACAATTTACATTTTACATTTTTAAATTCATTTTTCTATCTTGTGAGAGATGAAAGCGGAGCCGGATGCTTCCAAGCAACCTTGTCATTGAGAAATTCATCAATTGTATAATAATCTCGCTGTAATAAATGTGTTTTATCAAATTCTTTCAACTTATGCATTGATATGTCTTTGAGTTTGACTTTGACTTTATACTCAATCCCACAAATGACTTCTGCACCTTTCACAGACGATACGCAGATGTCACTAATTTATGACCATTTCTTGTTAGTCGACTGTTTATATCCACTTTTTGTTTATGAAGCCGTAGCAAGTAATTTAAACTGAAGTATTTCAACTTATAACATAACAACACTTCGCAGAGAATGCAAGAAAAACATCCTGAAAATTTGCCTGGCCCTTTGCCCTTCACCTAAGGCGTAGATGCGTCTTATATGCCTTTAATTACACCGGCAACCACGCCCTTCAGACCGAAATACAGCATTGCGACAGTGCTGCTTAACAGCAGAAATAAGCATGATGCAGTACTTCCCCGGCCTTACGCACAAAGCTCTGCATGTTGCTATTAATATACACACATGGTACATCATGTACTGTTTTTGAGACTTATCTGTGAAACTGAAAACCTAATAGTTTTTTGAGTAAACCACAGCCTGAACTGACTTTTTACTGAAACAAAAAAATTACAGTTCTTAAATTAATATTAAACTTTAAATTGAGGCTATTCTTTGAAATACTAAAAACACATGCAAAATTTAAATTATGTGACTCCTGTCACTTTATGCAGTACGCGTCGTCTAGCGTAGGTATTATGCGTGTCGGTTGTTATCTTCAATAGGGTGTCATAAGTAAGCACTAAGAATGTTTCAAATTCCTTTGTATGGAAAAATAAATATAATAAATGATAACCACAATAAATTACAAGATACAAAGTCAAAGTCAGAGTCAAAGTCAAAAATATCTTTATTCAAGTAGGCCCACAGGTGGCACTTTTGATGCGTACATAAGAACCACACGGTAGTGAGATGATGGCGATAACCACATTCGTAAACTTAAAACTAAAGCTACGAGGGTTCCAAACGCGTCCTGGTCTAAGAAGAAGCCCACAACAAACTTAGCCGGGTGTTTTTTTTTTTTTTTTGTTATCATCATCTCACAATGTCATTTTAAATTATTAGAAGAGCAACCTGGTTAGAGCAATAATTTACACCCAAGCTTTTTTATCGTTTACGTAGTCCTTTATACTATAATATGACTTTTCTATAAGCTTACGTTTAATACAAACTTTGAACTTTTTAAGAGACATCTCCAAGATGACAATTGGTAGTTTATTGTAGAATTGTATGCAATTTCCTTTAAACGAATTATGAATTTTATGTAACCTAGTATATTGCGCTGTAAGTTTATTCTTACTTCTAATGCTTAAATTATTGCAGTCACATTTTTTCTTAAATTTAGAAATGTTTTTATGAACGTACATTAAATTTTCAAATATGGACTGACCATACACTGTCATTATTTTAAAATCTTTAAATTTATCTCTCAATGACTCTCTCGGACCCATTTTGTAGATAAAACGAACAGCCCTCTTCTGCAGCACGAAAATAGTGCTAATATCAGCAGCATTACCCCAAAGTAAAATTCCATATGACATAATGCTGTGAAAGTAACTAAAATATACCAGTCTCGCAGTTTCTACGTCGGTCATATGGCGTATCTTCTTTACCGCATAGGCAGCAGAACTAAGCCTGTTCGATAAATTATTTACATGAGGGCCCCATTCTTTATATATAAAATAATAAAAAGGACTGGCAGCGACATGGTCTGACGTAGTGATTGTATACTTTATGGGTAAGTAATCTATTGATAACAACTAACCTAATCTAACCTAACAATAATTACAATTATAAACTTAGGCCTAAAAAAATAAAAAATATAAAGTCTTATTCTATAAAAAAATGGTAAAAAAGGAAATAAATTAAATAAATATTATGCAAAAAGAAAATGTAAACTAATATGCGTCTTTAGATTTAATATGTGAACAGGGTGATATATATGAAACATATTTATGCATTTTTCAAAGTTATTTAGTAATTCGGTAACATGTTTGTATATTTTCTATCAAAAATTTAAAACGAGAATTGAAATTGATATTCGAATGTTTCTCTTCATTCTTAGTGCAAATCCGTGCAAATTTTTGTAGGTCACCAAAGTGCTCTGTAGGTTTTATGGCAGTCAGTCAGTGGGACTTTTAGTGGGAACTCAGAACAGTAGCTTTTGAAGGCCGTATCTTTTGAAGGGACCTATAAAGCCGTAACTTAAAATAAATACGTAGAAATGAGTGTATGAACATACTTTGTTTTTAATACCACTGAGAAAGTTTACACCTATATATATGTCCTGATTTCCATCAAGATCGATCAAATCGGAGCTGAACATAGGTAACAAACAAACAAACAAAAAGTCTCATTTTTACATTTATAATATTAGTAATGTAGGATTATATTCATGAGTTGTTCTAAAAATCAATGCCACTTCAGCCCTACGTCTTGGGCAGGCTTTCACGGCAATTACAACCTCCACCCCCCATGCATTGAGCGTCTTAACCCCATCAATGGAAATCTTGAGGTTCCTTAATGCTCACCCCTTTGCGTATTCATGACGACAGCGCACCGTTGATATATCGTTCAGATATCAGATACACAGTGTGACACGTAAATATAGCACTGACGCGAAGGGTCTCGGTTATCAAGGCACACGATACTGTGTCAGTCAATATCCACCCACTTAGGCACTAGCGACGCAACTATCGTGTGTAATGTTACACGAACCATTTAGAGCTACTATTTACATTAGAATGACAGTTTTTAGTCTCTTATGTTAATATATCCAGTAGACATAAGCAAGTAAATATGGTGATTTAATAGCACTAATTATTTTCGTAAAACCTGATTACTGCGAAGCACGATCGGCTGAAGACTTTTAACGAGTGGTTGCGTGGCGCAACCCCAACAATCAAGTCAAAGAATCGTCGAAAACTGTTTTGTCGAAATCTAACAGAAAAACCAATAATAGTCCGTAGTTAGACATGCCAAATGCCAGACCCAAAGTATTTTGTAGCGAGTTCTAAATACCACGGTATCTGTGCAGCTTGAAGGTTTAGTGGCTTCCTACGAATCGCTTATCGACCTAACCTAGCTACCTTATCAGAGTATACTAACGCTGCGCTTACCAGAGCGAGGTCTGTGCTACGTGCTACGAGCTACGTCCCTAGCCCATAACCTTGCTTCTCAACTCGTTGAGCTATATCGATATGATTCTGCTACAGATCTCCTCATTCCCGTAGGGCTAGCATACGCACCACAAGATAATTACACCTACCGCTAACCGTATTTTTTTCTATAGAGATAGAAGAGGTAATGAGTATACATAAATCTCTCGTCTAGCCTCACTGATCTGATCACGTAGACTTCATTCATTCTCAGAGCAATCCTCGCACCATCGCCCCTTGAGTGACTATGAGTAAAATATAACTGACATTAATATTGGATTTAAGTATTGACTAATTATTTTTTGACGACCGATTGGCGCAGTGGGCAGCGTTCCTGCTTTCTGAGTCCAAGGCCGTGGGTTCGATTCCCACAACTGGAAAATGTTTGTGTGATGAACATGAATGTTTTCCAGTGTCTGGGTGTTTATCTGTGTTTTATAATTATTTATGTATATTATTCATAAAAATTATTTATCAGTCATCTCAGTATCCATAACACAAACTACGCTTACTTTGGGGCTAGACGGCGATGTGTGTATTGTCGTAGAATATTTATTTATTTATTTATGTAATTCTGAACAACTTTAATATCAACCTCAGTTGTATTCAAATGTTGTACTTACGCGAGTATTGGCTGAATGCATTTAATTCTTTGTGTTCACAGCAATAAATAAATAGTTGGCGACCACCTTTCGGTTTTGAGCGAGGTGTATCGACGGCGCGCCCCCAGAAACGCGAATAATATTCACAAATTTGCTTACAGATCGTCTAGCGGGCCGCGATTGTGCGGGGAGGAAGTATTACGTTTATTTTTATGGTTTCCCCTTGCCCTTGGAGGCAACCTATATTCAAAGTAGGTACATATTTGCGGAATGTATTACAGGAATATGGGAGCATGGTTGTACAACTTTGGATGCAGGAATATAGACTTCAAATTTTGTCCCTGTTTCGCAAAGTACTGGTCATTGCTCATAATAGCTATAAGTATTTATAGAGCTACTCAAAGGTGTAATAATAATTTCTCGGAATTAGATTTATTTTATATTACCCTTCCTCAATTAAAAACAAACCTTTATTCTAAAATTTATTTCATATATTTATTTATTTTTATCTAAGAATTACCAATAAAAGAGTTATCAAGTCTACCTGTGATCCTAGAGCGGGCAGTTACCTTGGCCAAAGAATTAGTTTGGCCATCCAAAGGGGCAATGCCGCCAGCAATATAGGAACTGTGCCTCGCTGCGGTGGTTTCGAAGACGTTTTAGATTTTTCTAGTTATTTATTTAGTTGTACATAGTTTATTTTAGGTTATATTTATAAAACAAATGTGGAAGGATATTGTTGGAAATTTATATTTAGAAGAAAACTATCATAGTTAAGTCGCAATAGCAGCTTTTGTGTTCTAAAATTGTGAATAAGCTACAAAATGGTGATTTACATATTTCATTATATACTCATATTATGGGTATCAAATGAAAGGGCTTGACTAGAACAATTATGTACATTATATTGAAAGTCGGGGGTTTTTTTAATTATTTATTTATAAAGTATGCAAAAAGCGCACATTTTTTATACTTAATGTCTTTTATTAGTTGTCAATAGTTCTAGTACTTATAAACGTTCATGTTTCCAAACTACCAGGCGTCTCGGGATGACTAACTTTATTTTTGGTATGAATTTTAGGCAAAATAATATAAAAAAATACCTTTTTTATTGGAATACGACGTTTAATGGAGAGGCACTTTCTAGTTTTAAATGAAGGTACGACAGAAATCACTAATGAATCAAATCTTGAATCTGCAGATCGAAGGTTCTGCTCCAGTGTATGGGCTCTGCTAGTGGCGTGCACTTCATACATGCACAAAAGCACTGCATACCCAAATTATTGGATATAACTCGTATTGGAGGGGAATTTTTTCCATTTTATGCCATGTACGTGCTTTATGCATACCCTGGTCAAAAACCCTGTGCACGCCACTGGGCTCTGCCAAGTATCAGCTTGATGCCTTGGATTCAGTGGATCGCCGTGCTAGACTCAACAGTGACCTAGCCAATAAAAAACTTCAGAGTTTGGAGCATTAGCACCAGGTTGCCTGCATAAAATATATTTCGGAGAGTGTGCTCAAGAACTGTTCTAGTTCTCCCCTCATATTTTTACCACCGAAACGATCTGCATCCCTACGTGGTCGATATACCGCGGAAACGACGAAGCGCATTGCATCTTCGTTTCTGATTCGCACCGTAAAGATCTGGTATGCCGTTCCAGCTTCCATTTTCCCCGGTAACTACAAAATGAGAACGTTCAAATCGAGAGTCAATAGGCATCTTCTAGTCAAGCGAGCTCCACCTTAGGCTGCATCATCACTTAAGTTAGGTGTGATTGCAGTCAAGCGCTCGCCTATAAACATTAAAAAAAACAGAATAAAGTTAGTTGAGTATCACTATAATTATATATAATTTCTGAATATCTACTTTAATAAAGTATTATTCTGTATTAGTAAGTAGGTAGTAGGTTTAAAAACAAAAAAAAAAATCATTAAAATAATTATTCAGTAGGTAGGCAAGTTTATTATCAAAATAAATAATTCATTAAAATATTAATGTCGGTAGTTAAACTACGTAGATATGATAATAATGGAAGATCATTATTTTTATTCAAGTGGGCTTCATCTCTTGAGACAGTAAAATATATAAAATTAATGTTTGGAAAAAAAACTAATATGGCCAGGATGGTGTCATTTTTTAATTAGAACAGCCTTTTCGAACCTTTACAATTTGTGTTACAGTAAACTTGCCTAAACCTTATTAAGGTAGGTATGCAAAAATAATAATCAAAGGTAGAGAACACATTTCTTTTTTTAGTATCGTACTCATAATCAACGTCGGTCTATCAACATCCCATGGCTCAGCACCTTTTCTCTAATAATGGTTTATCGCTTTACCCACCACGCTGCTCAAATACGGATTGGTGGACTTATGTTGAGTTATTGTAATTGTAGTTTTTATACCTAAACGAAGCCTACGTAATAAATAAATGTTTTAATTGGTAAAAATAGCTTGTTTTGTTAAGAAAAAAAAGTTCGTCAGCGACAGCTAAATTTGAGCGGTTTTTTGACAACTATGTATACCCACAACTTCGAGTCGCACAAGGTTTGTAACGTCGAGGGCTTGGGGCTGACTAATTAGAACAAAAAACGCGGGAACACACAAGTACGCTTGACAGTGAGGCAGAGACAAAGACCCCGCGTGCGCCCAAAAAGGTTTCATATCGCTCCGCCGAGCGCAAACCTTTCCATCTTTATTTACCTTGCTCTACGGTCGGTTTTACGGCAAACCGAAAACATTGGCTCGTAATATTTTTTTTAATTGTCAATCTATAAAGGCATATTCGTTTATACCAATCGTGCAAAAGTAAACTTTATTGTTTGGATCTAAAATTCGAATTTGTTTGGTGCGGGAAGATAATAAAGTCATTTCGGTGTCGTGCACGGTTGCGTACAGAAGCGCCATCGCGTCGATTGTCTCTGGCACGTCCGGGCGAAGAGGCCACAATCGATAGAGCACGGGCGTGCGTTGTAATGAATTTATTAAAGAACTAGTGCTTTCACGCCACTTTGATTGCGTTTTTATAGAGGGTTTTGTTACGTCGAGATATTTTTTTATTGTAATAAATGACGAATTGTTCTAAAGGGCGTTTGAATTCTACCAATCCGTATTGCGCCAGTGTGGTGGACTACGGCCTAAACCCTTCTCATTCTGAGAGAAGACCTGTGTCCTGTAGCTGTGGGTCAATCATCTGCATGATATAAAATGAAGAAAATCTCCAAAAAGAGTTATAAAACTTTTTTTTTAAATCCTAATTTTAAGAGATGATTCGCTGGGCGAATATACTCAGTGTTACATTACGTATAACTACATACAGTATTAGTACTACATACAGCAGTAGCCAGGACTGTCATCGAGAGAGGAATTATAAACTTAAGCATATGCATTGAAGAGTTATAAAAAGCCTACCCTTAAGTATTTATAACTCGTACTGGAGATTTTCTTCATTTTATATCATCTTTATACCCTGTGCATACCCTCTATGCACGCTGTGCCTAAGAAGATGCCCCATCTTATAGTAAATTCGAGAAACACTTCGCAAGTCATGCACGGAACACATCCAATAAAGTGCCACCTTGCCATGTGCCTTAAATTACACCGGAGATCACGCTTTTCAGACTGGAATACCGCAAAGCTGCTTGGCTGCAGAGCTAAGCATACAGCGATAGTTTTATCCACTGACCTTCTAATATTAATACTCTGGACTGTCGGTCCCTAATACAAATAATATTGAATAGAATAGAAAAAGTTTATTGCAACACAACACAATAGGAAAAACACAAGGAAAACAGTAATAGTACTTAGTGCTAGGGGTATATAAGGGTAAAATAGTTAATATAGTTCAAAATTTGTCCTCGCGTACCACTATCTACTAGAGTACTAGAGCACGGGTCTCTCTTGGAATAATATAAAAGAAGTATCCAGTAACTGGTGTAAACAGTAGGTATGTGCTGTCGCTTGTACCAGTAACATTTGCTATATATTAATGTTCTCAAAGGTGTGTGGAGTCCACCAGCCGCACTAGGCCAGCTTGGTGTACTAAGGCCTTAACCCCTTCTTATTGTGGGAGGACCCGTGCCCTGTAGTGGGCCGGTAATGGGTCGATATGATAACGATGATGATGAAGACTTACGTGAGTGTACTTGTACGTGAATAGATCCAGATTGCATGCAATGTAGGTATCTGGACATACACCTGCAATCCATCGATTGGAACGGATGGCCAAGAGACAGATTGGCCTATGTTTGGACACCTTTAGTACACGAATTCCAGCTAGGTTTTCTATGTACCCATACATTTTATGCTAATATAAGCTTTTAAGTATACCACAAGGATTCAACTAGTTTAAATCCATGATAAATAGTTATTATATTTAACACCCATAACCCCTAAACATTGAAAAATAGATTTATAAGAGGCGGCCGATGTCTTCCGATCTCTTAAGCACAATATTCGCGCTCTCGTATATTGTGCGAATAACACATACAGCAGAAAACAAAATAAAAAGTGTGTGAGCATATTATTTACCCTCAAAGGCCTAACATTCCCAGCGCCAACCTACTTACTATATCCTTTCACATTATTTTAAATCAAAGGCTACATTAAGGTCTTTGTGCAGCGCTACGTTCAGAAACAAAATCACAGCAACAATCCACATTAAACGATATGTCCTTTGTGTCTCGAGGAGGTTTTTCCATTGTTTCGAGGTATGCATAGTGTGGCCACACTTGCCGATATTCGTAGGATGTTCCCGCTCGTCACTCTACCGCGGCGAAGTATCTACGCAATTTGTTATCTCAATCTTATATTGTGGTTAAAGACGTTTATTTTCTCAGAAGAAATTACAATTCACTCAATGAGAATATTTACAACTATGTAGATAATATTAAAATGACAAACAACGCGACGACAAAACAATCAGAAATTGTATAAAAAACTTGAGGGTAAATTTATAAACACTTCATTCTGTCGTATATAGCCAGGACCGCACTCAGATTTTGTCAATTACCAAAGGTTTTAAGTATTTTCTTGAAAAAATTTAAATTTTGTTTTATTTTAATGACATAATTTATTATACATTAATGCTCCTTCGAAGCTTATGCTTTCTTACCGTAATTTGTTTGTATGTAAGTATACCTGTTTATTAAGGTACTTTAGTAGTTGAAGAGCTTTTTTATGACAGATCTTCTCTGGAGAACTACTGCCGCCAAGATTATTCCAGCCGTCAAGCATCACCGCAGTGTTTCACAGGGCGATAAAGTATTTCACGACAGGCTTGCGACAGGCGTAAAGCTTGCGGTCAAACGACACTTGTGTATTTTTTTTATATGCAAAAGTGACGTTTGACAGCAAAGCTGCAGATTTACGCCTTTCACAAGCCTGATGTGAGATACCTGATACGTTATAACCTTGCCGGTCTAAAAGCGTGGTTGCCGGTGTAATTACAGGCTTAACAGTTACACCTCAGGTTGATGGACACAGGATAGAAATATGTAGGAAGTATAAGTACCTTGTCGAATTCCAGCACGCACCTCCAACTTTTCTAAGTTATGTGCGTTCAAAGTAATTCAAATATCACTTGCTTCAACGGTGAAGGAAAACATCGTGAGGAAACCTGCATGCCTGAGAGTTCTACATAATATGTAGGCAAAGGCATGTGGAGTCCACCAATCCGCACTAGGCCAGCGTGGTGGACTACGGCCTTAACCCTTTGGAAGTTGTATATGGTCAATTTTGTGAACACTTCGTACGCGATGCAGGATCTTTGTGGCGCCACCTATTTTGGTAATATGCAGACCGCCACACCTTGCATGCCCTGCGAAGCATTGATTTCCCACTTAACATATTTGGTGTGTAATTATATCATCTAATATAGAAGCAGGGATAGTCTGCGCTACTGTTCGTTGATACTGTTGGTATTTTAAATAATGTACCAACAGTATCAACGAAATAATTTATTTAGATTGCTGCAATTAGCAATAAAATAAGAGATTCAGTATTCCAGCGCCTTCGTTCTAAGGTAAGTAAAAGCCACAGAGATTTCTAATAACATTGTCTCGTTAGTAGTAAAACCCAACCTCGTCGTCTAGACAGCACTGTGACAGTGTATAGAGGCTTTGTAGGTCCCTTAAAACTAAGGCCAGTAAGGGTCATCTCGCCCCGCGTTACGTGCACTCGCCTCACTAATTGTTTTTTTTTCTTTATCGCTCGTGTATCCGAGTTCCTTAAGGGAAGGCTTTTTATAACTCTTACAATGCCTAATCCTTTTTTATAAGTCATAGTGGATTTTTTTTTTATCATCTGCCCGCTTAGTGTATACCATGTGCCTACTCTGTATGTACGCCACTGGGTTGATATGATGATTATAACTGTAGACTGGGGCTCCGTTGTGGTAATTCCTCTAATTTTTTCTCCTGTAACAACACGTTAAGCCGTCGGTCGTTCAGGTGATAATAATCATGAAAGGGGCATTGCTCTAATTCTCTACGACACTGTCCCGTTGTTGGCAGCACGGAGCTGGCCACACACCGCACGCCATTAGCGGGCAACAATCGAAGCGCTGACAGATCGCGCGCCATTTTGCTCGAGTGGAAGAAACAACTGCGCGTTCGCCTTTGAGCCGAGCAAATATGTAATTGTTGTACACGACACTACAAGGGTCACGACATACCGCGCTTTTATCTGCATATCGCTGTAATAGCTTCGGTAGTAGGTTCCGGCGTTGAGCGACGGAGAGTAAGTATCGGAAACACCCTGGGTACCTATTGATATTTCATATAAGCACGGTAATAGCCTAGTGGGTGTAAGGACGTGTCAATGATACACCAGCGTTAGGCATGTACTGACTTTATTCTTATAACTATGCACCTCATACAATATTTATTATTAACCCACCCTCACATCATTCCCCTTAAAAATAAACTAAAAATTAACAATCACTCTCACCTTCCTCTTTCCAAAATTAATTAAATTACAAATCAATCAAATAATCATTTCATCACAAAATGCATTTGAGATTAATTAAATCGTAAAGATTTTAAAGACAAATTTACATTACATACTAATTTTTTCAGCAAAATTCTAGTGTAAAAATACAAAATCAATAAACACATTAACCTTATTACATCAATAACCTTATTTTTTATCCATGAATTTAAACTCAATATTGAACTTATATCAAATTTACCACATACATAATAATATTTTTCTTAACTATTATATTATGCACATTTTCGCCGTAAAGCTCCTTATTCCGAGCCAGACTGGTAGTTACGTAAACCCCCATCTATCCGGAGGCCTCACTGTCCTGCCAGAACGAGACACATAATTATTCTCTATCGTACCTGTACGCATATTTTGAGTTTGGTAAGGTTCTACGTTAACATCTGTATTTAAGCCTATATCGTCATACTCAAACCCATAGTGAAGCGTGTCTTGTCTTTCCGGCCTATCTACCGTAATATGTCGCCTGTTACGAACTAATTTTTTGCCTTTTGAATTTGTAACTTCATACGATCTATTATTCAAAACGCGGGTTATTGTACCTGGTATCCATCTTTTAATATTTAAATCATAAATCCTTACTTTTTGTCCTACAATTAATTTTTTTAAGTTTTTAGCATTCCGATCATAATAAAATTTTTGTTCGTCCTGTCTAGTTAATAATTTATGTCTTATGTTTTCGTGTACTTTTGGCTTTAACAATTTTTTTGATATGGGCAAAATGCTTCTTAACTTCCTACTCTGTAGTAACTCTGCCGGCGAAGGTAACTCTAACGATAATGGTGTATTTAAATATTCCAATATAGCTAAACGGTAATCAGACCCCGTTTCTTTAGTTTTAATCATTATATTTTTTACCGTCTGAATAGTACGTTCTACTTGTCCGTTCGATTGTGGATAGTGAGGCGAGGAAGTTACATGTTTGAATCCCCATTCCATAGCAAACTCTTTAAAGAAAGTTGAGTTATATTGGGGCCCGCAATCTGAAATCACCACAGTTGGAATTCCATAATGGCAAAAAATATTTTTTAAACATGTTATTATATGCATAGAATCAGTATACTGTAGTTCCACTATTTCAAAAAATTTACTATAGTAATCTACTATAATTAAATAATTGACACCCTTTAGTTGGAACAGGTCAGTGCCAACTTTAACCCACGGACTATCTGGAATTTCATGAGGCTGTAATTTTTCTTTTTGATTCAATTTCTTATGCGCGAGACAAACATCACAATCATTTATTACATTTACTATGTCATTATTAATGCCTGGCCAAAATATCGTTTCTCTAGCCCTTAACTTAGTTTTTTCCAACCCCATATGACCAATATGTACTCTACTTAACATTTCTTTTCGTAATGATTTGGGTACCACAACCCTTTCATTTTTCCAAATAAGACCATAAGCAAACGACAAATCCTCCTTATATTGCCAATATGGTTTCACTATATCCAACACAGCATTTTTTTCGACCGGCCAACCCTTTTTAATGTACTTTGACAGCTGTTTTAATTCACTATCATTCTCAGTGGATTTTTGTAACGCAGCAAACTGTGCGTTTTCAAAATATTGCGTAAGCGCCGATGCCGCATCCCGCGTGACGGCACACACCTCGTCATAAAGACTGTCTTGACTCGAGTGAACGGTCTCGGCAGGTTCATAAGCGCGCGATAATGCGTCGGCAATATAAAGGTGCTTGCCAGGCTTGTAGACTAACTTAAATGTATAGCGTTGCAAGCGTAACAACATTCTTTGTAAACGCCCAGGAGCATCTGTAATTGGTTTCTTTATTATACTTATGAGTGGCTTATGATCGGTTTCAATAATAACATTCGTTTTCCCATAAATGTACGCATAAAACTTCTCGCATGCAAACACACACGCAAACAGTTCTTTCTCAATTTGTGCATATCTCTGTTCAGCCTTAGTTAGCGCCTTGGACGCATAACATACCGGTAAATTATTTTGCATCAAGCACGCACCCAAGCCACTCTTACTCGCATCTACTGATATAACTATTGGTTTATTGACATCATAATATTGTAACACAGGGCGACTAGTCAAACAATGCTTAATATCCCGAAAACATTTCTCATGCCTTTCGTTCCAGTGCCAATCAGTTTCTTTTCTTAATAACTCTCGTAATGGAAGTACCTTATCCGATAGATTAGGAATAAAATTACCTATGTAATTAACTAAACCTAAAAATCTTTCCACATCCTTTTTATCATTAGGGATCGGCATTTTTGTAATCGCCCTGATATGACTGTCATCAGGATACAGGCCATTTTTTGTTATCCTGTGTCCTAAATATTTTATTTCTTCCAAACCAAACTTACATTTCTTTTCATTTAATTTTAAATTAATTTTCCTACATCTTTCTAACACTCTTCTTAACCTTTCATCATGTTCTTCTTTATTTCTACCATAAATTAGCAAGTCATCGATATACATGCACACTCCTTCTATGTCATCAAAATTTTCTATCATTTTTTTATGAAAGACTTCTGACGCTGAACAAATTCCATAAGGCATTCGCAAGAACTTGTATCTACCAAAAGGAGTGTTGAATGTGCAGTACAAACTACTCTGTGCATCTAAGGAGATATTCCAAAATCCTGAAGAAGCATCTAGCGTACTAAAATACCTAGCCCCTGATAGTCTCGATAGAATTTCATCCAAAGTCGGCAGTCTAAAATGTTCCCGTTTAATAACCATATTTAGTTCCTTGGGATCTAAGCATATACGCAGATCGCCATTAGGTTTTTTAACCACAGTAATACTGCTAACCCAGTCCGACGGCCCTTCAACCTTAGCAATAATTTTCTTAGTTTGCATTTCCTCTAACTTTTTCCTCACATCCTCCTTTAAAGCAAACGGTAATTTTCTAGGTGCATGCACCACAGGAATAGATCCCTCCTTTAAATGTATTTTATATTGACCCGGTAAGCACCCTATTCCTTGAAACACATCTTTAAAATTCGTTACAATATCCGGTTTGCAATCAACGGTTTGTATCGACATGACACGTCTCACTACGTCTAGTTCTGTGCAAGCATAACGTCCTAATATCGGTACAGACTGAACATCAGCTATCTTAAATTCGAGCATATAATTCTTTACTTTATAAATCACATTTAAATATATCTTCCCTACGACGCATATGCTTGCACCAGAATACCCATTTAATCTCGTGTGTGTTTTTAATAAACAATCCTGTGGTATTTGCAATTTTTTCAGATAATATAACGGTAAAACATTAACATCTGCCCCCGTATCTAATTTAAATTTAATCAACGTGCCACAAATATTTAAGCTAAGATTCCAATCACTGTTATTTAATGAATATATTACCTTATCATCAGAGTCCTCAATATAATTCACCCCACAAACTCGGGCAAAATGATTCATCCTTAAACACCGCGCACACTTTTGGCCATAGGCTGGGCACTCAAACTTTTTATGCACTATTCCACAATAACTACACTGATTATTCGAACCCGCAACCGAACGCCACTGGCTCGCGCCACGGCCTCTGGTCGGCAGGGGGCGCTCGCGCGGCCCAACAGCGCGCTGGCAACGCGACTCCGCGCGATCGCCGCGCCCTCCACTCCATCGCTCGAACTTCGCTGCGTCGTCGGGTACCTGGCTTCTTATTTGTCCTCGTGACGATGATATCTTCGACTTTACAAGTGCAACGTGATTTTGCATTTGTTTTACTTGATGAACATTATGCATATCTTCTCTTTCAGGCTTAATCTTCTCCGAATAGGTCCGGGATGCCACGGCAGCACGGCAAATATCCATCGCCTTTTTTAGTGACAGGTCATCCTCTCTTAATAACCGTTCACGAATGGCTGCACTTGAAACGCCACACACCAGCCGATCTTTGATCAGTTCGTCGTGCAAATCACGAAACTCACAATTTTGAGCTAATTTTCCCAACTCAAACACATACTGCTCGATAGTTTCGTTGTCACGTTGATCACGAATAAAAAATCTATGACGTTCAACCGTTACGTTTCTTTTTGTTTTGAATTGTTCATCCAACTTTTTCCATATGTTTTCAACAGTCGTGCATTTCTCTGGCAGTTGATCTAAAATTTCTCGACACTGCTCACCCACCACGTGCAATAAAATGTTCACCTGTATTTCCAATGATTTTTTATTTATTTCACACGCTTTACTGTATATTTCATAACTTCTTTTCCACTTGATCCATTTGTCATGAATGTTATTTGCGTCCGATGCATTTTTGTCAAAACAAAACGAAGACGGCGGCGTCAATATACTTTCCATGTTTCCAGAGTTTTCTACTTTAATGTTAATTTCCCGACTGCGCCATGTAAGGACGTGTCAATGATACACCAGCGTTAGGCATGTACTGACTTTATTCTTATAACTATGCACCTCATACAATATTTATTATTAACCCACCCTCACAGTGGGTAAGGCTTCGACTTCTCTTTTGATGGAACCGAGTTCGATCCCCGACACGTACTTTAACTTTTCTCAGTTATGTCAATTTATAAATCAAGCAATTAAAAATTATGACGGCCTCCACTCTGTTAAGTTAAGTTGGAGGCCCCGGGTTCAGTTACCGGGACGGTCAATTTGGGAATTTATAATTTCAGAATTTTCTTTGGTCTGGTCTGGTTTTGGCTGCGGCTAAGCGATTTAGTTTTCCGGTGCAAAGTCGCGTAGAAACCAATTAGGGGTATGACTACCATACTCCCTAACAGGCTAGCCCGCTACCATATTAGATTGCATCATCACTTACTTATTTTATATATGTACTGTTTTTGTAATTTTTGTAATTATTAATATAATATGTATATTCTTTGAGTTTTTTGCACCGCTATAAGGATTCATATGTGAGCCAATTCCTCATAATGGTTGCCTGGAAGAAATCACTATAAGTGATAAGGCCGCCTTTGTTACACAGATTTAATTGTACCTTTGTTGTTTTTGTCTCTCTTTTTTTTTTTTTTTTCTTGTGTGCAATAAAGTATTTTTGATTTGATTTGATTTACCACCAGGTGAGATTGCAGTCAACAGCTAACTTGTAGTGAAATAAAGAAAAGCACTTTGAGAAAGCATTAATTTGCCGAAGCGCATATAGATTGTTTCTACACGATCATGCGAAAACGGTGTACATCCTTGGTGCGCAGGGTTATGGCTAGTTCCAACGGCCTTCTAAGGGTACTTGCTGGCAGGACTGATTGTCAGTACCTGTGCCATTGCTGCATGGTACACGTGCTTTCCAATCGGGCATGCTCGAAGGGTTTTATATAAACTATTTCCTTAGGCTAAGTTTACTAACAACTTTACTTAATTTTAACTTTGTATTTTACTAACCATTTATGATCCAAGTCGGTCGAAATAAATGATTTCTTTTTTTTTTTTAATTTTATTAACGTTGAAGGAAAATATCGTGAGGAAACCTGCATGCCTGAGAGTTATGCACAACGTTCTGCAGCGTTTGAAGTCGACCAATCCACACTGGGCCAGCGTTGTGGTATAGGCTACGGCCTACGGCCTACACCCTTCTCAATCTGAGAGGAGATCCCTGGCCTGTAGTGGCCCGGCAAGTGATGATAATGGGAAAGTTTTACATAGGTACCTAAAACAAATTGTGGTGATTGCTTGGAAGCTTTCATCTCTCACAAGATAGAAAAATGAATGTTAAATTGCAAATTGTTGATGCTGATTGAACTGTGAGGCATGCTTTTTCCATTACAACGTTTTACTACATAAACAATACCTGGCCATAAATTCTTAAAAACTTTGGGTTATTTTAAGTTATTTTATTGTAATCAATGCAGATTATATTGCCCTAACTACGAATGAATGACAACGACAAACGTTTGCACGCCAATCTTGGCAGGATATGTGACACTTATAGTCATTGAGAGATAAATTTAAAGATTTTAAAATAATGACAGTGTATAGTCAGTCTAAGTCCGGCTAAGTTTGTTCTGGGCTTCTTCTTAGACCAGGACGCGTTTGGAACCCTCGTAGCTTTAGTTTTAAGTTTACGAATGTGGTTATAGCCATCATCTCACTACTGTGTAATTCTTATGTACGCATAAAAAGTGCCACCTATGGGCCTACAAAGATATTTTTGACTTTGACTTAAAAATTAATTTATACCTATGTAAACATGTTGCATGTACCATATTCAAGCAAAATAAAAATTTATTGATTGAAAATATACGACTTTTATGCAATTTTCTTACCCCCTTTTCCTCCTATTAATCGGGACCGTGCCGTGTTCGGTATTTACTACTACAGTTGCAGTTTTCCTTTTACGTTCCTGATCCTCAGATGCTTATGGATTGACAGCCAAATGGCGCAGTGCGTAGCATCCCTGCTTTCTGAGTCTAAGGCCGTGGGTTCTATTCCCCCTATTACAAAGTTTGTGTGATGAACATGAATGTTTTTCAGCGTCTGGGTGTTTATCTGTATATTATAAGTATTTATGTATATTATATTCATAAAAATATACATCAGTTATCTTAGTTCCCATATCGCAAGCTATGCTTACTTTTGGGCTATATGGCGATGTGTAGGTATATGTATTTGTATAGTAGGTATATTTATTTATTTATTTATGGATCCCATATTTCTTTATAAACCAAAGGTCGTTCGTTATTTGTTTCAGAATCGAGTCTTTGGATTCTTTTGATGTTGGAGTCGCAGGTGGAGCCCCAGAGCTGTAATCTGGATGCCCAAATGGGTTTGAGTGCTGTTTTGTACTTATACTTATCAGGAGTTTGTTTTCTGCAATCAGCTTAGAGTTTCTAGCAAGCAACAGAGTCCTCGATATTTTAGCGGCTCGTCCCGCTACGTTTGGATGTAATACAATACCTAAAATAATTTTGTAAACGATTATTGAAAATTTAAAATAATATTAAAATAAAAATAAAATGTTCCTATTAAACACATAACAAGACAAAAAGCGTGTGTCTCACTAAATATCCCCGGCCCGGTGCCACCTGTCATGGCGGCCAGCGCTTGTCAAAATAAAACGCACCTCAAATCCCAATGGCGTTGGATTAAAATAAAAGTCATTTCGGTGAAGTGATGATTCGACAAGTCGTTCACATTGTGGCACCGATTAGGAATCCGTCACTGGATTGTGATTATTTGTATTGTGTACGGTGCAATGTACATTAAACCTCATTATCAACATTTTTTTTGTTATCACCTTCTCACTTAGTCATTTTTTCAAAATTATTGAGGCTGCAGATGATGATCTTATATGTAAATATGTATTATTTATACTATTTATTTGTACACTACATCAAATACAAAATAATAAAAAAAAAAAGAACAGACACTTCCAGTACGTAAGGATACAAAAGGCGGCTTTATCGCTAAGTAGCGATCTCTGCCAGGCATCTTTAGTACTTGTAAAACTTTCCAAATTCCGGGTTACCCGGGCATCTAACAAAGCCAACGAGGGACATGTCGTGGTGGTTTTTAGTTTGGGTATACCCCCTTTAGAGGGCGGAGTCCCACATAACCAACGTCATGCCTATGGGTCGGAGGCAGCACTAAAGCTTTTCCAACACGCCAAAATAAAAGTATTAGGAAAAGTATAAAAGTATATTTGACGGCCGATTGGCGCAGTGGTCAGCGACCCTGCTTTCTGAGTCCAAGGCCGTGGGTTCGATTCCCACAACTGGACAAAGGTTGTTTGTCTATATATTCAGTGGCGTGCATAGGGGTTTTAACCAGGGTAGGCATAGAGCAGGAAGATCGAAAAAAATAAAAAAAATCTTCTATATAAGTTGTATGAAATTTTTAGGGTAGGCAGTGCATTTGTGCATATACGAAGTGCCCGCATCTGTGTATATTATAAGTATTTATGTATATTGTTCATAAAAATATTCATCAGTCATCTTGGTACCCATAACACAAGCTACGCTTACTTTGGGGCTAGATGGCGATGTTTGTGTTGTCGTAGTATATTTATTTATTTAGAAAAAACGAAAACGTGGGTTACACTGTTACAAACATACGTACAGAGCCCGATTAAGCAAGCGCGGAGCCCTTGATCTGCTATGGGTTCTCAAGTATAAAGTGGTAAAAATACAATTCAATACTCTACTAGTATAAACGTATCTTAAATACAATACGTATTTACTATCTATAGGTTACAATTTTGTGGGTAATTAATAATTTAGTTAACTACTATAGGCGATGTCCGTGTGCGTGTTCGTGTGCGTGGGCGTGTCTGTCTGTCAGTCAGTCAGTCAGGCAGGCAGAGATGAGCGGTATTAAATATGCGGGGCCCCCTTTCGCGTGGACCTGTTAGCAATTACTACTCTTGCTTCGTGGTTAATCCGGCACTGCATACGTAGGATAATGTTTTACAATGTACGGGACCAAAGCCCGTGTATGTTTCCGCTGGTGGTCGAGGCGTTTCGCCTCGTGACGGACAGACGCACATCCGAGTGTTAATGAGACGTCAGCGAGGCGGACGAGCCACCGTGACTCGACGCATTCTCCCCGAGGCAGAACTAAAAAAGCGTGCAACTTTGCATGACAGCAGTGTAGTATTTCGGTGATCTATCGCGAAGAAACCTTTCATATTTGTACTTACGGCTGTACGATTTTGATGAAATTTGCTATTAAGGACAAAAATTCAAAATTCAAAAATTTTTTTTTTCAAGTTTGACTAGTTTATAAGCACTTTTAAAAGGTCAAGTCGAAGTCTGTTTGCAGAGCCTCTACCACCGGTAAGCTCGGTACTGTTTAACACAATAATGACACTAATTGTAGATAACAATATATAAGGTACATATACCTACAACGACTGTAGACACATCGCCTTCTAGCCCCAAAGTCAGCGTAGCTTGTGTTATGGGTAGGTACTAAGCATCAAAACCACTCCACTTTAGTAGTGTTTCTCGAACAAGCGGTTAGTTTTAGCAGGTGACATTAATTATTATACCTCTGTTACGATAAAATGAGGAAAATGGGAAAATTTTGTGAGCTAGCAACGTTCTGCGAGACGTACTACGGGCGTATTTTCTGTTCTTGGTCACATTGCACGGAATGCAATAATGTCAGAATGAGGAGTCTGTATGTGAGGTCGCAACCAATATATATGTACCTATAACTATACCTAGTTAGATACTAGTATGAAAACTCTGTTTAATGACATTTATTTCACAAAATGAACAAAATACTTCACTTACGAGTACCTACATCGAGAATACAATAATATTTCTAAAACATCATCATCATCATATAAACCCATTGCCGGTCCACTACAGAGCACGGGTCTCCCCCCACAATTAGAAGGGGTTAAGGCCGTAGTCCACAACGCTGGCCCAGTGCGGATTGGTGGAATCCACACACCTATGAGAACATTATGCAGAACTCTCAGGCATGCAGGTTTCCTCACGAGGTTTCACTCTACCGTTGAAGCAAGTGATATTTTTAATTGCTTAAAACGCACATAACTCAGAAAAGTTAGAGGTGAGTGCTGGGATTCGAACTCGGCCCCCCGAAAGTGAAGTCGGAGTCTTACACACAAGACTATCACCGCTTTATATTTAAAAAAAAGTAAATACATAATCTCACAGTGCGTTACAAATATAAGTAACTACAGTAAAAAGTAGAGTAAAGTAAAGGTGGTATAAGAAAAACTTTGCGAGCGATACTACAAATAGTTTTATAAGGGAAAGTTTACTTTAACTTAACTGCACGGTATTTGTGCATGTTCAATAACACGTAAATGACTGAAAAAATGAATGTTAAACATGCTTAATGTTGGCACCTATCGAGTGGCACATTGCACATGGCGCACGGCACATGGCACATCGGAGCGGCACATAATGCTAAGCCCACAAAAGCCCACAGCGGCTCCCGGGTGTTCAATGGTTCACTCAGCACTCGAATCAAGGGCCTGGGAGATTACGAAACAATGGACTTTTCCGAAATACATAATAATGCGTCGCGTCAAATGACGGTTTGCTCGAGCTTAGAGGTCCCCGGACAAATGCTTTTTAAGGGTCCTTTTTTAACCGTGCTGGCGTATCAAAAGAAGAGTTATGTATTTCACAGTATTTTTAAGGAGAACCTTTTTCTAACCTGTTTTATAATGTGAACAATTTGTTAGTAAAAAGTATGGTTTTTTTTTGTCTAATGTGATTTTATTTTTATTTAAAGCATGGTTTTTTAATTTTTAATTTAATTGTAGGTCTCAATCTTTTTGAGGTTATGAATGAATGAATACACTTTTATTGTACACCAAAGAAAAAAAAAGTAGTTACAAAGATATAAATACATATCAAGAGAGTAAGTACAAATACCTAATTCTCTACCATAGAGGGTTGTCTGGAGGAGATCGCTTAAAGCGATAAGACCGCCTTTGCGCATCTTATATTTATCATATATATTTTTTATTGTTTTGTTATTTCTTGTTTTCGCTTTTAATTTGTGCAATAAAGACTTTATCTATCTATCTATCTACAATTTGGTGGCTGGTTATGCAACACCTTTTATATTCTAATCACAAATATTCTATTTACAAAACTAAAATCTAACTATACATGGATGGGTACATTCTAAAATTAATTTATATAAAAATACTAGCTAATACCCGCGACTTCGTTTGCAAAAAACCTTAGTCCACTAAGTTTTTTTATTCGCGGTAACTCTTTCATTTCCCTACCATAGTAGCCTATGGTCTTTTCCATGTCAAAGGCTACATGCATGCCAAATTTCATCCAAATCCGTGCAGCCGTTTTTGCGTGATTGATTTACAAACATCAACACTTTCACATTTATAATATTAGTAAGAAGTACGATTAAAATACAAGCTGTTGCCCAGGGAATCGTTTGTTTTCCTAGAATAAAGAATAGGTAGTTAGGTATTTTCCATCCTTTCAACCAAACCAATGCCAAAAATCCCGGTGATTGGTTGTTTATTCAGGCCATGAATTGAAAACAAACAAACAAACATACTTTCGCATTTCAGAAAGCATCATAAATATTGAATAATTTTGAAACTTCTTTCTATTTACATACATCCACATCACATTGTGTGAAATATTTATAATAAAGCGGTGTGAAATAAAGCGATGATAGCGCAGTGGGTCTGAGCTTGACTTTACTTTCAGTTGGCCGAGTTCGAACCTCTAACTTTTCTAAGCTATGTACGTTTTAAGTAATCAAAAATATCACTTGCTTGAACGGCAAGGAAAACATCGTGAGGTAACCTGATGCCTGAGAGTTCTACATAATGTTCTCAAAGGTAAGTGCAGTTCACCAATCGGCACTGAGCCAGCGTGTTGGACTACGGCCTTAAGCCCTTCTCATTGCGGGAAGAGACCCGTGTCCTGTAGTCATCTGGTAATGAGTCGATTTGAAGAATGAAGGGTAATGGATTTTTCTATCGAGACCTCCATCCATATTTGTACCAGCCCGGAGTTCGGAACATGGCGTTGCTTCACCCTTGTGCGTCGGGAAGAACGTTAAGCTGCCCGTCGGTCCTGCGCCATATTTACACGCTTCTTGGCGCAGTGGGCAGCGACCCTGCCATTTGAGCCCAAGGCCCAAATAATTTATATATATATCTCTTTTCGGTCGTGTCCGATCTGCCGTCCAACGAACTACGAGTGAGGGAATAGAGAGTGTTTGTAATATCTTCAGTGTAGTTGGACAAATCTATCTTGAGATTGAACAGCGTTGCCAAAATCGGTCAGGTTTTTTTTTAACAACAAGTTACTTAACCCTTGACCATCTCACCAGGTGGTAAGTGGTGATGCAATCTGAGATGGTAGCTGGCTAACCTTCTAGGGAGTATGGCAGTTATATTTAACCCATAGGTGCTCCTAATCCGTTTCTACACATCTTAACAAAAAGGAATGCCAAATCGCCGTGCGGTACGTCTTTGTCGGTAGTTTGGTAACTAGCCACGGCCGAAGCCTCCCATCGTACCAGACCAGGAAAAATGATGAAATTGTAAATTCTGAAATTACCGGGACATCCCAATTGAAATGACGACGCTCACTACTGAGCCAGAGAGGTCTAAATTTGTACGAGAATCCCAAGTGTCCAGCAGAAGTCAGGATCAGCAAAAAGCTCTAATTATAATATGGGAGCTTGTGAGTGCGGAACCCTTATAAATTTGCCTCAGTAATTGCAACACATGGATGGGTTTTCGAGATTTTTTTGGGTCCGCGTTCAAGTGGATTTCGCCGGTATGCCGCGCGAATTATTAAAAGTATTAAATAAAAATGTGTTTTATATGTGGCCAGTAGGTAGATAGTTTTTTTTTAATATATTAAGTATTGAAGGTAAGATGATGCAGCGTAAGGTCTGTGGAAAGTTGTAGAAATATTTGAAAAGCATTTTAAACATAATAAGAGCTGTGGCCTGTTTACTAAATGGGCGGTTCCAAGTTCGATTCTTGGCAAGGGCAGCTTTTATGAATTCCAACCGGTCTGGTCAGGCTTCGGCCGCGGGTAGTAACCACCCAGCCGAAAAAGACGTGCCGCCAAGCGATATAGCGTTTCCGTACGATGCGGTGTAGGTATAGGTTTAGAATAACTGCCATAGCCTTTACAGATTAGCCCGCTATCATCTTATTGCTATATTGCTCTAACCAGGTTGCTTCTTTAATCGTTTTTAAAGGACAATGTGAGATGGTGATAACAAAAAAAAAGCTAAGTTTCTTGTGGGCTTCTTAGACCAGGGCGCGTTTGGAACCCTCGTACCTTTAGTTTTAAGTAGACGAATTTATTTATCGCCATAAACACACTCCTATGTCATATTTTACATGTAATGTACGTATCAAAAGTGCCATCTATGTGCCTATTTGAATAAGGAAATATTTGACTTTGACTTTGACTTAGACTGCATCATAACTTACCAGTCTTACTACCCTTATGATGATGATTCCCGTAATTGTTTACAATTCCGTTGTACCTATTAAGTACCAACATATTATATGCTTTTAGAGCTTTAATCCTAAATATCGTGATTCTTTATCTGGATTTGAACCCTATTGGCTGTGAGCACGTGCACACACCTCTTACCACGCTGTTACAGCTAAGATACATAATTGGCTCTTAAATATCCTTACAACAACATTACATTAACAAACGCTACGAAAATATATCATTATCTAATCATAATGATGGTATCGCAGCAGAATCAACATTGCACAAAAACTATTTAAAAACCGGTAGCGATACAAAAACGTATCCAATGAATTACCTCACCCTCCACGATAAAATCTAACCAACCGCACGACAAAGGAATTAGTCAAAATAATACAAAAAAATAAAGTTACACAATAGCTTTTGAACGCGCTGTGGGCAAAATTGTTACTAAAGTGTAGCAACATCTGGCCAGAGGGGAGACTACTAAAAACAAAACGCCATAAAACAACATTTACAATCTAAATTTGAACTTTAGCACTTACACACAAAGCCTTATTTCGAATGCAACTGAAGAGCAATTAGGACGTTTTAAAATTCGAAGGTGCGTGTTAACGCCATTACTGTCAAATTGTAAGCCAATCAGTGAGAAGCGATGCGGACCAATCAGTGCGCGCGCGGTGCGTGCCCTGAATGCCAAATTTGGGCGGAAACTGTAACAATTTGTAAGTTTTTTACGGTTTTAAGTGGCATGGGGCAACTAACAATGTTTGGAAGCGATTATTTGCAGGCAAATGAAGACTCGTTATCTTGGGCGTATGTCATGGTGAAAAGGGAAGCCGGAAGGTTCGATAAAAACGTTACGATTTAGGACTTTCCCTTCATCAGTCGCTTGGTACTGGTAAAAACACTTATACCCGTTTTCACTAACGATGGACGTGGCAATGCCTAAAATACCTAATCAAAAAAGATTCCTTTGAAGACATTTACCTTTCACGAATCGATTTTCAGTCATACTACCTTACTTGTCTATGGTTCTTGCCACAAGATGTGGTATTTCTCATTTTTCGCATAGATTAATGGTTATTAAAAAATTAAAACGTGTGTGTAGATATGTAGAGACCTACACGCGTTATAAGTTATGCTTCTTTGGCGTAGCAAGATAAAAATCTTTTCAAAAATTGTATCTTTCGCCTTATTCTATTCAATTATTAGTTTCGTTTGTAGAATAAACAACACTAATATTTGAAAAAAGGTACTTACTACATTCAAAGTTATTTTTGTAATGCATTTTTCTTGTTAAATAAAGTTTATTTAAATATCACAACAAAATATTTATACATACTTAATCAAAGAAATTGACATAATAAACACAATTAAATTTGGAATACCTATAGACTCATTATCGGACAATTAAGTTTCACTCAACATTAAAATTTGAGATTTTGTACGATTTAATCAATTAAATCACCGGAAGAAGGACTTTGACAGAGCAGGAAGTGTGTACTTACACTGTCAAACCTTAGAGCAAACTTCAGGTTGTCGGTTTTCAGTGACGGTGTGCGCGCGCATCAAAAAAATTTACTCTCATCATTTTTTCCTAACGTGCCAAAAGAAGTATAACTTCAAAAACTAATTATTTTAACCATCTGTCAAGTATCACTTTAAGAGTCCCCTAAACTTTACGATCCGCTCAAAACGGTGTCGTAAATGTTTTTTTACCTAACCTCGTTAGACATCACATAAGACTTCGTAAACGTTTTTTCTCTCTAGAAATAGCCTTTATGTATCACTAGGCTAGGCTAGGCTAGATTAAGGCGATTCCTCGGTTTAGTGAAAACTGGCATCACCCGCTATTTAGATTGCTACAGAGTTTATATCAGGCCAGACCTTATAATAAGTGAGTTTGTAAGACCTTCCTGGTACAGCAATGAGCACTGCTGACTTTTAAGTATGAGGGCTCGGTTTTAATCCCCGATAGGAGGGGGTAATTTGGGTAGGTACCTATTATAATTTCAGAATTTTCTCTGGTCTGATGTCGTAGGCTCCGGTGGTTCAGCTGGTTACAACACTTCCAACAAACACTTTCGGCAGCGTTCCGGTACGTATGTCGATGAGGGGTTGGTATTGGTGACTACCATAACCCTAACAGGTTAGCCCGCATCCATCTGAGAATGCATCAGGGTAGGTACCACCAGGTGTTATTGCAGTCAAGGGCCAAATGTAGAGACAAAACATAGGTACCTTGAAGAAGGTATAAAAGCCAGGCCTCCTACGAAGTCCTATGTTAGGGTAGACATATATAGATAGTATAAATCAACGCTACATTGCTTTTGTATAGATTATAGTCATAATTATTAATTCCTCTTTCCAAGAATCTGTAAATTACCTCCTAATGAAAACGTAGGTATGAATTTTCAGGTAACAAAGCTTTTATAAAAAGGTATGTCGCAGTAGGGCAAATCGCGTCTGCGAAAATTCTTGCGAAAGACCGGATGGTTAATTGGAAATTGTGGAAGATTCTTGCATTCCTTCCAAAACAAAATCTAAATTTAGTTTACGGTACAAAAAATGTTCAGCGCACTTAGGTTTTACCTACTGGGATATCCAAAAATTTTCTTATCTTATTATAATACTTACAAGCTTGCATCAATTTTAAGCCATTTTAAGCATAATTATAAGGCCGCTTTTTAGTTGGTATGGTATAAAATCGTCGACCATCTTTCACCCTCTACCAAATGAACTCTGCTGAATACCAAAATAAAAAGTACCCTATGTCCTACCTACAATATGAACTCAAATCAAGCAATGATTTGAATTCATTCAGTTTTACAGCGTGATGCACGGCCAAGATACAGAGACACAAAAATGAAAAAAAAAATAGTTTTGGCTTCAGTATCGAATACAGAGTGCCATTAAAAAAAATGTCAAGACATCTTCAACGAATTTGAAACATAATTCGACTTATTAACTTTAACTTATTGTGTTGTCATCGACGTAGATAAAGATAACGATACCATATTATTGCATAGCTAAAGCCCGCCAACCCACTTTTGAGCAGCGTGGTAGATCTATGCTATAAAACCCTCTCTCCTATGAAAAAGGATGCCTGTTCCTAGCTGTGGTGCGTTCATAGGCTAAATTATCATCATCGGTATCAACCTTTCCGACCCAATACAAGTCACTGGTTTCCTCTCAGTATTGGAAGGATTCAGGCCACCAAGGTGGCAAAGTTTGTACGAATAGACTGGTAGACTTCACGCGCCTTTAAAAACATTTTTGAGAACTCTCAGCCGGTTTCCGTGAAGCCATTGAAACCATTGAAGCAACTGGTATTTAATGCTTGAAACGCACATAGCTCGGAAAAGTAAGAGGTGCGTGCCGGAGATCAAACTCGGTCCCCTCAAAAGGGAAGCCGTAGACTTAGCACTAGGCTACGACAGCTTTTTAATAAGGATAATATTTACTAATTACAAGTATTTAGATACCTATTATAGCACTTACTTAGGTATTTAAACCTTACATATACCTATATTTAAAGATAGGTTTATGTAATACCTATCTAAAGGAAATTTGTTATCAAAATATAGTAACTTGCTTACATAAGATGGATACTCGAACTAAACAATTGTTTACTAATACCTAACTAAATCTCAAAAGTGTCGATGGACCATTCAAGAATACAATTCTCTTGACAGCCGATTAACCACGTCGAAAGCACCTCGACGTTCTCAAGCACGCCGCTACTCACGACCACTCATTCCATCAAAATCATTTTCCCATCGAATCGGGAATTGCGCATTCACACTCCGTCGACTCCAGTCATTTAAAGTCTTTCGGTCTTGCCATCGGACACTCAAGATTACAATAAAGAAGTCAAATTCATCTGTCAAACGGAATTTGAATTTGGAACACACACCGCGACGGCGCCCCGTGACGTCCATTATTCGTCTGTGGTGACGCCATTCTACGTCACGCGGACGCAGCATGACGGCCGGCCTCACGCTGACTTATCGCCTGCTTCCCGCCTTTTCACGCTCATTAGGACAAACGATTTACGTCACAATAAGGGTTTGTCTTTGACATTAGCACGGTGAAGTGCACATTCTAGATCGCGTTTATGGGAAGTGAACTTGGCGGTGGTTCGCGAGTCGCGAGTTTTCACGCGCGAAATGTATCGTGTGAATTCGTGGATATCGCGATTTGGGGAATGACTCATTTATATACGAATAACTCTGAATGGATATAAGCTATTATTGTCCTGAGTCTATAGGTGCTTAAATCTGTTAAGGTCCTTTACAAAATATCTACTTAATTATACCTTCTTATTTATTCTTTGGAAGATTTGCATGCCTGAAAGTTCTATATAGTGTAGGTGCTGTAAGGCTTGTTAATTCTACAAATCTGCACATCGGCCTTAAGCCGTCAACACTAGGTATGTACAAAACCCTTCGCATACTGAGGGTAGACCAGTGCCCTGTAGTATTTATTTTTTTATTTATTACGAAGCCAACGTGCATACAACCCATCTTAATATATGTACACATTTGAAAATTGCTTTATAATGTTGTACACTCTACTTAAAGGCTAATTCAACATGCATAACACAAAAGACAGTCTTTATTTGCAACCAAATTTTGTTATATTTAGCCGGTTAACAAAAAAAAAAGCTTTAATAGGTTTACTTATATGGGTTATAACAAAGAAAAAGAAAATGACGAAGAAAAATTACCAACTATCATGCAGTACCTAGGTACTTACTTTGAAAAGTTTTTATGACTTCTTTTTTTAAACACGGGGCGGAGTGTCGAAAAATATCCAAGCCAGTAACAACTAAGTATTCTACACAATGCAGCGGATCTGCCTAGATTTGATCTAGTAATTCTAGGCCTGAACGTTAGCTAGTTCTGGCCGGTAATGGGTTGATGCTGAATATGACACTTAGTGATGTCCAGCAAATAGCTCGGAGAACGGATGGACGTTGGGGTCCCAAGGTGCTGGAATGGCGGCCCCGACTGGTAAGCGCAGTGTTGGTCGACCCCCAACGAGGTGGTGGGGAGCCGCTGGACACAAACAAGATTTTAAGTGTCTTAGCTGAGTTCTTCACAATAGAACCAACCTTCATAGCCGACAGTAGGTTCGCAATCTAATCGTAAAATCGATTGATTAAGTGAAAGGACATCCAATATCTTCTCTAGGGAAACTTCTGGTCTTGGTTGATTTCATGGCTAGATAGGAGAAACCAACTTTGGCGGGTAGATACTATTACTACTTATTCGATATAGCTTGATCTGGAAGCCATCAATGCCTACAATCCGTCCCACAGCGATTTACAAGTTCTGCAGTTCACCGGCACTTGAGAGCGTGTTCTTACTTATCTGACCGTCAGTTTATGTACAGAATTAAAAGCCTTTTATCCCAAACGGTATAAATTGAAAAAAAAAAAAAATGTCTTAAAAATAGAAGTTTAATAAACACATTTGAATAATTTAAATGGACCAATAAAACAAAATCAGTAGCAAACTTCCGTGGAGAAATTAATAATGGTCTATTTAATCGCCTACCTGGACAAAAAAATCTTAAAAATGCCCCGTTAAGTTCGAACCTCATTCATTTCTCGAGTGGCCTCCAGCCAGTACGCAGGGCCCCTAATTTCCTTTCATCTCTACAATTTAGAACCTTCGATTGTGGCGCAAAAAAAAAGAAATTAAAAAACTATTGATTGAGCACAAAAAGCGCGCCACTTCAGAAGCGCTTTGTCCGCCATATTGAAAAATCTGTTTAACGTTGACAGCCGTTACGTTACATGTGTAAAATGCGGACCATATACTTACTTTAAATATTAACTACCGCTAAGGATAACAAAAATAACTCTTTGTCTATTACCTACCTATAAAGGTACCTAACTTTCAAAAATAGGTGAAAGAAGAGAATAAAAAAACATACATTTATGAATGAATGAAATCCCCGTGTTATTTTATTATTTTATTTTATCGTGGTTTTTTTCTATTTTCACAACATACTTCTTTGATTGTTTTTTTTTGTATGTATAGGTAGTTATCTGTCGCGTACTCGAAAGTCGAAATAAGATGTTCCGATACTTTAGATTTAACGTTTCCAAAACATTGTTTATTACATACACACCCATATAATTTGTGAGGCACGCATTTGTTTGTATAAATATTATAATAATTACTTTACATTTTAAAAACTGCATGTACCAACATTCTTGTGAATAAATTATTACTATTATTATTATTATTATTGTTGTAGATCTGTTTGTACTTCGTGGATGAGAGCTTACCTTTCACGGATAGGTACTTTTTAACAACTGATAGCATATCTAGTAGGTATTATTTAACAAACTCTCCGCTAATTTCCACTGGAACTAATTCAATCGTTAAATTATTGAGACTTTTTTCCCGCAGATCAACTGCTCTAAATCTCGTTGAGTCGAAATCCTGTTACAAATAGTTGTATTAAGGATATTGATAACGCGAAGAATTTGCTGATGCAGATACGATTAAATCAAAAGATGAATTTGATCTTTTTATAATAAGAGGACTTCGGCTAATTGAGCAAAAAGGTTTTCCTGCTTGGCGAAGCTACAACATTGAGACTAAATATATATACTTATACCTACTAGCGGACCCCAGCGCCATCTGTCGGGCTAATTTGTGAATCTAAACCATCCAGGGTGCCACCCAAACGTATACCAAAAAATTCATAAAAATCGGTCCAGCCGTCTAGGAGTTCAGTGACATAAACACGAACACAAGAAATGTATATATAAGATTATAAAGTTGTATTGAAAGACCATCTGCTATAAAAATCAGATTTTCGTTAATTTTTCATTCGGTATAGTAAGCTTTTCCCTACCATTAAAGTCTAGTCATCCAACTTAGGTAAGTACAACCGATATGGACCGACCGAAACGATACACTTTGCAAGGAACACGTCCTGCAACTTGCCGCCCTGCGCGCTCCCACAATGAGAAGGGTGTAGGCCGGCCGGTTTACTATTTTTTTTATTTGAATTCATTTTCGAAATAACCTTTACTAGTAGGTCACTTTAAATACAATAAAAAAAATGAGGATTGTTGGACTTCACACGCCTTTGAGAACATTATAACTCTCAAGCATGCAGGTTTCCTTACGATGTTTTCCAACACCATTAAAACATAGCATAGCTTATATTTTAATTACTTAAAACGCACACAATTTAGAAAATTTACAAATGCGTGTTGGGATTCGAGCTTGGTCCCCGAAAGTGAAGCCGAAGTCCAAACCACCCGTCTATCACCGACTGTAGGTCACTAGGTGAAATAGGTATCAGAACCACAATATGTCATTATTTTGCAGTAATACTTAATCTCCAAAATCTTCAGGAATGAAAACTAAAAGGATCTTTTTGTAAAACTACCCACTCAAAAGCGTAAAACAATTTTTTTGACAAAAAATCTTGGTTAAACAACTAAAAAGCAATAAATAATATTTTCACCAACAATTTCAAGTTGGTGCTAAGTAAAATGTGGAAAATTATTAGTTACTTTCCTTGTTAGACACTATAAAGAAGAATACCTTGAACAAAGTATATTCATACTTAGTAATTTTACATTTTACGACTCAAAAATGTTGTAGGAAATATTTAATGCAAGCTTTTTAGTTGTTTTTTTTGTGTTAATAATTTTAAATATGCGATTAGAAATAAAAGAGGATATAGGGTTTCATCGAGATTTTATTTATCTGAATTAAGGAATATAATATAAAGTCTC
Source organism: Pararge aegeria (assembly GCF_905163445.1). Lineage (NCBI taxonomy): Eukaryota > Metazoa > Arthropoda > Insecta > Lepidoptera > Nymphalidae > Pararge > Pararge aegeria. The sequence continues at coordinate 15,793,285 of NC_053198.1, forward strand.
AAAATAATAATTATACACAGTGTAAAACAATCAGTCAATTTAACTTAATCGAACAATTTTTGATATGTCGGGTATAGACATATTCTAAGCCGAACTAAATTAACAGCTCTAAAATAAGATCTATGGGGATAAAAAGGGATTTTATTTGAAGTTATACTTCTTTAGCGGCGTTACGGAAAAAATCATGGGTGTGAAATTTGCGCGCACATGATAACGCTATTTTAGCAGGATTAAGGTAGTGACGAAACCTAGTGAGAGGGGAATACATCGTCCGCCAGCTCACTTTTTACGGTGCGCGCGCACACCAAATTTCCTTTATCAGTAATCGATCCCGGGACCTCCTGCTTAAATTTACAGCGCTCACCGTTGCGCCAGGGAGGTCGCCAAAATTCAGAAACGCAGACAGTCTACTTTATTTATGAGAACAAAACTAAACCTAGCAAAGGAATATCTTTAGTTCTGTTTTTTTTAATAAAGAGCTGTTAAAATAATTTAAATAGATACCAAAGTAGTACAGAAACATGGAGAGTAAAATCAAGCCTTCCTTTTTATATGGACAAAATGAAATAAAAAGGATAGCATAAGTTTAGTCCCATAATGTTAGTCTTATATTACAAGTTGACTTTACAGCAGAAGGAGCTACGTTACAAGACCACTTTTGATAACTAATAGAACTTTCGCCTCAGTACAAGATTTGCTCGCTCGCAATCGGTGAGTCTTTTTAGAGTATGGAATACTTGAACATTCCTATTGTTTTAAAGCTCAAATTTGCCTACAACTATTTAACTCGGAATTTTGATACAACGTTTGTATAACAGAAATTAGAAGTACACACGATTTGCGGCTTTTAAACGAGTGACTTTAGTTCAATTTTACTTTGACGATAATTAAATACTCGAAAATGACTCCTTCATCATTATCATCATATCGATCCCACTTCGGGCACGGGTGTCCTCCCACAATGAGAAGGGTAAGGCTGTATTCCACGCTGTCCAAGTGAAGTTGAGAACTTTGAGGAGAACTCTCAGGCATGCTGGTTTCCTCACGATGATGATGCAGTCTAAGCTACCATCTTAGACTGCTTTGTCACGACGATCAGGTGATTGCATTCCAGTTAGCCCACTTGTATATAATAAAACAAACTCGTCACGACTTAGTGCATCGCGCCCTGACATTAATAATATACGTTTCAACAGTGGTCAGTTAAAATAGCGGGAGTTTAAACATTCAATTAAAATTCATTCAGTTTAAATTCATTTTAGAAACTAAATTTTAGTCTCGGAATTCAATAATGGATTATTTGTGGTCTACCATTGAGACGAAATGTAATTTTACTGACAAAGGAACAGCCCCTCATAACTTGTCGTAAGAACACATACATTCATCTCTTTCACTCAACTATATTTCACATTAAAAGTTAAATTTTAATTCTTTTCAATTTTATTTCCATATTGATTTTTTAATAACTAATAATGCGGTATATGCTTTACAGAATTAACTTTACATGATATAAAAGTTTATTCCGTCAATGAATTCCAGACAAAAATGCAATGAAAAGGATTGACAGTGAAAATGTGTGAATGAGTCATTTTCGAGATAATGTCAACATACTTTGAACATCAAAGTTAGCCAACCTGGAGATACGATATTTTGGTAAATAATATCTCAGCCCCTAAATGTAACTGGTCACAACAACAAAACTACGCCACCGACATATTTTCTGTAGTTTTTATACATTATATATGGGTTCGCCGCACATGCACGGTTGACCATGGTGGCCGCTACAGGCTACAACTCGTCGATAGAAAATATATAGTGGCGGCGTTTTTCGGTTCTGGCCAGTGACCAGTCTGCGGAGGCACTAATCAATGCGAGTTTGTAATAATACCTCACTACATACATTCAAGAATAAACAAAAAATCTTATAAGGACTTTTAAAGTTCGTAATTTAAACAGCCCATTATAACATACATAGTACTTTTATCTCACGATTTATAGAACAGCTTTTTTCGTGACAGTGAGCTTCTTATTCATATTTTTGACCAGTGTCGTAATGTCTTTATCACTATTGATATAAATCCATTAAAGAAATAAATTGTACTTTTTAATTTCTAACATTAAGTCAATATTATATAGTTTATTATAGTTCTTGTATCGCATAGAAGACCGTATAGCCGTCAAGCATATACAAGTATATAAAGTGTAGGTACCTAAACGTAAGTACATATAAATAAAAGGTGGAGCACACTTAATATTGCACATTTGCATTCAAAACAAGAACCTTACCTGATCTATCTATGTGAGATAAATCTACTAAGTAAACCCAATAAACTTCCCCTAACTTCCATATTTTACGGCAATTAATTTTACACAAATATAAATTTCTATACTTAGTGATAGGGTTTATTGATTTTGATTAGTTTATGAGATAAGGCTAACACCAGTAAAGTTAAAGCGAGCACATAAGGTAATCTTATAGCATAAAATGGCGCACATAAGTGCACGGTGTCAGAGTAAAAGTACAAAGTTCAAAATATCTTAAACATTTTTGTGATTCGCTGCGCAGTTGTCTACGGAAGCCACACTTTTTTATCGAGGTAATTTTTAATAGGCTAAAAATTAAAACGGAGGAAACGTGATTTTGCAGTTAGCCTTTTCATTAAAATCTTAATTGACCAGTGTCGTAATTTCTATCACTATTAAGTTATCATGAATGTTCATAATACATATATTATGAAAATTAAGCTTGATTTGCCGTACTCCGCGAAGAGCGGGAGAATTTGTATGGTGTAATTTATATTTTCTTCAATCCTTACACCCCACACCAAAGATCTGTTTTAAATCAAGCTTAATTTTCATAATATATCATGGAATTCCGCAAAGTAACGCCTGCTTCTATCCAATAATGATATATATTTTGTAAATTAATATATTTATTAGTAAATTAAATAAATATTACATTTTGAATATTTTAAATTAGGTTTGCATTCTTTTATTACGTTTTTTTGATCCATTTTCTCTCGAATGATCTGAATAAGGTCAACATAAATCCCTATTTTTTATTTCCTAAATACCATCAACATCAAATCAATCGTTTAAAATCTATTCAGATTGTCTTCAACGCCATGACGAATTACCTTGATGTCTATTGTTAGAGCCGGAGTTGGGTCTTTGATTGTACCCTTGGTTACCTTGGCTATCCCTGCCTTGATCATTTCGCTGGTACTTGTTCTGATGGTATCCTTGGTTCGACCCTTGACCCTGGTATGACCTGTTCTGACTTTGGTAACCCTGGTTTTGAGACCTGTCTTGATTCGAACCGTACCTGCCTTGGTTTGAACCGTATCTATCTTGGTTTGAGCCGTATCTATCTTGGTTGGAGCCGTATCGTTCTTGGTTAGAGCCGTACCTTTCTTGGTTCGAGCCGTATCTGTCGGATGGTTGGTGGTTGCGATTGTGACCTTGGTTGCCGTAACCCTGGCCCTGGTGGGCAACGTACCCGCTGCGGTGCGGGCCGAAGGATTGGGATCGATCTGAAACAATAACCACATGTTAATAAAGTAATTCCAGGCCATTCTGATGATGATTTATTATAGCTAATAAGTGAGCAAGAAGGCAACAGGGCGGTTACATATTCGTTGGACAGATACGGTCAAATCGTTGACCCAGGCAACAGTGGTGGAATGCTTCCGACATGCCAAACCAACCGCCAAAACTGGAGAAGACTCGCGCTGGAAGCCATGCGATACAATAATTCATAACGCCATGGAATTCATCTCAGCAGCCACGACCACTCTGCCAAGAGTGCAAGACTAAGAAGAAGAAAAAAGTGAGACGCACCCCTGATAATGGTACAGAGTGGATCAAAAGGTGACCTTTTCTTTCATCTTCATATCTTTCTACCCGGTGTGGTGACAGATCAGAATAAAGATGCCACATCCCTCCTCTTCCCGCGGCTGACGTACGAGGTGAAGGTGAAGGGAATATAACGGAGAACGGGCAACAGCGTCCTCTGTGCTAATATTACCATCTACTGCGATTTGTAAACTTGCCTGCCCAGCGTGGTAATTATGGGGAATCCCTACTACCGTTAGTAGAGGGCTTTATTCTGGCAGTGGACTTTTTTTGCTATTGATGATGCAGAGATAACTGATTATTTCGGTTATATTTAACTATGCCAAAGAAAAGGAAAATTTAATAGTGTCTCTGTACACTTTCCCATTTCCGTTTTTTTTATCAATTTTACGGTGATGGTACATCATCGCAACATCCTAAAATTGGATCCGGTCACTCGACGCTTTTAATGTGATACAAATGCGCCTAGAAACAGTTCAGACAATGACTAAAAAGGTTTCCTATAGAATAATTTCTGATCGTCCTAAAAGGATTTATCGCGACATCTCGTATCCTCTTTGCATTTCCGGATTCTACATCATTATTCTATGCATTAACACCCAATTGTATACATTCGCACTCATCTCATCTATAGTTACTTAATCCCTTTATATATTTCCGGACGCAGTTTCATAATGGACACTCAAACACATGTGTTATTTATGTATTCCGATCCAACAAAAGTCAGTACCATTACAAACTCTTTTGACTCGAGTGGTAATGTTTAAATATATATGACACTCCACATAATGGATCTAAACAATAGCACAATATGACCGCATTCACACCGTGTTATCTGCGCCACTTATCGCAAACGAGCTCCGATTAAGCATATCTCCTTTGTAGATGACCACACTTTGTGCTGATAGCTTACCTGGTCAGTTCGTACAATTAAAGTCTTTTGTCAAATTTCAAGGTCAAATGAATAAACAAATTTTAAGTATTCTGTAGCCCTAGTATCATGCTCGGCTACTGATAATGAGTGTTCGGAAAGAATCGACCAGAAAAATCACAGGAAACTTGGCAATCGTGTCATATTTCGGTCAGAGAGGACATGACGGTCTCTGGTTGCTGGTGGAATTACAGGCTCATGAGGCTTAACACCTAAGCGTCGGGTTAAAAGACACATTGTGGCTCGTTGCAGGAAGTTTCCCTTGTATGTGTAGCTCTGTTTATAGGTGAGGGTTTTCCACCATGAGGACCATCTGCTTGGTCCCTCGATTATTACTATAAAAAATGCAGTATCGATGGGAAAAGAACAGAGGCACAACTTATGATAGAGATTTTATATGGAGATTCGTGAAAAATCCGTCTAATTTACCTATCACCCAAATCAATAACTCGATGGGTTATGATTCGTTGGCAACTCACCTCATTTACTCTATGCCTAAAATCAAGATGATTGGTCGCTTACTTAGGGCGCGAAGGAAGGACAAGCAAACAAACAAACAGTCACACTTTCGCATTAGTAATACAAGTAAGGAAGTAAGTATTACTGCCAGTTCCCCGTACCAAGTACCCCTTCTAGCGGCGAACATACCTTTATTAGAAGCGACTTATAGCCAAAATGGAGTAGGGCTTAGAAGTTTTAGCTCTAAAAGGATCTGCGCTGTACTACGACTCAGCCTAGGTCGCCGTAAGCTCGGCGCGCAAACAAAGCGATCAAACACTCGCGCGTCTTAGCGTCACCGCGTTCAAGTACTTAGCTGGGTGAAATATAAATAAGGGCAACGATTTACAGTAGTACTTGAAAGTCTATGTATTGTATGGAGTTTTCTTTCGCTCCAGTTTACTATTTGACTTAAGTTTTAGTAACCTACAGAAGCCTTCTTGGTCCAGTGGTTAGCATGTTCAGCTGCGGATGACAATGGTTCGATTCGATTGTCTGTTAAAGAATTTTTAATACAGCTGGCAATATTAAGAAATTAGGGCTGTCGACCCTCGTGCAACGGGGATCACGTTAAGCACTTATATTTAGTTCAGTTTTAATTTATACTTATTTTTTGTTAAGTTGTTATTTTAAGGCATAGAATCCTTACAAAAAAAAAGTAATTTCATAAGACAATCTTATGAAGATCAGGAAGACTTCACAAGGCACGCAAGGAAAACGTCCTACAAGTTTTTTTGTGTGAAATCGAAGTCCTACCCAGTGGGCTACCACTGATCCTGAAAAACTCTAAGGCTACCAAAATCAGTTTGAAAATGGGAAGCAAGTAAAAAAGAAGCGGCAGTAATCGCGCCGCCACAGCTCTCGAGCGCGGAGCCGCGATCCGCCGGCAATAATTAGAAGCTGCCGTTGCACGTGCTCAAGGGCCTAAGCCGATGAGCCGGGAGTGGAGTGCAGCGGCGAAAATAACAGTTTTTACCAAGCGTTTTTTTTTACTGACTTCATAAAAGATAACTTAAAATTTCAATGCCTCGATTTTCAGTGGTTTTACATGTACATGCTCACAGAGCACGAGGGGCTTCATTCGATTCCACGGTCGTGACAAGAATGATTAGCTAAGTAACTGGAGTAAGTTATAAAAATGTAAATATACTACGACAATACACACATCGCCATCTAGCCCCAAAGTAAGCGTAGCTTGTGTTATGGGTACCTACTAAGATAACTGATAAACATTTTCATGAATAATATACATTAAGTATACATAAATACTTATAATATACGAAACCCCCAGATTTGGTAACGTTACATAGTACTCTGTCGCTGCCTACATAGTATTATATTTATTTGTTTTAAGTTTATTTAAAAGATCTTTTTTGTTGTACCTACTATTTGATATGTGTTGTGTTGCGTGTAAGTTAAATGATTTTTTCTAAGTGTTGTTTTTTTAAACATAAGATTTATTATTAAATTTGAGATATTGGCTTTGCTTTAGCGAAGTAGCGTGTGTAGCTACTTTACGATTTTGTATTAGACAACGTCAAATACACAAAGAAAAAAATGAATAGAGAAGTCTAATGCCCGCTTTAACAACAAGGCAATGCCTAAATAGGTAACGCCTAATCTAAGAAGATTCCTAGGCATAAATCAACCTTCCACCAATAGTTATCACCAAAGAGTTGGTGAAACTTTTTTTTCTGTAGACATCGCCTAAATCATTAAGCATTCGATTTACGTGATGCCTAGATGAAAACTGGCAAAAGGTTAGTAGGATAGATATGCAATAGTAAAACACGTACTTGTCGCAGGATTAATGGACAAATAAAGTATTTGTGATAAGCCTAGGAAAATTGCGAAGCCGATAATTGGAATCTTTTTGATAAAAATATCATCATCAACCCAATACCGGCCCACTACAGGGCACGGGTCTGCTCTCAGCAGTTGATATCTTGGACAAGTTTCTTAAAAAGTCAAAGTTTGTAATAAGCGAAAGCTGATATAAAATTCCTATTATAGTTTTAAAGAAGAACGTTAACGATAAAAAAGCTTCGGTGTAAAATATTGCTTTAACCAGGCTGCTTCTTAAATATTTTCAAATGGCAATATGAGATGTTGATAACAAAGAGAACGCCCGGCTAAGTTTGTTGTGGGCTTCTTCTTAAACCAGGGCCCGTTTAGGACTCTAGTAGCATTAATTTTATGTTAACGAATGTAATTATTATATTAATATTCTACTATGAACACATTTTGTATGTAATGAAGGCATCAAGCCATAATGATGTTGAGTGGAAATCCATCGTCTATGAACAGAGCAGAGAGGAGAGAGGCGTAGGTGTCAAGCATTAGCCACTAATTACACCGGCAACCACGCCCTTCAGACCGGAACACAGCATTGCAACAATGCTGCTTAGCGGCAAAAGTAAACATGTCGATAGTACTTCTCCGGACGAGCTCTGTCACAAAAAGCTCTACAACTTCTTTAATGCACATAGCCACCAATCTGAAATCTCTGCATTCACCACAGAGGCGTGCATGGCAATAGTAAAAAAAAAATGAGCGCCGCAGTCTCGGCACATAATAGGCACCTAATGGACGCCGGGCTCGACACATTCACGGCGTGAAACCGACGCAAATAAGAGCAATGGCGGCGTCGCGTTCGCGCCAAAATTATACCAAGGACGCGGTTTCGGTGCGGACGACCGAGCTCGCCGTGCCTAAAGTGTACCTACAGTTTTGGATCATTACTGCAAAGTTATGATTTTAGACGTCTGTGACACGTAGAATTTGTAAACAATATTGTTAATTGATCAAACATTATGTTATAGGTACTGAGGAAGGTGATGTCTTCATCATCAGATTAAGAAATTTTCCCACGGTGCCTGGGACAGTCTCTGGAAATCAAGTTACAGGCATAACGAAAAGCAAATGCACAGAATTCTAATTACGGGCCTGCGTTAAGAGCATTGCGTGCGTTGTGTGCATTGGGTGCGTTGACAGCATTGGGTGCGTCGGGCGTGCTTGCGTGCGTAGGTTGCGGTGTTTCGATAATTACGTCGGAGTCACTAATGGAGCTATATCATTGAGGATATCATGATCGTATCAACCCATTACCGGCCCACTACAGGGCACGGATCTCCTCCAATGAGAAGGGGTTAAGACCGTAATCCACCGCGCTGGCCCAGTGCGGATAGGTGGAATTCACACACCTTTGAGAATATTATGGAGAACTTTCAGGTATGCAGGTTTTCCTTCACCATTGAAGCAAGTGATATTTTAATTGCTTAAAACGCACACAACTTAGAAAAATTAGAGGTAGGATAGGTACTAGGATTCGAACTCGGCTCCCCGAAAGTAAAGTCGAAGTCCACCCACTTGGCTATAACCGCTCGAGGGTATATGCTCGACAACAATCGGAAGATCTTCCTCCTAGCGGGTGTTCATGCTCGGAGACCAAGGTCAAACCATACATAATTGAAAGTTGTATGACGACGATGCAGGACCTTTGTGGCGCCATCTTGTTAAGTAATGTGGAGACACTGACACTTAGCTTAGTTTTATCATAGAGCAGGCGGGCTACTTAGCTTTCCGCTTGAGTGACTGCAGCCCATGGAAATACACATCCTCTTAAGCACCACAGAAAAAAAATTGACTTCCTTCAAAAAATGTTTCATAATTTGCAAAAAATATCTGATGTAACTGTATACATTAAAGGTCATAATGTTCAACGTGTCTGCAATCAGGGCACACAGTGAATCAATGTGAACGTACAAAAGTCGTTCCAGTAAAGGCCTACTTAAAGAAGGCATAATTTGAGTTTGAGTATTTCATAAAACCGAACTTCAAAAAGTTGTTAGTGAAAAAAAAAAAAAAAAGTAGCGGCAACTCGGCAATTTTCTATTCAACGGAGTAGTTTCGCACAAAACTGGCATGGAATAGTTGATTACTCCTTAACACGTCAGCTTCATTCCCAGCGCCTAGTTAATCTTTAAAAGGCACGTGATAATTCAGATGGTCCCGAGTCCTCGCCATTTATAATTATGCTCTCAGTGCGAGTGCGTAACGAGGCGTCGCCATTAGGTGCCATTGTGAGTTGGCGCCCGACGTGGGGCGCGACGCGGATCTGTTCTCGTACTACCTTCATTAAACATTATGTAGCTGGTCTCTTTTCATCTATATATCTATTTAGGTAATGCTGCGAAACGACATTTTTTTTCTGTATATAAATATAGTTATGATTTTTTCAGTGGCCTTTCAAAAGACTTTTCATGATATATTTTAAGGTTATAAGCCACCAATTGGCGCCAGGGAAGTTTGCTTTCATTATTATTACTGATATATGATTATTCTGTCACGAATATGACTGTGAACGGAGATTTCAACGATATGGATACGGTTAGGTAAGCCTTATGGTCGGTCATGGATCGATAATGATGAATGTCCTAAGGTTCGTTACAATCTGAACCAACATAAATATTGATTTAACTCAATCTGCTGAGTTTCTTGCCGGCTCTTCTCAGTGGAATCTACCTTCCGAACCGGTGGTTGAGTTACTACAAACAGACTGACATGACTTTTCAAAAGTGCTTATAAACTAGGCCGACTTGAAATAAATGAGTTTTGTTTTTTTTTTTTTTTGAAGTACTTACTAGTAGCTAAATATAACCGCTCTATACGATTACTGCATCGCCTATCCTTAAACTAATATATAAAGCTGGAGAGTTTGTTTATTTGTTTACGTAAACATCATGATCTCGGGAACTCCTGGTCCGATTTAAAAACAAAAAATTTTAGTGTTGGATAGCCCATTTATCGAGGAAGGCTATATATTATCACGCTTAAGCAATAGGAGCGTAGCGCCAATAAAGAGTGTTCCAAAATCGGGGGTTTATTTCTCCTTATGAGCTCAAAGCTCTAAACGGTTAAAGTTTCGATAAAATCACGTATTACAAAGATGTTCTTCTTTAAAATTTCTGAAAAACAGTCCGCGACAGCATATTTCTATCTTTTAAGGTTGACTTATACGCGGACGAAGTCGCGAGGAACCGCTAGTACAGTATATAATGCCATGTTCGACTGCGGATCACGAGATCCTAAAGTTGGACACCCAAATCACGGCATGAATTTTTAGGTACTAAGATTTCATATCAATTACCAGAACAAGCCCGTAGTTAAGACATAGCGTAATAACCACTACATAAGAGTACGATTATCCGGGGTAAGAGACACAGGGTTAGTAGAAAAGCCTATAAGTAATTATTAGTGATGTAATAATACTTTTACTTTAATAAGACGGCGGATTGGCGCAGTGCGCAGCGACCCTGCTTTCTGAATCAAGGCTGTGGGTTTCCCACAACTGGAAAATGTTTGTGTGATGAACATGAATGTTTTTCAGTCTGGGTGTCTATTTATATAAGTTTTATGTAAAGTATTCATAAAAATATTCATTAGTCATGGATACTAAGATCCATAACACAAGACACGCTTACTTTGGGGCTAGATGGCGATGTGCGTATTGTCGTAGTATATTTATTTATTTATTATTTAATACTCAATTAAGTCAATCTGCATTGGAGTAGCGTCTTAAGTTCTTAACCCCTCTATCTTACTAACTGTGCCCAGCATTCGGGCATTACTAAGGCTGTTTCAGACATCGCTGTGTCAGAGGTCGTAAATTTCGAGAATATTCCAAAAATTCTCCCTAAAAACTGTAATTTCGCATACACTTTGTACCCGCCGGCTTAGACACTCAAGCACGCGCCGGCGGCTAAGTCTAATTATTGCTGTCGAACCGCAGGTTTTGCTCGCCGCCGCCGCCTGGTCAAGTGTGTTGGGGATCTCTTTTTACATTCCCTGTTTTGGAAGTTGAAAGTACTTGAGCCTTACGACGTAATGTTGCCAAGGGAAAAAAATGTGACCCAGTTTGACACTGAAGCAGTCAAGTCAAAGAAGGCAGTAATCAAAATGAAGCTGAGACATTAAAACGTAGCTACTTTAAAGGAAAAAAATTTTGCCCTATTTTAAATCTGTCATTATAAATTGTTCAAAAATTCTTAAAAGTACGATCTTGATTACGAGCAGTACAAGATATAAGTATTTTGTATAAAGGTATTAGACCTTTATACAAAATACTTATATCCAAGTCCAAATATGTTGACGAATTGATCTTGATTACTCTAGCAATAGGATCGCCTTTACACATATTTGTATAATTTTTGTGTATCAGAACTTTTGCCCGCGGTCGGTAAGAGATTTTTTTTGTCCGGGTTTTAAGTTGTTTTTCCTATTACTCCCGAACATTACTGCTCTCGTGATGATATACGGATATCTAGCATAAAGCTTAATCTTACTGATTTGTATCCAAATTGTTAGGTCAGGGTGCCTCGTACATATTCTACCTATTACTGTCACTAGAGGGCACTCTTTCGATTCCATATAAATCGTAGTTAACTTTCACGCGATCGAATAAGTAAACGTAGGTAGTGAAATCCACACTCGGGTGTTGACGACTCACTCATGTCACGATGGATTTCTAATAAGTAAGGAAAAGTAAGTTGATAGCTCATGGATTTACAGCAGATTTGGCTAAGGTATTGATTATTATTTAGTGTTTTGTAATAGTAATAATTAACACACCAAGCAGATGGCCCACCTGATGGTAAGTATTATTATTTAAGTGTTTCTTTTTTGTTTCAACTTTAATTTTATCTTTACTTTCTGTTTAATTTAATTCCAAGTTGTGTACACATACTTTGGGTTGTACCTTAGAACAAAACTTGTTATTACTCATATTTAGATCTACTTTTAGTTATTACCTGTTTTGTGTACCTAATAACAATAAACAATAAACAAAAATGAAAAACCATCGCCTATAAACGCAGGGTATGCATGGAACACGTCCGTCACGACTTGCCGCAAGTTCTCATCAACCTGAGACGTAAGTGTTAAGCTTAATTGCCTCTACAACAACCAGGCCCTTCATAACGGACCATAGCATTGCAACAGTGCTGCTTAGCGGCAGAAATAAGCATGGTGGTAGCGCTTCCCCGGACGAGCTCTGTTAAAAAAAATTCTACTACAAACAGGGTTTAACAATTACAAGTTTCTTTTTTTTTTTGTTCAAAATATCGATGCCTTCCGCCACATTGTCCACGAAACCAACCCCAGCCCGTAGAACAATGCTTCCGGTACAAGGATATAAGGCAGCCACCGCTCGACGTCCCCAGTTGTCACAAAACACTTGACAATTTCTTGGGTGGAGAGAAAAATATGAAAAAACGGAGAAATAAACGAGAAACGAGCCGCCACAGCACTCGAGCGTGTAGCGCGAAGAGCAGCGCTCTCCAAACTCTAAGTCACTAGTGCCAATACTGCTGGAACCCAAGTCTGCTATTACAATTACAAATTTGTCATTGTAATCGACAAAAAGTAACAATGGCAGACCAAATAAATAATACAAAAAAAAAAAACTAATATTGATCAATCTGATAGTTACTTAATTTTATAGTCTTATTTCCGTTAGTACCCACACTAGTAGTGTTTTAGTCGCCAATTGATTAACGCAAGTTGTGAAGCTGTAATATGAGTCGCTTCGAAAAAGTTTGTATTGCTTAAATATCCATGATATTAGTTCCAGAGATACTCGTATGTCACATCATTTGTGATAAACGACCAACACCGGGAGGTATCTTTGTATTGTTCGAGTCCATGTAGGACTGAAGTGTATCGATAATGCAGTCGTATTTATATCAAAATACTCAATGTCATGAACATTGGGTATTAATCAAATAAAATTTTTAATTGTTTCTTGAAAACTATTTATTAACTATTTATTAAATATCTGGCAAATATGAATTTATAGTTATCAAAAGTTTAATTATTTGCCCAATTTATAAATTTACTGTAACATTTGATGTGTTGTGACAGCAGGTCAAACAGTTATCACCACCCTTCCTGCGTCCGCAGGTGTCGTACGAGACGACTAAGGGAATGGAAGGAAAACGGACAGCAGCGTCCTCTGTGCTACTACTACCATGTGCTGCGATGCGATCACAATTCTAAAGCGAGCAGCAGTGTCCTCTGTACTGTAATGGGAGAGGCTTATTCAAAATTCAAAATTCAAAATTCATTTATTTCAAGTAGGCCTAATATAAGCACTTTTGAAACGTCAAGTCTGTCTGTTTGTAGTGATTCTACCACCGGTTCGGAAGGCAGATTCTACCGAGAAGAAGCCGGCAAGAAACTCAGCAGTTGCTCTTTTCCAACATCAACAATTTACATTTTGTATTTTAACATTCATTTTTCTATCTTGTGAGAGCTGAAAGCGGAGCCGGATGCTTCCAAGCAACCTTGTCATTAAAAAATTCATCAATTGTATAGTAACCTCGCTCTAATAAATGTGTTTTAACAAATTCTTTAAACTTGTGCATTGGCAGGTCCAAAATCACCTTAGGAATCATATTATAAAAGCGTATACTCAATCCCACAAATGATCCCTGTACCTTACGCAGACGATATGCAGATGACACTAATTTATGACCATTTCTTGTAAGTCGACTGTTTATGTCCACTTTTTGTGTATAAAGACTAATATGTTGTCTTACAAATACTATATTGTTATAAATATATTGTGAAGCTACAGTAAGTATGCCTATTTCTTTAAACTTCTCACGGAGGGATTCGCGTGATTTAAGTTTATATATTGACCGTACAGCTCTTTTCTGCAATATAAATATAGTTTCGATATCAGCTGCTTTACCCCATAACAAGATTCCATAGGACATAACACTATGAAAGTACGCAAAATAAACTAGCCTAGCTATTTCAACGTCAGTAATCTGTCTAATTTTTCTGACTGCGTAGGCAGCCGAGCTTAGTTTACCCGCTAGTGAATCTATATGGGCACCCCACTGTAGCTTATTATCCAAGGTCACGCCCAGAAAAACTGTGGAAGTCTCTATTTTTAGTGATTCACCATTTATCATTATATTTTTATCAATTTTCTTTACATTTGGTAAGATAAATTCGACACACTTTGTTTTTTTTGCATTTAAAAGTAAGTTGTTAACTGTAAACCAGTGCGACACATGCGACATAACACGGTTTACTTCGTCAGAGTTATCTTTACTCCTATCAGTCTTAAAAATTAGAGATGTATCATCTGCAAACAATACAATGTCGCATGTTCCACTGACATGGTACGGTAGATCATTTATATACACTAAAAATAGAAAAGGACCCAAAATCGAGCCTTGTGGGACACCCATTGAGGTATTTGAACCCTGAGACTTTGCATCATTTATGCAAACTCTTTGGGTTCTATTGCTGAGATAAGAGGCAACCAAATTTAGTGCAACGTTTTGGATACCATAGTGGCTTAGCTTAAGAAGCAAGGTTTTATGATCAACACAATCGAAAGCTTTAGATAGATCACAAAAAACACCCATGGCGTTCTGTGAACATTCCCAGGCATCATAAACATGTTTTATAAGTTTAGCGCCTGCGTCCGTTGTGCTACGACCTTTATTGTCCAGCACAGTGCCGATCAAGAGGCCTTTTGAATCTGTTATAGTCGCATGTGGAGTTTCAAACGTCACAAATGAAGCTGCCATTTGTTTGAAGTTAGCAAGTCCAGTGTTAATAACACACAAACGTACACAATAAACGATATAAATAAATAAAAAATGACACTACACACATCGCCATCTAGCCCCAAAATAAGCGTAGCTTGTGTTATGGGTGCTAAGATGACTGATGAATATTTTTATGAGTATGCCTTCCGAACTGGTGGTAGAGTCACTACAAACAGTCGGACTTGACGTTTCAAAAGTGCTTATAAGCTAGGCCTACTTGAAATTAATGCATTTGGAATTTAAATTTGAATAATGTACATAAATACTGCCCACTGCGCTAAGCAGCCGACAAAAACGAAAGACGTGTAAGAAACATTAGCGGCTAGTTCTTGCGGTACGTTCACTCGACCTACGCTTTGGGAAGCAGTGGCGCAGACAGCAGGCAAGGCAAACCTGCGATTCGCGCAATAATTAGACGCTGTCGCCGCGCGTGCTCAAGGGGCTAAGCCCGCGACGCCGAGTGCAGAGCCGACGAATAACAGTTTTAGCTTTTTAGGGATCATTTCAAGCAGATACCGCCTCGATGACGCAGCGGCCTGTGCGTGGCTTTGTGAATAACGGGCCATGGGTTCGATTACTTCCATGGCAAATTTAAGTATTGGTCATTTTTAAACTACGGCGATAGCCTAGTAGTATGGACCTTAGTTTCCCTATCAGGAGGAATGAGTTCGATTCCCGGCATGAACTATTTAACATTAACGTCCATAACCTTTCAGAGTTACGTGCATTTTTAATTTATGCAATTAAATACCATGAAAGCATTCTTAGTACACCTCTCAGTTGATCAAAAAATATTCTCTCCTAAGTAGTATAAACTTCAGTTTCCCTATCGGGAGGAATGAGTTCGGTTCCCGACATGAACCTTTTACCATTAACGCACATAACCTTTCAAAGCTACGTGCATTTAGAAAGCATTCTTGGTACACCTCTCAGTTGCTCAAAAAATATTCTCTCCAATTTTGAAATTGCGGTCTGACAGACTGTTAGAATGAGAAGTTTATGAATTTAAAAATACCTGTGTAAAACTGCTATAAGCACCTATGCAAATCCCTAAAACTATCTGGAGTATGGACCTATACGATTTCTATCTTTATGGTTCTATGGTTTTTCTACGGTTTCCTGCATCGTTAAAGAAGACAACGAAATACAAATAAAACGTCATTCGTTCTCAATCCGCACTTTACTTACTTAAGTGATGTCAATCAAAAATCAAATAAGCGTATTCAATTAAAGGAAAACCCGTAGTTGGGGGGTGTACACATAATTAGGCCACGTGCCGCCCCCTACTGGCGTATAATATATCCATTGTCACCTGCGAATATCAACTCTAATACTATTGTTATAAGATACACGACGCTCGTTCTGTTTGGTCTGGATTCAAATTGATTCGAAAACAAAAAAGTGATTAATTGGGGAGTCAAGTTATGAGTTTTTTATTTTTATTTATTGCACTTTGAATATTTCGCAATAAAAGCTATGAGGCAATAAACGCATCATTCTGTGTGTTCGTGCGTTTTGTTCGGCAGGAAGGTAGGGCCGTTATTGTGACAGGTCTCGCCGTACCATTTATTTATGTTCCGATCCGATTTACAGCGCATTCCGATGCAAATCAAAATATAGTTTAGTTTTAAACAATAAAATAGCTCAGAATTAAATATTTGAATTCATCACCATTATTAAAGATTTTAAAGTGAGATTTTCGTGGTTAATCGACATTTCTTAAATATAGTTTAATGGGAACATACCACGATATTATTATGAGACTTGTCAATCGTGGTCACGAAGGGACTGCGAAGGTACGACGATATGTCAAGTTGGATGTCACGGTCAGAATCTGACTACCGCGTTTCCAACATGACATCTTGTAATATTATTGTGGTATGTACCCTTTGAACCATATTCTATCATCATCATCAAAGTCAAAAGTCAAAGTCAAAGTCAAATATGTCTTTATTCAAATAGGCACATAGATGGCACTTTTGATGCGTTGATTATATACAAAATGTGTACATAGCAGTGAGTAGTGATGGTGATAACTATTAACTACAATCTTAAACTTAAAACTAAAGCTACGAGGGTTCCAATCGCGCCCTGGTCTAAGATCAAGCCCACAACAAACTTAGCCGGATGTTCTTTTTGCTATCACTATCTCACATTGTCATTAGAAATTATTTAAAAAGGAACCTGGTTAGAGCAATTGTTCAAATCTACCTCATACCCACAACAGGGCACGGGTCTGCTCCCACGATGAAAAGGGGTTAAGGCCGTAGTCCACCACGCTGGCCCAGTGCTTATTGGTGGACTGCCCACACCTTTGAGAACATTATGGTGAACTCTCCGGCATGCAGGTTTCCTAACGATGTTTTCCCTTCACCGTTGAAACAAGTGATATTTTAATTCCTTAACACAAACTCTAACTAAATACACTTAAATAAATATAATTCAAAAAATTAAAAAGAGGTACGCGCCGGGTTCCCGAAAGTGAAATCGTAGTTCTAACCACTAGGCTATCATCGCTCTATTTCTGATGGAATATTAACGAAACAGTACGTTTCACATTCCTGATATGCGGCACTGTATAAAAAATGTCATAAGCACCTTAAAAATATAAAAAAGTAGCACTTCTGTTCGATAAATACATCGAAGAGGTTAAAAGATATCTTTAGCGGATTAATGAAAAAAAAAATAAGAGTAACTAAAATACGCATTAGCACACCTCGAACAGCTGGATAAAGGCCGCGGTAAAAAAGAAAAAAAGCATAAAAAAAAAGAAAAAAGCTCGATACTGTAGCGTAATCCTCTCCAACCGGATAATAGGAAGCACTTGAGCCGATCGACCCGTTATTGTGAAAAAAAAACGGCCTTATTGACATTGATACACTAAACTCAAGATACAAATGCAGTCTCATTATGGAGTCTTAAAAGAATTAAGATTTGAACAATCGATTTGTTCAAATGTATTTGGTGTGAAGCTTTGGCCGTAGCTAAGTACCTACCTTGCCGCTAAGCGATTTAGCATTCCGACCTGATACCGCGTAGAAACAGACTAGGAGTCTGAGTTTCAAATAACTGCCTTATCTTTAACAGATCAGCCTGTGATCGAGTGACGGCCGATTGGCACAGTGGGTAGCGACCCTCGGAGTCCAAGGCCGTGGCTTCGATTCCCACGACTGGAAAATGTTTGTGTGATGAACGTGAATGTTTTTCAGTGTTTGGGTGTTAATATGTATATTATAAGTTTTTATGTATATTATTCATAAAAATATTTATCACTCATCTTAGTACCCATAACACAAGCTACGCTTACTTTGGCGCTAGGTGGCCATGTGTGTATTGTATATTTATTTATTTATTATTTAATATGGTATTAGACTGCATCATAACTTACTACAAGGTGTGGTTGTAGTTAAGGGCTAACTTGTAGTGGATTAAAAATATATGTGGCATAACGTCCTTGGCATAACGTCGCAATAGATAGGCATGTTTGACTTTGGCTGCGTTAAACACGCATGTGTTCATGGAGTCCCCTTACGGTACATATTTGCTGATAAATGGGCTAATCGTTTAAGTCTGATCCTACATTTTAGTGAGAATTTATAATATTGCACTTTTTTTTTCCATAATCATCAAATTTATTTCATGCTATTTAGTGTTGTAATCAATTCATTTGATTTGTCAAATATTCTAGTTTATTTTAATTTATATTGTGTTGCAAACAATAGATTTAATTACTGTAATTGGCTGGGTCCGTTCTAGTTAAATTTTAATAACAATAAATAAATAAATGTTGTGTTGTTATGTTTTTAGACAAACTTCAACTTCAAACCTAACCTTTAAAATTTCTTATCTTTTATATTTATATATATTTTATCGTTTTAATTTTCGAGTTTTTCGAGTATTTTTTAACGATATATCGGATGAAAGCCTTACTATGAATACCTATCTTATGTGGGACTTATAGGAATTACCTTAGGATGTAGAGCATCGTGTGTTAAGATACATGTCTATCGATGATTGTATCGACGGTGTTCTTACATCGACGCCTATTGTCCTCGCAACCCCCGATAATTATTATTTTCGTAGTTGGCGACACTGCATCGGACAATGGCGTCCCTTCGCACTTCCTGTTTGCTTTCGCGCGCTATTACACGTCAATGCCCTGAGGGACGATAGGCCAATTTGAATTTGGAATTTCGTATAATAGATTCCATTCAGCCGTCTTTGTGTTAGTAATTTTTGTTTTCTCTGTCCGCGGCAAAGGAATTTAACGTATCATGCCAATGTTTAGTTCGGTAATTGCATGTTCCGTTGTTACTTTGTAATCGATCTAAAAATTGTTTAAGCCAAAGATTATATCCCATGCATTCGTACTAATGGATCGATGAGATAAGAAAACTTTTTTTATATATGTATCTAAACCTGCGCTTGGATTATAATCATCATAGATGGTAATTCATGCTTAACAAAATACAAAAAAAAAACATTATTAATTTATTTCAAGTATGCCTGATATAAGCACTTTTGAAACGTCAAGTTTGCCTGTTTGCAGTTCTGTACCACCGGTTGGGAAGGTAGATTTTGCCGAGAAGAAGCCAAAAACTCAGCAGTTGCTCTTCACCAACATCATTTACAGTCATTTTTAATTTAATTGCATTATACCAATCCACTGGGGCAGCGTGGAGAACTAAGGCCTTAACCCTATATAACAACTGTAATAAATATAGCAATTGTAGCTACAATTTCGATTACCTGCTTTACCTGTGAATTCGATTTTTGTTTCGATTGACCACCGAGGAGAGAGGTTTATACCTAGCGTAGGTATAGTTAGTTTTTGTATGTCCACGTTAAATGATAAGAATAATAAAAGTTTTAACTGAGAACTAAGAAGAAGTTATGTATCTTGCAGAAGTATATACATAACTTGAACCTATGTTTTTTTAACAATAAACAATTAAGCGGAGTTAACCTTAAAATATAGTCGTATATTGTCGCGGACTGTTTTTAGAACTTTAAAGAAACAAT
Organism: Pararge aegeria; assembly: GCF_905163445.1. Lineage (NCBI taxonomy): Eukaryota > Metazoa > Arthropoda > Insecta > Lepidoptera > Nymphalidae > Pararge > Pararge aegeria. The sequence goes on from NC_053198.1 coordinate 15,813,217, forward strand.
TCTGACAATAACGACTTAATTCCGTCGTTTTGGCGTAACGTTTACCGTTCACACATCGCACGCATCTATATCTCTAAAAGTTCTTTTCAGTTTTCAGGTTAATATATAGCCTATGACACTCCACAATAACTTAGCTTTGTATTGGTTAAATAATTTTGAAAATTGTTTCAGTAGATCCAGAGATTACCCCTTACAACGTAACAAACACACAAACATTACCTCTTTATTAAAGATAAACAACAACACAATATGGTGGTACAACATATCTATACCTCTTTAGTAATCCACCAGTATGTATTTGTATTTTTGGGAATATTCTCTGAGGTGCACACTAGAGTGTATTCATCCATTAGTTCGAAGATCAAAAACACGCTACTGTAGCTCTTATTCACACTATTATATAAGATACAAGCGGACCCCAGCGCCATCTGTCGGGCTGATTTGTGAATCTAAACCATCCTGGGTGCCACCCAAAGGCATACCAAAAAATTCATTTAAATCGGTCCAGCCGTTTAGGAGGAGTTCAGTGACATACACACGCACACAAGAATTATATATATAAAGATTGATAATGTTACTTTAATAAATTAGTGTTTTAACGCGGGCAAAACTGAGTGCAATGCTTGTCAAAGCTGGGGCCTAATGAGCCGAAAGTTGGTGACCACGTTTTATTGCGAGGCGCACTGTTCCAAAACTTTGATTTAACCCTTCCACAGTCGGGTAAAAAGGCAAATTAATGGCCGCAAACTTGAATTTGAACTCTAACGCATAACAAATAAGGTTTAAGTTTGAAATAACAAACAATGACTACCAATTAGCAGGCGAGGCTGTGCTTTGTCTAGTTGATCGGACCTTTGTTCTGACTTCTGAACGAGGAACAAGCGGGCTTGTTAATTAGTGCGGAGGACAGTTGTCACAGTATAATACCACAGTATACGAAATAGATACAGTAGTTCCAAAGCTTTGATCTTATGCGAAATGCTGACGTTGTCTAGACATCGGAGTGACACGACACTTGTCACAGCATAGAACCACAGCATACAAAAGAGATACAGTAGTTCCACACCTTTGACCTCATGCTAAAATCCTACATCGTCTAGACAACCCCGAGACACGACATTTTCCACAGTATACGGAAGAGATACAGTAGTTCCACACCTTTGATCTCGTGCTAATTGCCGACAGTGTCTTGAAAACGCCATGACACGGCAGTTGTCACAGCATAGTACCACAGTATACGAAAGAGATACAGTAGTTCTACTCCTTTGATCTCGTGCTAAATACCGACATTGTCTTGACAACGCCATGACACGTCAGTTGTCATAGCATAGTACCACAGTATACGACAGAGATACAGTAATTCCACACCTTTGATCTCATGCTAAATGCCAACAGTCTAGAAACCACGCGACGCCGCGACACTACAGTTGTCACAGTACATGCAAGTGGTACAGTAGTTTAACGCTTTGATCTTGTACTAAATGCCGACACTATAAAGACAACGCCGCGGCACTACAGTTGCCACATTTCACCACTGCAGTATATTGAAGTGATACAATAGCTTTACGCCTTTGACCTTTAGACACTTCAGTTGCCTCAGTTTTGGGGCAATTTGGGATTTTATAACTTCCATGGGTTTTTCTGGTCACATCTGATGGAAAGCTTCGGCCGTGGCTATTTACTATTTACACTTACTATTTATTTATTTACACTATCAACAATGACGCCAAGCAATCATAAGCTCGCTTGTAGTGGAATAAAAAAGGAGCCGACAACACGCTGTCGGGTAATCTATTTCAATAGCGTACGTAGTATTTTATTAATTAAAAATGACTCTACACTCACAAACGAATGCGTCGCTCGAGTGGGGAGCGAGTAATAAATAACGTCACTAATTACGGCTGCGATCGGCCGCGGGGGGCGGGGCGCGTGACACAATTACCGGATGTGACGCGTGCCCCGGATTATGTTTACCAACAAACATGTTGGACGATTGACAAACGCTCGCATTGTTTTTGGACGTCAACCAAACGTCAACTCGACAAGTTGTAAGTTTATATTCCCGAAGTTTATTGGAAAATCCTAATTTAATATAGCTAGTAGTATATTCACACACATACACGCACACACACACACGAGCACACACCCAAACATAAACACACCATACACACCAAGACACACTACTCAATCGTTTTATTTTTATTTTATCTTGTCTTTGCTATAGAAGAGTGAGGCCTCCTGACACAGATATTTTGAAGCTTACTGGGAGGTCTCCACAACATGTATCATTTACGTGTAAGAAACGAAATAAACAATTTTTATTTTTATTTTATTTATTATTTCGGCTATTTCTTTATTAGAAATATAGATTAGATTAAAAGTTTGGGGATGATTGTTGCGACTTCTTAGTTCTTAGTGCCATTGTTGCCGATTCTGTTGTATCATCATCACATTAACCTATTACGGGCCCACTACAGCGCACGAGTCCCCTCACACAATGAGAAGAGTTTAGACCGTAGCCCACCAAGCTGGCGCAGTGCGGATTGATGGACTCCACACACCTTTGAGAACATCTCAGGCATTCAGGCTTCCTCACGATGTTTTTTTCTCACCGTTAATTAAAACAAGTGATATTTAATTGCGTAAATTAAAAAAAAAATTGCACTCACTGTGCTGCAACTGCTGCGGCGGCGGAACGTTGGAGTAGGCCCCCGAGCGGGACAGCTGGTGCCCCAACATGCGGTGGCCGGCTGCCTCCAGCGACGCAACCGTGTTGGACCGGACCATACCTGCGTGCAAGAAACACTTCATTATGAATAAAGTTTATTTCGGTAAGAAACAAAGCGGAATCAATATATCGACGAATCCCGCCCCTGTAGTGAGCCGGTTATTGGTTGATATGATGATGATGAGAGTTAACACTTACCGATCTGCGGTCTCCAATTCCTGTTCTCCTGTTGCGAGAGGTTGCCGGGCTTCAACACCCGAGGGGGCTCGGTGGCGCCGTGCAGTCTTCGCGACGGGAACACGAAGTCGTCCGGGTACTGAGGGTCCTGGTAGCGCACGCACAGCACCTGGTTGCCCAGCACTGGCGCCAAGCCGACAACCGGTGACGCTAGTTGCCTGGGGAAATTGGTTCAGGTCGCATCGCTACTTCACCTATAGCCTAGTGGGTAACGCTTCGGTTTTCTTTCGGTGGAGACTGTATTCGAGCCCCGGCACGCACCATTTACTTTTCGGAGTTAGGTGCGTTTTTATTTTAAGCAATTAAAATGGCACTTTAGCTTTAAACGGCGAAGGAAAACATCGTGTGGAAACCTGAGAATTCTCCATAATTTTCTCAAAGGTGTATGAAGTCCACCAATCCGCACTTGGCCAGCGTGGTGGACTGCGGCCTAAACCCTTCTCATTGTGGGAGGAGACCCGTGCCCCGTATTGGGCCGGTAATGGGTTGATATGGTGATGACTACGACAACGCACACATCGCCATCTAGCCCCAAAGTAAGCGAAGCTTGCGTTTATAGACTAAGGATGACTGATGAATATTTTTATGAATAGTATACATAAATACTTATAGTATACATATAAACACCCAGACACTGAAAAACATTCATGTTCATCACACAAACATTTTCCAGTTGTGGGAATCGAACCCACGGCCTTGGACTCAGAAAGCAGGGTCGCTGCAAACTGCGCCAATCGGCCGTCCAATAATTCTGTACATAACACAAGCTACACTTACTTTGGGGCTAGATGGCGATGTGTGCGTTGTCGTAGTATATAAGTTATTTGTTTATTTATAACCTCTCCTTTCTGTAAGTCGGTTGATTATCAACTGTTTATTACAAAATTAATATTCATTTTTATTATTAAATACGAAATACAAAAATTCACCATATATCAGGTTTAATAATAATAAGAAATCCTTTATTGCCATTCACTATTGTTAATACAAGATTTTTAACTAAATGTTTATCAATTAATATTAACAATATGGCATATGGCGGCAAACTCAGCCTTATGCTGTGCATTAGCAACAATGCTCAGCGCTGATTTTCAGTCTGCACCAGTATCAAACTGAGCAAACAACCGCGTCGCCCGTTGCGTGATTACTATAACAAGAGTTAATTTTTAATAAAAATAAATGAAATGAATTGTAAAAAAGAGCAAATCAAAACAAACACAAACAGTACAGTATTTAACAGTATAAAGTAAACAAGTTTACCCTCCGCCTATAGATGTTTCACATCAAGACGTTTCCCACCACTTTTTGCCTTACTGCTCTGCTAAATGCTTTTAAAATTTTCTAATATTGTAAATTAACTGTACTTTGTCGGCAATGTTTAGTCTATATTATATAAGATTGTTATTATATATGTAGCAAGTTTCTTCCATATAATGACTGTTTTTGCCAAATAAAAAAAAAAAAAAAAAAATCAAAAACACTAAATAAAACACACAGGTACAATGGGCGGCTTTATCGCTAAAAACTGCTCCCTGCCAGGCTATTGTGTTAGTATTGATTGTTTCATTTTTTTTTTTATTGTTTTATTGGGATTTGTGACGTTGCCCGCACTCACCCGCCGATGCACACGTCGTCCTTGCAGAGCATGACGTCACCGCGCACGCCCTCGCAGCGGAAGGGGTATCGCTGCTCGTCGTCGATGAGTTTGCGCAGCGCCGGCCCCGCCTCCTGGTACAGCGCCAGCAGGAACTCGTAGCCCTTGTTGGCCGGCGCCACGTACAGGCGGTCGTGCCCCTTGATGTTGCGGTATACTGCGGGAACGCAAGCCTCATTACGGATGTTTCATAACAAATTACCGAATGAAATCGAACTCGGTCGCTGCCCACTGCGCCAATCGGCCATCAATATGTAATATACTAGCGGACCCCAGCGCCATCTGTCGGGCTAATTTGTGAATCTAAACCATCCAGGGTGCCACCCAAACGCATACAAAAAAATTCATTCAAATCAGTCCAGCCGTCTAGGAAGAGTTCAGTGACATACACACGCATACAAGAAATATATATAACTAGCGGACCCCAACGCCATCTGTCGGGCTGATTTGTGAATCTAAACCATCCAGGGTGCCACCAAAACGCATACCAAAAAATTCATTCAAATCAGTCCAGCCGTCTAGGCGGAGTTCAGTGACATACACACGCATACAAGAAATATATATATAACTAGCGGAGCCCAGCGCCATCTGTCGGGCTGATTTGTGAATCTAAACCATCCAGGGTGCCACCAAAACGCATACCAAAAAATTCATTCAAATCTGTCCAGCCGTTTAGGAGGAGTTCAGTGACATACACACGCACACAAGAAATATATATAGAAAGATAAAGATGAAAAAAAACAACGCTCTCACATACATAAAAGAACATCCGAATCGGTAACCTCCTACTTTTTGAAGTCAGTTAAATAAAGACAGTCAAATGCCCTATTGTGTGTAGTAGTAGTATTTTAACTTTATATTAAAGGATACATTTAATGAAGTTAAAATACAGACGGTGCATTCAGTACATATCTGAATATTTAATTTATGTCCATAAAAATATAGCTCTCAATAAGTTCAAACATTATATAAAACGTAACCGTACAAAAAACATTTTAGTTATAATGCTCAGGATTACTTGAACGATAACTAGCTTGGATGTGTAAATTGCTCTAACTTCATAGCATAATATAAATTTACTGTAAGATGGTGATAACAAAAAAAATACCTGGCTAAGTTTGTTGTGGGCTGTTCTTAGACTCGTGCCCTGTAGTAGGCCGGTAATGGGTTAATACTAATAATATAATAACATTTATTTATTTGCCAAATTGTGGGTACATAACAAGTACACATTTCATTAAACAGACCCTTCACAATCGACTGTCACAGAGAGTGTGCAAATGTTTTTTAAAAATAAAAAATAAAATTACAATTACAAATTTTGTTGTACGGTTACAAAAAGTTAACTAAGTAGCTATACTACTGTCACTAATAGAGATATATTATATGTATGATGTGATGAAGAGTTGGTGAAACATTTTTTTACGCAATAAATTTATGACTACGCATTTTATTTAGGCGATTCGTAGGTTAATTATAAAAGGGGCATAGCTAAAGTAACTTATACTCACTCTCTGCCTGCGTCAAGTCCTTATAGTAAGGTTCGAGGGCTTTGAACAGGCGTGACTCGTCCACGAAGGGCAGCAGGGCGACGCCTTGCCACGCGAACTTCTTGCCGTTCAGATCGATCTTGAAGTCCGTCGGGTAGAAGTCGATTATGGGGGAAAACTGAAAAAAGATGCAAAGACAAAATTAATTAGTACCATTTTTATCTTTTGTTTGTGAACAGTTTTTTTATTAGTAGATTTTCTTAAAAGAATTAATTGCAGGGGAAATATTAAGCTCGCGTTTAGGGTAATTTCGTTACAACATTGAGAGAGAAAAATCCTTTGTCTTGAGCAATAAAGACGACATTAGGTGATTTATTCTTACTCATATTTAAGTAAGTATGATATTATTATTTTTTATATTTATTATTTTGTGTGTAATCTGGATAAATAATAATAATAATAAATATAATACGTCAATACACACATCGCCTTCTAGCCCCAAAGTAAGCACAGCTTGTGTTATGAATACTAATATAGCTGATGGATATCTTTATGAATATAATACACGTAAACACTTATAATATACTGATAAATACCCAGCCATTGAAAAACATTCATGTTCATCACACAAAAACATTTTCCAGTTGTGGGAATCGAACCCACGGCCTTGGACTCAGAAAGCAGGCTCGCTGCCCACTGCGCCAGTCTGCCGTCTCGTGTCGTTCGTGTTCGGATAAGTATTAGTGTGTAATTATTCGTAAGTATGTATTTAAATAAAACCCCACCAAACGGTTTCTCGTGGTATTCCTAATCCAAAGGTTGCTTGGAAGAGGATCTATTGAGACCAGGGACGGATTCGATTCCCGGCGGCAGATAATTGGGAATTTATAATTTCTGAATTTTCCCTGGTCTGGTCTGGTGGGAGACTTCGTCCGTGGCTAGTTACCACCCTACCGAAAAAGGCTTAATGCTAAGCGATTTAGCGTTCCGATACGATTAAGTTACAACCTTATCAGTGGTTAGTGGTTACAACCTTATCAGTGGCGTGCACTGGGTTTCATACAGCAGGAAAATTGCATAAAACGGCAACGGCAAAAATCCTCCTTTTATACGAGTTAAATGTATAAATTTTAGGGTAGGCACTGCTTTTGTGCATGTACGAAGTGCACGCCACTGCACCGTAGACTGCATCTTCACTTCCGAGCAGATTGTAGTTTTGTAGTAAAATTTAAAAAAAAACACCAGGCGTTCTAGTACTCACCGGGTCGCTCATGAGCTTGGCCCACGGCTGCGGCACGTGCTGCGAGCTGGCGGCCGGGAACACGCCCATCAGTTGCTCCAGTGGACGAAACTGCAAGCGTTGTATCAATCGTAAACATTAAATAAACCATGCTTAAATTCAAAATTCAAAAATTCCTTATTCATGTAGTCCTACCCCAGGCACTTATGAAGCGTTCATACATATATGTTTACATAAGGGGATGGTGATAACTTCGTTCGCCAACTTACTCCTAGAGCTACGAGAATTCAAACGCTCCCTGTGTGCTGAGTGCGAGATTTTTCATCTATTCAATCGCGTAAAAGTTATCTATAATTTGTATGGCGTTAAAAGAGCGCCATCTAAGGACCACACACCGCCATCTAGCCCCAAAGTAAGCGTAGCTTGGTGTTATGGTTGCCAAGATGACTATCATTAAGATGAATATTTTGAATATTATACATAAATTCTATAATATACAGACTCTGAAAACAATCATGTTATAAAATAAAATAAATGATAATTAATAATGAATTACAATATTGAATTATAAAATAAATAAATGTTGTATTACACACACACGATCATTTTCCAGTTGTGGAAATCAAATCCACAGCCTTGCACTCAGAAAGGACCATGCCGCCGTTGTATAAACACATTTATACTTAAGCTATTTATTTATAGATATTTACGAGTGAAATAGGGCTCCGCTAGTAAAGTATAGAAACAAAAAAGCAGCTACTTTTTGAGAAAAAAAAATTGTTCGAATATATATATAAAATCGAATACGTTCAGTCACGCTCACTATGAGAATACCATCATCATCGTCATCATCATGATAAACACATTTATACTACTAAAACACTTATAATACTAGTATAGATATATTAAACATTTATTTAGAGCTATTTACGGGTGAAACAAAGCTCAGCTAGTAAAGAATAGAAATAAAAAGCAGCTAGCAAGCATCAAACGAAAATTGATAAAAAAAAATCGAATCCGTTCCACCATCCGTGACGCTCACTATCTTTTAGAATTATACTCACAGGTATTGTGCCCTTTTCGAACTGAGTGGACAGGCCCTGCACGTTGACGAAGTCGGAGGCGAAGGGCGCGTAGTGGTAGGGGAAGTACCACTTCCAGCTGGCGCAGCCCTGGTAGTAGTAGCGCAGCACCCAGCACAGCCCGCGCACGTACTGCAGCGCCACGCGGTACCTGCCGCGCACAGGACTCGTGACCACACAGTGACATACAATCGCTAAAATATTGTATTTATCTAACGATATATGATTCATGTATTATGAAAAACGTACTCTATTCATATTCGAAATGAGATTAATATTTATTATCAATTAAAAAAAACTGCAAAATTCAGCGAACCGCTACAGGGGCAACGCCGATTTCAAAATTATGACGTCATTGCTACATAAAAATAATTTTGAACTTCGAAAATCTCTGCGTTCCGAGTAATTTGAGACTATAGAATATCGGTGTACGGTCATGACACCCGGCGAGCGGTTACAAAACATTTATATTCTGCAAAAATAACATATTTTTTGGATATAGTAGATACGTAAGAACATTATAGGGCAGTTTTTCAAAATAAGTCATCATGCGTACTTGACAACATATTTTGGAAATGTGCCTTAAAAAGTTCTAAGTTTGTATTAAACGTAAGCTTATAAAATAGTCATATATATAGTGTAAAGGTCTACGTTAGTAATAAAAAAAAATTTAATAGGCTATAACAGTATCATCATATTATGTTAAACCCAGTCTCACCTGAATTCCAGATTGTCCCGGGCGACTTCGAACTTGCTCTCATAGTAGCGCTCCTTGAAGCCCTCCTCCCAGAGACGCACCTCGTCGTGCTTCTCATCGTCGTCGTCATCTAGACCCGCCTCGGCAGCCGAGCGCTTCCGACTGCGGTTGTCCGCTTGCTCGTTCTGTACATAGAATAGAATAGAATAGAGCAGAACAGAACACAACAGAACAGAACAGATTAGAATAGAAAAGAAAAGAACCGAACAACGAACGGAATAGAATATAATACAATAGAAAAGAACAGAACAGAACAGATTAGAATAAAATAGAAAAGAATAGAAATGAAAAGAATAGAATAGAATAGAAATAGATCTTTATTTTAATAATACACACGAATTTCATAGATGACATTTAAATACCAAAGTCATTAGCTGGCGTGCATAGAAACAATCGGTTGATGAACAAATAAAATATATTAAATACAATACAATATAGTGCTAATAATAATGAGAATTAAATATATAAATGAATCAAATAAGTCAGAAATATTAGTTTGAAAGCACGTAGTTAGGTTAAGATTAGTTTATAAAGTGTGTCAATGAATACCAATATAATACTTCACAGGCTTTAGAGGTACATAATGTAATGTGTCAGATTACTTATCTGTAAAACAGATGATCTTATAGCTTTTGAGTAAACCACTGCCATAGTTTTTACTGAAAGAAATCAGATGCAGCCCTAACATCAAATACCTAAATAAAATCATGTTACTCCTGTCACTTTAAAGTACGAGACGCGTAGCGTAGGTTCTATGCGCGTGTCGGTCTTTGAACTTCAATAGGGTTGTCATAAATAAACACTTGTTGTAAAGAATGTTTTGAATAGATATATCATTGAATTGTTTTGTATAGAAAAATAAATATGCTTATTTCGATTTAATATTTTTACATGGTTGAATCCTTATGAAATATACTAATATAATAAAGTAATAAACATATTATTAGTTTATTATATCAGTATATTTTACCATCCACCACGCTGGCCCTGTGCGAATTGGTGGACTCCCCACACCTTTGAGAACATAACAGAGAACTAAGGCATACAGGGTTCCTACCGTTGAAGCAAGTGATATTTATATTGCTTAGAACGCACATAACTTAGAAAAAAAAAGAACATTTATTATTATTAGTTCGAATTTCAAACTCAGCTTACCGCGGTCACGGCCTGCATTCCGGCCAGGCGAATGTTGGCTGCTTCCTGTCGAGGGTTGTCTACTGGTCTTGCAGCTGCGCCCAGTCGCTGAAAGCAGGTGATTATTTAGGACTGGGGTAATGTAACATCTGACGTCATGGGCGCCGGGACAAATCCCCAGCGTAACACGGGATTAAGAGTAACTCCTGAGCCTCGCAAGCGTGTTGCATCTAAAGTCCTGCGTCCTGCGGTTTAGGGGCGCCCAAAATAAGAAAGTACAGTAAAATCTAGTTAAGTTTTTTTATATGCCACCTGTTCACCCTTTACTGCAATTTCACCGGCTGGTAAGTGATGATGCTGTCTGAGATGAAATACAGCTAACCTCTTATGAGAATGGCAGTTATATTAATCTGTATCTACGAAACATAATACCGGACAAATTATAATAAGGAAATCTATTTTAACAATGTCTCGAGTTAAATTACTGCTGTTATCGTCGTCACTCAACGTTATAATTTGAAACTAAATACTAAATAATTATTTACAATAACACGTCAATATAACGTTTCGGAGATATAGATAAATTGCAAACTATATCCTCGCATTGCAAAGTTGATTTTCCGGTTATATCATCTGTCTTCTACATAAAGTCTACAGTACTGAATTTAATAATAACAGTGCGGAATTCATTTGTTTTCAGAAGACGTCGCCACTGGTTATTCAAGTTTTTAGTCATGTCAGGTATTTGAAAGGGTTTTATATGTCTCAACCATAACACTATTTTAAAGTTTACATAGGTTTATTTCGGCACGATTTTCAGTATTTTGTATAAATAAATTCAAATGAACAAAAATGGCGCTAAAACGCTCGGTTTGGAGTCACGTGACTGAAATTGAGTCACAAGTCTATACAAATGTAAAAAATCATAATTAACTGCAGTTTCGCTTATTAAAGTCTATTTTGAAACATTTACTTTGGAGAAAAAATGGTTTATAGACTATTTTTGGATATATGAGGAAAGTTCTAAGAGAGACCTTACGTTGTCGCGCACGAATATGATCTATGTTAAGTTTCTAGTAATAAAATCCCTTCTAACAATAGCAGTACCACATTGTTAACAGTCTCATGACGTCACAAGACTGTAACCAGAGATTCAACCAATCAATAGCGTTTCTGACCACGTGACATAGGCTCGCAAAAAAAAAACATTTTATATTATGATTTATAGAAAATCTATAATATATTATCTTGTTTTGTAGAATTTAAAAATAACAATCTGAAGGATTGCACCAACACAAGTGATATTTTTAATACCGGCATATTCATATTCATATTACATAGTCTATTCTTACCTGAGGTGCAAACTGTGTCTTGTCCAACAGTCCGAAGTTGACCTTCTGTTGCTTCTTTGCTTTCTCTCTCGCTTTGAAGCTGACCTCATTCTGGTGGCGTCTCCTGAAGATCTCGTCTTCCACCCTGCCCAGCTCATCCATTATAACTTGAACTCTGTCGAGATTCACGTCACCGGAGTCTGTGATCCAACCCTGATGGTGAAAAGTGGATTGTTTAAAAACTAGATCATACGTTTTGGGCACTAGGAATGATACCATGTAACTAGGAGTTTTGGAGGGCGTCTAAGAAGAAGCCAGTATTAACCCCCGGATGCAGGATGTTGCTTAACCACATAATAAACCATATGAGTAATGGATTTCAGCACTCTTTTACAACCCTACTTATAAATAATAATGGATAAATATACTACGCCAATACACACATCGCCAACCAGCCCCAAAGTAAGCGTAGCTTGTGTTATGGGTACTTAGATAACTGATGTTTGAATATATACTTATAATACACAGATACAAAGATAAACACCTAGACACGCAAAAACATTCATGTTTATCACAGAAACATTTTCCAGTTTTGGGAGGCGAACCCAACTCAGAAAGCATGGTCGCTGCCCACTGCGCCAATCGGCCGTCTTAGCTAGTTGCCTGGTAGAGCTTGCTTTTAAGCGATAATTATACCCTCGTAATATTTCTTGATTCTAATTCTTTTTATCTATTTTGTTATAATTTGCTGAACAATTAATTGTATTTCATTCCTTCAGTAGTATGAAAAGTATGTTACGGCTTCGTGTTGACGACCTCCCTGGCGCAACGGTGAGCGCCGTGAATTTAAGTAGGACGTTCCGGGTTCGATTCCCAGCAGGGCAATTTAGGAATTAATAATTTCTAAATTTTTTCTAGACTTGTCTGGTGGGAGGCTTTGGCCGCGGCTAGTTGTCGACTAGACGTGCCGTTAAGCGATTGAGTGTTCCGGTGCGATGTCGCGTAGAAAACGATTAGGGGTATTACTACCATCCTTCCTAACAGGTTAGCCCGCTACCATCTTAGATTGCATCTTCACTTACCATCATCACTTACCATCAGATGAGATTGAAGTCACGGGCGAAGTTGTAGTGGATAAAAAAAAAGTTTCTTCTCCTTTAGCGAGACTCGTTAAAATAACTGTTTCTAACTGTTGTTTCAAACTACACTGTTCGACAAATGAGGCCATCCGCGTCCAATCGCTCGCTCGTTTCACTTTTTTGTATTAACGTACCCATGCTTACTTTAGTCTTGTAGACGCACTTCTTGTACAAGTTGACGAGGCGGTCCACGGCCCCCTCCCTGATCTCCAGGCTGGGCAGATGCGGCAAGAAGTCGTTGCCCACGAAGAAGCACATGAACACCCAGTCGTCCAGGGCGCGCTCGAAATCGTAATCGAAGGGCAGGTTGGGCATTTGTAGCTCCTGACAATAAAGAAACCATTATTTCGGTTGCACTATACTAATTACTGCACTATTTTAATTAAATGTCGTTAAAAATATTCGTTAGTGAAAAAAGTTGCGAATTATTGCTGACTTAAATCTATAGTTAACACTATTGGCATATTTGTTTTGCAGCTATACTTTATGTACTGCACGGCTGGTATGGGCAACAGACAATTATGTCCTCGGGGAAAGGATATAATTTTATCTTCTCCCACAGCTTTATCAACTCTCAGAGCATAGAGGAAAAAATATACAAATAATATATTATGTGCAATAATAAACGGGGGGTAAACTTCTACTATACCAGGTGATACTGAATTATTGCTCTAACCCTTCTAATAATTTTAAATGACAATGTGAAATGATGATAAAAAAAAAAACACACCGCTAAGTTTGTTGTTTCGCTTGTTGCGCTTCTTCTTAGACCAAGACGCGTTTGGTACACTCGTAGCTTCAGTTTTAAGTTGATGAAATTAGTTATCAACTCACTTCTATGTCATATTTTAAATGTAATGTACACGTCAGACGTGCCATCTATTTGCCGTGCCTTTTTGAATAAATAAATATTTGAATTTGACTTTATGTTTGTAATATATTAGAAATTTAACGGCACTCTAGGTGCAACATTTACTTTCGTCTAAGAAGCTAAACTCAGGTAGTTTCTATATTACATCCGCTGATACATATCAGTATACACACAGTATCAGATATAGAGTAATCCTTGTTTTTGTGTTAAGAAATGTTTATGAACTTTAACATTGTGTACCTTTTCAAGATACTCCCTCAAAACAGTCAACCGCACAAAGATGAAACTGTCCTGGTTTCCGAAAGCTGGGTCCGACCGCACGAGGGACGCGTCGGGTGTTGTGCCCGTACACTCTTTCATCTCGTGACCTGAAGACACACAACATTAAAGCGAATTAACCACAGAGAAAACCCTTTTCCTTATTAAAATTTCATAAGATACACATTTCCAACCCCTATAACACCCCTTTTGGGGGGGTGTAATTTCTAAAAACCGTTTCTTAGATGACACCTACTTTATAGAAGAAACCTACCTTTCAAATTTCTAGTTTGTAGGCTTTTATAGTTCCTGAGATTTCGTGATTAGCCAGTGAGATTTGTGTGAGTGAGTAGATACACTATAAAGCAGTAAAACTAGCTGCCCAATAGCTGATTGGTAGATTTCCAACCTTGTCATGCAGTTTCCCCTACAATGTGTTCTTCACCAGCAAAAAGATGTAATGTTTGATTGCTAAAATAAGAAAACACACGTAGCATCCAACTATTGTTTTAGAATCCAGTGAAGAAGAGTAGGCCAGTGTGTTACTCACCTAGTTGGCCACAAACGTCACATGGCCTTGGCTTGTTGGGCTTGAACTCCTCCCTTATGATTGTGAAGTTGGGCTCGTGTGTTGCCAGCCCCAGCATTATGAGATCAGCGTCCGCACCGCATAGCACATGCTGGGTGTTTGGATCGTGGTCTGGTTGAGCTGAAAATATAAAAATTAAATTTATAAATAGCAAATAGCCATACACCTCTGAGCCTATAGATTTTCAAACACATTCCAGAGTAGGGTTGTCAGACAGGTGGTTGGTTGCCAAAATATACAAAAAAAAAACGTGTGTGTACTCTTGTACACGTGTTAGAAGTTATAATTATTTGTTGTAACAAGATAAGTCTTTGCAAAAATTGTATCTTTCGTTTGCAGTGAAAATTACATTAACAAAGAAAAACTGTATTGTTATAATTATTGAAAGCCAACTGTCAAACCTTTTTTAGAAAAACTAAAATGTTGACTATAGCTAACTTCATGGTGTCGGTTTTTCGTGACGATGTGCGCGTCTTCCGCGGTAATTTACTCTTACCATTTCTCCCTAACGCGCCAAAAGAAGTATAACTTCAATAATAAATTAATTCAAAGTAAAATCCATAATAAATAAATATACTACGACAATACACACATCATATAGCTTGTTATATGTACTAAGATGACTATACTGTACTATTTATAATATACATTAATAGTTAGAATATACATATAAACACCTAGACACTGAAAAACATTCATGCTCATCACACAAACATTTACCAGTAGTGGGAATTGAACCCACTGCCTTAGACTTAGAAAGCAGGGTTGCTGCCCACTGTGCCAGTCGGCCGTCAATAATGTTAGTGTCAGTAACAATATTAACTTAGAACTATCTTAAAAAACGACTAGTGCTAACGAATCATGTCCCAAATCCCAAAGTTGTTACTTGACTGACGAATATTCACAGTTAGGAGTTTCTTACTTTTGTATTCATAGTTTCTAGTTTGATTTAGTTAATAAAGAGTTTCATTCTGTGTAATACCTAGCACAGAAATAATGAAATGGTGCCATTTTGAAAGGGTGTGATAATAACCCAGAATATTTTTAATTTTAATTTTATTTCTCCTTTTGTTTTCTCTGTAATTTGTGCAATGAAGACTTCATTCCTACATCCACAAATTTTATGTGACTTTTGGTTTACTAAGCCCAAACATAATGATATTTCAATGACAATAACAGGTGTTGTAAAACTTACCTCTCTGCCTCCTAATATAATCCATAATCTTGTGTTCTCCTTCACCCGGTACATTTGCATCTGAAAGAATCACCTTAACTCCTTTCCAGCCTGGATCACTGTTTAACCTATACAGAATATAATTTAACTTTTTATAAATCATTCTAGATCATTTTAGATAAATTCTTCTTTCACTCACACTCACATATACACCTCTTAAACATAGGTAGTGATATGAAGAGAACACCCCTGAATGGCAAAGCAACATAAAACTCCTCCAATCAGCAATAATGCTGTTTAATAACATTGGACAATAGGCATATTGAAAACTTGCCCTATGATGTTTGGAAGTATACAGCTATATCCAAAAATATCTTATTTATGCAGAAATTAAAGGTTTTGTTATTATAAATTGCAAGTTATGTTCAAAAAAATTATTACCCAAAAAAACTGGGGATCATGGCCACACTAGTGACATCAAATTTGTTTCATAGCTAAAGTTTATTGATTTTGCATTATGCAGTCTACAATATTTATAGTTTCTTTAACTTACCTGTCATGAATATAATAATGTAGGCATTTGCTCAAGCGATCCATAAAAGGTGTACCAGGTGTGATACAGTTTGAGTCAAAGTGAGCCTCCTTAGGCCTCTCTGGAGGCAAGTAGGCACCTTTAGCTTGCAGTTCAGATCTAATGCGAGCCACTTCCTCAATCTTTTCCTGTGTCTCCTTGGATGCCCTGAATCTTCGGGACCTTTGTTGGTTCATTTTTGCCCTAGGGGCCTGAAATGGTAACGATGAATACCATTTTAATTGATGCCTATGCATGATGAACCTTGGTTTGGTGTTCTCTCACAAAAAATAATAAAGAGATGTAGCATGGGTTCTTCAGATTGCACCAATTGTCTTCAACTGTCCTTTTACCTCTCTAAATATCATGCACGCATCTGCTTTTTTAGTCTTACAAAGTGTTGCTTAGACAGTGTTTGTATTGTCTCAAAAGACGTACAGGCCAATGATGTATATATCAAATCACACAACCTAATAAAGCCTCCTCTCTTATAGGAGTAAGGATTAAAAACCTTAGTCTCCTTTCTTTCTAACTTGTCTTATTATGTACACAAGTTTTTCATTACTTTTTACCTGTATTGACCAATACCTGGTATCATAAATCACCAACTTTTCCTTCTATGATCATATGAATTTGACTATTAGGAGCTACAAACATTGAGAAAATTGAATGCTAAGTTGCGTGACGGCACATCTTAATTGGTAGGGTGATAACTAGCCAAAGCAAAAGTCTCTCACCAGAAAATAATTCACATTTTTCTTTGAACTTAAAAAGTAAGCTAAATTTCAATACTTACAACTCCATCAATAGCCATGTACAACAGTTTTCTAGGCCTTACAATGCGGAACAGTCTGTCAATGCACTCAAAGATAGCTACCATCATCTCATCCTCATCCTTGGGAGGCGGTTTATCTTCAGGATGCGTGCAAGGATGAATGATGCCATTCATATCCAAGTATAGGTTGTCAAATTCTATCCCATTAGGATTTGGTAGAGAAGAATCGATGTACACAAGCTGACCGTCTACGTCGGTTGGCTAAAAATACAATAAACATGATTTTTACGGTGTCTTGATAATCTAAACATAAACAATTTTAGGTTAGGATTAAGATATTTACCCTCTGTTCAATACACTCGACTATAACGCTCGGATATTTGCGGCTAAGCCAGCGAAAGAATGCTGGTACACCCATTTTGTTTGATTTTTCTAGATAAATTTCACGTCCAATAAAAAAATATTATTTTGTCACGTAGGATTTCAACAAAAACAAATTGATGCAGATGCCGCCATTTCTCTCACAGACTCGAAAATAAAACAGAGAGATCATAGACAGATGATACAGATTATAGATCAAAGATTTTACAATAACTTACAAATCGTTAACGATTTTTGATATTTCGATATTTTTTGACAATATATCATTACATCGATTACTTAAATCAATATTTTTCTTTTTGTTTTAAAGCACAAAAAACATTGGTGCTTTAAAACAACAATTCGTTTGTTTTATCTATTTGGTATACTAATAAATATTATATAAATATCGATAATTTACAGTAACAGTAGAAAAATTAGACAGCTTATCAATGTTAGAACAGCTCCGCTTGTTTATACTTTAATTCGTATACTTTCACGGTATTATGTCCTATGGGATCTTGTTGTGGGGAGAAGCTGCAGATATTGAAAATTTTATACTACAGAAAAGAGCTGTACGATCAATATTATGGAGTGTAGAGGTAAGGAGAGTCATCTGTGTATATGAAAAAGTGTCGTCAAAATGTATTAAATTAGGGTGGCGCCACATATGCATCAGGGGAACTCTTAAAAGAAGCGCCAAATATAAATATTTTCGTTTAGAGGCAGTTCGTCATTGTTAGGAAAAAGAACCTGAAAAAAAAAAAAAAACAATGATTGTTAAAAAAAAATAGATGTATCTGCTCGGACATTCATTGATACATACAGTAATAGATGTATCCTTGTTTAAGCGTAACCGAATTTTGATCTGCTGAGTTGTTGGATCCATTCGCATAAATACAAATCCATTGGGCTCGGGTATATACAACCAAAACGGTGGCAATTTTGGAGCTTCGATTTGTTGTAGATTCTTCGAATCCTTACAGGCGTGTTGACTGAAAGGTGGTTCTATCAAGTCTTGCTCCCTTTGAACACCATCATCTATTAGATTATCAGGAACATCATTTACTAATATTGTCTGGGGCTCGATGTTATTTTCTTGCACTAGAAATAGCTCTTCGTCTCCATTGTTATTCGAATGTAAGCTTGGTATTTTTAGTTCATCTACAGTACTTGTTAAAAACTCATGTTCAAATACCGGAATAAACTTATGCTGGATCGTTGGTAAAGCTTCTTCTTTTAGTATTTTTTTTCCTAAAGGCATAATTACGAGCTCTTCTTTTATGTACAGTTTCTCGTACATTTTTATTTGCTCCTCTTTAAAATGGAGATGACAGATGTAATCAGTAACTTTTAATTCAATACCCAGCGAAATATTCCAATTTTGTAATCTTGCCGGTGTCTGTGAAATTAGATAAATAAAAAATTAATATGCTTTCGTTAACCATAATGTAAGTTTTTCACGACACTAAAATTAGCAGACATTTGACAATTTTGATTTACATACTGTTGGTTGGAAATACGAAAGAGGCTGAGGTGAACTATTTTTTTTGTTTTGGGGTTTACGTCCACTTGGACAACTTTTCACAACACAAATTTTACCCATAACTGTTCTGTTATTCACTCACTTTTTCATAAAATTAAATGTTTATATATCAATAACCGTACTATTTACTGTTTACGAAATAAAATCACTCTAAACGCACGTTTGGTTATAATAAATCTGTAAGGTTATATTTACCACAATATTTTGTACAACGTAAGTTGTTGAAATTCTCAATAATTAACTACTTTATCTACTTTAGTCGATAATGACATTAAATTTTTTAACTCGGCATTACTCGGCATACTTCAATTCATCTACAATTGCTATAATTGCTACATTCATACCATACCTTATGCATCCACCAGCGCCATTGTGGAGGATTTTTGAACTGTTATTTAGCGCAACAACTGGACACTTTTTCAACTTTTCTCCCATATAAGATGACTCTCCTTACCTCTACACTCCATAGATCAATATATAAACTTGGTAAATTGCGACTTAGACCGGCTACTTAATCCTCTGTGGCGTTTGTTGTATCGCAAGTTAAAAAAAAATTGTTTTGACTTTTGTGATTTGATAATTTTTGAAATTTACATTTTGAGATGAAGAGTTTTAGTGTAGTAAATTATTACAGAAAATTGTTAAAAAATGTGCAGATTCGTAACTACTGTAGCGTGGAAAAGAATACAGAAAAAAATTCCATCAATAAAATTCGAAATATCGGCATATTAGCACATATCGATGCAGGTTAGAATAATCTTTATTATTTATGTAATATTATGGCTTTAATTCTAATAGTTTCATAGGCTGTTTCTTAGCAAATTTTACAGTTACAAAAAGTTTTACAGTCAGAGAGATTCGAGACAAACTTAAGTTAATTAAGACTTATCTAGTCAAAAAATAAAGTGAATTTTTGGCAACTCACGTTCATTTTATTGCATTTATTTATTTATTAGCTTTTCCTGGGAAATAATATTAACTCAAATTGCTTATGGCTTTATCATCATCTAAATAAGTCATTACTGAACCGGTAGAGGGAACAGGTCTTGTCTCACAATGAGAATGGCTTAGGCCTTAGTCCACTATACTGTCTAAATGTGGTAGGTGGACTTTTGCGAACAGCTCTCAGGCATGTAGATTTCCTAACAATGTTTACCTTTCAAGCAAGCAATATTTAATTGCTCAAAATGTAAGTTACTTAGACAAGTTAGAGATGGGTGCCAGGGTTGAACACAGCTTCCCTGAAAGTCCTAAAGACTAGATTATCACCACTTTGTAGATGATAACCTAGATAGTAGATCTGTGCTATAACCATCTATCTTCTGGGAGGGGGCATGCGGCAAGCAACCATTAGATATAAGGTCACTAACTGTACTCTAAAATAGAGTAAAGTTCAAATATTGGATAGAAGCAGGCGTTACTTTGCGGAAATCCATGATATATTATCAAAATTAAGCTTAATTTGCTATACTCCGCGAAAATTGTTAAATCAACAATTATTCATTGTAAAGTCAACATCTCCTGAGGATGCTCCGGTTTCGGAGCGAAACGTGCGTAGAGGGTATATTGCCGAAGATCTGTTTGGTGTGGAGTATAAGGATTGGAGAAATTATAAATTACACCACACAGATTCTCCTGCTTTTCGCGGAGTATAGCAAATTAAGCTTAATTTTGATAAGAGTAAAGTTCATCTTAACTAATATTATAAATGGGAACATATGTTTGTTTGTACTTCCTTTACACCCTAACTAACCAACCAATAAAATTGATTTTTGGCATAGAGTTAGTTAAAATCTTTTCATCATGAGTGTTACATTATTTTTATCCCAGGAAAACAGATGGTTCCCATGGTATTTGTAAAAAACCAAAATAAACATATTTCCTGTATCTGTTAAGGCAAAACTACAACGACAGAGCGTATGCTATTTTACTCTGGCACAATCCGCTCCATGGGAGAGGTCCACCATGGGAACACTGTCACTGATTATATGGAGCAAGAGAGGCAGAGGGGAATCACTATAACATGTAAGTTTAAAGGTTTTGATATAATTGCCCATTTCTACTAAACCTAGGCATCACCTAGATCAAATGCCTAACTATTTAGGCAATGTCTATGGAAGAAAAATATTGCACCAACTTTAGGTGATAACTTCTTCCGTCAATGTGGAAATTAGTATATGCTTTTATGATATGCATTTTAAATTTATGAAATTGCTTAATTATTTTCATTTATTTTGTATGACAGCTGCCGCAGTATCGTTTCCGTGGCAGGGCTACCAGATAAATCTCATTGATACTCCAGGTCACATTGACTTCACCATGGAGGTGGAGCAAAGTCTGGCAGTACTAGATGGAGCTGTTGTAGTATTGGACGGATCAGCTGGTAAGGTTATCAATTATAAACAGTGACTTTTTTATGTCTTTCAACATTCAACTATATATAGAATGGTAAAAAAATAAACGCATAATAAGCACCCTGTATTAAGTGGCGGCAGCGCGGTGCGGCGACCACGACTTGTTCCAAGAACCATAGACAAGTTTGGTTATATGCCTAGTAAAAACGATTGGTGAAAGGTAAATGTGTTGTATGCCTAGGAATCTTATTTGATTAGCAGTTACTTATTTAGGCATTGAAGTCTCATACTAGGCACTCATAAGTTGTGTCATCCCGCCCAGGTGTAGAAGCTCAAACGTTAACGGTGTGGCGCCAAGCGAACGGCTACAAAGTGCCCCGCATCGTGTACCTCAACAAGATGGACCGTGGCGACGCGGACGCGCGGGCGTGCACGCGCTCCGTGGAGGACAAACTTCGCGTTACCCCCTTACTGTTGCACGAGCCCTTGTATTATGAGGACAAGCTTATTGGTAAGATGTTCTCATTCTGGTTGCTGTTTTTTTATGTTTTATTATTCCACTACAAGTTAGCCCTTGACTGCAATCTCACCAGGTGGCAAGTGATGAGTCTAAGATAGTAGCGGGCTAACCTGTTACGGAGTATGGTAGTCAAACCCCTAATCAGTTTCCACGCGACATCGCACCAGAACACTAAATAGCTTAGCGGCACGTCTTTGTCGGTAGGGTGGTAACTAGCCACGACCACACCACCAGACCAGACCAGAAAAATCTGAAATTAGGAATTCCCAAATTGCCTCTGCCAGGAATCGAATGCGGGACCACCTCCTTAAATTAACGGCGCTCACCGTTGCGCCATGGAGGTGTAACTGTTAAATAAAATTTAGATATTCAATATTTCCATGGTTCACTAAGATATCAGAACTACACAAGCATCTCAATATAACAACAATAAAGGAAGAAGTTGAGCACAGAGCAAAGAGCTATAAAGAGCGAATTAACACTCATAGTAACCAACTGGCTACTTCTCTGTGTCCCAATGGAGATTAGAAGGCTTAAACGTGCTTCCATTTGGGATTTTACTAACACATGCACTACGTAAAATAAGAGGCAGAGCCATTGATGGATGGCCGGCCTCACATGCCACAAAACACACGGAGGAAGTCTGCTTATAGCTACTTCAGCTGATCGCATGATGGATTAAAAAAAAAAAAGATAAATGATATTCAATATTTAAGCTTTTCATAGCTTTTCATTTTATTTAGACGTGTAAAAGAAAACCGAAATAATATTTCAGAG
The DNA here is from genome assembly GCF_905163445.1 of Pararge aegeria. Lineage (NCBI taxonomy): Eukaryota > Metazoa > Arthropoda > Insecta > Lepidoptera > Nymphalidae > Pararge > Pararge aegeria. Next base: position 15,835,804 of record NC_053198.1, read on the forward strand.
GCTTAGAGGTTGCGGTCTCTGAGACTTATCTGTGAAACGTAATGTATTCGTTACATTTATTAGCGGCTGCTTAATTGGTGTATGTGTTATTTTCTTTGTACAAATTTTAAGTATTAAGTATACTGTTTGGGCTTTAATAAATAAAATAAAAACTAAACGCTAATAGTTTATGAGTTAAAAAATTTGCCATAGTTTTTACACGCTATTTTTGTATGTTTCTAACTGACTTCTTTGGACGCTATTTTGACCCACATTAAACGGTCAAATTTCGTTCAAACTTTGTACACATATCGAGGACCGATGACGAAATTTGAGAAGATTATTCCAATTTTCAATATAAAAAATAAGATTTTTATTAATTTATATAATTTTCAGCTATAGTCACTAAGGCAGGTATGATGTTCATTTTAATTTCCAATTCATTATTTTTAACTTCTCTCTTTGATCTATAATTATCTCTTTGATGATGAATGGGTTACCGATTAATTTTGCTGTAATAAAAATAATAGATCAAGAATAACTAATTCGCTCGCTTTTATAAATAAACTAAACTAAAAGGTAGAAATTAGTTTATTTTTTTATACCAAGCGTGTTTTTTAGTTTGTTTGAACTATTTAATTTAATACTGAAATAAATCAGATACAGCGTCACGTGCAAAAGTACAATCGAGCGACTCCTGTCACTTTATTAGGTATGTGTCGCGTAGCGTAGGTACTGTGCACGTGTCGGTCTTTTATCTTCAATAAGGTTGTCATAGTTAAACATATAGAATGTTTTGAATTATTTTGTAAGGAATTATAAACTAGCTTCTTTTGTTTTAATATTTTTTCAGGTGATTCCTTATGAAATAGTTTAATGCACTTTTTAACGGTATTTCGTAATTCCGTTACACGTTGTAAAGATTTTGGACCAAATTTTCTTGTGGTTTGAATGGGTGTGCTAAAAAGGGCACTTCCATTATACCTTTCGTTATTATTAACCCTGTTGTGGGTTAATAATAAATAAATAAAATAAATAAATAAATAAATAAAATAATAAACACGGGCGCGGGTCTTCTCCCAGAATGAAAATAAATACAACGCACGTAACTCAGAAACTCGGGTTTTGAGCCAGTAAAAATGAAAAAAAATATCAAAAACATTTATTGGAACTATAAATTAAAATAACAAATACTGAAATATATGAATAACAAACGTTTAACTTAAGGCTAAATAAAATTAGATAACAATAAATTAAAATCATTACACAAAGAAACAAATTTCTATTTATTTTCTCTTATATTACTAGTTAGAAGAGAAATTAGTACCAAAACCTATTTTACCATATTTTATTCAAGTCTATTTTTAATTTCTTTAGTGAATAGGGCGAATAAAAATCCTCACATTTAAAGCAATCATAGAAGAACAGTCCATTAGTTCTTCTGGATACGAAGTTTCGGCAGAAATCGACATATCTTCTACCACATCTTTATCGAACTTGGCTAGGTTAGTTTGGCTAGACTTTTCTTTACTAGGCCACGCGTTTGGAGAACTATTAACAAAACTCATATCTTCATTTTCATCACCAAAAGACAATCTTCTTGCGTTCATACTTCTCCTCAGGAGATGTCTTTCAGGCGTGTAAAGTGGTGTGAGAACTTTGCTTAAACTTACGTCGCTTTCAGAATATTCGGCCACGCTTTTGACATATTTTTCTTCTTCAACAGCAAAGGATGTTTTTGCGGTATATTTGGACAAACATTCGCCATTCTTTTGGTCATCTTCATCAACAAAAAGTCTTCTTACGTTCGTCTTTGACCTTTGCAGACTACGTCTTTTAAGAGTTTCTAGTGTGTTTACCTTCGAGGTTGAAAAGAAACTAGCCAGTGATTTCTCTATTTCGGATTTTTCATTGCTATCGATCGAATCCTCTGCATCATTAAAAGCTAACTTCCTCGCATTTATTATCTTTCCGGTGAATTTTGTAACTTTGATTGTGGAAAACCGGGCTGGTAACGCGGATATTTTGGTTTCGGTCGTCGGTGCTACTACGGGTGTTGATGCGTACATAACACCTGTGAAAAATTAAAAGGAATTTTAATATTAAATATTAACGGGTTTAGAAATGGTGTGATTTTAGACATAGTTTAAAGGGCAGAGTTAATAACATAAACTACTTTTTATCCAATGTATAAAAAAGTTTAAAATTAAATCCCGACAAAAAAAAACTGTTTTTCTCCCATCGATCATAATAGTATTGATACTGTGGTATTTCATATTGCACCTCTGTACAGAACCCTTCGAGTAAAGTGGTTGTCGCACTTAGCGGCATATGCTTACATAGTTTGATACATTAGATTGAAATAAAACTATTAAAAATTATCTTACCGTTTTTTTTCTTAGTTGAATTCTCAGTTTGGCCATGGTAAGTGATCTTTGCGATCTTGGGCTTCGGAGCACAACTCTCTGGAAAAAAAAATAATGTTTATACGTAATATAGGCAATTAATCATCGATAATTGTTTCACTAGAAAACTTTAAAATTAACTTATCCTACCTCTTCCGATTCTGCGCTTCTTAGAAGTAGTCTTATATTCTTCAATGCGGTCACCTAACATATCGCAGATATTGGATAGATTCAAATCCATTTTTTTATATTAAAGTTAACTTTAGAAGAACAATCGAGTGCGAATTATATTTTTAAACTGATATAAAAACAATAACGCTTTTATATTTATACAAATTATTTGATAGAAGGGGTAAGATAATTAATTAATTACATCATTAAGAGAATTAGATTTATTTAAAAATAACAATTTATTTTTAGCCCTCTTATTTAATGCGATTTATTAATTACCCGGTAATTATTTGGTAATGAGACGGTGATCATTTTAAAAAAAAATGTGGATCCACAACGTAAACATAATTAGGGTGTTAAACCATAAAAAATGGATGCAATTTACGACGACACTAATAAACCTTTTACCAAGCATTATAAAAATAGTAGTTTGCATTTGTAATTGTATAAAATAAATTTATTTGTGAGGTACTATTTCATTAAAACAAAGGAAGAGTTCCCAAACGGTTTTTACGCGGTGTCGTACTGGAACGCTAAATCGCTTGGTGGCACAAAAACTAGTCACTGTCGATACCTCCCATCAGACCAGGCGAAAGAAAATTCAGAAATTATAATTTCCTAATCAGGTCAAAACCGGGACCTCCACTTTTAAGTCAACAATGCCCAACACTGTTTGAACGAAGTTGGCATAATCTAGAACGTGTAAATGAAAACCGAAATAATACTTCACATGCAAAATTAATGTGACTCCTGTCACTTTATTAGATACGTAGGTACTGTGCCCGTGTTGGTGTTTTATCTTCAATAGGGTTGCCTTAAGTAATGTTCTGAATTCGTTTGTATGGATAAATAAATATCTCAATTAATTATCTCTAGCTTCGTTTGATTTAATATTTTACAGGGTGATTCCTTATGAAACATGCATAAGGAATCACCCTGCATGCATCCTTCAACATTATTTCGTAATTCGGTTACACGTTTTATATTGTTACAGGTCTCATAGACCTAATAACATTAGAAGAAATCGTCTGGACAAAGGGCAGGGGACAGCATTACACAAAACGGAAACTCACAGAAAAATCTGATGGGAAAAAATGGGAGACCTCATTGGACGAACACAGAAAAATCATAGACACACTATCATCTCTAGACGACAAACTTGCAGACACAATTATACAACAGGAATCCTTAGACAACTTGGATTGTAAAGAGATTATGCAAGCCGTGCGAAGGTGTACAGCAAACATGTCTTTATACCCAATTTTGTGCGGCAGTTCGTACAAGAATATTGGCGTGCAGACGCTAATTGACGGCGTCATTTCGTACCTACCCTCGCCTTTGGAGAGAAGCGGGGTACACAAGGGGTTTGGGGCTGATTTGTCTGCGAGGGCTTTCAAGGTGCAGCACGATGATCAGAAAGGGGTGCTGACTTTCCTGAGACTGTACAGCGGACAGATTAGTAAGGGGCAGAAGATTTATAATTTGGCGAGGGATAAGACTGAGCAGGTCAGTGATTTTTGCAATGAGATTTGCAAGTTTAATGACTCAAATGTGTTAAATGTGTTTTAATTCGTCTACTTGAATTTCTTCCTTTAATTCTTCTTATATAAATGCGAAAGTTTGTATGGATGGATGGATGCTACTCTTTTACACAAAAACTACTGAACTTGGAATTAATACTGACTGAATTTTGGAATGGAGATAGATTATACCCTGGATTAACACAAAACGTACGGTTGCCGCAGGATTCATGAAAAACCAAAAAAACACGTGGTAAGTGATGATGCAGTCTAAGATGGTAGCGGGCTAACCTGTTAGGGACTATGGTAGTCATACACCTAATTGCTTTCCACGCATCATCGCACCGGAACACTAAATCGCTAATCGCACGTCTATGTCGGTGGGGTGGTAACTAGCCACGGCCAAAGCCTCCCACTGGACCAGAACAGAGAAAATCGAATAAAATATACATAATGCTCAGACAGGACTGCTGTACGTGGCGCTGGCCGACGAGTACCAGCCCGTAGAGAGTGTCACTAGCGGCAACATCGCTGTCGTCAGTGCACTTAAGGTATGTATGTCGAGTCTGTCTGTAATAATAAGAAATACTACGACAGTCCGTCCGATAGTTGTTTCAGTCAATGGTCTTCTCGCGAGAAGCTTCGACCAACATCTTAAGAAGCTTTCGCTTGGTTGTTGGATCAAGGGTCGGATACAGAAGGAAGTAGTCCTTGAAACGGCGCGTGTTGTTAGGAGGTTCTTTACTCTGGAGCCCTGACCACCGGTTCCTCGAGCATTCAAAATCGAGAACGTTTTTTTTTAACTTTAATATTGTTTTTGTTTTTGTTTTAAAACTTTAGTGTAGAAATTTTTTTAAAAATATATAAATAAATGATAGATAAATAAATAAATATACTATAATAATTCACACATCGCAATCTAGCCCCAAAGTAAGTGTAGCTTGTGTTATGGGTATTAAGGTGACGGATGAAGATTTTTATTGAATAATATACATAACTACTTATGATAAACAGATAAAAATCAGAAAAACATTCATGTTCATCACACAAACGATTCTCCAGTTTTGGGAATCGATTCTATCCGATCCACAGCCTTGGACTCAAAAAGCAGAGTCGCTGCCCACTGCGCCAATCGGCCGTCAATAATAGTAATATCCCTAACAGGTCAGCCCGTTACCATCGTAGACTGCATCATCACTTACAGTTGCGAGTGCAGTCACGGGCTAACTCGGAGTTGGTTATAAAAACAAAATGTACGCGAGCATGGCGATACGCTCGACCTTAGCTTTACGTAAATCTTCTTCCGACCTGGTGCTGTGCTCGTGAACCTAGTTCCAACCATTAAAGGAAGGGTTGCAACAGTGTCACCAGGGGATTGGGGGACTTCAACCTAAGGTTGCCTTCTTCGAGGGGGTCGGATCTCAGCTTAGGTCTGTACCAGAGCTCAGTCTTCCTCCGAAATGGTGCTGTGCTCATGGACCGAAGTCCAGCCATTAATCTTTGACAGTTATAAGAGAGGAACTTGTGAAAAATTCGATAGCGCGATGTAGAATCTTGTGGCGCTAGTAAATTATAAATTCCCAAATTGCCTCTGACCTCTTACTTACTCCCGCCATATTTGTGGGACAGTAGTGACGTTTGTGCTTTATTTCGAAAAAAGTAAAACGGCAATTTCCATATCAATTTTTTTCTTCTCTGATGTTAGTTGTTCATTCTAGGCAACCATGTCCGGTGACCTGGTAACCACAAACCAAGCGGCAGCGAACCGCGCAAAAGAGAAACTAACTGCCATGCTAAAAGATCCATCATTGAGTGAGGAATTAGTTTACCCCAGCGCCCGGCATCGCCTGCACGCCTTAGACACTGAGCCGACGCCCGAAGACGTCGCTGATGTTCTACTGGGAGTAGGTGAGTTGACTTATACAGAGTTAAATGAAATATACCAGAAAGCTCACGGTGTGTGGTTGTTTACATTCAAAATAACAACTTTTGTTTTACGATTCTATATAACTTGATAGTTTGTGAAATATTAAATATTTGACATAGAAAACTCTACTCTGTAATGTAACATCTATCTATTGCATGTTACTAATGGCCATGTACGTCCGCAAAGTAACGCCCGTTTCTACCCAACATTGAACAGGTAACACAGTCCCGGAGCCCGTATTCCTCTGCTCGATCGAACCCCCCAGCGCGGCCTCCCAAAACGCTTTGGAGACAGCGCTCGAAGAGCTGCAGAGAGAAGACCCAAGCCTGCGAGTCACCACTGACGAGGACACGGGACAGATGGTTCTAGCTGGTGAGGATATGAAAGATCTATTTAGCATTAATATTTTCCAGAGTCTGGGTGTTTATCTGCATATAAGCTATTTTAGTACCCATAAACATTTATATCTTACGGATTTCTTAAAAGTTTAAAGTGAACATACATACATACAAATATACATACATAAATACAGACATAGATATAAACACAAGTATACACCGCCAAACACACACAAACTCATACGTTGTTGTGGTTATCTTTACTGACTGTTTTGTATATTTTGTAATTGCATATTTCTTAATTGTCACAAGAGAAGATAAAGATAATATTTGTAATCTAGATTTGGCCTATTTTAGTATTAAGATACATCCATAACCAAAATAATTTTAAACGCTGTTGGATAACTAACAAATAAATTACTAAAAATATAAATGTCGATAGGTATGGGCGAACTGCATTTAGAAATCATCAAAGAACGAATAATACGCGAGTATAAAATCGACGTGGAGCTGGGCCCGCCCCAAATATCCTACAAGGAGACTCTCGTAGGCACGGCCAAGCATACGTTGGCCATAGATAGAAAGATTGGCAACGCCAAGCAAATGGCCAAGGTTGTGATGTCGGCGAAAACTGTCAAAGGAATCGCGCATGACAAGGTGCTCAAGTAAGTAAATTGTTATGTATTTCTGTTGAACTCCGGACATTGAATCAAAATACAAACATTTTATATTAATAAATAAAATAAATAGTTAAATAAAACTAAAAAACACGCTTTCTATCAAAACCGAAGTAATTCTACAAATTAGTTTATTTATTTTATTAAAGGCTTTATTTTAGTTTTTCTTAAGATATAATTTTTATTAATGTAAAATTTATTGATATATAGTAACAAATTTGACGGTGAATATCCATTCATAGAAAATATAAATTAGAAAAATCGGCTAAAGATAATGTTTGGAAATTTGAATTAACATCATTCACATCGATAGCTATCGATATAGTAGTATATACTTTTGCCACATCGACATTATTTTGCAGCATCTACAAAGTTTTATAATTTTTTATTTGTGTTTTACCTACACTTGGAGAAATTATTAAAATGAATATAAAACAATATCAATCATAGATCGAAATTGCAATGTTTCCAACTTGATGGCGCTACAGTCGCTATAAGACTGATGTAAAAGGCATATACGTTGGGAGAGCCGTAGCTTAATAGGTTAAAGCTCTCACGCCGCGATGGTCAGAGAGTCGCAGATTCAAATCCTGTCAGTTCCGCAATTTTTAATATGCACTTTAAGTTTATAAAATCTACAAACTCGCATAAATTGTTCAGGTTGGATAAATCGGGCGACAGTGCGGCCAACCTGGCGCACGTACACCCGCGGTACATGCAGGCCATCCGCCGGGGTGTGGACGCAGCTTTGTTACACGGACCCAAACTTGGATGTCCGGTGAGTAACACATTTCCACCATACACAGTAAAACAACTCTGCAATGCAATTGAAATCATCAATTTTCTTTTCATTTTTGTTAATTGATTTATTTATGAAATTCAACAGCGTTACCGTAACGTAAAAAAAAAATACAAAATATAAATGTTCAAATAATACAGCCTGTGTCAGTGCGTATTTTCGTGTTCGGGTGTTGTGTGTGTATTAGTGTATGCGTGCGTGGGTGGTTGTGTAGGTGTGTGGGTGTGTAGGTGTGTGGGTGTGTAGGTGTGTGGGTGTGTAGGTGGGTGTGTGTGGGTGTTTGGGTAGGTATGTGTTAGGCTGTGTGTTTGTGTTAGGGTGTAACTAGCCACTGCTGAAGCCTCACACCTTTTTTTCACACGGAAGCTAGCCTAATAAAGCATTTAGAAATAACATCGAGAGGAAACCTGCATGCCTGAGGGTTCTCCATCATGTTCTCAAAGGTGTGTGGATTCCACCAACCCACACTGAGCCAGCGTGGTGGACTACGGCCCTAACAACTTCTCATTGTGAGAGGCCCGTGCCTTGTAGTGGGCCGGTTATGGGTCTATATAACGAATTGTTTAATTGTTCAGTTGGTGGACGTCCGAGTGACGCTGCACTGGTTTGAAGTTGGACGCGGCACTTCCGAGTCAGTGGTCGCCGCCACCGTGACGCAATGTCTTCGAAAGGTGAATTGAACTATGCCATTTGTATTTACCAGTATTTTTATATGAAATAAAACAAAGTTTTCAACATTTGCATCAGTAAGTAATATAATTTTGACGGCCAATTGGCGCAGTGGTCAGCGACCATGTTTCCGAGTCCTAGGCTGTGGGTCCGATTCCCACAACTGGAATATGTTTGTGTTATGAATATGAATTTTTTTCATTGTCTGGGTGTTTAGCTGTATATTATAAGTATCTATAAGTAATTTTATAATTTTTATTAGTGTTTTTACCTACACTTTGGAGGAATTATCAATTTTTCAAGTATATAAGTGCTCTTTAGTGGGCCGGTAATGTGATGATATATTATATTATATATACAAAATATATAATAAATATTTGTATATCATAGATATATATAATATACTAGCGGACCCCTTCGCCATCTGTCGGGCTAATTTGTGAATCTAAACCAGCCAGGGTGCCACCCAAACGTATACCAAACAATTCATTCAAATCGGTCCAACCGTTTAGGAGGAGTTCAGTGACATACACACGCACGCAACGCTAATACCTACTAATATTATAAATGTCAATGTAAGTTTGTTTGTTACGCTTTTACGCAAAAACTACTTAACCGATGCTCATGAAAATTTGTACGCATATTCTTGCTAGTATAAGAAGTAATATAGGGTTTTATCCCGACATTAAGCTCTGTTCCTTTGGGAAAGGGGGGTGTAAGTGTTTGACGATTTTACACCATAACTTTTTGTACTATAGAGGTTATAATATGTGTTTAATTTTGCCCAAACTTTGTGTAGATCTAATGAATGTGGTTGTTGACAGAGGACAGAACTCCCCAGCGGACAGCAGCAAACCCCTCTTTTAAGGCTTCAGTCTCTCTTCAGGCTTCATTCAGTATCGCTAAATACTGAATACTTTAATTTTCTTAAGAACTACAACTAAATTGAATGCCACATCAAAAAACCAAATCCAACGCAGTCGAAGTCGCGGGCAACAGCTAATACATATATAAAGATATGTAATATTTTAAAAATTACTAGCGTACCCAGCCCGCTTCGCCGGGCTAGATTTTGCTTTATTTTATTTTAATTTAAGTCTCATATTATATTAAATCTTTTATTTCTCTCCGTATTCATTCTCTTCTATTTTCTTCTCGAGCGGGTGAAGATTATTATCTACACCCATGTACACCCAACAATAGAATATCATCATAGTAAATAAAAGCTGCATTTGACAGTTTGACAGTTCAAAAATAGGAGTGCTCCGATCGTCACCAAACTTTACAGGATTACTCGCCAGGTCAATCCGGAGATTCCCTGAAAGTTTCATTGAAATCGGTCCAGCAGTTTCGGAGCCTACGGAACATACCCACACACTTTCTGTTTTATATATATAGAAGATTTGTGTAATATTATGTTCCGGTGGCAAGGTGTTCGAGGAAGCAGAATCCGTACTCTTGGAGCCGGTGATGTCGTTGGAGCTGGTGTGCCCGGAGTCGCACTCCGCGCGGCTCATGGCGGACCTGGCGCGGCGCCGCGCGGACTTGCAACACGTTCACTTGCGGCACAAGAATAAGGTGCGTACACACGTAGCGGGCAAGATCATTGATAATGTGTGATCATGTCCACTACTGGACAGCAACCCCCCGAAAGTGATGTCGAAGTCCTACCCACCCACTGGGTAGCAGACCGACTGGGATATTTTTTTATTTATTTACACTCTTATTTGCACACAAATAAAAATACAGAAGAGGAATAAAAAAAACACAGACAGAAGAAGTATACAAAAGGCGGCCTTATCGCTTAGTAGCGATCTCTTCCAGACAACCTTAGGACAAGGAAAACAAAAGGATAACATACTGCAGGTTGTGCATATTAAAAAAAATACATACTAAAACTACATACTAATACTTGAACTAGATTACACAAATAATACATACATAAATAGTACATTAGGGATGTAATATTATAAATGTCAATGTAAGTTTGTTTGTTACTTTTTCACGAGGATCGGTAGTTCCTCATGAAATTTTGTACACATATTCTTGGAAGTGTGTAATATAGGATTTTAATCCCGACATTAAGCTCGGTTCCTTTGGGAGAGGGGATGTTTGTTAAGTGTTTGGCGATTTTACACTATAACTCCGACAAATTATAACCGATTTACATAATTATTTTTGTAATATATAGGTTATAATATTTGTTTAATTTTGCCCAAACTGTGGTTAGAGATAGAGGACAGAACTCCTCAGGGAACAGCAGCAAATCCTTCATTTAAGGCTTAGCGATACTGAATTCTTAAAATTTTTTTAGAACTACAACTAAATTTAATGCCACATCAAAAAACAAACGCAGACGAAGACGCGGGCAACAGCTAGTAATATAATTAATATAAAAAATTACCATAATAATAAACTAATATATACTTCAACATATCATAAATACATTAATAACAGTAAATACTATTACAAGTAGTCTTCAATGTAAACTATAGTGGTTTTTGACAGCTTTCTTAAATATTTCCACAGCTCTATGGCTTGCACTGTAAACGAGTGCTCGTAGAACTTAGTTTTATGAAAAGGCATACTCAGAGTCAGCGCGCGACACGTACTTAAATCGGACTATCACCGCCATTCATAACACATGCATCATATATCGTTAGATGAATACAATATTTTAGCGGTTCCTTGTTACAGTCATCATGTATATTGTCTCGCCCCTCCACCAGGTGATAGAATGCCTGGCGCCGCTGTCGGAGCTTCTGGGCTACTCGTCCGCGTTGCGCAGTTTGAGCTCGGGACTCGCAAGCTTCACCATGGAGTTCCACTCCAACCGGCAGATGTCGCCCCACGATGAAGAGAGAGCCATACGCAGCGTCACCGGCTTCTAGGTGACTTCCAGCATCCCCGACCCATTTTCGGTCCACTACTGGACTCGGCCTACCCTCAGAATTCGAAGGGTTTAGGCTATAGTCCACCACGCTGGCTTAGTGCGGATTGTTGGAGTTCACACGCCGTTGAAAATATTAGGGAGAATTCTCAGGCATGCAGGTTTCCTCACGATGTTTTCCTTCACCATGAAGCATGTGATATTCTAATTGCTCACACATAACTTGGAAAAGTAAGAGGTTCAATTTTATCTTGAAACGTTGTATCTAAATTCGACAAGATGATAATCTTTTAAAAGGGTGAATTAATAAGTACTATTAAATGGGTACAAATATTTTAATTATTGAATATATTGAAGCCTGTTTATACGGAAAACTGTCCTCATTATTAGTTAAACTAACGTTTTAGTTTATAACGTATCATTTCCTTAATTTTAAGTTGTAAATAATAAAAGAGGTAATGTGTAGCGTTGTGTATTTATTTGTAAATTTATAATGATAAATAAATATGTGATATTTACAAACGCTTTGTTTTCATGAATTTTCTTACTGCGGATTCTGTCCTGCCATTGTTTTCTGGATAAGAAAAATATTCAAATCTTATAACTTAAGATGGCCTGATATAAGCACTTTTAAAACGAAAAGTCTGTCTGTTTGAAGTAACTCTACCACCGGCTCGGAAGGCAGATTATACAGAGAAGAAGCCGGCAAAAAACTCAGCAGTTACTCTTTCCAACATCATTTTACAATTTAACAAACATTGTTCTATCTTGTGTGAGATGAAAGTGGAGCGGCTTGCTTCCAGGCAACCTTGTATAAACAAATTCATCAATAGTACAGTTACCTCAATGTATTCAATGTGTTTTTGCACATTATATTTAAACTTATGTAGTGATAAATCTAATATTACCTTCGGTAACATGTTGTAGAAGCATATGTTTTATACACAATTTACAAATCTAATTTGGGAGGAAGGAAAAAGGATAGAGTTTACTATCCAGAGGATAACATCCGTAATTCAAGTTTTAGTCTTTTGGTTCTACGGAAATAAACTTAAAAGATTATTTGTCACATGGGACCTACCGGACACGTGACATTCAATATTTTTAAACAATGTATTTTAAGTATAAATATACCAAAAACCGTACAAGTTTGATGGTACTTCAAACACCATTGATCGAAGATAGATGAAGTAGGTACTTGGCTAGGTCTGCTTGGTTCTTTGAATGAGCTTGGATGGATGAATAGAATATATCTTTACATTGTGCTATATACTGACCTGCCGTCACGGTATGGTAGATGTACGAGTAGACTGTATAACTACTCCCATCTCCTGCAATCAGCAAACCGTGCTGATTGTGGGCAAAACCCTAATGTTGTGAGAGGCCTTAAGTCCGCCAGTGGACGACTGTTATTTGCATACACGCGTTGACGTACATGACGACCTCTGTCATAAAAAGCTCTATAACTACTTTGCGATCTTAAGAAGGAGGGTAACCTGAAAAAGGTTATCTAGCTCGTCGACAAGCGTCTCGTGGCGATACTCGAGCCGCACGTCGGGAACGTTGGTGCGCGTGATGTCGTTGCCCGGCGCGCCCGGTCGCTCGTAGTGCTGCCCCACCCAGCGCTGCTTCATCTGAAACAGTTTGACGCTTATCTAGGGCACCCTACGTTTTTTAAACGTGCTGTTCACGCGCGTTTGAGAAACGTGTCTACGGCTCGGGGCTTACGAGGTTCTGCTTAAAAACGCAACATGCCAGCGCGTTTGTATCAAATCAAACGCGTGTTTGAAATGAGGTCTACAAACTGCTTCTGACTCGTATGCGTTAAAAATGACAGTTAAACATTTCTTTATTCAAATAATAATTGATAGTATTTGTTATAAAGCCGGAAAAGGAAAATGAAAAACCTGTTCCGAAGGCCCCACTTTTGCATGGTAATACTTTTGACAGACCAAGTGTAATCCAATCCAAGTGTATCGAAATAAATAGATCCATTTTTATCCGCAATTTGGTGAGGTTTTTTAATTTTCCCAGTCAGGCTTATACATTACACACAAAATTGTATGCACGGTAGTGAGATGATGGTGACAACTAGAAGTAAGAGGTGCCGAGTTTTTGGTACCAATTTGGGAGTACAATTTCCAAGTTTTCTCTGTCCATTGGTAGGTATGATCTCAGGGGAGTCTTCGGTCGAGGCTAATTACCTCACTACCGACAAACACGTGCCGCAAAGCAATTTAGCGATCCTGATTTCAAAGAGCAAAAGTACAAAGTTTCAATTTAAGAATAAACTTCAGTGCAAACGAAGTAAGAATACACTTAGGTATAGTGCAATATACAAGGTTAAATAAAATTCATAATTCGTTTAAAGGAAATTGCATACAATTCTACAATAAACTACCCATTGACATCTTGGAGATGTAATAAACGTAATCTTATAGAAAAGTCCTATTATAGTATAAAGAACTACGTGATCGATAAAAAACCTTGGGTGTGAATTATTGCTCTAACCAGGTTGCTCTTTTAATAATTTTAAATGACAATCTGAGATGGTGATAACAAAAAAAAACACCCGGCTAAGTTTGTTAGACCAGGACGCGTTTTGAACCCTCGTAGCTTTAGTTTTAAGTTTATGGTTATCGCCATTATCTCACTACCGTGTAATTCTCATGTAATATAAGTACGCGTCAAAAGTTCCACCTATGGGCCTAATTGAATAAAGATATTTTTGACTTTGACTTTGTTCAAGTTACTATTTTGTAACCCAGTTATAGTGACTTACGTAAGGTGTGTTGCGAAATAAAAATCAAATGTAAGAGTGAGCTAAGAGCCAGAAGGTAACCTCGTGCGAGAAGCCGGACATGATGACGGAGTTCCGCGCCAGCTCGCACATGTCGCACGCGCTCAGCTTCCACGCCTGCGCCGCAACGCTGTATTCCTCCATCAGCGGTTCCTGGGATACAGAAAATAGTATCACATCCTCATCATTATCAGTCTACTAGCTGCTGCATAACTTTGAGGCATGCCGATTTCCTCACGATGTGTTCCATAACAGTTAAAGCAAATGATATTTCGAATAAACTCATGTCTGTGAACTGTGGTGCTCGAAAGGCAGGCTGAAGCCTTTTCCTCTAGTTCTCACCGCTTCTACGTTACTTCTCAACTTCTCATCTTCATCGTCATGATCATAAAAAACCTGCAGATTGGTAGGCTTAACACGCCTATGAGAACATTATACAGGAATCTTACTAATGCAGGTTTCCTCAGGATGTTTTCCTTCACCGTTAAAGCAAATGTTATATTTCCAATTGACATATAACTGCAAAAGTTAAGGTACATGCCGGGATACAAACTATCTACTGGGCTATCACCGCTACATTTCTCACCTTAGTGTAATGAAACTGCAAAGGATCGTCCGTGCTGAGCGTTACGCGTAGACCTCTGGCGTGGTAGTCTGGCAGCGGGTTTCGGTGGTAGCGCAGGAACAGCGAGTTGTTGCTGAGCGGCGACATCGCGATGAAGATCTGCGCCAGGTAGTAGATGTACTGCAGCGCTGGCACCTGGACAACATACCCCTGATGAGTTGGCCTCATCATCACCATCGTACACTCCAGCACGTTGTCAATATCTACCATAATTGGACGTCGTTTAGCAGAAATAACTCAAACGAACTACAAAATTGGCAAAAAGAAGAAGAAAGAAGTATTTATTGTACATACAAATAGGAAGCTAGGTTAACAAAAACAATAATAACACAACCTTTAGTTGAACAAATCATTCTTCAGTTTGCACGCGCGTGGAAGAAACTATATGGTATAAACGTACCGTAGAAGAACACCAGCCATCCAGGTGGTGGTAGTGCATTGTTGATTGTTTCTTACCTTACGCAACATCAGCCCGTGGGAGATGTTTTCGGCGAGCAAAAATCCGGCGCACAGATGTACGGGCGGACCCGCTTCGCCACAGTGCGGACGTAGAACGAAAGTGTTCAGACCTTGTTCTCTAGGAAGATAACAATATCGGAGGTTCCGGGTTCAATAAATTTGAGAAATTAACTTCAAAGTTTTCTCTGGGCCGGTCTGGTTCACTGGCTTCAGCCGTGGCTAGTTACCATCCCACATAACCCGATCTTCCTTCAGGTCGGGTTCTTACCCACTAAAATACTCTTGGTGGCCATCCTCGGTACATATTTGGGAGGCTCCGGGATCTCCTAAGAACGCACCGGTGCAACCAACCAATCAACCAACTTATAGTACCTAGGAATAGAGCTTTTTGTGACAGAGCTCGTCGAGGGAAGTACTATCGCTGTTATGGGCGATAGTTTTCATGTTACCATCAGGTGGGCCATCTGCTTGTATGCAGTCAATTAAGTATAAATAAAAAAAAAATTTTACCCCACTTACTTTCTCAATTGATTCAGTGTTACCATATTCGCGTACATGTAATATAGATAGTACGCGTACGGAGGGTTCTCTTCGTCGTCCCACTCCTCGGGCGATTTCATGTTCTCAGTCAAGTTGGGGTTCTCGGGCTTTGACTCGTCGTCCACGCTGTCGAAACCTATCACGTGCTGGACAAACCATAATTCAGAATTGCGATTGGATTCGGATAGCGGTTAGGGCATCGGTTTTACTTTCGGGGGCCGAGCTCGAGCACGCACCTCTCAAGTTACGTGCGTTCTAAGCATTTAAATATGACTTGCTGTAACGGTGAAGAAAAACATCGTGAGGAAGCCAGCATACCTGAGAGTTCTCCACAATGTTCTCAAAGCGCGTCAAGCGTGTCAAGTCCAATCCGGGCTTGGCCAGCGTTTCACAACGCTGGCCAAGCCCTACGACCTAAACCCTTCTCATTGAGAAAGAAGACCCGTGGTGATTGTGGTGTAGGGTTATTATGTATCTCACGACAGGCTTGCAACAGACGTATATCTAGCGATCTTTGCAATCAAACGTCACTTTTGTATTTTAAGTGTATGCGAAATGTGACGTTTGACAGCAACGATCGCGAGATTTAAGCCTGTTGTGAGATACGTAATCGGCCGTTCCCTATACCACTACAGAGCACGGGTCTCCATGCCTTTAATAGGTGGATATGAAAAACAAAAGGATGTATTAGTTTAATATAACTGCTATACTCCTAACAGCACCTAAGTTGGGAATGAAAAAAACATAAGTTGTAACTTACAGTCAGAAACTTGTGCAGTTCAGTATTTGTGTTAGGGTCCACGGAAACCTTGAAAAGCGGGTCGAATAGGTTGTTCAGGAACTCTTGGAAGTTCTTCAGCAGCTTGTTAATGCGGTAGATATCGCTATGAGAAATGTAAAAAATCTCGATGCGCGTGACTAGTAATTAATTTTGAAAACTGCCTTATGATGTTTGGAAGTAAAAAAAAAACTTATTTTTGCAGAAATTAAAAAGTTTTGTTCATATAAACTCCAACTTTAAACTACAGCGCTCACTACTGCTCCAGGAACGTGGACAAAGAACTCACAGAGTTTATATAGACGTTCATATAGAGTTCACTCCGCGTTTCAGCTGTAATGTCATGGCGTATCGCCAGATTCAGTATCTCACTAAGAATGTTTTTTTATTTATTTATTTTACTTGTTCAAATTGTATGAATCTTAAAAACTTACACTAAATGTTTACATTTGTAATTTTTTATCGAACAGTGGTGGTTTTGAACTATGTACACGAGTCATATATCATTAGAGAAATGCAATATTGAAGCGATTCTTTGTTACTGTCATCATGCCAATTGTAACCTCAGAATCGGTTCTTTTTTCTTCTAGTTCCTCGCTGATATAAGCGTAGTTCTGTTTGCGGGACAACGGAGATGACTTACTATAGCCGAGGAACCTGCACCAGCCATCGCATGTGGGGCGAATGCACCTGGTGTCGTATCGCCCAGGAGGCCAGCTTGCCCCACTCCGCCGCGCTCTTGCAGTAGATGGATAACCGCGGCTCCGCGTAAGTGTACTTGTTTTCTTCAAAGTCGCTCATTACTTCCTATAATGGGTATAACAGGCAAGATGACTAATTTTGAGCTTACTTGGTAGGGACATACCAAAAATATATTGTTTTTGCAGTAGTTGAAGTTTTTGTTGATATAGATTGCAAAGTATATTTTAAATATATAATTCCCACGAAAACCGCATTTCCCGTGACATCATAGGCAAATTAGAGCAGAAAATTTTTAGTAATTCCTTGTTCCATAGCTAAAGATTATTAATAATAAAAAACTTCGCAACTGATAGTTTTAAATAACAAAATATACGCTGATATTTTCGAAATTTAAGCGATACAAAATTATGTTTATGTAGACGTGACGTCGTAGCATTGAATTCGGCGTTTCACCTGTCAGGGCGGATTGCTAGATTTTGCAGTTTTATTTATTGAAAAAACGAACCAAACTCAGTTTGAATATAAATAAAAATAGGCTTTAGATAAATACAATATTTTAGCTATTCTCTGTTACTGCCATCATGCTCATAATAATTCTACAAAACAAGCTAACTATGTTAAAAAGGTTTTAAATATAGAGAAGATTTTTAGAGACATTATATTTTAGTTAATGCTTACAAAATAGATAAATTCTGGACCTTAATAATACTAGCGAAGTAAGTGCCATTCATATAGTTGTCAGTCTTCAAGAACACCTCCCGAAGTCTACTCTCCCCCACAGGGTTGTATTTTGCGTTGAACTTGTCGAATCGGTGAAATGTGTTCCGGTCCTAAAAGAAAGTATGAAAGTTGTGTTAAAAATAAACCTTCGTTTTAATTACTCTTGTAATACAATGGATTCAAAAGTGTTCAAAATTGTCTTGTCAACAAGATTATTATGTTTGATAAACTACAACTTCTTGTTGGTTTAACCTGTCATTATTATTTTTGTTAAAACTATTGTCAATAGGTAAATGTCATCATTGCAAAATACCATAATTTCTCCTAAATACCTATTTTATAATGCCAAGACCTAGAAGTGTTGAAGAAAGGGAAGCAATTATTGCCGAACATGAAGCTGGCTACAACATCTCAGAGATATTACTTTACCACCTGCGGTACAGTAATGATGTGTTTTCCAACCGCAGTTCAGATATAATTATTCCGCCAATATTCCGAACATAGAGTTATGAAAAAGAACCAACAGCATGCACGTCTAGTATATCAACGTTGAGGTCGTAGGCGTCCAGCTGCATCTCCTCGAACACGGACTTGAGCGTCATGGGCCTGCCGAGGCTCAGCGCCACCACCGCGCCGGGCTGCGAGCGCAGCGTGCGCTTGATGAAGCGAAGTAGGTGCTTCTGGTTCATGCAGGACGCTGCGTGGATGTGGGTGTCCACCTTCCTGCGTGTAACGTTATATTAAATTCAATTAACCGAGGCGTTGAAGAATGGGTTACGTTCCACTTGCTACAACCAAAACTTAAGCCAGACTCTGACTGACGAAGATCGAGGCCGAAGTATCTATGCATACATGGGGTAGACCGAATCCCGAAAGCCATCAGAAAGGGAAATTGGACTGGACAGGTGAGAGATAGTTGAATTTAAAATTAGAGAAGCCAGCCTCACTCTAATTTTAAATTCATAACATGGTGGACTTTCTTGTCCAAACTGTCAAAAGTGTTTTCATCAACCGTTGAAAGTACTTGACGACCGTGATGTCTTTCCGCGTACAGGTTATATCTCTAAAGGATGCTGCCGAGCAGGAAAGGTTAGTGACACGTACGCGTTAACCGATACGCAGAGGAAGACCGAGGGTTAGAATGCGCTGCTATGCGTACCTTCTCCCACGTGGAATAGGAGAGAGTAGAAATAATAGGTGTAGCAGAGCCCATAAAGGAGGGAAGAAGCTTGTGTGCTGCAAATGCGGGTTAAATATTGGAGAAGCCAATGCCAATGCGGGTTAAATATTGAGTAATTTGAAAAGATTTTAAAGTATAAACTTAATATTAATTAACGACTGATGAGGAAGAAGTGAAATGTTGATAATAAGAAACCTCTTAACTACCTGACGTTATAGAAATCCCTGTGCGGCACCGCCTTCTGCAGCGCCAGCTCGTGCAACTCGTTCAGCAACACGTGCATCTTATACTTGGAAGACAGGTAGCTCAGGCGGCGGTAGCAAAACGATTTCCTTGAAAAAACACAAATAAACTTAATTAAACCTTGACCGTAGCGGGTATGATCCTCGGCACGCAGCTGTTTAGGGGTTAGGTGCGTTTTAAGCAATTGTTGTTGGCGGTCTCAACATTACCAAGCTAGATCCTACATCGCGCTAAGAATGTTTTCTAAGAAAGGTTTGAGAAATTTTCTGCCTACGCCTCCTTCGATTCGATCGAGAGAGAGAGTTAACAACGATTTATATGGTATCTAAACAGCGCCATCTAGTGACAGTACAGTTCTCAATATTATAACTAGATGGGTGAGAAGTAAACTTAGGCAGAAAAACTCTCACTTGGAACTCTGACGAGGATATTCACACGAACCAAAACTGCCACCCTCTCGTTTGTTAACATATCGCACTTACAACGGTCCGTCGCTGATCATAGCGGTAAGCCGCGCCATGTCCTCCACGTACTTCTCGAAGGGCAGGTATCGGTAGCGCAGCGGGCGGTGGTCGGAGGCGTCAGCGGCACTTCGGTACACGTGGACCACGCCACGCTTCCAGCGGCACACGTAGTGCCGGTCTGCCGGCTGCGGGCCCGCCCACGGGTCTTCCGACTGTAGTTGCTCTGGATACCATTTTTACTTCAGAGTGGAAGGACGGTTTTACTACGGAGTGGAACTGCTATCAATATACCTACTTATCGCGCCTTATAGCGTTCACTATTATTATTATAACACTTTACTTGTACACCAAGTTGGGGTTTCAAGGAGTTGGAGTGGCAACCCCGCACCGGTAAACGCAGCGTTAGTTGACCCCCAACCAACCGCTGGATACAAGCGGTACAGAATCGTGGAATTTGGAATGCCCTAAAAAAGACCTACGTCCAGCTGT
This sequence comes from Pararge aegeria, assembly GCF_905163445.1. Lineage (NCBI taxonomy): Eukaryota > Metazoa > Arthropoda > Insecta > Lepidoptera > Nymphalidae > Pararge > Pararge aegeria. The sequence continues at coordinate 15,856,179 of NC_053198.1, forward strand.
GGACGTCAATCTGATGATGAAAATGATGATGATGACTTGAAGAAAAAAAGAAACATGAAAAAAGAAATAGAATACAAAAGGCGGCGTAATCTTTTAACAGCACATTTTATATAGAGCCGCGACAGAGCAAATCCAGACTAATACTTTAAATGCGAAAGTGTGTTTGTCTATTGGTCCTTACTTTACGCTAACTAAGTAATAAAACAAATTGATTTTTAGAATAGAGTTTGTAGATGATCGACGATAGGACCTGCCATGCATTGGGGGTCAAAACCTTTGCGAGAGTTTGGTGATTACGCAAGTGAATCCCGTACTCTCACTTATAGGTCTGTCGAGGGACTCGCAGAGTTTTTAGTGGGTGCAAATCCAAAATAACCAATCCGTTTCCCCTAACGCAGTGGTATGCTTCACGCATTTTCTGTTTAAAAAAAATAGGGTAAAAAACAGTTCCCACGGGATTTTGGAAACAGCGGACGTAGAACGCAGGCAAGATTTTTTCGCTGTAAAGTTTTTGGTTCCACTCAAACAACGAATTCCTTCCTTAACAACCTAACGTCCTACAAGAAATATAAAAGTTGCTTCGATTTTTACCATTCCCACTGAAGTCCTCTTGACTGTCACATGAACCTCTATGCTGTCCAGGGAAGATAGTTGACAAAGTGCCAGGCAACGAAACTGTATAAAAATATTCTACGGTCAATATATCTATAATTTTGTTGACAAGTCAAACTCAAAACTCTTTCGTTGAAATACGTGTTAGCTATTTCCTCATATTGATTAAAATCAGTACTACTGTACTCGATACATCTATCAAACATAAAATAATATTTTACGGTTTCTTATGAAATTATTAATTAAGAATTGCATCAAATTAATTTGAATGATGTTGAACTGATATCGTGATCGATAACTGCAAACTATATCATACTAGATTGCTAATGAATGAATCAATTCAATATCGATATCCCAATCGATATCAAAATCGATTACTATAATCAATATCTTAATCGACTACAATAATCGATATCTAAATCGATTACTTTTATCGATAATGTAATCAATATTAATATCGATATGGTAACGGTTACCGTAATCGATTACTATAATCGATTCAATATCGATATCATAATCGATTTAATATCGTTATCGATTTATTAACTGATTCAATATCGATTTCCTAATCGATAATCGATATGGTAATCGATATCATTTAATATCAATATTACATCGATTGGGATATCGATATTGAATCGATTATAATATCGATATCGAATCGATTATGATATCGTTATTGATTTGGTAATTGATTCAATATCGATATGGTAATCGATATCATAATCGATATAAAAACGATATCATATTCGAAATAAAATCGATATGGTTATCGATATCTAAATTGATTACTTTAAAAGATATCTTAATCGACTAGAATAAACGATATCCTAATCGATATGGTAATCGATAGGGTAATCGATATCATAATCGATATCAAAATCGAGATATCAAAATCGAGATATCGAAAACTACTGAACCGATCTTTATGAAACTTTTTATATATATTCTTGGAGGTAGTAGAAATAATATGTAACAATACTTTTCATTGAAAAAAAAATACTTAAGAAAAAATATGTTTGTGAAAAATCTCAAAATCTCATATATGACTATAGGTGTAGACTATGTAGCAGTACGTTGCCTCCCAAAATATAGTATTCTTTATAAAATGTACGCTCATCAAAGTGCCATCTATGGGCCTATTTGAATAAAGAAATATTTGTCTTTGACTTCGCGAAATTTCACATTCCTGCAGAATAAAAAGATAGGTACTGAAACAAAGCAAGTCGCGGTTAAAAGCTCATCCCTACTAATATTATAAATGTGATTGTAAGTTTGTTTGTTACGCATTCACGCGAAAGCTACTTAACCGATCATCATAAAACTTTGTACACATATACTTGGAGGTATTAGAAGTAACATAAGCTTAGTTCTTTTGGGAGAGGGGATCAAAGAGTTTGACGGTTTTACACCAACTACAAACAAAATTTCTTAAAAGACCACACCAGTTTTTTTTTATAAGATAGGTTGTCACCTAAAAATTTCAGTAGAATTTCACCTGCCACATTGAATGTCACAAAACAAACGCAGACGAAGTCGCGTACAACAGCTAGTGTTTTAATAATACAAATCAAAATAGTAAATTAGGTACTAGTTAGTATAGGATTACATCGTGTAACGGAGTGCGGCCAGCTGCTTAAGTCGAGGTTCTGCAGTAGCGCCAGGTCTTCCGATGAGCACGTCTTCAGGATTACGCACTGCTCCTCCGCCGCGTCTACATATAACGGACGAAGTGGACCCTTCAAACATTTCCCTGGGCACAAAACTCCTCTCTTATAAGAGAGAGAATTATTTATTTATTTATTTATTTATTTATTTATTTATTCCTTATCTTACATTTTTGTCATTACAGGAAAAAGTTATCCTAATACGACAATGCGGCATGTTATGTAAATTTTAATAATATATATAACTATAATGTATATGATAAAATCCAAATCGCTATTATTATTATAGTTCATATGATAACCCAGCACGCTGCTTTAATGCGAGTTGGTGGGTTTTAACAATCAAACGGTTCAAACAGTTTCGCGCGCTTTCCAAGGTATAGGGGCTCCAAAATCTTGGCTAGCACTTATTGCACAAATTCCATTCCTTACAATTACTGGCCTGACCTCTTTAGAGTCTTTATCCATAGACTCGCATGGTAACGAGACGATCGATGCAGTTAGGTAGGAGGTTATTATAGTGTAAAATTACTAGTTACTGATATATATCTAGATAATTTAATAAATAAAATTGACGGCTTAGAAGAAGAAAGAGAGCGCTTGCGCTAAATATTTATTCCTCTTTACCCATTGCAAAGGTGTAGTATCAATGTAGTGAACAACTTTTTACCATGTCAACGGTGTATATGGGTAAATCCCATTATAAAGTTCTTTTGGGTGTCAGACACCGCCTCAAGCTACCGCCAGTGCTCGCTCGCTTATTGGGCTTATTGCTAAAGCGTTCAGGACAACGCTATAGTCTATACCATCAAATTTAATCACGGCCCGGCTTAAGTCGATGACGTCATCGTGCTGCAGATCCTTGGGAGGCGACTCCCGATGCGTGAGGTAGTAGGCCAGTGTCTCCGGGAACGCCTGCCCCGAGATTTCCATGTAGTCTCGGCGCAAGGCCAACGCATCGATCAGGGTCGACGCCGCCCGCTCCAGGTCATCCAAAGGCACCTGCGTCACAGAAATCAGTTTTCCTTCTTCCAAACTTTACTTATATAGCCTGTGCTACGTTTTATGACACGTTGCGAACTAAGATTCTCCGTCTTTATCAGTCACAACATTACAATAGCCACCCAATACCCAAAGGCAGAACAGAACCAAAAGCAATAAAGAAAACAACAAAGTAGAGCATAGAAGTAGTCCACCAACCCGAAACAATTAAAGATTGGTAGAATTTGAATACCATTATGAACTCAAGCAGGTTTCCTTATGATTATTTCCGTATAAGTGATATTTGATGGCTCAAATAAACTCTAAAAAGTTAGTATGCGTGTGAGGCATCGAGGCAGGCAATCTTCTCTCTCTTGCTCCTGGAGGCTTCGGAATACTCTCGGGTTATGTAAATGGGGTTATCCAACAGTTGTTATAGTTCCGAAACGCCTATATTTTGACCAAACAGGGAACTTAGTACCCGAGGTGGATCCGTTTTGGCAGACATAATTATAGTCATTTATTTTTGGGTTACAAAAAGTATCGCTTCGAGCAGAAATCTTACAAATAACAATGATTAAACAAGAAAAATGAATAAGACTCAACTGATGGCGTGTCAGGGGTCCTACGATGGAACTAGGTGCGTTCATTCTGCCGACATTGTGCACGGAATTAGCAAATAATTACAATTGTTTCAATGGAGTGTTAATGGTAAACCATTGGAAAACCATAACATAATGGCACCATAGATTACCAAAACTGACAATTAGGTTGTCATTGAACGACCACTGAGACCATTGTAATAGCAGAATTTGTTCCTTGATGCTTGGAGTCGGTACTGAAACTCTCTTTTGGCGTGATGAAGAAATGCTCTAAGTTCTATCAAATGCTTACCCCTGTGACGTGTATTCCCGCGACAGACAGGCGCTGGAAGGTGACGTTATTGCCTGGGGTCGTTTGCCGCCCGTCCCCCGGGCCACGGATTCGGGTGCGCGTGGCCCCGGATAGGTTCTTGCGGGTCTCGCTGCAAAAGAGCTAGACGATAACACTAGATACTTAAATCATCTTTAGGATCAGGGTTAGGTTAAGTTAGGTTTACCCTTGCAGATATTTTTTATTGCTCTAATAGTTAGAAGTGATGATGCAGTCAAGTTGGTAGCGGGCTAACCTGTTCGGAAGAATGGCAGTTATATTAAACCCATACCCTTAATCTACTTCTACGCCACATCGATTTCTTATGAAATATACTTATGTATTTCGTAATACCGTTACTCGTATATGTAGGGCCGACGACTGAGTTGCGTTCTATTGATTAGCTTAAGTACTTACTTCCGAGACTTGTTCCATTGCTTGAGGTCTTTCTTTGAGCCAAACATCCTAAGTATCCATTTTTTGGTGGTTAAAACTATAATTTACCTTAGAGACAAAATATAATTCCTATTAGAAAACACATAATAATAATTACAAACTAACATTCATATTAACAAAAAATATAAGCCGTCTAACTGTTCACTTATGGGCACTGTACTCAAAATGCTGGCGCTATTGCCCCTTTGAATTGCTAGACTTAGTTGTGGGCTAAATAATCCTGGCGATTATTTAGCCCAACGGCTCTTGGGTCACCAGACGTCAAGACCAATTTTTGGGACACGATGTTAATAAAAAATTTCCTGTCCGAAGACCATGTGCCCAGAGCATTTAACGCAAGCGCCGCAAAAACGCAGTCATTACAAATAAGGGAGTAAGTATTTACGGCGCTTAAGCATTTGAATTTTTAATTTTTAATTTACCTTTGACTATACATTTTACACTTATTTACATTGAACAATATTTTTAGTATGACATTGTCAAATTATAACATTTTGCCAAAAAAGAGCAAAGAAATAAGTCTACTTTTATGGTTTAAAGAAGGAGGCTTTATCACTGTACTTTTATTAGAGGTCAGTGTGAGGGCTCAATCTGTCATAGTGACTGTTCCAATAAGGTTTTCTTTGGCACTAGCTGTTGCCCGTGGTTTTACCCAGGTTATATTAAAAATAGCAAAAGTATGGAATTATCTCACCGGTCCTGGTCTGGTAGGAGGCTAAGGCCGTGGGTTGTCACCGCACTACCGAGAAATCTCGCCACAAAGCACTTAAGCGTTGCTGAACAATTCCGCGTAGAAACCGACATTTTATGGGTTTAAGTGTATGAATTTTTATTACTTATGTTTGGGTCCACCGTCGCAGCTATCATGTTAAAGTATGGAATAGAAATAACTTGCTTCCTGGAGTTAGGCATATTAGATACTTATCCCGGAAAAACATCAGAGTAACTAACGTTCCCGGAGGATTTGGAAAGTCTTTTCCCACTGCTACCTACTGAAGCTTCAATTTCACTTTCAGGGGGGCGAGTTCAAGTACCAGCACGCACCTCTAACTTTTATAAGTTATGTGCGTTTATAATAACTTAGAAAAATTAAAACGTTAAATGAAAATGTAAATTTTAAAAAGGTAGTAGTAGAGCTTTTTGTGACAGCTGGAGAAGTAGGTATTACCGCCATGCGTATTTACTGTGTTCCGGTCTGAAGGGCGTGGTTTCCGGTACATGAGGCTTAACGCCTACGCCTCAGGTTATGGGACACAGAGCGGAAATTCGAAGGACGTGTTCCGTGAATGCCCAGTCCGTCAAGTATTACTTATTAGGTACAATAAAATGTAATGAAATAATCATAACATAAATTACTGACTATCCAAACTTTCAACATAATATAATAATTGTGTACTTACTAGTAAATTACAAGGTAACAACGTTTTTAACTAATTATGGATGGATGGAAGGATGGATGTTTGTTACTCTTTCACAAACTTAAACAGTACTCTTATTCAAAACCTTTACGTGGATGGGTCACGTGGTTTATTGTTAAAATAGTTAAAAATGCGGATGAAGTCGCAAGCAACATCTATGATCTACTAAGCGATTGACGAGAACAAGACTTCTTTTAAATTTTTGTTTTCGTTTGTTGAGATTCCCATCTGGATCTGGATTCTACACTCACGCTACTAGCTGTGGAGTGTTTACAATAACAACATAGTGAGACGACAAAAAACGAATTAATAACACGAAAGTGAAAAAGTGAACTAAAACAGAATTGCAAACACATAATCATTTAATCAATCATTTAATTTTCCATAAAAGTACAAACCATATAAAATTATTTTAGTAAAAAGAGAAATAGCTGACACAGTGGGCGATTTTATATGTTAGGCTCAAAGAACTAAACACTCATTGAGCGAGCAAAATGCTCACAACGCATTATGGCCACAGTAATAGGTAGATATATGATTTTCATGGGCCGACCGAGTATAATACCTGGCAGGCACCTTTAAATGTGCGTTTTGTAATTTAACAAAATTAAAATATCACGTTAACGGTCAAGAAAAGCGTGTGGATGTTGAGAGTTTTTCATGTTGTTCTCAAAGGTGTGTGAAGTTCTTAGTCCACCAATCCGCACTTGGCCAGCGCGGTAGGCTACGTCCTAAACCCTGCTCATTCTGAGAGCAGACCCATGCCCTGTAGTGGGCCGGTAATTGGTAATGACTCCTATACGCCAATGTATTGTAGCAATCGTAGGAAGATCACATAGCATGGAAGAAAACCCATGGTACTTTGCTAACTAAACAACCTATTGGTCTGGCGTGGTGATGTATCAACTACTTCGATCTCAGAATGGGTCATGGGGCTTCTTTATTACCCAATCGCATTGTGAGGTAGCTGTTTTCTTGATTTTGTTCTATAAGCCTTACATAAACAAGTATCTCATTCACGCGAGCTACCTCGTGGCAAAACACTGTAAGCGATGTTGGTATGTCTACGTCGCGTCGCATCTACCAATGTTTTCGGTTTATAGTAGTAGGTATACCTATGTATGCGGAACGTAACTTAAAACGATCTCTTACGTAAATTTTTACGAACTCGTAAAAATTTACGAAAACGTAAACATAAAAAAAGTCTAAGTAGGTATTAGATATAAATTAAAGGATAATATATTTGGGCCTGTCCTTGTAGCTCTGATATAGATTTAAGCATAACGTAAGTGCTTCGGGATGACAAAAGTCACTTTATAAAAAACCAAGCGAAGTTTGCTACGGGCTGTGGCTGTGGGCTTTTTAGGTGAGCGCGTTTAGAAGTCTCGCTCGGGCACACTCGGCGGTTCAGAGTTCACCCGATAGAGCCTTTCACCTCAGATCGTTACGGTTCAGCCTAACTTGCTAGCTAAGGAAAAATCTGTGTGCGGTGCGCCAAAAGAAGTTTTCACTCCAAAAAATAGCCAACGTCGCAGGACATCCGACATATATGCATACCGATATCGATAACAAGATATTCAGATTTAAAAAAGTCTATGATACTACGCTCGATTATACGCCCACTGTGCGTCGCCACGCTAACAGGTAGTCTATGACCTATATGAAACCACCGCTATGCACTATAACATTAAAAATATATATGCTGGCATAATCTGCTGGTATATGCTGGCCATAATATTACACTAGCGATGGTCGCTTTATGCTGACGATTGGCGCATTGAAGTTGGGCGGAGGCGGTGTGACCGGAGGACCTGGGGAACCTGGGCAGTTCTGCATCAGCTGGGAATGGCCGTGTCGCGCCTGCAATCATGTTATTAGAAGAGACGTGTTAAATAATAAAGGTAACGGTAAGGTAAATATGTTATTTATTTATTTATTTGAAGAAAAATATAGGTCCGTTTCAAATTTACATGATGATATTTCTATTACGGCGTACCAAAAACGAATAGGGTTTATCCGTACAACGGTATTCAGCTCTCGGTATTGTAAGAATTTTTAAAGATACATAAATATAATGAGTTATATATATATATATACTCTGAAAAAGGCCGCCGCGCCAGCTCTTACCAAAATGCGTCGGCAACTTCAAAGACTCGGCATGTACTGATTAATCAGATTAATAATACTTATTCAGTACTTTGATTTCCCGTTGTTTAATTACTTTTAATTAATGTAAAAATCATTAAAAACTGGGTAAGTACTAAATAATTAACTAATTAAACTATTTATTTATTTAACGTTAACTAATATTGTGGAAGATTTACAATAATTAAGTTCAACTAATTAACAATCACGACGGAAGAACACAAAGAGTTATTAGTGAAAAATTATTTACTGAAAACTGTAATCCGGTTAAAGACAAACTCTAAATGGTGTCATCAAACAACACATCATAAAAAGATAATTACCAGCAAATATGCAGTCCCAAAAAGCACATAAAAATATTTCACCCACTTACCGTTAACAAGAAATTAGTAGACAAACAAACATAAAAACTAAAAATGAAGTCACAATTTTAGTGTTAGAAATCCGCGAGTTGAAATTGAGTCGAAATTGAAGAGATAAAATTTCGAAACCTTACCTTATTTCCATTAACACTAAAGGCGGCGCGGCGTCCAAAATAAAAGAATTCTACGCATTTCGTCATAAACAAATGCTTGAAGTTTACAATTATTTTTATGTTAGTGGCTGGTTGTACAAAAATCCTTAATAAGCTAAATTGGCAGATACAAAACTACTTAGTAGGTATGTAGGTACTTTTCCAGTATCGACATGAGCGTATCCGAATTCGGAATGCGACGCTGCTACTACATGTATACATATAAATAGCACTATTTTAGATTTTTATACAGCGGAATGAAAATGTATCAATGTTTACTACCGACCATTCTGCATATAGTTTTCATGCACTGTACTATCAACAATATACTTTTGTCAAAATTGCTAAAGGTGTCGTAGTTACGGTCTTCTCGTTCGCTCCAAATAAAAATAATTGTAAGCAGGAATATTTAAATAATTTTGACCAAAGTAATATCGATATGTACCTTAAGGTAGTAAAGGCGAGCCACTCCGCTTTATCTAACACCATAAAAAACCATTAAAATATTATAACTCATAGAAATAAAACTCGTGGGCGGTGTACCCCGTGCAAAGGGCGATTTATACGAATACGTGTAAATGAATATACAAAATTATTTTACAGATAATGAATATTCACGTATAATAGCGAGGAATTCAGCCTTCCTTCCCGAGTGAAAGAGTTATATTACCGGCTCGGCATTTCTTACTTTTCGGAGCTATTCGCGTTTTAGGAAATTAAATTAGTAACACTTGTTTTTAAAGGTGGTGTCTGAAAGTTCTCCGTAATGTTCTATAAGGCGTGTGAAGTCTACAAAGTCTCTCGGGGCCAGCGTGGTGGACTAGTTAGGTCCAACCACCTTCTAATTCTGAGAGGAGACCGTGCCCTGTAGTGGGCTGTGGGTGATGATGATGATGATGAACATTCATGAAGGTAAATAACAAATAAATCGCTTAATTAAGACATCACTTGCTTCAAAGGCGAAGAAAAACATCGTGAGGAAACCTGCATGCCTGAGAGTACTACATAATGTTCTCAAAAATGTGTGGAGTCCACCAATTCACACTGGGCCAATGTGGTCGACTACTGCCTTAACCCCTTCTCATTGTGGGGAGGGAAGACCCGTGCTCTGTAGTGGACCGGTAATGGGTTGATGTGATGATGAATAACATGCATCGATTTATCCATATTTTATGGAGATGTATCGAGATATCGGTATAAATATCAAATATCGAAAACATACCATAAACTGCACAGGTAAACCGACAGCTTACTTTTATATGACGAAGGAACTAAATTCAAACCTAATAATCTGGTAGATCTAAAACTTTACAAATAAATGTGGCATAAAGCCGAAATACATAGTTATGTATTGTTTTGTCACTCTACGACTTTCAATGTTAGAGCATGAAAGAACACTGTATACCGATGATATGCCCTGCTCATTTGTAAAACTTCTATAGTCCAAATGAGGTCATAGAAGTGTTAACTTTGGACCTTAATTTATTAACGGTTGTTTGTAGGCTATATATGGTTTGGGTGACGATAATGAGAAAACCAGACGTTTGCGTGAGCAAATTTATTTCCAACAACATGATAATATTCACTCTTCTTTTCGTATCTAATATATATTATAATGTAAAAGTGTATAATTGATACATAGTCAAATTCTTATACTTTGTATAGTATTTGTCAATTTGAAATTAATTATTAGAACAATTTCTAATTAATTTAACAGGAAGACCTTTTAGTCACTGCCCAAAATGTTTCTTAACATTCGAATAGGTGGGTGAAATTGACAGTCAAATATTTTTTCGGATATATTATCAAATATTGTATTGTATTTTTTTCCTAACTTGTCTTATAATGTAAAGCACATTTTCATTACTTCTAGTTAGTGTAAAGCATATTTAAAAAGAACAATAAAAACGATTGCATTAAAATTGATAGAAACAAAAAAAAAGTTTTTTTCTTAATGTTTGGTTTCATTTCATATTCAACACTTCATCTTATTTTGCTTTTTTTTTGCTTTTAGGCGTGCAAAATCAGAACGTTGTACTTTGCCTATGTCACGTATCTTGAAAGTTCCACAAAGGGGATATAGTTTATACCTAACAAAAAAAAAGTGTTCCATTCAGTGTGAGTGTGCAGTTTCTTAGTTTTTTCGTAGTTTTTATACTGCTTTATATTTGAACGTGGCGTAACGTTGTATAGTACCAGTGGCATGCACTTCATACATGCACAAAAGCACTGCCTACCCTAAAATTGTTATATATAATAACTCGTATAAGAGGAGGGTTTTGCCGTTTTAAGCAATTTTCCTGATGTATGCATACCCTGGTAAGAAACCCAATGCACGCCACTATGTACTGATGTCTGTAAACGTAGTTTTTTTGGAAACAACTATGAATTGAAAATGTTAAATAAATTTAATGAGCGTTATAGTAATAGTATCATTTGGTTGACACTTGTTTGGTTATTTTCAGCAAGAATTGTGTAAGAGTATTTCACTTTGGGGAGTGCTTAAAAGTCTTCCTATGTAGCTTACAATTTAACATGTAGGTAAGTATGTTAGTAACTGATGGGTTATGATTTAGTTGTCCCTTGTCACACAGGTGCAGAAATCATTTATCCATTATACATACCTATATAGAATAAGCGAATCAACTTTGCGTTACAAATAAATATAAAATATCTCCTTTCCGACGCAGCCACTATCACATTTAAATTTCACAATGAAAGTGAACTTTTTAAACGCTTAATTAGATTTGGCAGGCGAAGAATTAATGGAATTGCTAATACTCCGCATGATAGCGTCGCGTGTGGGTTACAAAAGTGAGAAAAAAGGCAATACACACATCGCCATCTAGGCCCAAAGTAAGCGTAGCTTGTATTATGGGTACTAAGATAACCGATGAATATTTACTTGCAATATACAGAAAAACACACAAACACTGAAACTTTACGGAACATTAATTCTCATCACACAAACATTTTCTAGTTCTGGGGATCGAACACACAGTTTTTGAGTCGAAAAACTGCGCCAGTCGGTCGTCATATAGCAAGCGACTGCCCAGTTTACCGGGCTTACAGAAGATGCACGTACTCGTAATTATGACGTCGCGATACGTCGGAGACTTGATAAAATTAACTCCATTAAAACCTTTTGACTTCAAAGCTTTTCAGACCCTGCTAAAGGATTGCTTTACTACGCTCTTCGATTACTTGAAATGTTGGAACCCATATTCTTATAACAAATGTAACGCAAATATAAAAATACATATTAGGTACGGGGGATTTTTTCTTGTTTTATTGATTTATCAAAATTGCAGTTAAACCCTTCTAAAGGCTTATGGACTAAGTTTACTACCTTTAATAAGTATTAAAAATATTTCAACACCATTGACAGTTTTTATTTTCACCTATTGGATAGGTTGTCCTTTGAAGGGTTAAAATTTATTGTCTGGCAGAATTATTTAATTAGGTACTACTTTTAATATTATACCAAAGTTATATGTATAAAAGTCTGAATTTATGAATGAAGTTTTATAAATATTTAGTAGAGGAACTCTATTTGAAGAGGCAAAACTGCGGCGTCCGAACCCGAGTCCAAAGCGGCGTTCGAATTTGCGTCCAGCGTGCGACCAATTACAAGATGCGCCCATTTTTGAGCAGGAACCTTCTGATCCAACGCAAGCAAGACGGAAATTTTCAACACTGCTAAGGACGCTGGATGGACACTGCGCTGTAGCTTTTGGTTAAGTCCACCAAATTTAAACTTACATATTTGTTACTATTCCGTAACGCATGAAATAAACGTCAAAACATTGCTAAAATATTTGATATAATATACAATATTTTATTCAGCATTATTTTCTCGAATATTGGTTACTACCTATAACTGATAAAATAATTTTATCAATGAGCGAAGAGAGTGTAATACACAGTATAAGAACTAAATTTACAAATTAGGTTGGGTAAATATAACACCAAAAATGGTATACCTATATATTACAAGTTACAACAATATAAAGCATTAACAAAGTTATAACAAATGTTTTATTTAGGTACTTAAAAACTCAAGCTTAGACAAACAGATCATAATTAATTAATTATTTATTTAAATAACTGTGGATGAGATTTACTTATAACTATGGTACTTTAATCATTATTCTTAGTAATCAAATGAATTAATTTAATTAATAAAAACGATGTACAAAAATATATTAGATTCACAAAAACAGATTCATTTGATGGTTTATTCACATTAAATATTGAACATGAAAGGTGTAATTTTTACAGCTGTTAATGAAAATTGAAATCTTTAGCGGAACAATATTGTGGATTTAAAAAACTATAAAAGCAATTTAAATGAAGTAGTTTCAGTTTAATTTAATCGCTGTAAAAATTACACTGACTCAGTTACATAATTAATTCAATAAATGTATGTATATATGTCAGTGATATAATATGTAGGTTTATCAGGACGTAAGCGTTGCAAGACGCTAGAAGCTGTGTTAAGGGTGAGGTAGGTTCATGAACTACGAATGTTAAACGTGAACAATCTTAAACAAAAAGGAACAAACAGACAGATCTAAGGATGAGTAAAGGTTAAGAATTGTTACATAACAAGTAGCTATATATACATAGATAACTTATTCAACATTTTAAGGGCCTATTTTACAACGGCAAAATAATATTTAACCAAGAAAACTATCCAGCAATATGTAAAGTTTATCAGATGTTGAAATCAATCAAATTATTCCTCCGGTAGGTTATTTAAGGATTGAGTAATCAGCCTTAATTTAAACGACAATTGTATATTGTCATTTAAATTAAGGCTAGGCTAGTTGGTAAGGGGGTGGTAAGCCGATGGTTTATAACAGTATTCATGATAAAAAAAATCTTGTTTGTGCAACTTGTTCTTAGGATCAATAATTTTTAAGAAATAACAGGATAATGATTTATAAAAAAATACGTCGTGACAACCATAACATCAGCTCTGTTTATATTTGAGGTCAAATTGGGTCACAGACTACAGAAAGACGATTAAAACAATTTAGGTAATTATAAAACAACAACATTGATTTTTTTTAGCTTCTTTTAAGTAAGTTTGTGTATAAACAATACTTGAATTTAAACTCACTGAAATCTCACTCGTGATCGTGTAATTACGATATTTTTCATCGGAATTCTCTTAGTACCTACCCCCATCCAAACGCTCTTTAAGTGTCAACTGAGGACTATCCTATGCAACACAAGAAAGATTCAAAAAGTTAGGGACACCCACACTACGACTTCACATTGATATAATATGTCCCGCTTAAATGAGTAAGCGCACTCATTTAAGTGCTTCGCTATAATGGCCCGGCCAATCTTCTGCAACACGAAATTAGTAGCAAAGTTTTGCTGAGTCATTGCATATCAAAGAATTTGAATCTTCCGATGAAAACCAAAAAAATAGACTATAGGCCCCTTCACACAATAAAAATGCCAACAATTATCCACGAGATAAATGCTTTTCAATCATTGTGCTTGTAATGTGAAGAGCTCTATTGTGTCCACTCTACTGCGTATACGAGTAATCTCCATCACATTCCAATAAAATTTCAAACAGCTAACTAACTGACTGGCTGACAATTTAAAAACAGCGTAAACAGCTAAAGACTAATATGCAAAAGAAATGGATATCACAGGTTATTTCTTAACCAAAAAAGTGTCAAGCATTAGTAAAATATAAAATTTAAAGTTGTTATCGATTATGGTGGCGAATAAAACGTCGCTTGTGATGTCGCAAGTAGAGAGCAAATCTGCACGCTGACGCAAACGCGTTCGCGCTAGACGGGTTCATTTGGTCTCATCTTTAAAGGATAGCTGAAGTTTGTTCGTATTATTATATTCTACTTTTTTAATTAAATGAATGAAATTAGGTTTCATATATTTACAAAAAAATTATTCTTACAGCTTTTTGAAAAGTTGACACTACAAAAGTAATTTTTATGGGCAGTGACCAATGGTAATGAAAAAAATAGAAGGATATCTTTGCCAGATTACGACAGTCAAAAATTATTAGAATGTGGTGTAGTCCTTATAGAGCCAAACTACATGGTTAAAAGGCAGGTGTTGGTGAGGAATTAATATTGTCAGTCATCTATACCTAAGTCATACCTAGGCACGCGCGCAGGGTTCACTATCTACTGCGAAATGGCACTTTCAATCTTACAGTCAGAATTATCACATTGAGGGAAATCTTAATATTATATTGTAGGACCCTTTCTTAATATACACTGTTGAACAAAAAAAATAAACTTATGAACATAAAAATTCGATAGAATAATAATGTAGGAACCTAACCTATTTGTATATTTTTATATACTTACTTCTATTCTTCTAGAAAATGTAGATATTTTCTCGCGGTTTTTGCAAAGATTCTTTGAGATTTAGTAAAGATTTTTGAGAAATAGGTATATTTCAATATTCAGCCATAACTCTTAACTGCTTTAAATGTATGCCTTATCAAAAAATATAATATAAACGTTGCGTTATGAGTCTTTGATTACTATTGTATATTGACACATCCAAATGAAATACATTATGTACTTAGATCTACTTCCAAAAGCAATTTATTTAGCTTTAGAGACTGATACTACTCAAAGTATCTAACATAGAAAGCTGACGCAATGTCACGATTATTTTAAAAGTTACCAATAAATATAGTAATATCGAAGGTCTCAAAACATCGCTCATATTCAATCTGAGCAGTGAATAATGTACCGAATCAATTAAGTGAGTAATATTTCATTATACGTAACGTGATGTAATTGCATGCATTGACAAAATAACTAACAGCATATATTAAGAAAAGGACTCTACCCTTAAGATAATTGGGGCAACCTTACAAGGTGCTTTAAAAAAACAAAACTGTTAAATATAAAGATTAGTTATGATTACATTTGGATTCACAACGTTAACATTGAATGGATCGCATTTCTTGCTCTTGTGTCGAATGCGTTTATCGCGGGCTTGACATTCCTTCCTGAAAACGGTTATTTGATGAGATAATGGGACGAAAACAAACGTACAAGGTGACTTTTTATCATTTTACATCGGCAACGCAATCTTTAAGAAATATTTAAAATGTGTCTGTATATATATTTTGAATAATGAATGACTGAATAAACTTTCATTGCGCAGTTTGCGCACTACATATCAATGCAGTGTGCATACAGCTGAATGAATAAAGTTGGAATTTTATTTTGCTACGAATAACCGAAAAAGATATAAACGTTACAGCCGCGCTGCATTGCTCGCAAATGCGATAGGATGTTCTTAGCGCACAATAATATCATAAAAGTTGTTTTCTTTCAATTAAAATTTCACATAACGAATTTTAGACTTTGGACACATACTCGTATCTAGGCATCGAATGTATGAAGGAAAAAGGTCACTTGTATTTTAAAACCCCTATTTAAGGTAATAAAGCTTCCATGGAAAGGAATTTTTTAACCGTCAAAGATAATAGATGGAAATAATGGAACACACTGAATGCTGCACACAATATTTACAAAAGCAAAGGGACTAACTCGGAAAAATAAGCATCAAGTAAAAAGCTTTTAGTCAACTTATAGGACCCCACAGATTGTAAAGATGTACGGTATATGAGAAATACATATCTAAAGCGTTTTATCCCATAAGTGTCATGTTATTAGTACTCTGCTTCAATTCTGTGTAGTAATTATTTGGTATTGTGTTTGATAGTTCCACACCACGGTATTAAAACGGACAAAGTATCTACTCATTCATCCAATTAGATCTGAAAAAATATGGTGGTTAGAAAAAAAAAATCTAACAGAAATGTTGAATTTAAAATTATTATCAATAGGGAGATAAAAAGAACGCATTGTTAAAATGGTATACAATTAAAGTGAATTTACAGATTCATTCATTCAAACTGGGCGTACGGTGAAGTTAGCAGTGCCCTTCCGCGTAAATTATCAATGTAGTAACGCTGTTGACCTTGAATATGTTGGTGAGCTGGTCCGGCAACATATTCTGATCTTTTCTGTTTGGTGTGCAATAAAAGTTTATTCAATCATTCATTCATTCAACTGGGCGTAAGCAGTGCACTTCCGCGACATTTATCAATGTGAGTATGGAACTATCATTGTTACGGAAGGTTCAGTGCAGTCAGCCGGGGCGGGGTACCTTGAATATGTTGGTGAGCTCGTCCAGCAGCGTCTCGTAGCGGAAGGAGATGCGGATGTCGGGCACGTTGGTGCGCGTGATGTCATTACCCGCCACGCCCTCCTTTTGGTAGTACGGGCCCAACCAGTACTGCTTCATCTGAGGAGTTTGTAGTGTTATTTTAGAGGGTTTTTGGTATCATCACCATCATCAACTCAATACCGGCCCACTACAGGGCACAGGTCACCTCTCAGAATGAGGAAGGTTTAGGCCGTAGTCCAACGCTGGCCAAGTGCGGATTGGTAGACTTCACGCGCCTTTAAATTGCTTAAATTAAAAACATACATAACTCGTCAGTGGTCCGTACCGGGGATCGCATTCGGTCTCTACGAAAGGTTGACAAAAGATTCTAAATTCATTCATTTCAAGTAGGCTTAGTCTATAAGTATATTTGAAACGCCAAGTCTGTATTTTTGCTGGCATGCTGCTGTTCTGTGAAAGCGCTTAAAAAAAGAATATAAAACTGTAAAAGTGGCTGTCTTAGACCAGGGTCTCTTTTTATCTCTTTCTATAACTCTTATGATTTTAACAGCGTAACGCGGATTTGTTGGTGAACGTCGGCTCGGCTCTGATAGGAAGAGTTTGAACCCTCGATGGAGCAAAGGGTTCATCGGCCTGAGTGCGCCTTATGTGAGGCCAAACTTCGGCTCAGGCGACGATTGGAGTGAAGGGGTTTCCGATGGTGATTATTCCGCACGCCTCTGAGGCCGTGGTGTGCACTGAGAGTCCACGTTTGGATAACGTCAGTAACGTCAGCCCTGGTAGTTTATTTTTATTTTTATATGTTTATTGCCGAGCGCTTGACTGCAATCACACCTGATGGTAATTGATGAAGCAGCCTAAGGTGCAGCGCGCTTGCCTAGAAGATGCCTAATCACTCGTGATTTGAAGGTACTCATATTGGGTAGGTACTTGGGAAAATTAAAGCTGAACGGGCATTCCAGATCCTTGCGGTGTGATTCACAAACGAAGATGCGAAGCGCTTCGTTCGCGTCCGCGGTATATCGACCACGAAGGGATGCAGATAATTACGGTGCCTCGCGGTTCTATGGTAAAAAGGTGAAGTGGGAACTAGCTTTAGTTTTAACTTTGGAATGTTATCATAAGTGCCATCTATGGGCGAACATAAATAAACATATTTCTGGCTTTGACTTTGTCTGTTTGTAGTGACCCTACCGCGATTGGAACAAACGATAGGTAAAAGAAGTGTGTCGTCAGTAACCTCGTGCGGGAAGCCGGACATGAGCACAGAGTTGCGCGCCAGCTCGCACATGTCGCACGAGCTGAGCTTCCACACCTGCGCCGCGATGCTGTACTCCTCCATCAGCGGCTCCTGCGCAGATAGTTTGTCATACATTGTAAACAACTTTTACATAATTTTTTAGTGCATGTTTTAAATATAAATATAAACAAAAACAATTAAATGAGATTGCCTCTATGTAGGTGTTTTTAACATTAAGTATACTAAAATTAACAATAATATTGTTTTCACACCCTACGCTCTATAACTTATTACATAGTCTAGTACTGAAAGGTCAAGTAGGTCTATACGTCCTATAGGCTCAGCCGATAAATAATATCGTACTGGAGTACCAACCTGGCTTCACTCAGGATTCTGGATGCAACACCCTCTCTAGGCTCGAAAGTTAATGGTGCAATGTACACCAAATTCTTACTTCTCTTATGAATGAATGAATGAATGAATGAATATACTAATATTGTACACCACAAAAAAAACACTATAAATACAATATCTGAGATCATTCGTCACTCGGTTTATCCCGGCGTCCGTAACGTAAAACATTGATTGACCCCTCTTAAAATATAGACTTTCTACCTTGGTGAAGTGGAACTGCAGCGGGTCGTCGGTGCTGAGGGTGATGCAGAGGCCGCGCGCGAGGAACTCGGGCAGCGGGTTGCGGTGGTAGTTCAGAAACAGCGAGTTGTTGCTGAGCGGCGACATCGCGATGGAGATCTGGGCCAGGTAGTACAGGTACTGCAGAACTGGCACCTGCAAGGGCTCATCATCAGCATCTTATCAACCCATTACCGACCCACTACATAGCACGGGTCAGGGGCCATTCAAATATTACATAAGTAGATTATAATTATTTACTCCCCCCTCCACTTTGTAAGCAAAGCTTTTATCCTCTCTCTCCCTATTTGCATAAACATTGGTATATGCATTTTTCTTGGGGGTTGCTATAATATTATGAAAAAATATGACTGCTGTCGTAATCATCATCTAGAACCCCCAACCCTCATGTCATCAAAAATAAGCAAAACAAAGAATCCACACACCTTTGAGAACATTATAGAAAAGTTTGGAAAATCCAAAAGTGCACGCCTCATAATCTCATTTTTTTCACAATAAAATTAAATAAAATAAAATAAATAAATAAATATATTACGACAATTCACACATCGCCGTCTAGCCCCAAAGTAACATTAAAATAAAGTAGTAAAATTGAAATTTTTTTAACTGAAACTTTCAATGCTCATTACAAATTTTTTTTTTCATATTAATTATTATTCATTTTTTGTAAACAAGACACGGGAATGTCATAATGATTGCACATTGAAAGTTACAATTAATATTAGCTAGAATAATTACATGGAAATTTAACGACAGTGAATTGAACGCTCATATTAACTAAGAAATTATGTCGTGTGTTACTTTAGATAATTAAAAAAAAATTATTCCGATACGATCATTTTTTCAATCAATTTTGATGCCACATACACCCGTCCATACACGGACGTCCAGAAAAGATTATGTTTAATGTTATTATTTACTATGTTAAACAAAAAAATTGTTATTAAAATGTATTTTATGTGCCTGACAAATTATTTGACTTGATATTAGTGTACTCAAATTAACCTGTAAGTGCAATATAAATAACAAAAATCAATTTCAGTTTCGAGAAAACTGCTTTTTTTGAAATGTCGAGAGTAGAGCACAACCTCGACGCTTCGCTTATGAGGTGTGCAAAACTCTTAGGCATGCAGGTCCTTTAACTTTAAAGCATGCGATATTTTAATTTCTTAAAACGCAGATAACTTAGAAAAGTAAGAGGTGCATGGATATGGGATTCGAACTCGGCCCTACGAAAGTAAAGTCGAAGTCCTGCGTACTGGGCTACCACCGTAAGAAAACTATATACCAACCGAAATTCAATTAATCATAACATACAATTAAAATTCATTTATTTCTGGGAGGCCTTAATATAAGAGGATAATTATTCTGTCGAGAGATGAAGCCGGACCAGTGTTTCCAAGCAACCTTGTCACTGAGAAATTGATTACTAGTAGTTTAGGCAAAAAAGTAGAAAAGGGGAAGGATTGTTACTAGGTTAAGGTAGGTTAGGATTGGTAATACCGCTCACCTTTCTAAGCAAAAGTCCGTGAGAAATATTTTCAGCGAGCATAAACCCACACACAAGATGCTGAACGGGCCCTGCCTCGCCACAGTGAGGGCGCAGTACAAATGTGTTCAGACCTTGCTCTCTGTTGGGATAAAAAATATATCTTATTATTAGTTATCCTATCAAAGCTCTTTTAAATGTAAGTCTTAATACATATAAGTAGAACGTCTGCATTTTGTTAGTTTTATTGAGATTGAGGGTCAAAAGCATATGTTTAAACAAATTTTGTCAAATTTTGTTGTAAAAAGTTCTGTCCATATTTAGAAAAGAATTTAGATTTAAAAAGTTTAATTTCTATATCCAAAAATGTAGTTTAGTGCAACATTCTATTTATTTTCGGGGTACTACAAGGGTTTCATGTCGAGCCAAACTTCTTTAAAAGTTATATCGATGAGTTCAACATATTTAATACTATATTATATGGGTATTTCTGGAAGTATTGAATGAATTCTAACTGTGATCACTTACTTGCGGAAGTGATTGAGCACGGTGATGTTAGCGTACATATAGTAGAGGTAATAAGCGTAAGGTGGGTTTTCTTCGTCATCCCAGTCTGCTGGAATACGTACATCCGCGTCTAACATCGGATTCTCGGGTTTAGATTCATCATCTACACTATCGAAACCGATGACATGCTGTAGAGAATGAACACTTATTAAATTGTATAGTTTCTAAAACAGTTCTCAACAAACACACTTTTAAAGACTATCAGTAGGAAGAAGGGAGCTTTTTTTCTCTCATGACTGAAAACATTACATGTTAAGTGTACCGTTTTTTGAGTGTACAGATAATAAATTGTATTTGTCTTAAGTTCGGTAGGTCAATTTAAGTTCGAAGTTTTAAAAGAAACAAATTAAAAACAAAAATAAAAAGCATTTGAATAATTACAAAATTATTGATTAATATGAAAGTCAAAATAAAGTCTTACCGTTAGGAACTTATGGAGTTCAATGTTACTATTAGGATCTTTGGTGACTTCGAACAGTGGTTGGAAGATATTACTGAGGAATTCTTGGAAGTTGTTCATGATCTTGTTCGATTTAAAAATATCGCTAAAAGTGAAGATAAACATTATACAATGATTACTTTGTGTAAGCTGAATAAAACAAATCTATTAAAGAGCTTATATATATACAAGATATATCAATTCAAACTGAGAAATCCTAACTTGTTGCAGTATCAGTAGACAAAACTGTAGACAATAAATGAATTTAGAAAGTTTTATGAAAATAATGTCTTATATTAAAAGCACAATTAAGAAAGTACTTGCGTCTATTAAATAAAGGGTTTTTGATAGAACTTAATAACAACAAAAAATTATGGAAGTATAAGATAATGGTAACAGTAACTACGTATATAATATTAGTAAAACACTCACTAAAGTCGAGGGATCTGTAATAGCCAACGGACGTTGTTAGAGTGGACATCATACTGTATAGCCCATTTAGCCAACTTCGCCCACTCTCCTGGACTTTTCCCGTAAATTGACAGACGCAGCTCCGCATTCTGATACTTGCTCTCTTCTAGATCTGATGCCACTTCCTAAAATTTTAAAACCGCTACATTATTATCAACATCTTCATATCAACCCATTACCGGCTCACTAGTCTCGAGTTTCGGCACTGGTCTCCTCCTGTAATGAGAAGGGTTTAGGCCGTAGTCTACCACGCTGGTCCAATGCGGATTGGTGAACTCCACACGCCTTTTGGATCATTTTCCTGACGCGTTTACCTTCACCGTGCAAAGCAGGTCCTTTAACTTTAAATCATGTGATATTTTAATTGCTTAAAACGAACATAACTCAGAAAAGTTAAGAAGTGCGCGCTGGGATTCGTACTCGGCCCCCCAAAAGTGAAATCAAAGCCCTTACTATCACTGCTTCGTCTTACAGTAGTAGTAGATTCCTTACTTCAGAACGTACAAAAATTTCAAGTTTGCATTTTTATTCAATAAAATATTAAAGTATTTTAATATAACCTAGTGTAACTTAACATTAAATCATTACCTTTATGATCCTGGCGAAGTACTTCCCGTTCATGTAATTGTCAGTCTTGAGGAACACCTCGCGCAATCGACTCTCCCCGATGGGGTTGTATTTAGCGTTGAACTTATCGAAGCGATGGAACGTGTTACGATCCTGAAGATTGTAAATTCTTGTATTGAAGGAAGTAACCAGATTATTTAAAAACTTAAATTACCTCTTGCTCCTCTTCAAACTAATCAGAGAATAGAATTAATGTCAAATCTTTCACGGAAATTCCGTAAAGAGATCGGAGATTTCAGAAACATCTTATGATCATCGTGTATTAAATACAGCCAGTGGCGTGCACAGGGTTTTTGACCAGGGTATGCATAAAGAAGGAAGATGCCATAAAATGGAACACAAACATTTTAACACTTATACAAAAATTTTAGGGTATGCAGAGCTTTTGTGCATATATGAAGTGCACGCCACTGAATACAGCAATATTCAAATCACAAGCATAAAAAAGTCAGGGAAATATATTTGAATTTTTGCTTATTTAACCTAAAGAATCAACTTACCGCATGGACATCTAGCATGTCGACGGTGAGGTCATAAGTACTGAGGTTCATAGACTGGAATACCGCTTTCAACGTCATCGGTGAACCCTTGTGCAGTGTCACTACCTGCGAAAATGTTACCAACGTTTATACTATACTTAGGAAACCCTATACCTGTGCACTACAGGACACGGGTCTCGGCCCACAATAAGAAAGAGTTAAGACCGTAGTCCACGCTGGTCCAGTGCGGATTGGTGGACTCCAAACACCTTTGAGAACATTATGGATGCTGTCCGGCAAGCAGGTTTCCTTAGGATGATTTCCTTCACCGTTGAAGCAAGTGATATTTTAACTGCTTAGAACGCACATAACTAAGAAAAGTTAGAGGTGTGCGCGGGATTCGAACTCGGCCGCCGAAAGTGGAGTCGAAGTACTACCCACTGGGCTACTATTGCGTATTTAATTGGTTGATACATAATTATATGTGTTATTTAAAATTTATATTTTACTGTCACATTTATTTATGGATACATATATGTAGGAGTACACTCCTACATATCTAGGTCTATTACATCGTAAACTTTTGCGATATCTTCTCTCTCTCTCTCTTAATGATAAGGTAATCTTTTCTTGTGTTATTTATAAGTTTTATAATGTATCTATAATCTTTTAATTACTACTACACGCAATAAAGTGGTTAAATAATAATAATAAGTAGAGTCAGAACTCACTTCATCCGCGTGTTTCTTCAGTGTTTTCTTGATAAATCGAAGCAAATGCTTCTGATTCATACACGACGCTGCGTGAATGTGCGTATCCACTTTTCTACAAATAACATAGTAATTCTATATTATGTAATTTATCTTTACAGAATAATACCTAAAATAATAAAGACAGGTAGGTCGCCTTCTTAATATGTAAAAGGCTCTGTTCCGCGAGTTGCGAATATTTGATAAAGAAATAACTACGTGAATAAATTAGCGAGTAAACGTAAAGTATTAAATCAGATATGCAAATCCGTGTAAAAAAATTCGTATTAAATTTATATAGTTAGCAGACTTCAACAAAACTTGTCTTTTACAGCCGTCAACTCACAATCAACTCCTTCTACACGCATATCCTCTTTCACTCAATCCATCCATCTCTTCTTTACACTTCCTGTTGTCCTTTGTGTCCTGTCCTTGTTGTTCTTTTCGATAGAGAATGATTTTCTTCCCTTTGTTCCCTACGTGTCCATAGAATGCAAGCTTATTACAGATCATCATTTCTATCTCTGACACTACTTTAGAACTCTTCCTAGGACATTCATCTCTTACTTTATCCATTATTGTCACATCCATCTCAAAACTTAGTTCTTATATATTTTTTTATCCGCCCAACATTCTGGTCCATATCATACGTCAGGTCTAACGTCAGTCGGTAGGCTAAAATATATACCGTATATTATAGAAGTCGCGGTGAGGCACGGCCTTCTGTGACGCTAGCTCACGAAGCTCGTTGAGCAGGACATGCAGCTGGAACTTCGACGACAGGTAAGACAGGCGTCGATAGCAGAACGACTTGCTAAAACAAATATATATAGTATTAAACATAATGTGAGATGTGAACCGCCTTGCACTACACCATTCAACAATCATACAAGAAAAATGACTATGACTAAGGGTATGAGGTCAAGTCTCTTCCGAAGTTTAAGATGTTAAATTTTCATAGCGAGAAAAGCATAAATATTTGCCTTGTACTTGTACGGGTTAGAAATCTTCATTATCACACACATCAAAAGATTTTTCTCTTAGTCTGATTATGTCAATATTTTAAAGATAGACCCAAACAAGATATAAAGAGGAAAATTCCTAAGCCCGTAGGAAACTCGCCATCGAAACGTTTGTAGAATATACTCAAAAGTTTAAATAAACTTAATTGTCAGAGGATTTATTGAGTAACTAAAACACTTGGTTTAGCAA
Source organism: Pararge aegeria (assembly GCF_905163445.1). Classification (NCBI taxonomy): domain Eukaryota; kingdom Metazoa; phylum Arthropoda; class Insecta; order Lepidoptera; family Nymphalidae; genus Pararge; species Pararge aegeria. The sequence goes on from NC_053198.1 coordinate 15,881,016, forward strand.
CATCAACTATATTTGAATGTCCCCCTTAACCAAAGCTTTCTTACTTCAATACAAATCCTTAGCGAACGATTATCATCTGGTATTTTTCACTATGCCTTGCTCACTGAGGTACGACATATTGTTACCATAATACACTTTGGGGGTGTAAGTGGGCGTGGCTAGTACCAGTCAGCCTCCCAAATTGCCAACCTCACCTGCACGTGGTGCACCCTGCCGACTAACCGACGAGGCTCTGGCGACCGACAAGTGGTGGTATAACCACGACGCCGGGGCGATCAGTCTGCGATGACCAACCCGCCTGCCCAGCGTGGTCATTATCGGGCATAACTTTTATGGGAAGGAGAAAAAAGGAACTTGGAACTCCCTACAAAAGACCTATGTCCAGCAGTGGACGTCTATCGGTTGATGTGATGATGATGATGAATAAACTTTTTAAATCAATTTTTTTCTTTTAAAATTGTATTGCGAACATGGTTAAATGCGTTGCAGAAAACGATCATTAAAACAAAATGGTGGTGGTTTTTTTCTTTCGTTGTAAATAGTGAATTTTTAGACATTCTTAACATGCTTTATATTACTCACAGTGGTCCATCAGCGATCATAGTGCACATAGTATTCATATCCTGGATGTACTGCGAGAGATTCACGTACTCGTACGGCACCCTCTCCTCGCCCTGCTCCGTGCTCCTGTACAAGTTGAAGACGCCCCTGTCGGACTTGATTGTGTAGTTTTTCGGCTCTGGCATCGGACACTCCCATGGATCCTTGTCTTTGAATGGAGGGTGCACGATGTGATCTGAAAAGAAGCGGAGTTGTGTTTAATGAAATTGGAAGGATTTTATGATTTTCTACAAACGTATCTGTAACTACAACGTACGTAACTGTAAACGTACATTGGCGAATTCCCTACGTGAAAACAATTTTTTTTATGTTTTAACTTTTATTTTGTTTATGTCTATCTGTAACATTTTGACATAATCAGATTGAGAGAGTGTGCTTCTTATGTGCTAACGGTGAAGATTTCTAGCCCAAGCAATATGCTATGTTCTACCAAGCAGGTATTAAGAACCCAAAAATTAATAAAAAAACTCTAAAGTATGGTTGCATTGTCGCAAGGTTGTCTGTCGATCGGTCGGTATTTGACAAGATGTATATCGGAAAGTGTGTTCAAGAACTGATGATCTAGTTTGTTTTTGTACCAATGAACTGCGAGGCATCTTAGGGATCTGCACCTTTACTAGTAGTTAATATTTCAATCACACATTCTAAGTTGTTCGCTTCCTCGTTTACATTGTTAGATAAAAAATAGGAAATTCTCTCTCAGCTTCTGTATTCCCTTAAATCATAAAACAAATTGCATCGTTTCAAAGCTGAATAGGCATCATTTCATGACTGAATAGGCACCTTTTACACTCATCACTTCCAAGCACTAGTTACTATTAAAAAAACCAAACTTACCAGCAATGTGGCTCTTGGGCACTTTAACATTCGCCGAGTGGTTGTAGGGCGTGTCCGAGTCTATGGTGCGCAGGAACCGAGCGGTAATGGTGGCGAAGCTTTGCTGGGACATGTCCATGTAGCGCTTGCGGATCTCCAGCGCCTGCACCAGGTACGAGGAGGCCTGCTGCAGATCTTCCAATGGCACCTGGTGGAGCATTTATCTTAAGTTAATTAAAGTACACAGGAGTCAGTAGGTATTGGGCTTTTCTGTAAAAAGTCCAGCCCCACTAGCAACATCAGCACCAGCACAGAGTTAGGAAATTGGGTACGGGGTGGTGCTTATGCATTGGAGAGCACTATAAGCCCCCGGTTCTGGTTGTTACCACACATATGTGATCATCATTATCATAAACCCATTACCAGCTAGCTGTCAGTAAAAAAAATTATGTTGGTATACTCATTGTGTTTAGGACATGTGAAGTGAGTGAGTTTGTGAGGCATTGTGAAATAATGTAACCTGCTTGTACTCGGTAGATTGTAATCATCTTTACATAAAAGTTATCTTAAAGACTATTATGGGTTTAACTACTATTATACCACAATGACGCCGGCCCACAGGGTACGGGTGTTTTCATAGAATTAGAAGGATTAAGGTTTTTAGACTCCACCAAGCTGGTCAAGTGCGGATTGGTAGGCTTCACATATCCTTGAGAATATTAAACATCAAGTTCAAAACAACTTCGAGGAGTTAGAGGTGTGAACTCTCGATCAACTGAAAGGAAACCCGAAACCACCCAACCACCACCAATTCGCAATGGAGCGGGGTGGTCCAACCTCTACAACCCACAGATATGTTAAAATGTTCTAAAACCATCTTCTATGAAAGTTGAGGCCTGTGCCCAGACCAGTGTAATGACGTTGAACTCGATGCCCAGCCGTGACGTGTCTCCCGCAGTGTCTGACACACTGTACGCACCCCAGAAGTGTCCTCCCCGCTTATGGCCACGCGCTGGAAGTGCGGTAGGATGACATCGAAGTCCTCGTCGTCGACACGCAGCCGCGCCGCGTCATCGAACACGGCCGCGGCGCCGCCCGCCTCGCTGCCCGCGAACGAGCGAGCTGACTGACCGCATTCCGCTGCTCTGTAACCAAATCATCATCATCATCATCATCATCATTACCAGCCTACTCCAGAGGACCACCACGGACCTCCCATCACAATGAGAAGAATTCACTGAGGAACATTTAGAAGTTTTTCATGGTCTTGTTCGATTTTAAAATATCGCTAAAAGTGAATATTAACTTTGTTCAACTTAATACAACTTTAAAAAATGCTTCCAGTTGTGATGAAATTGATGCAAAATTAGAAAAATCGTATTAGCTGATTAAATAGGTATAATCTTTAATAAGGTTATTATGGAGAAATCAAAATTTTGGAAGTATCAGTAGGTAAACTTAATGTCCAACAATTTAGAAAGTTTTATAAAAGTTCTTACAGAGCACGAGTGCGAAGAATCATGGAGAACTCTCAGACATGAAGGTTTTCTCACGATGAAAATCACCTTTTTAGCAAGTGACATATTTTAATTGCTTAGAACGGATATGACTCCGAAGTGACTCCAACTCGCTCCACCGGAAGGAGAGCACCAATTCCTGCACACCACCACTTGTCACCAAACATTTTTCTTTAAGCATAACCTACAGCACTAAGGGCGTGGGGGATGAGGAAGGCTGGAGGGAATAAGAGCTCTATCTTTTCTTTGACAACCCACGCAGATAGCCAACCAGGGGCCTCATGTGCTATATCGACAACAGCAACCACGTCACAGACCAGAACTCAGCAATGCAATAAAGCTGTTTAGCGACAGAAATTAGCATGGCGGTACTTTCCCGGGAGAGCTCTGACACAAAAAGCTTTACTAATACTTCAAGCTCAGACCCTCATCACTGATGCCAATGCGTGTGGGCGGGCTACGTAGATTATCGTGACAATAATAAAAAAAAGGTCTGTTATAAAAGGGTTAAAGGTCACAGCCAAAAAGTTTCAATACCTAATACCTACTCGATTTGGAAAACGATCGTCCATTTGACTAATATTTCAGGCTTTATATAAAAGTTTTTCATCATAATGAATACATTTAGAGTACATTGAAAATCTCTTTCCATTTAGTCTTATATATTTCGTTGGATAATAATTGGACAATTTTTACGAAGGCCTAGAATTATTTCAAAGGAGCGGATATTTGGATACCTACTAAAAAAGGTTTCGCATCAAAATCGCAAGTTAAGTAAGAACATCAATATTCAATGTTTTTGGGTAATATTTAATTGGACGTAGCTCGGATAGTTGAGGATTCTGAATATTGTCTTAAAAAACGTGATGGAGAGAGCTATGCCAGGAGTATCTCTACGTGATGAGATCAAACCAGAAATGAAGAGATGACATAGATCAACGAGTGTGAAAGCTGAAGTGGCAATAGGCGGAGCACATAACTCGGAGAACCGATGGACGTTGGGGCCCAAAGATGCTGGAATGGCGACCTCGCACCGGTAAACGCAGCGTTGGTCACGCTGGAAACAAGCGGTCCTGGACCATGGAACTACGCCGGTAGTTCCACAATCCACGGTCCTGAACCGCTTGTTTCCTAAAAGACTATGTCCAGCAGTGGACGTCAATCGGTTGCAGTGATGATGACAATGAATCATGGTCATCAACTCATCATGATTTTCCTCAATGGTTGTGTAAGTACCACAGAATTAAGAACATTCAGAAGCCACTCCCCTTTAGTGTTTCTCGAACAGGCGGATAGCACATTATACCATTTTATTTTACCTCTAATCTTTTAAACGTTTACCATAAAATGGGAAAAGTTTGTGAGGTAGCAACATTCCGCGGGTGTAAAGTTCGACACGCGCGGGGGGGGTTTTCATTGTTTTTAGACACAATACATTGCATGCAATGCTAACTGAATGAGGGTTCTGTATATTCTTAACTCTGTGGTAAGTATTTACTTGTAAGGACCATGGGAAAATTGGCACGTAACAATGACAGGCGATCCGATACGGTTCGGTTGCATGGAAGCATAGAAACATAATATATTCTCACATGGTAGGGTGTGCTCAACACTAAACAGATATTTTAGTTTTAACCACACCCTTACATGTGATAATAAATTTAATTTGTTTAGCAACTCCCAAGGATTTCAGAGATAATGAGGGAACCTAATTTTACTGGAACAGAGGTCACTGCTGTCTGTGCTCCGTTATATTCCCTTATTCGTCTCCTACGAAAACCGCGGGAGAGTGATAGGTGATGACTACTATATTCTAACCTGCCGTGAACACACACTAATTGTATGAATGATGGTAAACAAATCCCACCTACCTTCGAATAGAAGTAAATTTCTTGCATTCAATTTTACTCCCAAACATAGTTAACTGCATTCGAACACTCACAAGTTTAAACTTCGAGAACTACCCGCCGAACCACAAAATAATCGTTAGCACATGGATTATTCAGTCTGTGCAGGAACCATTACCAACAGTCGGAATATCAGTTAAAAAGCAATATGATACTTTATGCCTCGTTTATTTTTTCTCGATTAATTAACACTTCTAAATTTATTATCTACTTAATAAAAAAAAGTTTATAATTCTATTAAATTTTACAATTTCCCACACTGTTTACAAGATATACAAGTTCGGAAACCAAAATCCGATTATCCTAATATTAGCAACACAGAACTTATTTTCACGTTTAAATAAAAACGCATTATAAAATGTTTCACGCGCTCACGACTCGGGGCTGAATTTAAAATGCACAAACACTGGACAGTGACCACTGAGTGGCGTAGACATAAGACAGCCACGGTATAGCATGGACCGCGCAATCCGTATAACTGTGGACTTAAACTGGATTAGAATTAAAACATTGCTAATGCGGAGTGTGTTTTTTTTAATTCCATGGCAGGTTGGCAGGCTTGTTTCATGCCTAATAATAAAAATCATTTATTTTGCCCATATTTTTCTTCCAAGATTAACCTTGTATATATAAGTAAATTTTGCACGTAACAATGACAGGCGATCCGGTACGGTTCGGTTGCATGGAAACATAGAAACATTTATTGCCGTCATGTTAGGGTGTGTGAACACTAAACAGACTATTTAGTAGTTTACCACACCCTTACATGTGAGAATAAATTTGTTTAGCAACTTCCAAGGATTTCATAGATAATGAGGGAATCTAATTTTAATATCACGGAGGTCGCTGCTGTCTGTGTCTGTGTGTATTACGTGTAGGTAGTTATGGATGAAAATATACATAGGAAGGAACAGTACTCCCAGCTTTAAATTCCTTTCGGCTAGCTGGCAAGCGAGATTTATGAAGAGATACGACAAACAAAATAATCCTTACAAGATGAACCGTGGAAGGAAAAATACATGTCAAGAGAACACCCGGTCGCCAAATTGGAAAATGAAAAAGAACGAAAACGGAAGAAAACGGAAATGGTTGGAAGGAGTAGACTGGACGAGGCGCACCCAAAACGAAAAGAAGCTACATACAATAGAAAGCTTTTGCCTGACCGCCGAACTTCATTTCGAAAATGGCATGCAATGACGATGAATAAAAATAAAAGCTCAATTTTCTCCCTGGTTTCCAGAAAGCGAGGTTTATGAAAAGATACGACATACATAGTAGCGGTTTTGATTCCGATTCCGAATGTATATAGGCTTTTGTAATTTCTACAATGTAGCGCTCGGCCTGCGCGGGTCAGGGATATAACAAAAGGCTGTGCCGGGGTGGCTTTCTGCCAAAGACTTTGTACTAGACACAATTTGTAATTTGTTTAAAAGTCCGCCAGTAAGTTGCAATAGTATCGCTTCCAAGAGAAGAGAGGAACCATATAGTTAACGTAATAAGGTTCGTACGCTTAACTTTGGTCTACGTGGACCTGGGTTCAATTCCATTGTTGGGCTATGAGTTGTTCGGTATTGAGTTTTTTAAACTGTACTAGCCCGGAGCTGTAAAGTTCACCTTGTGTCTCGGAGAGCACGTCGATCACGTTTAACAATAACATATGATAACATTTGATTCAAGTCGCCGCATTAATATAGTGTGGTGGATTATGAAAATTAAGCTTAATTTGCTATAGTACGCGAAAAGCAGGAGAATCTGTAGAGTGTAATAATTTATAATTTCTTCAATTTTTATACTCAACACCAAACAGATCTTCGGCAATGTACCCTCTACGCACGTTTCGCTCCGAAACCGGAGCAGGCCTTGACTTGCCGGAGTTGACTTAATTGTTAAGTCATCATCTATAACAATTATTCATTGTAAGTAAAGATGATGACTTAACAATTATTCATCACTTGCTGCACTTGCACTTGGGGTTAGTTTCCTGGGAAAAGCATATTCAAGTGGCAAGAAATACAGATTCAGGAAGAGCGTTCCACACCTTATGCTCTACAACCCTCTCTCTGAGGCCCGATCCTAGCGGTGGTACTTTAAAAGGTGTATACCGAATGAACGCAAAGATACAGTACGCGCGAAGCACACTACACGGTGCTGTCGAACACGAGCACCCCCCGTGTTAAGGGTTGAGCGTGAAGGTTGATCCAATTACAATGGTCGCTGGTATACTTATTATATTACTACGTATGGACTGGGTCATTGAAAAAACAAAATGGCACCAACTCTTAACTTTGAAATAGCACCAATAACAACAATTTAACGCTAATTCGACCCACAAATAAGTCAGCGCCATCTCTTGGAATACTCATGTACTACTGCAGACTACGAATTAACTACGTCGCATTTTTCGCATTAAGAAAAATACGGCTCAGGATCCAAGCAAGATAACCAAGACCACCCTAGCAACAGTTTTCCGAAAAAGAAGAAATACGGCATTTCTTGTTTAGAACGGCTAGGCTGTACGAAAATTCCTACCGCATCCCAGTTATATACCTATACTGTCCAGTCAACAAATCAATGTTACCACGTACATTCTCCTACGGCCTTACTGCCATCGCTTAGAGGAGTAATATTTTAATAATAATAAATGAACAGTTTATTTTGTGCAAACAGCTAACTTGTTATAGAAAAATAAAAGTAAATATTTGACGTACGTGTTACAGTAATTTTATAAAGTGGGTAAATAACCAAACTTATGATAACTATAAATTCATATTTGCCAGATATTTTATTAAATTGATTAATTAGTATTTTAAAATTACCCTAATAATTATTAATTAGTTACAAGTTAGTTTTCAAGAAACAATTAAAATTATATTTGATTAATAACAAATGTTCATGACATTGAGTTGGTTTGATATGTATACGACTGCATTATCGATATACTTACTTGACATTTAGCTGTCTCTGTATGAGGAGTTTCTTCTCGATCTGCTCTATGGGGAACTGTGGCACTTCGTACGGCGCCGACAGCTCATTGGGAAGTTCCCGGGGCGCTTCTGCCCCAACCGCGCTCGTGGGGCTCTCACTCCCTGAAAACATACAAAATGACCATTCAGAGAACAGTAAGCCTAGTCATCGCAAGCGCGATCGCACTGCCGCGGCTCCACTCGGACAAGACACCACGGACTATTCCAACCCAGCGCCCCAATAGAAGCAGGCGGCGCTGACACCACTGAAAAGGACCAACGCCCTGACCAGTTAACCAGAGTTCCACTCTAGGGACTACGAGGAAGACCGAGACTAAATAAGCCTCAGTATAAATTTGTACGTTCGTAATCGCAGGTCGATTTTTGAACGCTGCCCATCCGAGTTGGATTCGGCAGTTTACTCTTTCTCGATAAAAGAAAGTTAAGGATAGCATATATGTTTCATGAATATCTATTCTCATGTACCTATATACGTTTATACCTGTATTTTTGTAGTTAGTAAATATAGTACGAATGTTCATGTTTTTTTTAATCTTTATCAGGTACGCGTCACGTTGCGTAGGTAGGTAGTGGGTACTATGTACGTGTCCGTCTTTCATTTTCAAAAGGGTTGTAATAAGTAAACACAAGAATGTTTTGAATTAGTTTGTATGGAAAAATAAATATATACTTTTGATGAATGAATTAATGAATGAATACACTTTTATTGTACACCAAAGGAAAAAAAAGTAGTTACAAAGATATAAATACATATCAAGAGAGTACAATTTGGTGGCCTTATCGCTACATAGCGATTTCTTCCAGGCAACCAATGGCGTAAAAGGAAAAAACATAGAAAAGAGGTAGGTGGTGCAATAAATAAGATTTAAAAATTATACAAATATATAAATATAAATAAAATATATATATATATATATATATATATATATATATATATATATATATAACTATAATATATATATATATATATAAATATATTACAAATAAATTATATAACATAAATATCTATTTAAATATATAACATATAACATCCTGATTTTGATTTAATATTTTTACTGGGTGACCCCTAATGAAATATACTTATCCACCTGTTAACAGTGTTTCGTAATTCCATTACACGTTGTGTTATATAGGTACGTCACCACAAAAACCTCCCTCCTTGATTTTTTGAAGTCAAACTTTGTATTTTAATACAAAATATGTACTCATTTTATTAACTTAGAACAATATATAGTTTATTTAACCTGTGTTTAAGTTGTTCGTACAGTTGTCAGTTGACCGAGTTCACGGGCAAGGTCACGCAATCTTGACAATTAACAATGGCGCAATATTAATGATAATAATATTAGGGCACGTCTTTGTTCGAGCAAGAGTGGTCACATTCTTTTCTTAATTAAGTTGAGTTTGTAACCTGCTATCTGTAGTATTCAGGGCATAAAAAAGGTAATTGCGAAAGCAAGTTTATTGGTTTACCCATTAGTAGATACAATAGCGACACAGCTAAAGTCGCGTGCACTTCATGTATGCAAAAAAGCACTAACTTTTTTCCATTTTATGCCATCTACCTGCTTTATTCGCCAACGACAGGCTTCCTGTCTCATGTATGTGTGTTTTTCAGCATTGACCTACCACGCTGCTCCAATGGGTTGGTAGGCTTTAACTATAATAACCGGGGCCGACGGCTGAACGTGCTCTCTGACGCACGGGGATCCATGCCACTGAATTCCTCTGAATTAACTCCGGTATTATACTGATTATTATTAACAGGCGAAATCAATAGGCAATTTTTGGGCCGATCCAGGAATCGAACCAAAGACTTCGTGCTCCATTGTTGAGCGCTAGTCACTAGACCAACGCGACGCGGCAGTCGTTACAATAATTATTGTCCTCAGCTATACTGGTTTTTTTTTCGTTTCGTTGCGTTTCGTTTTTTAAGAGCTGCCTTCACCGAACAAAAATTATCCGTGTTTTAAACATAAAAATATGTAACCCTATCTATTGTGTGACGAAATATAACTATGTCTACGCAACATCACGCAAGCAATGGCGGCGTTGTCTGCAATACAAAGCGTTGGGAATTAAGTGATAACGTACAATACAGCCACTGGTGATCCCAATAATCTTCGCCATTACATTGATAAGAATGTTTAATCAGTCGCGAACCGATGTTACTTCATATTGGTATTTTAACAACTGTAAGTAATTCATCTATTTAAGCTGTGACAGCGCAGTGGGTAGAAGCTCGACTTCACTTTTGCAGGGCCTAGTTCGAATCCCAGCAAGCACCTCTAACTTTTCTAAGTTAGGTGCGTTTTAAGTAATTAAAATATCACTTGCTTCGATAGTGAAAAAAAACATCGTGGGTAAACCTGCATGCCTTAAAGTTCTCGGTTATGTTCTCAAAGGTATGTGGAGTCCACCAATCCGCACTGGGCCAGTGTGGTGGACAACAGCCTAAATCCCTTCTCATAGTGAGAGGAGACCAGTGAATGAATGAATGAATGAAAGAATACACTTTTATTGTACACCACAGAGAAAATTTACAGAGATACAAATACAACAGCACAATAAGGTAGAACGTACAATTTGGCGGCCTTATCGCTAAATAGCGATCTCTTCCAGGCAACCAAAGGCATACAAGAAAATGTTATAAGAAATAAGTAGGTGGTACAACAAACAAAATTAAATATTAGGATTTCCAACTAAATTAACATAAAAAAAAAAAAACATAAAACATAGTATACTAAACATAACATATTAAAGATATGTACAAAAATATAAAATATATTCCATACATATATACAAACATATAAACATACAAATACGCTACTATAAATACTTAATTGAAAAAAAAAAAAAATAATAATAAAATAAAAGAACCCTCAAAAATATGTAGAAGACGAAATAAACAAAAAAGAATACAGTGATCATTCCCATCAATGCCCGGCCGATACAGACAAGTAGTGATCCTTCACTTGTTTCTTAAAAATGCCCTGTAGTGGAAAGGTAACGGGTTGATATGACGATGATGATGATGAATGTTCACAAAGGCATGCGAAGTTCACCAATCTGCACTTTCATCACAGGGTTTTGGCTGTAGTCTATCAGCGAGGTAGACTAGGGCCAAAACCAAAAATGGCAAAAACCCTGTTCGTTCTGGTAGACACATGCCAGTAATTGCCCGGTGATGGGTGGATATTGATGATTATGAATTATGGTTGCCTGGTTAATTTAACTACGAGCTGAGGTCACTAGGTCCCGGATTCGAATCTCGCATCATGCCAAAAATTGCACCTTATACGTAAAAGCACTGCCTACCCAAATTTTTTATATAACTCTTACAGTAGGCGGATTTTTCTATTTTATGCCATCTTCCTGCTTTATGGTCCTGTACCTATAACCTGGTCATAATCTATATGCACGCCATCGCATGCCAGCATCAACTCAGAGTTAGGAAATTGGTGGTCTAACCCCGTGTCCGGGAAAGCATTTGGTTCCATATAGCTATTTGAATCATTGTTTACTGCTCATAAATGCTTTATGCAAGTGTGAAAATACACATGCTTTTGGCGATACACACAGGCAACTAGTTATATTTACAATAATGTTATATATACAATAATGTTTCTTTTCAGTAATGTTGGAGCGGGTGCTTTATTGAATAGGAGGGCAGGGTCGGTGGCCTTATCATCACATAGCGATCTCTGGAGCGATTTAAGGAGTGAAAATAGTCTTTAAGTTGTACTCGTTAAAATGTAAGTGCGTACGTATTTCTTAGACACTTTATACGCAGTACGTTAAAATCGTTAAAAACAAAACGCAATGCGTCGCGAGTAGGGTAACCATTCCACGCTTGGATGGACGCCAAATCCTGCCCCTTAATGTGAGTTCTTAGCCAGACCAGACAAATATGATAATGTGACAGTTTACATCATTATCTATGATTAATTTGTGATTGTATGTACGTAAGCCCGTTTAGCCACATCGGTGGAGCGTGGAGGAAAAGTGAAGAACATAAAAGAAAGGGTTTAAATAATGAAACCCGCCTACAGACATTTTAATCTGTTATCAACAATCAATCAATCACACTCTATTATCACTCCGCTAAAAGCTGAAAACAAGTATAGTTATAAGTAGATTTTATATTTAACAAAAAGGCATAGTCGGTGGCCATCTGGTGTTGATTACGTTAGCTTTCTAACAATGTCAATTGTCGCCGTGTAAAACCATAAACATCGTTTGTGTTTATGTTTTGGAATGTGGCGATTAATTTCGCGCAATATTTCTTTCGCAATACTTGTGTAACACTTGCAATTTAAAAAAACGTGTTTGATACAAACGGTACTAAAAGCGGTGCTGTGCGGAATAAATTCACGTGAATATTTTGTTCTCTATTTTCGACGCGTGTCTATGCCATAAACCCCTTATGTAATTTCACAGATTACTCTCATCAAAAGTCTATAACAGTCCACTGCAGTATATTGTCCCAACGCCTGTAAACACCACGCTGGGCAGACGGGTTGGTGATCGCAGTAGATTGTAGTATAATATTCCCTTAGTCGCCTCGTACGACACCTACAGGAAAAGGAGGGCATCAGATTACTAAGGATACTAATACGTAATTAAATATATTTAGGTACTGTAAAAAAACTCAAAGGACGCGATGAAATTTAATAGTAGTAGTGCGTTGTGGCAAGGTAAAATTCGGAAAGCGGAATATAAAACGAGAGACTATAATTCGCAGTACATGCTATCTCTAAGTAAATAATAAAAATATTTACGTTTTTCTTCCTGCTCCTTGTCGTCATACTGCGTGTCTGAGGTGGCTCTTGTGCGCACGTGCCACAGATCCTTATCGAAACTGTACATCACTCCGTGTCTATTGCACAACACTTAACAATACAATCGCATCACTATTGAACGCTATTTATGAATTCAATGTTCAAAAACGATGGAAAATATAAATTACTCGTAGCACAAATACGTCTATACTGTTGGGAAAGTCAAATATTTGTAAACTGTGTGCCACTAAACAACTGTTTAAATTGCGTTGAACTAAACATAATTCACCTGAAAGATGCTTAACAGGTCAGGTACCTACTTATTGAATATCTTTCAGGTAATTCATGGAGAAGATAAATATAAGTATATGAACCAACAAATAATAATTCAATACAATCTCTTCTAAGACCAGGGCGCGTTTGGAACCCTCCTAGCCTTAGTTTTAAGTTAACGAATGTAGTTATCACCATCACTAACATTAGTGTAACATGTTAAATGTATGAATAGCCTGTGATAAGATCTATACATGAATAAAACATTGTTGAGAGATGTCTGACTGTAGCAACGGCAAAAATTGTAAGATTGTTCTGGGTAAGCTATGATAACTGGGGTCAGTAAATACATAGGACCCACTTTGGAGGTTTGAAGAAGAATATGATGTACTTCGGTAACCATTATATTCAGAGTAAATTATAATATATATAGAGTAAATTTGCATGATACTTTTACATCCATCGTTCTTAGCTCGTATCACTGACATATAATAGTAATCGTTGAAGGAAGTATCGCAATCGCATTGGTGGTTGATTCGTATGCTTAACGTTTACCAAGAAAATTACAAACTTTTCTTATTTAGTCCCTAGCACTGAAGTCTGCATAACTGTGGCAACTCTTTACGTGTTATAAATTGTTTAGAGTTTAGTGAGGGGTTTGCTGCTGTCCGCTGAGGAGATATCTCGTATGTCCTCAAATTAATTCAGTAGTTACAAGGTGATGTGCAGCCAAGATACAGACTGACAGACGGGCACAAATAAAAAATTAAAAAAAAAAAAAATTACAATTTTGGCATGGCGGTAGTACTTCCCCAAACGAGCTCTGCCCTATGTTTAGGTTCGGAAAACTGTGGTTCATATAACATTAGACTTCGGTTGGATTGTGAATATGTTGGAGGATCAAATAAAAAGCCACTTTCCATCCGCATTTCCATTGTAACTGGAAAATGCAGAACCCTAGGTACACTACTCGTTCTCTGTTGTCACGCACTTTACCAGTTTTTTTACATCATATTCTGATACAATATTCATGATTAATGGTATATTATTAAATAATAATCGAAATTAAAAGTTTATTTCCACCTATCGCTAAGTTCGTGAGCTCAATAAAAAAAACTTTATTTTTGATAAAGACGTATGAAAACAAAAATAAAGTTGTTTTGGGTAGAGCGAATATGTAATGATTACGCCATATTGGTCTGCTCTTTTTAAGTAGGGTAAGTACCAAAATGATGTATCCTAAATACAACTTATGACAATGTTGCTTGAAATCACTCCGTTTTCATCTGTTACAAGAGAATAATTGGTAAAATTATGTGGAAAAAGAGCACCTACTGAGATTCTTGCCGGCATCTTCTCGGTAGAATCTGCCATTCGAACCGTTCGTAGCGTTGCAAATTAAAGTAATGCCCGACGTAAACCTCCGTTTGCATGGGCTAGAAGACAAGGTATTCAGCAAAATTGACTTTTTATCCGGTGCGTTCAGTACTGACATTTAACAGCAACCACAGAGACGTACATTTTTAAAACAATTGTTAAAATTTGCAATTTGCATAATAATACAATAAGCTATTTATAGTTCTTAATTTTTGGTAGTTAATCTCTTAACATTTTGCGGTTAATATTATATATTGTTTATGTACAACAGCGTCTCACTCTTTGTAGCATTGATATTATTGGGCAAATATTTAATTATGTCGTAATATCGCCGTCTTATTTTTGAGCTACTTTTTGTAGGACGTGTGCGTTTCAATATTCCACTTCTGAGCATAATGGCTGCAATATCCAACATAAAATCGGCCACAGATTGTTGGACGTGGGGGCTACCCTATACCCTACCCAATTAAGTGATTAAAAAAAACTACTTTAGGTACTCTTATGTGTACTAAAGTGCTGTATGTTTCCCTGGAAAAGCTAATTATTAATAAAATAAACATCCTATGAAGCGTTTTCTAAGTGTGTCGCGTCACTGCCCTTAATTACAGGGCGTAGCTACCAAGTAGCCACTCATGCATTGAATTTACGATCTCATTGTCCACTTTGCCGCCGTATTGGCTTACAATCGCATTAATATTCCGAACTTGTGCGTTCACGAAGTCAAGCTAGTTAGATAATGAAAAAGAAACGGAATAGTTCTTGCCTTACTATACTAATAATAATAATAATTTTATTTCGAGCATCTTACAGGCTCAATTTGTTAGTATTACAACTTACTTGCTATGTTATTACTAAAAACTAAACAAACAAACATATTTAACTTAATTACTATTATAACTACCTATAGAGTATCCTGAATGTATGCGAGTTGAAGCTTCCCCATTCCATTTGTAATGGCACAGAAATGACCTACGTACCTGCAGTCTAACCTACTCGCAATCATTTTCAGAATGCTGTTAGTGCTGCTCGTAAAAGCAGTCGATATGCTCTGTCGCGAACATCCCTGACGCACTGCAATAGAATTTACTACCTCGTTGAGCTTCCTAAACCAAGTAAATCGTGATCCTTGGTCAACCTATGTTTTTCGTAATAAAAAATATCCAACATGTTGACGCAGGGTATCGGCTATAAGTTAACCATTTTCAATTTAAATCCGTTCAGTAATTTCCGGTTGATTCGACAACAGACATATAGACTGACAGCTCGACATTTTTAAAACTATCTGTTTTGTTTTCTCTATCGATAATTAATGATGATTAATGATGATTGTATTATTTTGAATTTGTTAAATACTGCAAAGGTCCAGGTTTTAGTAATTCACATTAAACTTAATATCTAGTTTAGTTTACATGAGTAATGCAGCTACAAAGTAAAACTGACACCCAGTGTGATTTAAATTTACCATCCTGTCTATAGTTGTATAAGAATAATAATTTAAGCTACACTATTTTCACATTTTTTTTTTTACTGATTACCGATAATTATTTTATAATCACCTTTCCCTTGGAACTATATTAGGTAATACTTAGAATTAATTAAATATAAGTCTAATGAGAGAATAAAGGTCGCATCAAACTGGTTTTAGTAAATTGTTAACTTGAAAGTCACCAAACTTGCCAAAACCGTAATACAGAATTCGTATTCTGCTGAATAACTTTGCTAATCATAAACAGACGTGTCTACATGTCGGCTTATCATAAATCTATTAATTGAATAAACCCCTTCCCATTGTGGGAGGATACCCGTGCCCTGTAGTGGGCCGGTAATGGGTTGGTACGATGATGATGATGACACTTTAGAATTTGCGGATTGCTATCAATTTTCATGGGACACCCAAATCCAAAATTGGTTACAATTTAACCACGTCAATAGTATAACCCTTTCAAACAATAGGTACTATAATTTTCTAAATCGATCCACATTTGATGGAAAAATTGATTCACAAACTTTAAAAGAAGTACATACAGGCGAACACAGAAACTCACTTTTTGCAGTCGTTAGAAACATAGCCAAAGCCGGCAAACTATTAATAATAATAATAAATAAATATATACATACTGCCACCAAAACAACTATCGTCTTGATTTTCATCTTAATATATATAAATCTCCTGTCACGATGTTTGTCCGCGATAGACTCCTAAACTACTTAACCGATTTTAAATTAAATTGGCACACCGTGAGCAGTCTGGTCCAACTTAAGAGATAGGATAGCTTAGGTCTTTAATTATAAAATTCAAAATTCATTTATTTCAAGTAGGCCTAATATAAGCACTTTATAGTCGCAATTTTATTTTATTGCTAAATATTTGTCTATGATTAATTGACAGTCACAACTCACATGTTATATATAAATACTACTATACTCATTTAAGGCTTAGCGATACTGAATACTTTAAAAACAAAATCAAACGCAGACGAAGTGGCGGGCAACAGCTAGTATTATATAAGAATATATTAGCGTTCATTTGACTAAATCATGATTGAGCATGCCTTTCCACAAAACGAAGTTTTTCAAGCGTTCACTGTCAAAGCTACTTTGTGGAATGCACTCCCGTTAAACATAAGACAGTCGACGTCACTGGGTTTATTTAAATAGCTGTTAAGGCTCATTATCTCGCTCAATTAAGACGACTATCGTGTATTTATCTACTCTAACTCATATTTAAGTATTTCTGGTAGGTTTAAGTATATAAAAGCATATTTATTTTTTATATTTATCAATTTATTGTTGTATTTATGTAGTCTGGTTTATGTATTAGTTTGTAGTTATTCGTACGTATGTTTTAAACAGTGTACCGCACCTTTTCGTTTTTCTTTTTAGTTTTAATAATCTCAGCAATAATGCCGCCTTTTGTATCCCACTAAGTACATTCTAGAAGAGTTTGTTCTTTTTTTTATTTTCTGAACTTTATGTGGTATACAAATAAAGAGATTAAATTAAAAAAAAAATAGATCCTACTATTGAACGAACCATCAGTATAAAAAGTTCAGTTGTAACCCTAACAAAAATTGTTATCCCTTGGCATATGTTGGTATTTAGTGGTTTAAAGTTGACAAATAAAATAAAGGTCATGAGAACAGTGCCTCGGAGTAAAAAGTTGGCATATAATATAAACAATATTACATTTGCAAAATTACAAATCCTAAAGCGCAGAACAAAAAGAAAAGGCCGTTGACGGTTGTGATGAAAATCTCGGGTCAGTCTATTTTAAGACTGTTTCTCAGCCGGAGGGCGGGTGACGCAATGCTTTATCATTCAACCGGCGCCCTGCTTCGGTGCAAGGTCAGCTTATTGATAAGAGAAACACTATGAAAGTTTTAATATTATGTTACGATATTGCACGGGTCTCTTTTTGTATAGCCCTATTATTATCTATCTTTATAGTAGCCCTTACTGCAATCCAAACGATTTAAAGAAATTAACGTGTCGGCCCGCTAAAGCACGGCAAGAGTGAATAGGAGAAGTTTACTCCCGTTTATTATAACACGTATATTTTGACGACCTCCCTGGCGCAACGGTGAGAGCTGTGAATTTAAGTAGGAGGTTTTATTCCAAACAGGGACACTTTGGGAGTTAACAAAGACGTGCCGCATCATCAAGGCTACCATAACAAGTAGACAATTATATCCCCGGAGAAGGCATACCAATTTATCTTCTCCCACAACTTTATAAATACTCAGAGCACTGGCGCACAAGTAGAAATAATATCCGAATAATATATAAACGGTGGTAAACTTCTCCTATTCCATGTTCCCGTGCTTTACTAGGTGGACACGTCGTCATTAATTATATCCCCTGTCTAGTGATATAATCGGGGGATAATTTTTGTCTCCTGTCTGTGCTAGCCCTGCACAATGAGAAGGTACAATTGTATCTTTTGCCCAGAAAGTGAAATGCCATCCATGGAAGCCCTGTTGGAGCATGGCCCCTAACCCGTTAGAGATATGGCAGTTGTATTAAACTCATACGATTTAGTGTTCCAGTACGCGACATCGTACTGGAACACTAAATCGCTTGGCGGCACGGTTTTTCGTGTTGTTAACTAGCAACGACCGAAGCCTCCCACCAGACCGGACCAGAGAAAATTTAAAAGTTATAAAATTCGGCATTATTTAAAATTGAAAATGGTGCGTTTCGAATGAAAATGCTTAAGTTACACTAAAAATTACTCAAATTGCTATAGGTGTGTAGTTCCCTCGACTTTTCAAGGATCCCTCCAATAGATTTTCATTAAATTTATTAAGGCTCACCTCTGAGGTATGACGTATCAAACGAAAAAAAGAATCATCAAAATCTAGAATCATCAAAGTTTATAATTAGCGGGGTAAACAAACATACAAAAAAAAACATACATGCGATTTAAGAAAACTAACCCTCCTTTTAAAATCGGTTGAAAATAAAAACTAACCTTCTTAAGCCAATCCATTATAACTAAGTATCTATATGCATTAACTTATATAATACATTAGGCTGTTCCGATTTAGTTTAATGTCGCTTTAAAATGATTACTCAATATTCAAAGAAAGGCGGCCAACGTTATCTATACAAATGTTTGTAGTTGCTGTAGGTACCTAATCAAATTAAAAAACGATAAACATACATTTTGACGTGACGACCGGACATCTTGTGGCCCCATCTTTAAATAAAGAATTAAAATATATACCGTGCGATATAACCGCATCTAAATCAACCTATTATTTTGCAGAAGTATGATGACATAGTAAATAACAACATTATACCTATGTACATAATTGCACCTCCAACTTGTGGCTTATAGTTTTTAACCATAAATATAGATATATCATAAGAACCTACGATACAGCCATTAAAATCGACACAGTTTGTTTGCTTATAAAATAAGACAAGTTTAAAAAAGGAATAGTTAAAAAACTACATAAGTAAAATTAATGGTGACCTACGGAAGATATCATCATTTGAAAAAGTACCAAAATCGGTGGACAATTCTATGTGCATTCATAAAAAAGTCATCGTACCTATTTAGTATGAATTTGTAAATATAAACATCTCAGCCTAAATAGCGAAAACCGCTTCCTGCTAATGACGTGCCCAATTATATATTATTCCACGTGTGTCCGCAACATTAAAATATGCGCTAAATACACACACTCGATTCGTATTCAAACAGCTGTTTAGTAGCACACAAACCTAATGGCCACACTTCATATAAATGTGGCGCATACAACAACAAAACATACAAGTAACATATAGTTTAGTATCCACTGATATATTCAAGAGATAACCTTAAATATAGTTAAAAATGTTTATATTAAAACGCCACGCGAAAATATAACGCAGATTTGACCGAACCGCAACCATGTGCGCATCGACGGAGGGTCGCGTAGTGACTGGAGGACGGAGGTCTGAGGCAGTGAGGAGTGGGTAGTGACTGTACCTCGCTCTTAAGCCTGTATAGTCGTACGCCTAGGGTTGCCACTTGCCAGACAAATCCTTATTGCCTACACATCTCGCGTTACTTAGAATTGATTTTTAAACATTTTTCTCTCTTTCAATTATAGCCTGTAATGTAGACGAACCAATTCCAAATCACTTGACTGTAAGTCAATTATTAAATAGTAACGACCCGTCTCGGCTTTGCATGGGGTATTTACATTGAATACTAATATGGGGCAGTTTGTAGTGATGAATGATCCAACTCCGTGGTACATTAATTAAATGTAGCTTGTAAGGTTTAGGCAGCGTTGCAAAAATATGTTTGTTACGACATTACATTCCACATCTTTGAATTTCTATGCTTTTCTCTACAATTATATGCATGTTTACCACATAGTATAAACCTTACTTGAATCAAGATTTTGTTTGCAAATTTAATGAGAACAACACAAATTCAAATTCATAATTTCTTTATTCATGTAGGCCTATCACAGGCACTTATGAAGCGTTCATACATATTTGTTTACATAATGGTAATAACTTCGTTCGCCAACTTAAAACTAAAGCTACGAGGGTTCCAAACGCGCCCTGGTCTAAGAAGAGCCCGCAACAAACTTACTTAATTTTTTTTTTGTTATCACCATCTCCCAGTAAATTTATATTAAGCTGTGTAGCTAGAGCAATTCACACCCAAGCTTTTATATCGTTTAAGTAATCCTTAATATAATAGGATTGTTCTGTAAGCTTACGTTTTATATAAACTTTGAACTTATTTAGAGCCATCTAAGAGCAGTTAAGGCCCATTATATTGTTAACGACTATTAATAGTATGTATATACTTAATCTATTGTATGTTAAAGTATTTAAATATGTAAGTGTTGTTATTATATATATAAGTTTATTTTTATATTTATTTCTTAATTATATTATTTACTTTTTATCTATTTGTGTACACAAACTAGTTTATGTATTAGCATGTAGTTATTCGCATGTACGTATTTGTACCACCAGTAGTCTATTCGCCTCTTCTTTTTTTTTCCTAATTCAAAGGTTGCCTGGCAGAGATCGCTATTAAGCGATAAGGCCGCCTTTTGTATTACTACTTCTTTCGATATGTTTCTGTTTTTGTTATATTTTAAATATGTTAATGTTGTGGTATACAAATAAAGAGTTTAATAATAAATAGTTTAATAATAATCTCAAAGATTTCATTTGGTAATTTGTTATAAAATAATATACAATTGCCCTTGAATGAATTTGCAATTTTGTGTAGCCTAGTAAACTGCACAACGAGTTTATTTTCGTTTCTAATATTTATATTGTTACAGTCACATAAAGTACACATGTATTTTCATTGTAGTTTAGATAGAGATCTATTGCAAAAAAACCGCATTGAATTCCGTTGCGAAGTTTAAAAGATTTTAGCCTACAAACAGCAAGAGTGACTTTGAGTAGACTTATACCAAGTAAAGAATAACAGCGGAAATGTGTCCATCACAATGCTTTTTGATTGGCTGACTCTGTAAATTAAAGCAATTGGCTTAGACACGATAAACTAACGACGAGTTATTTCTATTAACTCCTACCGCCAGCAGCGTTTACAAACTTCAATCCGATACTCTATCTTTATATCTAAACCGTATAATGGTTATACCTACGTATAGATACGTTTGTATATATATATATATATAGTAAGTCTATAAGTAATAAGTTATTATACAAAACTTACTTACGTATTACTAAAGTAACATACTTGAGTATTTTTGTCATTAAGCTCAAAAGATCCTCATCAGATCTTCACAAACTTAATCAGTACCAACTAGGTGATACATGCTTTTTAATTTTAAAAAAAGAAACCGTTTTTACCTAATGTCTTTAAATTGTTATGTAATTTAGATATATTTTTTTTTAAACATTTGCACACTGTCTGTGACATTTGATTGTGAAGGGTCTGTTTAATTGAATGTTTATTTGTTATGTACCCACAATTTGGCAAATAAATAATAATAATTATTATTATAAACTTATTAGATATCGGCTATTTCGAATCTGATTAAAAGTCCTGCTGACCACATACAATACCGGCATTTTTCTTGATTTCCCAGCCCAGTAGCAACCCTACGTATACACACCGATATTATGTTCCACATACGTCTTGGCCCGCGATAAAAATTGACCCGTTCGTCACGTAAACAATAGATGCAAATGTGCTCAATATTGCTGCCATGTTGGCATGTTATGGGCCGTATCTGTAATGTGTGCATTGCGTTAAGTGCCGAGGTACCAAACCAAGATGGTCCCAAATATAAAATCGGATAGAAGCAGGCGTTACTTTGCGGTGTACCATGATACATTATGAAAATTAAGTTGAAGTTGATATACTTCGCGAAAAGCTGGAGAATCTGTATGGCGTATTTTATAATTTCTTTAAACTTTATACTACACACTAAACAGATCTTCGGCAATCTTTGTAGTGAAATTTTTGTAATTATTTTTTTTGTTGCTTGAAAAGATTTATTCTTGAGATAGGCCCAGTGACACCAAGTCAGGATTTGATAAGAAGATCCCATGGAAATCGAGAAAAAACGCATATTATTTAGGATTAAAATCTCATAAATCAAATAAAATCCACAAATATTTTGTGTGTTAAGAGTCTGACAGATCTAAAGTTCCGCGACGGCAGAGTCAGCTGAAATCAAAAAACTTTCGTAATTGGATACACTGGCAATTAAATAGCATTCAAACCAAAATAACATCAGCCTTCCTACGGCGGTACTTTCCGCCAAGTTAGTTAGCATTCCGGTACGTTGCCATCTAGAAATTGAACATGAATATAATTAAAACTTGTAATGGTCAACTAGGTACCCGTAAAACCTGTGAAGGTAATAAAACGAGCATAAAATCAATCGCAGTACTAAAATATGATTATTTTTATAGCAAAAGAAAACTGCGTAGACAACATAAAGAGAAAGCGTCCAAAATTTTTAAATAGTACATTTAACGTAATATCACTTATCACAGAATCGATACTAATACCTATTTTGAATATGAAAGTGTGTCAGTTTGTTACCTGTTTTGCAATTATTGCATCTATAATATTCCAAATAATGTTTCATACAAGCACGTCACCCTACAAATATAGTATTGCAAAACGTTGTGTAGTTTGATTCATAATTTCGCTTTGCCACACGTACCTTCGATAGCTCAGTTGGTAGAGCGGTGGACTGTAGAGGTTAAATCATTGATATCCATAGGTCGCTGGTTCAAATCCGGCTCGAAGGAATACAATTTTTTTTTTTTTAATTTAGTTTAAATTATTTTATTAAATCAATTTTGTATTTCAATTTCAAAACAGCTCCTCGTATATTGCAAAATGATTGAAACAATTGTTTCATAAAATAAGTTTTTGTGGCTGCTATTTTGAAAATAGGTGTAGGAAAATTAAGGTGGACCCGAAATAATTCTTAAAAATTTGCTACCTAAGTGCAATTGATAGTAATTCGTTATTATAATTATTTGTTAAGTAAAACTTATAAAACTACCAGCAACCTTATTTGCTCGCTCGCAATTGCCGCAAACTTTTCACATTCTCTGTTTCGTCAAAGTACAATGGACTTAAGCTCACTGGTTTTAGAGTCTCAAATCCTGTAAATTTTAATTTTTGTTTTACAAATATTCTGTCAAAAGCCAGAGCTAAAGAATTATAGGCAAAATTTGAGCTTAAACTCAATGAAAATAAGAACCATTTTACTCCGATGTTCAAGTATTTTAAATTCTCAAAAACGATTCCTCTATTGCAAAGTCAAAGTCAAATATATCTTTACTCAAATAGGCACATAGATGGCACTTTTGATGCGTACATAACATGTAAAATGTGACATAGGAGTGAGTTGATGGCGATAAATAAATTCGTCAACTTAAAACTAAAGCTACGAGGGTTCCAAACGCGCCCTGGTCTAAGAAGAAGCCCACAACAAACTTAGCCGGTTGTTATTGCACGACTCATGATGCGAAGCATCAGAGAGTGCTTTACGATCGAAAAATTTTTTTCGCCTCATTTCGGCGGCTATTTTTATTATTATAGCCTTGTTAGTTCACGGAATCAAGATATTTTGCATACTATTGTCGAGATAATTTAATGGAGATTAATTCCATACTTTTAAAAAATTGATTTACTGCAATAGAATTGGAAAAAAACACCAAAATAGGTCAAAAAATTTTCCTGTCCGTCATGTGTGAAACCCGAAAACACTAACTTGTGAAAAAATCCATTAGGTACTTGAGTTAATTTTTTTTTTTTTTAATTCTAATCGACGATTGTAGGTCACTGAATGCGTATGATTAATTAATTCAGTGTAGGTTAATTGCAATTAATAAAAAACGAAAACTGCAAGACTGTATATCTATATATATCCATGTAAAATTAACATGGATGGTGATATATCTATATCTATAGATATTATGTACATTTTATTCCACCAAGGGCGCCTGTGCATCACTTTCCTAGTACAGCTGTTTTAAATTTTTTTTTTTTTCTTTCTTTTTATCTTGCACGACTCATGTGTTTTTTTTTCGTTATTTATTGACAAATAATTGGATAGCTATTTTATTAATGAGTCGTGCACTTTTGGATTTTCCAAATTTTTTTTTTTTTTCGTTATTACCATCTCACATTGTCATTTAAAAACTTTTTAAGAAGCAACCGGTTAGAGCAATAATTTACACCCAAGCATTTTTATCGTTGACGTAGTCCTTAATACTACAATAGGACTTTTCTATAAGCTTACGTTTAATACAAACTTTGAACTTTTTCAGAGACATCTCCAAGATATCAACTGGTAATTTATTGTAAAATTGTAAAATTTCCTTTAAATGAATAACTTATTTTATTTAGTCTAGTATATTGCACTGCAAGTTTTTTTTGCTTCTAATGTTCAAATTATTGCAGTCACATTTCTCTTAATATTAGATAAATTTTCAAATATGTATTGGCTAAAAACTGTCATAATCATAACATCTTTAAATTTATCTATCAATGACTCTCTCGGACCTATTTTATAGATTGCACGAACAGCCCTCTTCTGCAGCACGAAAATAGTGCCAATATCAGCAGCATTAGTAGAATTCCATATGACATAATGCTGTGAAAGTAGCTAAAATAAACTAGCCTAGCAGTTTCTATGTCCGTTATGTGGCGTACCTACTTCACTGCATAGGCGGCACAACTAAGCCTGTTCGATAAATTATTAACATGAGGGCCCCATTGAAGTTTGGCATCTAACGTTATTCCTAGAAAAATTATTATGTATAAAAATATTGTGATTACGAGCCCTGAAGCTCAACTCTACTACCTTCCAAAAAAACAGCGCCTAGGTATTTTATATTGTAACAGGGGTTCAGTTGCAATACAATTTCAACATAATATTTCTGACTATTCTTTTTGGTTCATTCTGTATAATCATTATGAACACTTTATTGTATTATTTGCATGTATTTTAATTTATTTTATCTGAAAATCGCAATCAATTGTTCATTATCTTTACACGCCAGCTAATGATAATACACTGTGACTACGTAACTAATATTAAATTGCATCTATGTAAACGTGTGTACTATGCATATAAAGATCTATTCTATTCTGCAAATAAGACATACATTTGGTAACCTTCTGTGATGAGCGCTGCGGTTTTAAGTGGGTAGTTCCGCGGGTTCCCTTCCCGGTAGGGCAATTAGGGAATTTATAATTTCTGGTCAGGTCTGATGGAAGATCGGCCTTTTATTAATTTATTAGCTTTTCAAGGGAAACAAATAGTACTATCTATATATATAAAAGATAAAGTGTGTGGGTATGTTCCGTATAGGCTCCGAAACGGCTGGACCGATTTCAATGAAACTTTCAGGGAATCTCCGGATTGACCTGGCGAGTAATCTTGTAAAGTTTGGTGACGATTGGAGCACTCCTATTTTTGAACTGTCAAACTGTCAAATACAGCTCTTATTTACTATGATGATATTCTATTGTTGGGTGTACATGGGTGTAGATAATGATCTTCACCCGCTCGAGAAGAGAATAGAAGAGAATAGAAGAGTATGAATACGGAGAGAAATAAATGGTTTAATATATTATGATACTTAAATAAAAAAAATAATGATGAAGTTTATTGTTTAAATAAAATAAAGCAAAATCTGGGTACGCTAGTTTAACATAAAAGTAATGCTGTATGTGAACTGTACCAATGAAGTTTCCACAACTTAGTTATACATATTAAACCAGCCAAGGCAAGTAAGTGGCCTTTGCTGGTTTACCCCCTTAGACTACATCATCACTTTATACCAGGTAGTGAAAATAAATATTAGAAACACTTACCGCCATCGTCAAAAAACGAATCGGTTATGATGAGTGGTGAACGGGATCCATCTTGAACACCCCTCGATGACATTGTCGCACTTTAACACTTTTCAGTTCAAATTATAATTTATCACTTAGTTATTTCTCCCAACAAAAATCTTTATCGTGTTTTAGGAATTTTCTAGACTGTTTTAATTGCGTTACTTTGCCAAATATTTGTACGCAGCATGACAGAGTAGATCTCAGAAAAATTCACACTAATAATGTATTTATGCGAAATTGTGTTTGTTTATAAGTAACCTTTGTTAGACTGCGTCGATCTTGACCAACTATTGTCATACATATACCTACATGAGTCTTAACACCTACGCCTCAGGTTGATGGACACAGGGCGTCACTTTGCAGGATATGTTCCTGCTTGCCGTGCGAGGTGTTTCTCTCTTTATAGGCGATGGTGATAGGCGATATAAATTAAAAAAAAGAAAAAAACACGCAGATAGAAATAAAATATACACTTTTTATACCGCAAAATGACCCAGAAACCGACGTCGTAATAAATTACCGTTCCGTCCCAAATTTCACATAACACTAAGACAACTATTTGTATTAACAGCTATAACTTTATGTTTACGTTAAAAGCACTAAAATTCAGCAAGAACAGTGCAAGTGCCCGGTGCAGCGAAACAAAACTGAACAAAACAGTTTGCAGTGAGCTGGTGGTTTAGACGTCGTGCCTTTGTTGATAATAGCGATACAAGATGATTGATGGTGATATCGCGTTTTGACAACGGATTAAAGTTGTTTCATCATATCAACCCATTACCTGCCCACTACAGGGCACGGGTCTCCTCCCACAACGAGTTTAGGCCGTAGTCCTCCGAAAACCTAGGTTTTTGCAAGTTAATTTGTCGTTTGGTTGTGTGTGTGGCCCCTCATGTCCTGAAACTCAACCAAGAATTACCCTGTTGGCTAAGGCCAGGGTAATAAGGATAAGGATATACTTATACACTTTATTTTTTTATGGTGACCTTATTGATATAAATAGTTATACAGTATTTTGTCACAAAATAGACACGACTGATCGGACTTGCAAAAGTTTCGAATTTCGACCAGGTGTAGTTGGAACTAGCCTAGGGTTAGCCTAGTGGTTTTGGCTTAGACTTCCCTTTCGGGGGGACCGAGTTCGTTCCCTGGCATGCATTTCTAACTTTTAGGAGTTAGCTATGTGTGATTTAAATTTAAATATACCTGCTTTTACGGTGCAGGAAAACAGCAATAGGAAACCGGTAGGCGTAGTACAAGACTGGCTCGCTCTAAAAAAAATAAAATGAACCCTATATAACTACTTTTAGAGTCAAAAATCCTGTACTACTGTTTTGTATCCTGTATTTTTGTTTACAAACGTTCTGTCGAAAGCCCGAGCTAAAGAGACCGAGCTTGCTTGTGGGAAAATTAAAAAACTACTGTCATCCAAATAAGATGCATTTTACTCCGATATGCAACTATATCCACACCAAAAATAACTTGCCTTCAAAAGAAACAAAAGATCTTCAATATCATAAATATTCTAATTTTCGTACCCTTTTTGAAACTAGCCTTTTAACATAGATATACCATAGTGAAGAAAAAAATAAAATAAAATTCTATATTTATGAGAAATTCTGCATCTGTACCACGTGCAACTACCGAGACGATATAAACAGAAGTGTTGTTGCTCTTAATTCGCGCGACCTTCCTCTAAATATAGCGGCCCCGATTATAGCGATCGCATAAATTTCCCCCGAGAAAAACTCGACGCGTTTAATTTTCCTTTTATAAATATTCTTTACGACGCTAAGGTCTGTGAACGAACGCCCTCTAAAATATATACTCGCCGTCGCAGATTCACAAAGAGAATGCGAGAAGTGCCCAATGCGCGTCGCCTTTTGTCCGATCATCATTTTCTTTGTTGACAGACCAAGCACACTACGGTCTACGAGAAGTGCAAATCCATCGCCTATAAACGGAGAAAACTTCACAGGGTATTCGCGAGATACGGTCTGCAAAATACCGCCCTGTATCCATCAATCTGAAGCGTAGATGTTATGCCTTATGAGCCTCCAATTACACCGGCAAACACGCACTAAGAAGACACACTTTGCCCGAACTGAAAATCGGAACCAGGATCTTCTGTTCTTTTCTATTGTCAAGAGAGTCGCCCACAGGCCTTCTTCAGGCGGCGGCTGTCGCCAACGTTGTGGAAATACATTATAGAAGGCTGTAGCGGTCTCCACATTACAGAACTAGATGGCGCCACAAAAATCCTGCATCGCGCTAGCGAAGTTCTCACGAAGAATGCCTATATATGTAACTTCCAAAAATGAATGTTCGGACCTCTGTCCCCGAGCACGATCACCCGCTCGGAGGAAGATCTTCCTATTGTTACGGTCGAGCGTATCACCATAGCTCCCGTACAAGGCTATATAACAAACATCGACACAATAGCAAAGCCAAACACCACGTCTTTCACTAATAAAGAATACGAGAAAAAGAAAGAATGCAACAGGACATCGCAAATAAAAAGAATTCATACACAGCGATTAGCGAACAATAGTCTAACAAAATGCTAAGCCTATTGGTGTCCCATAGATGGAAAAATACCTCGTCTCTCATACGACAGTAGGAATTACTGCTTATAGTCCTCCACACAGCTTCTTTGTATTTGCGAGCATGATAAAAAAAGACTGAAAATGAGCCCAAACATAAAACCTGAGCCAGAAAGATTCCTAAATTTACGAATGACGCAACCAAAAATATACGCTACGTTAACGTACTTGGTGAGTGAGTCGATTCACTTACTCACGAGTGTTGATCAACAAGAAAATCAAGAAATCAGTAACATAACAGAATATTCGCGAAATAAACTTATAAGTGACAACAAGAAGGCATCCGATCAGTAATGAAACGCTGGGAAATTTTCTACGCATGGCATGGCATGCCTGAGTCATGTTGCTGGCTGCGGAGTGCCTAGCCAAACAACTGTGTACCTGTCTACCTACCTTATGTTTAGCGGACAATGCTATCAGTTTGTATAAAGGTAGGGGTACATTCTCGGCATCCACACAAGAAAAAAAACGTGTGTCTACTTACAACGTCCACGCGTTAGAAGTTAAACGTCTTTGGCGTAACAAGATAAAAATCTTTTCAAAAATTTTATCTTTCGCCTTATTCTACGTTTGTAGAAAACTAAACTAACAATAGAAAAAAGGTATTGTTTTGATTATTGAAAATCAACTGTCAAACCTTTTTAGAAAACCTAAAATGTTGCCAACTTCATGGTGCGGTTTTTGTGACGGTGTGCGCGCGCAACCTACAAAATTTACTCTCACCATTTTTATCTAACGCGCCAAACGAATTTAAAAAAGTGAACCTCAAATAAGCGGCTACAATTTCAAGAGAGTCGATTTGGTTGCTCGTAGGTAGGTAGGTATTTGTGACAACAAACAGGTATCCAATCACCCATGAAAATGTTCAACGTATGGCGCAAGACGTTGAACATTTTCCAGTCATGTATGTCATGTCGTCATAGATAGTCGTGTAGCTCACGGCGGACAACTGTGTACCCACCTTATATTTAGAGAACGATGATATCAGTTTGCGGTTGTTAAGCGGTGATAACCCAGTGGGTAGGACTTCGACTTCACTTTCGGGGTCGGAGTTCGAATCCCAGTACGCGGGCAACCAGCCTCTAAATTTTCTATGTTATGTGCGTTTTTAGGAGTTAAAATATCACTCGCATCAGCAGTGAAGGAAAATATCGTGAGGAAAGCTGCATGCCTGAGTATTCTTCATAATGTTCTCAAAGGTGTGCGGTCCACCAATCCACACTGGGCCGTGGTGTACTTAGGCCTTAACCTCTTCTCAGTGTGGCCGGAGACCCTGTAGTGGGCCGGTAATTGGTTGATATGATGATGATGTAGATATCAGTTTGTATAAAGGGGTACAATCTAAGTAGCCACAGAAAACACTAGTGGCGGAGGTGCGCCAAAAATTGCACATGTATTTTAGGCGGAGTGCCGAGCCAAACTATTGTGTACCTTGTGTTTTGCGGACAATGCTATAAGCCTAGATTTAAGATCATGCAGAAACCGTGTACACGACTTATATTGAAGCATCGAAACCACTCCACTTTAGTAGTGTTTTCGAACAGGTCACTTCCTGCCCTTAAGCAGTTGACAGTATTTTTGTTATCCCAAACGTTAAACGTTTACCATAAAATAGGGTATATACCTAGCAACATTCCGCGGGTGTGAAGTAAGACGGGTGCGAGCGTTTTCACTGCTTTTGGACACAATGCTCCACATACAATAATGGCTGAATGGGAGTGCTGCATGTTCTTAATTCAAAAAAATAAGTGTACGATTTCGGCATTTAGCTATAAAGTATAAACCCAAGAGTAAAGCTGAACGGAGCTACAGAACTTTTCTCGCTTTGGGGCTGAGTTGATTTGATGGTTGGTAAGTTTAAGAACGCCAAGAAATATCTAGGTATATGCGACAATAACAAGGATTCCGATCACTCATGAATCGCTGGATATCACGCATGGTACGCCTGTTATATCTTTAGTTTTTTTATCACAAAAAAAAACTAAAGATATAACAGGCTATTGCTTGACTAAAGAGGCATGGGCTATGGGCAATCCCTCGCGTTGGTGCTCGCAGTAGATGATCCTCTCCGTTTGATACAATATTACGATCGTATAACATTCAAATTAAGCAATTAGTTGGAAAAGCTATTGAAGTTCCTCATAATAAAGGTACCTTTGTAGGCGATGTGTTCTGGGTTTTATAACTTACGAATCAATGTAATATTAGCTATTTATGATTTATCTCTGTTGATGTCTAGTCTAGTCGAAGCCGAGATGCTGCCAACTGCCAGCCGAGTGGAGATTTCGAGCAATCGGCAAACAATTAATTTGTCAATGACAAAGAGATTAAGATATTCGCGATAGGTCTCTGGTGGCTATTTTAAAATAATCTCTTGGGGCATTTAATACAAATAAATAGCATTTTAGAATGTCTATCTATAGTCTATACTTATCTTTACTATTATTATAAATAAGGAAGTGTTTTTGTTTATCCTTATTTTACGTACGTTTATCCTGAAGTATTTTCTTCTACGTAATATATCGGAGTATTTTCAGCGACTACCGCTGCCAACACCCACGCGTTTGGGCACACGTCGCCGTGCCACGTCAACAGAGTCAAAGACCTATTTCACCCAACACGGAAAGTTTTTTTTTTATAGAACTAATTGACAATTGAGCAACAATATGCATGATGACATTAACAAAGAATCGCTAAAATATTGTTTTTATCTAATGTGTTAATGATTCCTGTATTATGAAAAACGTATTTTTATATATATTCGAAATCTGCAAAATCTAGTGATTCGCAAGAAGTTAATCGCCGAATTCAAAATTATGTCGTCACGTCTATATAAACAGAATTTTGTACCGCTTGAACTTCGAGAATCTCTGCGTATATCAAGTATTTTGTGATTTCAATGATTTAAAAAAATAATATAATTGGCAATTTATATCGAATCCGTAATTTCTGCAATAATAAGACGTTTTTTGGATATAGTAAATACTTTCGACCATATGATGTTCACCGCACAGCACAGCACACACCTGTATGTATTTTTGTAACAGACTCCTTTGGACTTGATAGTGACCCTCTTCGTGACCCTCTTCTTGATGTCGTGCAAACTTTGTAGATTTATCGAGAACCGATGACAACACACTAATTTGATAATATTATGATTCCTTATGAAATATTACGAAAATTAAGCTTAATTTTCGTAATATATCATGGATTTCCGCAAAGTAACGCCGGCTTCTATCCAATAATATGATTCCATTTTTCAATTAGCAAAATAAGATTTCTGTTAATTTATATAATTTTCATCTATAGGCAGGAATGACGTTAATTTTAACTTCCAATGATTACTATGATCTTTAGCCCATTTCTTTAATATTAACAAACTCGATGATGAATGGTTAACTTTGCCTTAATGCAAATAGCAGTTTAAGAAAAACTAAAAACCATGCTTTTATAAATAAATTATACTTAAAGGTAGAAATTAGTTTGGTTTTTTATACCAAGCGTGTTTTTAGTTTTATAGAACTATTAATTTATTTATTTTTTATTTCATTTTCATTTCAATTCGTAAGCATGGCGGTCAACTCGGTGAGCTTTCTCACAAAAAGGTCTACAATTGCTTGCTAAGTTGCTACTATGTGCTATGGGTTTTTGTGTGCCTAGCTGTCAGAAATTAAATTGCTATCTGTGGCGACCAGATATATATATAAATCGCTGCAGACGCAAATACCTAAATATGAAGCAAATACGTACTTATTTTTATATACGCAACACTGCAATGTTCCGAGTGGAAAATAAAGAAAATCAAAGTAAGTACAAAGTCGATTTATTCTAGGTACTTTGTTACTATTAGTTTCAGTTATTTCAGTTATTTCAGTCTTCAGCGTAAGTTGATAAACAACAAATAAGGCTCAGCACAAACGTAGACACTTTATTTTACCGAGACAGTACGCCGCAAAGTCGCAGTTAATATATTTTTATTAATCTTCCATAAGCTAAATCGAAAATGCTAAATAGTTTAGTTCCGGAACCGGGCACGCACTTCATAGGTATAAAGTAGGTTTAGGTACTAATTTGCATTTTTAATTGAAGCGATTAAATTTCACTTTCTTTAACGGTGAAGGAAAACATTGTGAATGAAGATCCGTGAGTCTGTAACGGGCAGGTTATGGGTTCATGACAATGAATATTTTTATCTAATTAATTTCATTTTATTAAATTAAATAATTACGGAATATAAGTTAGAGTTCAAAGGATGTGTCACTTCAATAAATTGGAAACAGTAGTATTTTTGTAATCGGTCGAATTTATGGACGTACAAATACTTCGGACATCTATCATTTCAGTCGAAAAATTTAAAATTATTATCTATTATCTCTAGAATAGACGACTGCCACTGGATATGCAAAAACGCATCCTTAAAAAGCATCCCTAAAATATAATCAAAAAGATAATCAAATCATATCACATTTGTTCACTTTTAGTAGAAGGTAGCAATAAACTTATCGTTCAAAAGCTATATTTATCATCAAATAAAGCCCCATTCAAATAAAGCAATTTACTACCTGAATTCCTCTCCAAGGTGACTTTTTCTGATTCTCTTTTTTTACATTCACTGTTATTAAATACAATTCGGTCTCAGACCTCTTTGTGTGGCCATATCAGAGCATAATGCTTCCGAATTCCATTAGGATGACCGTTTTCAACTTTTATTGTCAAATTAATTCAAAACATAATATCTACATTCGTTATTAATTAATGTATATTTTATTTACATTTAATAATATATTTAATAGGTTAAATTAAATTTTCTTTTATTGGGTATCTTTTTTTACGACTACTTTAAATTGTATCAACATGATAATACTTTTAGTATTAACACTTTTTTTTATTATTTTATGTTTTAAAGCAGGATTTAAATACACATTCATCAGTTTTGCGACCGGAATGTGTGGATAAACTCTAAATCCTCTCTATTGCCCTCGTTCGTGGCGAGCCTTAGACGCGACATCTGATAACGAAACGAAATGACGTAACAGCCCACTGCAGCTCATTGTATCGAGAACAATTTCAGTCAACAAACAATTATGATAAATCACCAACAACTGAGTGTGGAACGCAACTCAACGTAGATCGCGGGAACTTGCAACCGCTTGTAAAACTCACGATAAAAACTTTTGGTGGCGTATCGAGCACTTTCACGGATGGCACAGCAATGTTATTGTTTTTTTCGAGACTATGAAACGTTGTTTCAGTTGTGTTTAGAGGCGAACTGATCGCGCGCGGCCGTGTTGTAAATATAAACGCCGCTTCAGCGAGTGTTCAGAACAATGAATTCTACGTGTCATGCGAGGCCGTAGCCAGGATTTCCGTCGGGGGGAAGACGCGACGTCAGAGAAAGTGTATCTTATTCTAATAATTAATACATATACAATAAAAATTGACGGCCGACTGTCGCCGTGGGCAGCGACCCTGCTTTCTGAGTCCAAGGCCGTGGGTTCGATTCCCACAACTAGAAAATGTTTGTGTGATGAACATAAGTGTTTTTCAGTGTCTGGGTGTTTATATGTATATTATAAGTATTTATGTATATTATTCGTAAAAATATTCATCTGTCATCTTAGTACCCATAACACAAGCTATGCTTACTTTGGGGCTAGATGGCGATGTGTGTATTGTCGTAGTATATTTATTTATTTATTTATAATCATTTATATTATTAGATACACTTTTTGTGTTTGTAGAAGTAGTAGAGCTTTTATATCAGATCTCGTCAGGGGAACAGTGGCGCGCACTAGGTTTCTTACCAGGGTATGCATACCGCATAAAAATTGCATAAATGGCAAAAATCCTCCTCCTACAAGAGTTATTATATCAATTATAGGGTAGGCAGTGCTTTTATTCATGTATGAAGTGCACGTCACTGCCGGGGAAGTACTATCGCCATGCATGCATTATTTCTGCCACTAAGCACCATTGTTACAATGCTGTGTTCTGTTCTGAAGGGCGTGGTTGCCGGTGTAACTACTGGCAAGCGAGTCTTAACACCTTCGCCTCAAATTGATGGACACAGTGCTGCATGTTGCAGGACGTGCTCCTTGCATGTCCTGTGAAGGGTTGCTCGGTTTAGAGGCGATGGTTTTCAACTTACCATTATATGGGCCATCTGCTTGGTCCATAAATTATAACAGTTTAAAAAAAATATTGCCTCGATTATCTCGTTGGCGTAGTGGCTTAGTAAGCGGACAGCATGCTCAACGAAGGTCTTTGGTTCGGGTAAATAAATGTATTGGGCTTTTCTTTCTAACTTTCCTAAATGAAGAATTGAAATGAGAAGAATTCTCAGTACCAGCCCAATTTAGGAAAGTGGTATTAAACAATACCTGTCACAAACTTATAAAATGTCTTTTACTGCCATAAATTTTGTACTAGTGTTCGTTTGCGTGGTAGAAGAGTACAAACAGACAGACTTGACATTTCAATAGGCTTACTTTAAAAAAAAGGATTTAAAATTTTGGAAATTGTAATGTGTTTGTTATTCTCGGCCCCCTGAACTTCTACTATTGAAAAAATCCCCCTTTGCCTCACCAGAGTACGCCCTCGTAGTCCGATGTTACGGTGGCAAGATGGTGGCAAGCCGTAGATTCGTGCCGTGTCATGGTACAGCGCAGCGGTTTGTTACGATGTTGTTTGATTACGTATTAATTAGCTATAGGTGGTTTTTTCTGAGAATTAAAATAGGAAATCTCGTTATTAAATAAAAGTCCTTATTGCATTGTAAAATCGATGTACGCTATCTTAGAATGTGAATAGAAATTTTGAAAGCACTAATTTATTTTATACATTAGGTAACGCCAAAAGATTAAAAGAATAAAGATATTAAAATCTAAAATTGGTAAGTATTTCTTATTTTAAATTAATGTTATCAGATAAGTTAACTATGATATTTTATCAGCGTATCAGATATTGTTATAAAGATAACGTAACGTGCCTTCGTAGAGACTGCCGACTTAATGGTTTCTTGTTTCTAGGAATTAAGTATATGCATGTGTAAAGACAGTGATGACTAACGGATCTGAAACGTGGTTGCTTACTATGGGCCTCCTAATAAGGCTCATTCTCACTCTGTGGGCGATGGAGAGAGGAATGTTGGGAGTATCTCTACGTAGGTAGGTAGGTACGTGATCAAATCAGAAATAAAGAGATTAGTAGCTCATCGAGTCACAAAGCTGAAGTGAAAATGAAATGACAAATAGCTCGGAGAACCGATGGACGTTGGGGTTCCAAGGTCAAAGGTGTAGGAGTGGCAACCCCACAACGGTAAGCGCAGCGTTGGTCGACCCCCAACCAGGTGGCCAGACGACATCAAACGAGTCGCGGTTAGCCGCTGGAAACAAGCGGCCCAAAACACCTATGTCCAGCAGTGGACGTCAATCGGTTGATTTGATGTTCTAAACGTTTATTATTAAATGGGAAAAATGAGAAAAAGTTTGTGACCTAGCAACACTCTGCGGGTATGAAGTCAGACGAGCGCGAGGCGTTTTCTCTTTTTTGGACACAATCCACTTCATGCAATAATGACTAATAGAGGGTTCTGTATTTTCTTAATTATATGTCTGCCAAGAGTGAAAAATTTAGGAGTAAAACTATACACCGTACTAAATAATATTGTCAAGCAGTTGCATTTAAAAACAATTATAAGTAACGGAACCCTCAATACAAACTATCCCATAAGGCCCGAGCAGTGCTTTCAGAAAATCTTTATTCATTTCCACTTACACGGTCAGCTGTTATCGCAGATCAGCCGGGAATCGGGATATCGATCCCAAATGTTACCCGGCGGATGGAAAACACTTTGTAACTCAGCTGTTTGCAGGCGGAGTGTGTACATCGATGAATGGTCGGTTTATATCACTTTATACAAACATAAAGAACATGTCCCACTACGGACCGACGCGCGACGCGTCGTGGAAGCTTCTTGCCACGATAGTATCATATGAAAACAATTTATTAGCACTACTAGCCTAGGTGCGATTTATCTTGTTTTTCTGCTTGTTTTTGGCTTTTAGGTGTTCCAAATCAGCACATTTCACTCTATCTCGTATATTGCATCATACAAATACCGCCGAAGGAAATTGTTAAAATATTTATAAACCTATATATATACAACGTGTAACAGAATTAAGAAATAATATTGAAGAATTAATAAGTCTATTTCATAAAGAAAGCCTGTAAAAATATTAAATCAAAAGAAGCATATTTTTTTTTCTAAATGGTGTATTACGTGATACTTATCACTGTTTCATGGATATATATGGATTTTGATCGGGAAAGAATAAAGCAGGAATACCTATGGCATCAAGTGGAAAAACCATCCTAATAAACGAGTTATGCCCATAATAAATTAAGAGCACAGCATTGCTTTTGTGCAGGTATGAAGTAATAATGGTATCCCAGTATTTCCTTTCCAACTACTCTGGCATATTCCTAGATACCCGATTCTCTGAGGGAGAATTGGGGTTGTATGAGATTTCTACCCAATAAAACCCCGTCGGTAGCGAGCCTCAGTACATATTGGAGGACTCCGGGATCTCCTAGGAAGGCACCGGTGCCTCCCTTGCACAACACTTGTAACTCTTTCCGGGAAGATTATCTGTAAGCTACTGCTGAAAACATTACCTCTACATTTTTATACTCTTTATTTGTACACCACTCAGAAAAACGAGACAAAAAAAAAGAACAAACACATGAAGAATGAAGCAGGATACAAAAGCGGCCTTATATATAAGGCAACCTTAGGATTAGGAAAACTAAAAAGAAAACGAATAGGTGGGGTACACTATATAATACATACATACGAATATCTACATACTAATACATAAACCAGACGATACAAATACAAAAATACTATTGATAAATATAAAAAATAAATATACTAATACATATCTTAATACATTGCGATGCGCAGTCGGCTAAAAACAATAAGTCCTGTAAATCAACCCTCATATTAAAAGAGTTGTGAATTGTGATATGTCCCTGGCGCAACGGTTAGCGTTATGAATCTATGAGCGGCCATTTGGGATTTTATAATTTCTAAATTAACTCTGGTATGATGGGTGACTTTGGCCGGGGCTAGTTACCATCCTACCGTCAAAGACGTGCCACTAAGCAATTTAGTGTCCCGGTGCCATGTCGCGTAAAAACAAATTAGGGGTACCTATACCATATTCCCCAACATGTCCAAATGTCAGTCTGATCCTTTTAACCTTGAGAAGAATGTATGTGAATCTATGAATCTATCACAATGTAACCATTGTCATTTTATCCTTAAAAAATAATGTCCATTATGACGAAACGCAATCCTTTTAACGCGGGAGATTATTATAATTCCGTAAGGAAATATAAAACAAGATTTAAAAATATATTTACCTAAGAAATTTTTATTATTCTTAGTGCCAACATTAAAACATCCTTACGGTCTGCTACCTATTTCGCAAGTGGTTAAAGTTAAGAAGACAGTTAACTGTTAGTATAACACTATGTTTCAACAACTTGTTAAAACAAATCGCACTTACATATCCTTATAACCAGCGCGGGAGAAATCGGTTTTAACCTTTTTTGGAAGACCGTCACAACACACAAAATCTACGTACCTAACTGAAATCGCGGCATACAGCCCGTAGATAACATGTCCTAGACACCCTGAACATATACTCGGGTACCGAAGTAGCTACCGTAGGCGTTAAATTCACGTTTAAAAACATAAACAAAGCATTCAACCAACCTGTCCTTTGGTTAAGATGCGGTGTGCTCCGTCCTGCTTCATCGTCCACATCCATGTCAAAGGAGAACGGGAAACTCTTCGTGGAGCCTACGAACCCGGCGGCCATGTCTCTGAACCACACAAACAACCGCCCGCAAAGCGTTGGTGGACGATACTAGCGTCGCGTCGTCTCACTGGTGACTGAAGCGATACCGCGGTATCTACTCAGTACGGCGCAAGCCTGGAAGGATTTTATGAACAAGCGAGTGTTTTATTAGAGTGTAATTAGATGATACATATTGTTTGGTTTTGATTCTTATTATTACTAGCATTGCAACGCGTTTTATTTTTAGTTTTTCATCTCTTTGGAATTAATTGTTAATTTGTCTTCAAATTCAAAAAGTTTTATTCATGTTCCTACTTAGACCTATAACAGGCACTTATGAAGGGTTCATACGTATTTTATTAGCAATAATAATTAAGAGGTGATGGTGATAACTACATTCGTTAACTTAAACAAAATATAGGAGGGTTCCAAACTCGCCGTCTAAGGAGAGCCCACAACAAACTAAGTCGGGGATTTCTTTTTGTTATCACACAGTCACAGTAAAAATAAAGTTTAGCTAAAAAGTTTAATTTTACACGTAAATCGATTAGGGGTATGACTACCATACTCCCTAATAGGTTAGCCCGGTACCATCTTAGAGTGCATCATCATCACCACCAGACGAGATTGCAGTAAAGAGGAATGTAGTGGAATAAAAAAAAACAGGGCAACGGCATGCAAGCAGCACGTCCTGCAACCTGCCGCCCTGTGTCCATTAATAAGGTGTTAGGCTCGTATTCTCACGTTCTTTGTTCACGTATCCAGAAGAGACAACGACTCCATTGAACGTCGGGTTGTCCAATGAAGAATCAAGGGCACCGGATCACGCGGAAGATCGCCCATGAGATGGGCTGCCCAAATAAAGGCTGCAGTGGCTGTCCCCTTACATGATTGTGCTAGAAAGGCAGCTGCCAGAGGAGTGGCGACGAATAGTCAAGCGTGCCGCAACCCTTAAGTGACGACCTCGACCGCTCTGACTAGAGCGAACCGACTGAGAAGAAGTAGGTGTTAAGCCTCATGTGCCTGTAGTATTTACACTAGCAACCACGCCCTTTATACCAGAACAAAGCATTGCAACAATGCTGCAGGAAACATTAGCGGCAGAAATAGCCATGTCGATAGTACTTTCTCGGAAGAGGACCCAATACAGGACAGGAGGTCTTCTATTAAGAAATTCTAAGTAAATACTAACCCAGAGTTGCAATTTGGCGGTGCTGTCTGCCGTCCCTTTGGGCTATGTGTGTGAGGGAATAGAGAGTGCTTCTGTGTTGGCGCACACACTTGTGCACTATAAAATCTTCCGCGTAGTTGGAAAATCTTTCTAGAAATTGATAGACCACTATGGCCAGTGATATAAGCCTGATCAGACAGTTCTCCGAGGCAAGATAAACAAACTGCGGGATGTAAATACTAACGATTTCTGGCCCAATCCGGGAATCGGAACCAGGACCTACTGATCCGTAGTCTAACAAACTTACCACTCGACCGCCTTTGAGTTACCTACTATGAATCTAAAAAACGCATTTACACGAGTACGGTTGTGCGAATGAACGTGTGATTGATTTATGGTTTTTTTTTTATTTAAATCATCTAAATATATATCATATTTAATAAAAATTAATTTGAATAAATAAATATGGTAGAGACAAACACACACACTTATACGCGTAATAAATTGAATGTTGATAATGTTTTAACACTATTATATATAGTTTTAGTATTATTTATTTTACCGTAGGGAAATATGTATTAGTTTATTTTATATATGTACTGTTTTTTATTTCTATACTTATAATAAAACTGTAACTGGATGATTTCTGTACATTTAATATATTTTGAAAATTTTGACCGGGGGATGCTTTATAATCGACACTGAGTCCAAAACTGATTTTTATTTAATTTTTGTGTCTTTTTATTTAATATTTGACAGACGTCTGTCTGTCTGTCGTCAAATGAAAACTACTGAACAGATTTAAATAAAATTCTGTATAGTGATAGCTGATATCCCGGGTCAACATAAAGGATACTTTTTATCCCGATAAACAATAGGTTTCCTCCGGGAAATGGGATGAAATATATTATCAATTTAACTTCACATCTCGGTTCAATTTGCACCGATTTAATTAATTCTTTTATTATTTGACAAATTTGTCTCATTTTAAAGAAGATCTGATGAATATTGTCGGAGATAAAGGACATAATTCTTCACAGATAACAGCAATCCGCAAGGCATATAGGACCGCGATCGAATGCATGCGTATCATCCTACTATTATAAATGCGAAAATAGATGTATGGATGTATGTATGGATGGATAGATGGATGGATGTTTGTTACGCTTTAACGCCACAACGAACCGATTTGGCTAAATTTTACCAGAGATTTGTAGGTACAATATAGTCTGTAATAGCTCAAATGTTTCTTTTTATCCCGGAAAAGCAAACAGCTTTTACAGGATAGCATCGCTATTTTTTCCGTATTTGTCTTTCAAAATCCGATAAACGGAGTTTTAGATTGACGTGGTTTTTTGGATAGGCATAATTGAAATATTATAAAGCTTATGTTTTTGTTTGGTTGAACGCGCTAATTTCAGAAAATGGTGTTTTGAATTTTATTTTATTTTTTGGATTGGTAGTAACAATTATGACTATATTACATCAATCTACGACCAATGACTACTATCATTAATGAGAAATGTTGCAAAAAACTGCAAAAAAATATCCTTTTTGAGAGATTCTGATGCGTGCGATGCTTGAACGGTAAACGTTACACCATACGACGGAAGTATGTAGTAAGTATATTGGAATTTTTGTTTCTTTAAAGTTCTATAAAACAGTCCGCGACAACATAAGACTATTTTTTAAAGTAGACTCATTCGCAGACGAAGTCGCGCGGTTCCGCTAGTTATTAATATGTATCTATGTACCTATATTCTTAGAGCTTTGCGCACCGCTATAAGGATTCATATGTAAGCCAATTCCTTATAATGGTTGCCTGGAAGAAATCGCTTAAGTGGTAAGGCCGGCTTTGGTACAAAAAATTCAATGACTTGTACTTTTGTTCTCTTTTATTTACTTATTTCTTGTGTGCAATAAAGTATTTTTGATTGATTGATTGATTGATGCCTGGAAGTACACTTGCAAAACGCAATCACGCCCTTCAGACCGGAACAGCAATATTGCTAATTATAAGATATAACCATTGTGATAGCACTTCCCCGGACAAGCTCAGTCACATCAATCTCTACTACAGCTAAAAATGTAAACCAAAGTGGTTATAAAATCACAACTGTTATAAAAGACTATGCCAACTTTATATAAGAATGGCGGGGTTAAATTTATAATTAGCAATTTTTGCGCCTTTATCTAAGTGATATATAACTACCGTAGCAATGTACGAGAAAATGTACTCACGCGTATCATAAAATTTGAAAATCTTAAAATTTTATTCCTAGGCTAGGTACAGATGGAGGCGCCTGCATGAATTTATTAGCAAGGAATTTTCTTAAATACAGTAGTCTAATCAAACAAATGATCTTTTGCATTTGCTTGATTCTTAAGGAAAGCTATAGACTTTTAACTTTTAAAATTCGATTAGAGAGGACAGAACTCCTCAGGGGACAGCAGCAAACCCCTCACTTGAGGCTTAATAAAGTATAGTGGTGCCACACACTATGACTGAATATAGTCAAATAACGATGCGATTATGAATTGACATGAATTGAAATGAAAATCAATTTTCTTTGTTAGT
Organism: Pararge aegeria; assembly: GCF_905163445.1. Taxonomy (NCBI): domain Eukaryota; kingdom Metazoa; phylum Arthropoda; class Insecta; order Lepidoptera; family Nymphalidae; genus Pararge; species Pararge aegeria. The sequence goes on from NC_053198.1 coordinate 15,923,376, forward strand.
GATAGTAGCTGAGACTGACAGACGCCAAATTCTCTGTTAAACTTCAGTCGGATATCCATAGATTTACTGACTTGGGTCAATGTTGCTTTTTGCTTTGCTAAAACGAAAATAGGGACGCAGAAACTCAGGTACCTAGTGTTGAGGCTACTGCTCACATCCGGAAACTTCGAGGACTTCCCGGAGCCTATTGTAGGATCCCCGAGATGCTAATTTGTTGAAGATTGACGTAGATTGTTTCAGTACACTGCATCCAGTGGGGTGCACTTCGTACATTCACAAAAGCACTGCCTACCCTAAAATTTATGTATAACTCGTACAGTAGGAGGATTTTTGGCTTTTTTTTCAATCATTCCACTGTATGCATCGCCTGGTAAGAAGCCCAGTGCACGCCACTGACTGCATCCCGTAGTTGATGTGGGTGGAACTGAGGGTACAACTAGTTTTAAATAAATAAGATATATTTGTAAAATCCATACTGCACTGTCGATTACTATGCTGATTAGACTAAATTGTGATCTGAATTTTGTTGTTGATAAATATAGTTTCAAAGGTTATTTAAGATAGGATTTTAAGCGAACAATTGACAGAAGTCAGAAACCCATTCTTCCATTGGCCAGATTATATTAATAAGAACTTCTTCCTCAAAGAATTTTTTCCCAGTGAAACATGGACAAGAAAGGGTTAAAAACAAACCAAAGAACATATTTCATACGGTTAATTTATGATATGTTAATTGTGAGAGTCAATTTATTTTTATTTTAAAGCAGTTCGTATTCTAATTTGTTTGAACACATTGCTCTATAATCATCATATATTTTATATCCAAGCTGCTTGCAGCTCTCAAGATCGGTTCCTTTACAGACCCATGCTGACTGCCACACTCCCGCATTACTTGTAATTTTCTCAATAAAAACCGCAACTACAACAGCAAGCTTGAAGTTGTTGCTACAGGATAGATCCTGAAATGCATCACTCTCTATACAACCAGCCCAATGAAATGTATGTTGCTTTGCTTCCTTATTCAAATATTTTTTAAAGAACTCATTCACTCTTCCCCAGGATGCTGCAGTCTCCTCACAATATAAGGCTTTAAAAAAAGTCTCAAATTCAGCATTGTTAACACTAGCAAGCTGTTGCAACATATTAATGATACCCATTCTACAATAGGCTGTATGAGATAAGATAGCAAATTTTATTATATTATTTTTGCCATACTTACTCAGTCTGTTTGGATGCAATAAAGAAATGATTACCAATTTTGCAAACATAATTTGCGTTCTGTAATCACTCTCCCGAAAAGTTTTCCAGCTTTTCTTAACAAAACCTTTATGAGGAGCAGTGTAGCATTTTACTTCTGTGAAAAATTCAATGTTAAATTTTGTAGAAAAATATCTTGTTAGGTTGTGAAATGTTTTAGCTTTACCTCTCATAACAAATAAAGCTACCAATCCAAAAAAATGTTTTAAGGTAATTCTGGAGCTCACATTGGTGTCCCATGTATCCAGGAGACTGTTAAAATAAATACAGAAAGCTGCATTTTCAACAGGACCATACTTTTGTTCATTGGCGGGTATCAAACTGGTTCTAATATCATGTTTTAGTCTATACCATTGTAAGTCTTCTACAAATGGTATACATTTTGGAGATGTTCTATTATTTGTCATATCATTTTCGTGATTGTCAAATGGCTTAATTAAATGGGATTTCTTATCTGCACCTTCATCAGTGTCATAAGTTTTATCAGGACTATTATTAGCTTCTTTATTTAAATCTATTCTGTTTATGTTTTGTTCCTCTTCAGCATCAGCTTCATCAGCTGCTGCAGCAGCTGCAAACTGTTCATCATTCAAGGATTGTTCTTCATTTTTAAAAATAGTTCTCTTATTAACTACAGTATCTATTTCATATTTTAATTTATCTTCAGGTGTGAGAAAAAATAACTTGCCATCATCGCTGTATTCTGATTTTGTCCATATAAACTCTTCTGAATCTAAGGATATGGGCAGTATTGATATAACTGCAAATGCCAGGTCTCGAGCGGTCAAACCTTTTTGAATTTTGCCACCTAAATAAAAATTCAGATAACGGCTTATGATGTTTTTCTGAACTTTTGGGTCTCTTACAATTGCTGGAAAGGATTCTTGAGATGCTATTAAAAGACACTTTGTGTCACTCCATTTTCCATTCTTAGGGTATTGTGGAATTTCATAATCACCCATAGTGAAGTAATCTGCAAAAAATCATCAACATTAGCCTTGTTAAAGTACCACTGCTTGGAACAGTCTTGCTTGAAGGGTACTATGATGGTACCCTAGTATGGGGGCTGATCAACCCCAGCCTATTAACATATTTCTTTAGAGTAGGTACCTACTTTAGTTAACTTTAAATGATTATATTTTGGGCGCTTGCCTACCTGAAGCAGCTCTTAGTTACCTATAGGATATACAACATTCATTTCCTTTTAATTAAATTGATCACAGGAAGAATGAATTACGTACCTACCCAGAACTTCCCAGAAGTGAACCAGTGATGCACTTATCGTGAACGTAGCGTACGAACGACAAACTAAAGTTAGAGAATACTGAGTAAACTGCAGTTCTGCACAGAATACATTTGATCAAGCTTCAGTAATAATTATTAACTAGGGAAGGGACCTTATTTTTTTAAACAGACACACTAGTTACACAAAAACAAAAAGTAGAACGGCGGATGATGAATGATCACAAATTGAAACACGAAATAACATCACACAGGTATAATTATATTGCAAATGTCAAAACGGGAAAATCCTCTACCATAAATGATAGACTAGCTGATTGACGATGATGAATGTCAATGGTGCCAATTTTGTTCTAGGAACACAAATCTCTTAGGCTGCCCACACACAGGCAATATTAAGTATTGTACATATGCAGAATATTGTCAATAATATTGACGTGTTTGGGGCCAGACTAAGCATAATTAAAGCGAGCACTATTCTTCAAATCTTCACCATAGGTATGGAGGGTAGGGGTAAGGAGAGTCATCTTATATGGGAGAAAAGTTGAAAAAGTGTCCAGTTGTATGCGCTAAATAACAGTTCAAAAATCCTCCACAATGGCGCTGGTGGATGCACAGGGTATGGTATGAATGTAGCAATCGTAGATGAATTGAAGTATGCCGAGTTAAAAATTCTAATGTCATTATCGACTAAAGTAGTTAATTATAGAGAATTTCAACAACTTACGTTGTATAAAATATTGTGGTAAATATAACCTTACTTCCTTGTTTATTTTTCAAGCCTACTCTAACAATATTTATATTTGGCGCTTCTTTTAAGAGTTACCTTGATGCAAATGTGGCGCCATCCTAATTTAATACATTTTGACGACACTTTTTCATATACACAGACGATCCTCCTTACCTCTACCCTCCATAACCATAGGATAGGTACTGAGTGAAAAGGACAGAAAGTTACTTTTAGAAACGTCAATTTAATAACTAGGCACCTATTTTAGGTTTAGTTTAGAGATCGTGAACAATCACAAAAAAAATTAAAATAATAATTTAATTTCAAAAGAAAGTCAACTATAGCTGAATTAGATGTTTTCTAAAATTATGAAAAATAAGCTGCATTTGCTATACTTTGCGAAAAGCAGGAGAAACTGTATGATGTAATTTATAATTTTTTTTAAAATCAAAGGTAAAAACACTGCAGAATAAGCATCACTATTGATTTAATATGTTACTATTACATTATACACAGAATTTTCAGAGAACATATTAAAAGAGGTGGTGCCTTAATTACTTATATTGAAAAAAAAAATTGAGTTAAAAGCTACATAATAAATAGGAGGTAATGTGCTGGTACTTCTTTTGTATAGTACAAAAAATAATAATATCACACTTAACAGCATAGGTGGGTAAATCTTAGTGTATTTGGTACAAATCTGGAGTCTAGAATAAGAATTGCCTAGCTTAAGCAAGCAAGTAGTGCGATTTAATAATGATTTGCTGCAGAATTTCTGAATAAGGAATAAAGTAAAGATTTGATTTACGCAATTTTTATTTAACCTTTAAACAAGTTTATATTAGGACTATTGGTTATGTTTTGCTAGTTTCACTTGGCAGGTGCAGCTTGCTCATCAATTGGGTCTAGTTTAGGTTCTTCAAACTTGAAGGCGGGGAAAGAGGTCATGTCAACTCCAGAACCTCCCCCAAATTGGCGTTCTAGCTTTTCTAGCTCTGTCTTCAACTCTTTTTCAATGGATGGGCTTGGGTCCACTAGTTTCCCACCTCTGCAAAAAATTTTTACAAATTACTATAATGAATCCAATTCTGCTGTATAAAATCTCTAAACATAGTTAAATAAACAGTTCTAACAGTACTAGACATAATATGGTAAACTGCACTACTTTTACTCCTGTCAATTTAGTTTGGACATTTGTGTTCAACAGCATCAGCACCAATGAATTAATCATTTTTAGGAATTTTTAATTACATAATATTATTATGTGATAAAATGGTTTTGGAATTAATTATTCTATAGAAAGCTATGAAAATTTGAGATTGTTATAAGCAAAGTAACTCCCAGCTAACAGTCTTGTGAAAAACCTTCGTAGCTGAGTAATTAAATGCAGCGGTGATAGCAGTAGGTAGGACTTTGACTTTACTTTGCAATGCATTTGCTTCAATGGTGAAGGAAAACATTGTGAGGAAACCTGCATTCCTGAGAGTTATTGATAATGTTCTCAAATATATTGGAGTCCAACAACCCGCACTAGGCCAGCTTGGCTACTACCCTTTTCATTGTCAGAGGAGACCCATGCCCAGGAGTGATATAATGACGATGATGATTTGAATGCAATTTTATAGACTGCTTTCCACGGGTAAGAAATTTGCTTGTTTTATTATGGTGAGCTTCCTATGTCTTGTAGTTCTAATGAAATGGAATGATAAACTTGGAACTCACGCGCTCTTTTGTTTGTATTCCCGGATTTTATCGAGGAACAGCTGCTGGATGGGGTCGTTTGCCTTTTGTGCCGCTGCCAAGTTCCGCGTGACCACCACCGATGCGCGCGCCGCTCTCAGCCCACCGAGAATTGATGAAGTGAGCATCTGAAATTGATTTTTCTAACCTTAAGCACGGCATAAGTTACATAACTATCATTATTCCTTTACTGGTGTTGAATTCGAAACCCAACATTCTTATCAGGAACTACACAACGGTGCATTAGATTTAAAACTTAACTTATCGTAAAATATTATCCTCTTACTTTTTTATTTTAACGGAGTCTTTAGAGTATAATGAAAAGATACCCGCAATCCAATGTCACTTGTGTGATGGTGACATTGACAGCAGGACTTAATTATAATGACACTGACAAACTCGTTCTAAAACTTGCCGAATAGACATAAATCACAAATTATAACTTCGAGCTCAGACTACATAGTGTGAATTTTGAACTAAGGTCACACATCATGCGAAAAAAACTATTTTTGAATTGAAATCTAGGTGTAAAATGAATAAAAAAAAAAAACATTTATATTAGATTCCTTTGGATCCGTGGAGTTTGTATTCTCGTTGGTAAATTGTCTGGCCGGTAAATGACCATTACATCCAGTCTTTAAAAATAAAAAAGAATTGGTCCCGACTTTCCGAGTTTTTGCCGCTTCTTTTCAATCAATTCCCGCCACGATCGATTTTTTTTTCAATATTGACCATTCTCTGGCATTAGAAAATATTCGGTTGCAGTATTCATAAAGTACCTACATCTATTATAAAGTTAGGTACTTATCATTTTTCAAATATAAGTAATTCTTATCTAATAAAAATCTTTTTTAGATAAACATGAACATCGAAGATATTCATAGGGTAGCAAATAGAAAAAGGCTTGTGGAAGATTTGAGTAAAGTTCAAGAAAAAGTAACGAAGGAAAATGTGGAACTAATAAAACTGCAGGTATATATAACTATATATAAAACGAAATAACAATATAATTCTATTCAGTAGTTTCATCTTTGTTTCTTACAAGTTTATTCGCGTTATTTTTTTCAATAAACACTTTAAAGTGTATACAACACAACACAACTGTAGTCTGTACCTTCATGTAAAATTATGAGATAAGTCGGTATCTACAATATTTAAAGTACCTAATTAATAAAATTAAAAAGTTCTTTCTTTTTTAATTTTTTCTTTTTATTTTTTCGTACAAATCTCATTGGGTCTCTATCGTACCTTTTTGGCAAATCTAGATTTGTAATCCGAATTCTTATGGAAGTCTCGTTTAACTTTTTTCAATTTAATCTTTAGGGATTAAATAGGGAATTAATCAATCTTTTTTTTATGAGTTGAATCCGCAGAATACGGCACAATCGGTATTCTTAGTTTGATTATTGATGAATATTATTTGCGGTGACGAAAATCCTTTTATGCAAATATGAACTTTATTAGGAGAGTAATATGAGTTGTTATTTTGTGCTTGTATAAAAGTATGTGTAACAATGAAAGTAAAAATACATCAGAATTTCAAAAAAATCCATTACCAAAGGTACTCCAATTCCTGAGAAGGGTTTCAGGTAAAGGTAACAATATACATCGACCGAGCTGATCAAACTAAATAATAGCTCAGTCGGCCAACGCGATGCGACGCGGTGGGTCAAAGTGTAGTGTGTAACGTAAGTAGTTTTTTTATGCGAAATGATAATAAACTAAATAATAAGTTTCATCATCAAACCACTAAAAGGGCAAGGGTCTCCTCTCAAAATAAGGATTTAGCGCGATGCGGATGTATAAACTTTACGCGCCCTTGAAAATATTGTGAAGAACTCTTATGTCCGTCTTCACTAAACCTAGGCACCGCTTTAATAGAATGCCTAATATTGGCTATGTCTTTAAAAAAAAAACGTTTTACCAACTCTTAGATGATAAGCGTTACTTATTTAGGCTAGTCCATAGTTAGTGAAAACGGGATGAGGCATGCATGGCCTCACGCTGTTTTTACTTCATTTCTGTAAATGGTCTTGTCTCCTGACTATGCACATTGCAGGTTCTACAGTGTACCGTACTTGGGAACCTGTCAGCTGGATGTATGAGCATGCGGGCATCACGTGGGACTCGGTCCCCCGAAACCCTACCCATCAGGGCTATCAGAGAGCAGTAGAGGCATTCGCGTGTATGTGGCAGGTGGCGCAAGACACCGCGTACTGGGAGCTCAAGGAGAAGCTGTCCCAGGTGAAGGGAGACCACGAGCGCCTGCAGCAGAACATGCTGGAGCTGCAGATGCAGTACGAGACGCTGTCCGGCCGGCACCAGGACGAGTTGCGACACCGCCCCGAGACCTTGAACAAGTTCGTTTACATATACAGAGTTAAATAAAAAATACCAGAAAGCTTTCGGCTTGTAATTGTTTACATTAGAATAAAAAAATATTTTGGTTTTTCATGAATCCTGCGGGAACCGGTCATTTTCCCGGGATTGTGTCACAGTGTATAGTCACTTTAAAGAAATAGCATGTTTTTTTGACCTTTTAGTATGAAATAAATAAATACGGAATTTTGAAAAGTCGTAGAACAAAAGATGTTAGTTTTAATGATAGGAACTACAAGGCTGTGATCTTTATAAATTTAAAATTTAAAAACCCCCGTAATTTGCGAAGGAGAGAGCTCAAATATTCGCGACGCTATAGTGGAGAACCGATGGACGTCGGGGTCACGAGCTGCTGAAATGGCGACCTCGGTGTGGCACCGGTAAACGCAGCGTTGGTAGACCCCCGATGAGATGAACTGATGAATTCAAGCGAGTCGCTGGGAGCCGCTGGACCCAGGCCGCACCAGACCGTTTTATTAGGAACTCCATGATGAATTACTTTTTTATTTCAGCAGGATACCTACTCGTAATATATTGGAGATGGACATAAAAAACTTTAAAGCTCGAGAAAATAAAGTTTCTTTCTGGCATTCCATTCTTTGTTTGAATTTTGAACCTAGGCTTAGCGCTACCCGCAAGATCTGTGAAGTGCTGGAAGAGCTCACGGAACAGTGTAAGCAGACTTCGTCCAGAACAAAAGCGGACCAGGCAGCCTTGTACGACGCTTATATGAAATCCGACAAAGTGGTGCGTGACTTAAAGCAGTCCCACCTGCAGGTGAAAGAGCAATCCAGCCAGGTTATCCAGGAGTTGAAGTCCAAATGTACGTAACTTTCACGTTGAGTGTTATCACATTTGTGTTGGTTTTAGGTTGACCTAGATATGATTAGTACCTAACCTAACAAGTATACAAGTTCGGGTTCTCATCTGTATCAATTACAAGGCAAAGGTCTCATTCAAAACAGGTTTTCTCATAGTATTTTCCTCCATCGTTATTGTTAGTTTATCACTAGACTAGCTGTTGCCCGCGACTTCGCCTGCGTTTGATTTTGTTTTTAAAGTGTTCAGTATCGCTAAGCCTTAAATGAGGGGTTTGCTGCTGTCCGCTGATGAGTTCTGTCCTCTATCTCCAACCACATTCATCAGATCTACACAAAGTTTGGGAAAAATTAAACACATATTATAACCTCTATTGTACAAAAATAATTATTTAAATCGGCTATAATTTGTCGGAGTAATGGTGTAAATTCGTCAAACGCTTTTATCCCCTCTCCCAAAGGAACCGAGCTTAATGTCGGGATAAAAAGTATCCTATATTACTTCTAACACTTCAAAGAATATGTGTATGAAGTTTCATGAGGATCGGTTAAGTAGTTTTTCTAGTATTCGTTGTGAAACAAGACCAACCGAAGCAGTTCATCTCTTATCTACTGACGGCTACTGTTAGATCCAAGATATATTGTGAGTTTAGTGCAACTGTTGAGCGAGCATCAGAGCCAGATGAAGGAAGTGTACTGCGGGGCGCAGCGCCGCGCTGACGCCGAGATCCTCGAGCTGAAGAGTGCGCTCCACGGCAAGGACGAACTGGCCGCCACGGTCAACGAGCTCAAGAGAAGCCTCGATGTTACGAAGATTGACCTCGAGAAGGTAACTTTTGAACCCTGCAGTAATATTAAGGACGTGTTCCGAATAAAAGCGGTGACAGGTCTAGGAACTGTCTTCTTTTTCTATGCCTTAGTTCACCGCACTTAGTCAGCCGAAAACGTCTATTGTACGTAGGGCCGCGGTTCCCCGCTGGGTCATTCTATTCAGCCGAGCTTGCTTTAGGCCGCCCAAGTTGCCAAGTGCTTCCAAGAGTGATGGGGAGGAACCAAGGTGCGCCTTCGTGTGTAGGACTATCAGTTTTACCTTTGGAAAGGTGTTGTTATTTTTAATGGGTGTGAAAAAATAACCCAGCGAAAAGCCTTGTGAAAGTAGGGTTAGCATGCGCGCCTCGAGAGGATTATTTGTATCCGTTATTTTCTCTATCTCTATCCAAAAACACGTCGAACATGTACAAATAATTATATCGTAGGTGATCGTAGAGCGCATTTTAGCCTCCCTGGTCTCTAAAAGGCAAACTTTTCAGAGAGATGCCAATATTTTGAATCTTCAACGTGAATTGAAGAACATGGCCAACGCTGTCAACAGCCAGCTAGCTGAGGCGAAAAGTATTTTGATGAAAAAAGACAATGAGTGAGAACCTTTTTCATTGTTACTCGTAAAAGTTTTGATCAATAATAATATGCTAGATGTGCCATCACTATCAGTCATAAAAAGTGTCCATAAAAAGTTATCGCTCAAGAGTTGTGAAATACTTACCTACTATTTTCTTTACATACCTATCATCTTTACATTCGCATTAGCAATAAAAGTAACAGAATATCTCATTTTAAGTGGTGATATATAAGTTACTAGCTGTTGCCCGCGACTTCGTCTGCGTTTGATTTTGTTTTTAGATGTGGCATTAAATTTAGTTTTAGATCTAAAAAAAATTAAAGTATTCAGTATCGCTAAGCCTTGAATGAGGGGTTTGCTGCTGTCCGCTGAGGAGTTCAGTCCTCTATCTCCAACCACAGTTTACCTCTATAGTACAAAAATAATTATTTAAATCGGTTATAATTTGTCGGAGTTATGGTGTAAAATCGTCAATAACTTTCATCCCCTCTCCCAAAGGAACCGAGCTTAATGTCGGGATAAAAAGTATATTTAAGATCTATATTACTTCTATCACTTCCAAGAATATGTGTACAAATTTTCATGAGGATCGGTTGAGTAGTTTTTGCGTGAAAGCGTAACAAACAAACTTACATTGACATTTATAATATCAAATACAAAGCACATTTTTAACTCTTTTTAATGAAAATCATGTACAAACCACTATTATCTAGCCATAGTCTAGCTCGTCCTAATGATTTTCAGAGATGGCTGATTCGGTGCAGTACCTTCTTTGTTATTTATCAACCACCAGACAAAAAAAGTCATTCTAGTTTTCCGTACCCAAAGGATTAAACGTGATCCCATTACTAAGACTCCGCTATCCGTCCGTCCGTCTGTCTGTCCGTCAGTCTGTCCGTCAGTCTGTATGTCACTGTCATGATCGCTTCAGCTAGAAAAACAAATTAAAATGTTTAAATTAGAGAGTAGGTGATCTAATATAATAATTATATGTTCCAATGTTTTGTTTTTATTATTATTTAATTTTTGGTTATTGTTATTCCTATTGTTTTTTTTTTAATTCTTAATTTTATATTGCTTATTTTTATGTTTTAATTTTATTTTATTTTTTGTAATTATATTTTATTGTTAAATTCTCGTCCCGGGGAGACGAATTGGGCAACTGTAATGTCTTTACAGGGTGCGTTACTAAATAAATAAAAATGATGTAACCTAATTACTTCATGAACCGCGATAGTGAGACAGTTAAATTTTCACATATGAAATAAAATGAAATGAAATGAAATGAAATTGAAATGAAATGAAATTGAAATGAAATGAAATGAAATGAAATTGAAATGAAATGAAATTAAATGAAATTTATTGTAAAAATATTATGCTGTTTGCAACAAGCAACAAATTTATCGTGTTTATATTTACTCGTTTTGCTCGATATTGACAACTGCAACAGATAGAAGCTTGAAATATTTACATAATATTAAGTTATGTATTTGATTTAAAAATAAAGTTTTATAGATAATGGTACAGAACACTTTGTGCGGAAGTTTCGACTTGTTTTTTAAATTAATCCTTAACATATTATCTATAACACCTCGTAGTTTGAAGAACGCCGCAGAGCAGCTTGAGTCCTTAAAAAAAGCGCTGACCAATCAGGAAGACTTTACGAAGAGTGTCTGTGACCAGAACAGCAGCCTGCAAGACAAACTGGCTCTGATAGAAGAAGAACACCAGAAAGCCTTGGTTACCAATGAATCATTTAAAGCTGACCTCGAGGTAAACGTCAAAGCGATTCAGGCCTTTGAACATAGTTCTGTTTGATTTATTTAGTACTAAGTAGCTGTTGCCCGCATTCTTCGTTTGCGTTTATGACGGTTTATTTACGAATAACTTGGGAACCGTTTGTTTTCATAAGATGGAGCAGCTTATGTAACGTCTTTTTCAGGGTAAACTTTACGACTAAAATCAAGTCAATCGGTTGCTTTGTTAGGGGGAGAAGAAAGGACAAACAAATATAAATAATATTTAATTATAATATAATGTAATAAAAATAATATTTATATATTTGCATAATTTGTGGGTACATAACAAGTAAACATTTAATTAAACAGACCCTCCACGATCGACTTTCACAGAATATGTTTTAATAAATAAAAAATAAAATATCAATTACGTTACAATTTAAAGAAGAAGAAAAAAAGTGTGTGCGTGTAGCCTTTACGCGCGGTTGAAGTAAAACTTTTATTATTAATTTATTTATTACAAAAGTAATAAATAAACATGCATATGTATTTAGAGATTTTCAAAAAACTTTGCAATTTAATTATTTTTTTTAAACTGTTGAATTTTTATTCACTTTGCTATTCACAATTCATCCGTTTGAAAATATTGGAAATAAATAATTCTAATTGATTATGATATTTGCCACTAGCTGGCGTATAAGTCAAGAAGCGTGGAGTATATGACATATACTTACGACAAATCCCAATTATTATTTTTAAATAGCGGAAACTACACAGACGTCTGACGTAAGCGTTACTTCCGTCAGAAAAAAGATCTTAGTTTTACTCCCTTGTCGCGCCTAAGGAAGTTTTACTTCAAAAACTAAAAATATTGATTTTTATTTTTTTAAAAGGTCCAGAATAATGTTATTTTTCCTCTATACTAAAACCCGTGTCCAAGCGTGGTGACTGTGGGATTTGTGGGCAACCCATTGGAAAAGGCCTTGATAAAACGTTTTTTCTATTAAATGACATCTTTTACAATAAATTAAAAACTTTTCTAATTTTCAAAATGAAGAAACAAGTATTAAATAACAATATCTAGGTTTCATTATTTGTATACCTTTGCAATAAAGGTTACGGTATATTTCTTGTTCTAGAAAATGACCTGTATGTGTGAAAAACTCAACAATAACATGGCAATACTGAGAGGGGAAAACGAGGCATTAATAAAGGATGTGAATAATAAACGAGAGGTTAAGATCCTTTTATCTACATTTAGCTGTTATCCGCAAGCTGGGTATGGTTATGAATATATGTTTTAAGGCTACAGTGTCATCATAATAACCTATTACCGGCCCACAACAGGGCACGGGTCTCCTACAATGAGATGGGTTTAGGCTGTTTTTCATCATGGTGGCCCTGTGCGGATTGATGGACTTCAGACTGCCTTTGAGAACATTATGGAGAACTCTCAAGCATGCAGGTTTCCTCACGACGTTTTCCTTCACCGTTGAAGCAAGTGATATTTCAATTATTCAAAGAAATTTTTTTTTTTATTCTTTTTCTCTCTCTTCTGCAGGCCTATCACAGGCACTTTTGAAGCGTTCATTCATATAGCTATGTTTACATATTTCTATGGGGATGGTGATAAATTCTTTCGCCAGGTTAAACTACTAAAGCTACGAGAGTTCCTTCGAAAGTGAAGCAGCAGAAGTCCTAACTACTGGGCTATTACCGTTTTTCTCACGTATTTCTTCAATGTAGCTACCAATATATATTTTAAGGGTATTAGGCGACGCTTAGAATGCTCGTTTCGTTGAAGGTTTTATTTTATTGTTTTCACCCAATGTCTCAATGCTCCTATTTCATATTATAGCTTGAATTGAAACTTAGACCATCCATGCTGTTCTAATACAGATCTGGTGGTATTGACGATTTATTATATATTACAAATTAGTGGTAAGAACCGATACGTTCTACCCAAGGTACAGGGTAATTTCTGACAAGAGAACCCAATACAAAGCAATGCAAAAAAGCAATGTAAATAAAGCAATTTCTTACAAGAAACACTCAATACAAAACAATGAAGAAAATCAAAGTTATTAAAACCTATGAATACAAAAATAACTTTAATTTATTTTAGACATTAACTTTATACGAAGAAGAACTTGAATCCTTCAAGAAACAACTTTTGGATGCGGATATGAAAATAGACAGAATTACATCAGACCTCAGCAACACAACGGAGCAATGCGTTATGAAAACCGCAAGAATTGAAAAATTAGAAGCGGAAATTGAGACACTAAACAAAAATCTCACTGACTCCGAGACTGCTTTAATAAATAATCGGTACCGAGGCTTATAAATATCTCTATCATAGTAGTTGGTGCTTTAAGATTTTAGTAGATCACCTGAAGAACAGATTATTCTACTTGTAATAGGGATACTTAGAAAGGATCATTAGAGAGAGGCTACTTAGAGGATGGGGTATTTGTACCACAATTATTATATGTACAGAGTTGTCATCAAAATTACGCAAAGTTATAACCATAACATCGGATGTGTTTACATTTGAGGTCAAATTCGATCACGGATTACTGTGACAGCAATTATTTCACATCTCAGTGTGAAATTTCTTGAATGGCAGGATTTAAATCTGCGACTCTTTTTTTTTTTTAATTTTATTACAAGTTGCCGTTGACTGCAGTCTAAGATGGTAACGGGCTGACCTGTAAGGGGTATAGCAGTTATACTTAATGCATATCCCTAAGTCGAACCGAAATTATCAGTCTTGTAGCAACTGAAGTTTGCTGGAGAAATGCTGGTTCGAATAGTTCCGCTTTTGAAATTTTGTATGCATTTTTGAATTTGACTTTGATTTATCGATCTTTGGAATATTCGATAAAATTTCCAAACAGAGAAGCCACCGAAGAAAAAGAAAAAAAGCTAGCAGCAATAATTCAAGAAAAAAACAATGAATTGGACTCCAAAACGTCCACCATCATACAAGCTAGCTTCGATCTTCAGACCGTAAAGGAGGAGCACGCTAAACTACAGATGGAATTGCAAAAAATGAAAAGAGATTGGGAGATGGAAATGGAGAACGCGAGAGAAAAAGAGAGAATGCTCAAGGCAAGGGTGTCTCAATGTGAAGCAGCTATTAGGGTAAGTTTCCTAGTAAGTTAACCGATGTAAACTGATAGGAGCTTTTTTTATGTTTATAGACGAGTGTTTTACTGCAATCACACCTGATGTTAAGCGTTGATGCAACCTAGAAGATGCCTATTCACTCTTGATTTGAAGGTACTCATATTGTAGGCACTGGGGAAAATGGAAGCTGGAAGGGCATTCCAGATCCTAGCGGTGCGGATCAGAAACGAATATGCGAAGCGATTCGTACGCGTCCGTGGTATATACCACGGACGCGTAGTCGCAGCGTCGTGGTAGGGATGCAGATCCTTACGGTGCCATAATTAAACACATATTATAACCTATATAGTACAAAAATAATTATTTAAATTGGTTATAATTTGTCGGAGTTATGGTGTAAAATCGACAAACACTTTTATCCCCTCTTCCAAAGGAACCGAGCTTAATGTCGGGATAAAAAGTATCCTATATTACTTCGGTCGGATCGGTTAAGTAGTTTTTGCGTGAAAGCGTAACAAACAAACTTACATTGACATTTATTATATTCAGTAGGATAGGGATAGGGATAGGGATTAGAATGATCATTTGTGATTAAACGGTGTCCCTCAGGGATCTGCATTAAGGCCTTCTCTGCTTTTCATTTACATTAATGTCAAAACAAAGTGTATTAAATTCTCGTTACAGGATGTTAAACAATAAAAAACCATTGTACAAATTATGAGGAGTTGGAGCTGGTAGATACTAAACTTCAATGGGGCCCACATATAAATAATTTATCGAACAGTCTTAGGTCTGCAGCATATAACACAGTTACAAAAATACGTCATAATATCATGACAGATGTAGAAACTACCAGACTTGTTTAATTTAGTCACTTTCACAGCAATTTGTCTTAGGGCATTTTATTATGGGTTATGATATTGATTTATGTTTGGTACTACAGAATAGAGCAGTTCGTGCAATATACAAAATGGGCCGAGAAAGTAATTAAGAGATTAAAAAAAAAATTAAATAAACATCTGCACTGATATATCGTCAATTAATGTTCATTTGTACAGTAAGTAGTAATGTTATATTATGTTTAGGGCAAGGATGAAGAGCTCTCGCGGGAAATGACAAAGTTCTTGCAAGAAAGAAACGAAATGGTATGGTTTATTCAATTAGTTATTTCTGTTTCATCAATATCATGGATTACTGGCCTATTAGAGGCCATGAGTCTCCTCTCAGAATGTTCAGGCCGCCTTTTGTGAACATTATGGAAAACTGAGGCAGGTTTCCTGACAAGTCACGATGTTTTTCTTTAGCGCTGAGCGAATGTTGTCATTGCTTAACGCACATAACTTCAGAAAATTGCGTGCCGGGAATGGAACTCAAATGGGAGGCTGAAGCACCGCTTGGTGTACATTTTTAATTGGTGAATTTCCTATAGTGGCTTAAAAGAAGCACCACATATGAATCGAGAGCAACGTTGACCCAAGTCAGTTAATGGATGGGTGCCCGACTTTGGATATTTGATAGAGAACTTGGTTTAAGCAGTTCAGTACCCATCTCTAACGAAGTATAGCAATCGTTAAAGGAAGAATCGAAATCCCATGTTGGTGATTCCAATGCTGAAGAACAATTTCTAACTTTTTAATACAAACTTTACGTAATCAGTATTGTTAAGCCTTAAGTGAGAGGATAAATAGTATCCTATGTCCCACTATTAGGTATGAATCGAAACATGCAAAGTTTTATTAAAATTAATTAGTAGTTTCAGGATGTGCGACCAAGATACAGAGAGACATGTAACTAGGCATGAGACTAGGCAAAAATGAAGTAAAATTGAAGTGTTGGCTTCAGTATCGATTATTGAGCCCTCTTTAAAAAAATATTTAATGTACGAGTACTTTAATAAGTTAAAGATGGAGTTTACCACGCAAGCCCAGTGTGGATTGGTGGACTTCACACACTATTAAGAACATTATGGAGAACTCTCGGGCATTCAGGTTTCCTCACGATTGATTCCTAGACCGTTGAAGCAAGTGTTTTTTCTTTTGCGTATAAAATTTCGTGCCCGATAGGAGTCAAACTCGGCCCCTTGAAAGTGAAGTCAAAGTCATACCAACGGAGCTATCACCGCTTCATTCTTTTCAGTATCCGTTTGCAACCGGTTAGCGCAATGGGCAGCGACCCTGCTTTCAGAGTCCAAGGCTGTGGGTTCGATTTCCACAACTGGAAATGTTTGTGTGATGTACATGAATGTATTCCAGAGTCTGAGTGTTTCTCCCAGTCTGGTATCTGTATATCATAAGTATTTATGTATATTATTCATAAAAAAATCATCCGTAATCGTAACACAAGCTTCGTTTCCTTTCGGGCTAGATGGCAATGTGTGTATTGTCGAAGTTTACTTATTTATTATAGGAGAAGGAAAAGAATGTCCTACAAGAGAAGATAAGGGGCTTAGAGAAGCGAATTAACAACATAATGAAGGAAGCGTCCAACGCTCGCGGAGAGCCTGCGCGCTTTGAGCCAGAGCCGGAAGATGTCGCTGTTATGCTTACTCCGCAGGGCACGGTAATACTACTATTGCATTCTCAAGATTGTAAACTGTAAAATGATTTGAAAAAGAGCAATCTGCCGAGTTTCTGACCGGCTCTTCTCGGCAGAATCGGCCGTAGGTACGAACCGGTGGTAGAGTCACTACAGACAGACTGACTTTACGTTCCAAAAGTGCTTATAAACTCTAGTTTACTACTTGAAATAAATGAATTTGGAATTATGATGTCATTAACGCACATTGGTTATATCCACTACGGCGATGATTATTAGTTGTTAATTACGAGTATATAAATAAGTATGACACATAGAAGTTTAATTTCTTCCGTAACTTTTGAATGTGATTGCAGCAAGACCACAAAAAGAATGGGTCACCGATTTTGCAAACTCCCCAGCGAAACAACTCTTTAGAGGACATGCTGTTTGATTACTTCAGCGAGCCCAGCGTGGACTCGTTGGATGTAAGTGTTCTTTATTCTACTATCGGAGCCGGTAGGCAGATATTATCCACCCACAGGTATCGGCCCACTACAGGGCACAGGTCTCGTCTCGGCCGTCTTCGGCCGTAGTCCCCCACCTGGTTACAAAATTAAAAGCAGGTCCAGTGTGTTAATGTAAAGCAATATCCCACTAAATATGTATGGCACATGTATGGTATGCAAGGAAGATACGTCTACGTAGGTTCTTACAAGATTATCTCACTCGCAATTGAGAATGGAAATATTGAACATTGGTGTAAAATGGACCTCACTTGCATTTTATTAAAGTTTAAATTTGGATATAATATATCATCATTTCAACTGATAGACGTCCACTGCTGGACATAGGTATTTTGTAGGGCGCGCCAAACTCCATCGTCCAACGTTTTCCGAGATATGTGCCCCGCCCATTGCCACTTCAGCTTTGCGACGCGTTGGGCTATGCCAGTAACTCTAGTACTTCTACGGATCTCCTTATTTCTGATTTGATCACGTAGAGATACTTCTAATATAGCTCTTTCCATCGCTCGCAGAGTGACTCTACACGATAAGCGACTCTAAAACAAGTGCCATTAGGTCCATTATACTTTTACTTGTAGTACATAATATTATTGCTGGCAGACTGTCAACATGCAGCGACAGTTTGCGGCGCTCTCGCACGGTCAGAGGATGCTCCCGGAGCCGGAGGCTCTCGCCAATCTTAAGCGGCGTCGTCGGCCTGATACCCCCGTGCACGGACAAGCGGCGTCGCTCTCTAAACCAGCCAATGTATGTTGAATCCACAAAATTAAGAACATAGAGAAACCGTGTACACACGGTACACACTAATATTGAACCATCAAAAACCACTCCATTTTAGTAGTGTTTCTTAAAAAGGCGGCTAGTCACTTCATTCCATTTAGTAGTTGACACTGACTATTTTACCTCTTATTGTCTAAACGTTTACTAGAATGGGAAAAATTTAAAAATGTTTGTGAGCTAGTAATATTCCGCGAGTGTGCAGTAAGACGTGCGCTGAGTGTTTTTACTTTTTTGGATACAATGCACTTCATGCAATAATTGCTTGAATGAGGGTTCAGTATGTTCTTAATTCTATTGTTGAATCACATGCCTTATATTTTGTTAGGACTTTTAAATGAAAGAAATATGCGCTCGTCAACTGTTTGTATAAAGATATAAATTGAAGTGAAAAATATAGACACACAAGTAGAACATTGATTTAATGTGTTACTATATGTAATGTTTATATGATGCAGCTTAGCCACCAAATCCAACTTGGGCCAGCGTGACATATTCTAAGAATATTTTAACCCCAAACACTTTTCATTGTAGGAGGACACCCATGCCCTGTAGTGGGCCGGTAAAGCCTGCAAGATAAAAATATTTATTTTATTAGCCAAAAAAAAATACTATAATCAGAAAAAGGTAATAATGTAATTTTAAATTAATAAGGCAAATAATTCAATTACAAATGTAGTTATAGGTACAGTTACAAAAGTTAACTAAATAGGCATATTACTGTCACTAAGGTATTCTTTTACACTAAAATAAATAACAGTTTAAAAGAACTAGAACAGTGTGTGTTCTTCAAGATATTATCGAAATGATAATCCTTCTCATTTCTGACAATTAAATATTCATAACTACTTGACACCATGCACCCCACTCTTTTGTTTACAATAAAACTTTTTTTTTCTTATTCAAACTATTAATAACTTATAATTAATTAATATTTATTAAAACTTACTTTCTGTTTTTTAGTTTAGTTTTCTATATAAAGCTGTTTTTTTATACTATTATTTATTTTTTATTTTGTATTTTAAACTTAAATTTTTTAAACTATAAATCATTTCTTTGAACTCAATTGAGTCTTGCAACGGTTGCACATGATCATGTAATCTTTTTGTTTCAATACATTGGGCAAATATGATGTTGTTACAGAATCTGCAATCCATCTAGAAGTCTGATAATGATAGCACCGTTTAGTGCAAACTTCACATATCACATCAAAGAATGTGTTAATTGCCTGCATAAAGCCTGTTATGCTGGATCTACTTAATCTTCTGGAGTTGGCGTTTCGTTGAAACACTTGCTGCAGACTAATTTCTCTACGTGTTCTGGCTCTGTGGTTCGAACTTCAGCTGCACGTTGCCGCATTTGTTGCAAACGAACTTCTCTGACATGTTCTGGCTCTGTGGTTCGTACTTCAGCTGCATGTTGCCGCATTTGCTGCAAACGAACTTCTCTTCTCTGGATTTCTCTGACTCTTTGGCTCTATAACTTCTCATATAAAGCTTCCTTTTCTTCTTTCTCTCTTCTAATTCTTCGCTTGAGAGTTTTGATGTTCTTCTCATTGCCAGTTGTCTTCTTTTTTCCAATATCCTTCTTTTTTGTGTTATGGTTTGTTGTTGTTTTTTTTCCATACTATTCCCACGAGAAAAGGACAAATAAACGGTCCACCCCCCAGAGGTACTGTAGAAAGGTAAGGCACTTAAACAACAGGGTGTGCCTGGTGCCCTGAGGTTGACGCTAGCGACATGACATTTTTTAACACTCTCTGCCATTCATCCATCGGCACGTTTCTCACCTAATGTTGGATTGGGTGTCTCATATGAATAGGAGCAACGCCCGAATATAGATGCTTCGAGATAATAGAACACAATTTGGTAAATCACGGTTATAAATATATTATGGATATTATAAAATGATAATAGAATGCGTATTAGATTTGTCGAAACATGTCGTACACGGAACAAAACGCAACTACCATATTAAAGTCTATACGAGGTTGTGCTGAGCTGAGTATAGTTCGCGCACTAGCTCTATCTCTCTTACTCGCATGCAAAGGATGCGGAAAGGAATTAATTAATCCTGGCAAATCTAATTAGGATATTTGGATGCTTTGATCGGATTATTGCATTGTCATCGATCTTTGACAGGTGCGCAAAGTTTGAATTAAATCTGATCGTTCCAAGTAGGACAAAATCGAGTTCAAAGGGGTCGGTTACATACATACAGGTGAAGCTAATATAAAGTAAAAAATAGATTTTTGATGAAAGTCTTAAAAATTGAGAGAGGAAAATTATGTATGGTATTGAATATTTTGTATTGTTTCAGGACGTATTTACCGCGCCGCAACCGAAGAATAAAGAGCGGCGATTTTTTAAGAACTTCCGTCCGACTCCGATCACAAAAGGCGTTGATAAACCGAAAAAGAGGAAATAATTGATGAATTTTGTTACCTCATTATTATAATATATTCTTTCCCAACCTATATTAATAAATTGGCTCCACCAATAGTATTAATATAGTATATGTCTGGTGGTGCAAGCTAATGATTAATAAAATAATAATAAAAAAAAAAAAAAAAAACAATTCTAGTTCTTCAATTACTAAAATAACATAATTTTACCTTACAAAGGTACCCTCAGATGAAAAACCCCATGTCTGAGAGTAAGAGGACCTCTGATCTGTTTTTTAATATCTATCTGAAGACGTCTGGCATGCAAAGATGTATGCAACATGCAAAGAAATTTCATAACAGCTTATTAATGTTACCTAGTAAATACGTTTTATAATTATTAAACTGCAACTATTTGTAACGTGTTTGGTTTGCCAATTTTTATATATGTATGTTGTATTGTATTTAGTTTTATAACTAACTCAGAAATGCGATCACTAAAATGTTTAAATGTTTTTTTGGTACTTTATTCTTGTTTAAATGCTCTTTGTCTTTTAGTTTTTGTGTACATTGTCTGGCAAACAATGTTAACAGGCTGACATACGTCGACATCTTTGGCAATGTCAATTGTCAAGTGTCAACTTAAATCAAAATAGACGTGAGAGGTTGGAGTTGTATCGCAAAACATTTTCAATTTACATTACGAAAAGAACTTCCCATACATAATGCCCTACATTTAACTTGCTACGAGAACTTGTGACTTAAAACAGAAAATATGGAGCGCGGCAAAATGTCTTCTACTGGCCGCGGAGGGAAAAGCAAAGCCCCACAGCATCCTCAGGATATCTTCGCTTTGGGCAGCAAGTCTACTGTTGTGGTGTCTCGCGACGCGGAAAAAAGGAATATACATAAACCTTCGACAAGTGGTAGGTTTTTGTCTTACTAATATTATTTAGCGATTTGATTATTAGCCTTTACCGGCTACAGTCGGTGTTGTGAAGTTTTTACCTAAGTGGATGCTGTCTGGCTCTAAAATGCATAAGTGTACGGAGTGAACGCCACATACAGATCATCTTAACACCTGAACAAATCCTGTTCCCTTTATTAAACATTCTTGTTGATAATATTATATTGGTTTTAATTCTTCTTTTTGCTATTAAAAGTAAGTAGGTTTAGATATGTTAGAGAGAACATTAGGGGATTTCTATCTCTCTATTGGTCTAGTGGGTTTTGGATAACTCTGAAACTTTGCTAGAGTTAGTATGCTGAGTTTTTTTTTTAACTCATATATTTACCTAAATTTTTTGGTTGTAACAGTTGGTTTACGATACATATTATGTTACTTATTGTTACTTATCTGCCACTGGGCTTGTGCCTTAAGTTACTTTTAAGTAAGTTTTCGATTATAAATATTATTAATGAGTACAATAGTTTCAAACTTAAATATCATAGTATTCATATGGTACTGATATGTGTCAACCTGATAGATAAGCTAGTTTCATGAACTTGACAACCTATGTTAAGGTATGTTATCATTGTCAATGCATATTTTCTACTACTACTAACCTATTATTATTTCTTTGCTCTATTATTTCTCTAAAATTATTGATAAAAAAATGTTTACTTTCTTTTATCATCAATACCTTAGACTTATAGTACAAAAGCAGGATAAATTACAACATTTAATAGTTATAGTTTATCTGTATAAGTTGTAAATAATGTTTTTTTACTCATACTTCCAGGCATTGGTGAAAGAAAGCGTGAAACAGCAGGATTTGGCAGTGCACCTCCCAGCAAGAGGGCTAGGATTGGTTCACCAGCGGAGGCAGTTACTGGCACTTCCTTGGAAGTGGACCCTGTGGACCTGGTTCCCAATGTGTTGCAGGCTTTGGATACACACAACTCTGATAAATTGGTGGGTGAACCTACAATTAGTATTCAAACATTTTGTTAACATATTGACATCTCCATCATCTCCATCTCACAAAAAATTAAGATTAAGTAACTAAGTGGTTGCCTAGTTAGGACTTAGAGAGACCCTCCATGTCTGAGTTCTCAAATCTGCACTTTGCTAGTGTGCTGGACTACCGGCTAACCCTTTCTTTTTGCAGATGGAGACCCACACCCTGTAGTGGGTTAGTAATGGATTGATATGATGAAGTAACTAGACTACTTATACTAACACTGTCCAATGTGTATCATTTACACCAATTTTTTCAATTAAATTTGTGGTAGATTCCAACCCACAAATAGAAGTTTGAATGCAAAAATAATACATATTCAGTCTTGGAGTCATTTTAATTTGATAATCAGTTATATAACTTTCTATGTTGTATAAGATCTGAAAAACTTTTTGTTACTAAAGTTTTATGTATATTCTTAATCAAAGCTCACAATTGGTTTTGCATTTGCATTTGTATGCATTATGCAGACAAACATAAGCACCTTTAAGGATATGTATTTTGATTGAATTATAAAGCTTCCTAATCATTGTTTGTGCTTAAGCTTGTGAAAATTGCATTTTGTCTGCAAAGGGTACAGAAATCATTTACCAGGTTGAGTATACGGTATATGAATTTCATAATGACACGGTTGCATGCAGTCCCGCTTCCTTCTCTTGTCTGGCAGAAAAATACTTGTAAATATAATGATGTTCTTAAAGAATAACTGCTGAGTTTCTTGCCGGCTTCTTCTCTGTATAATCTGTAGTAGAGTCACTACACATTTTTAAAAATGCTTATATTAGGTATGCCTTCTTGAAATAAATGAATTTAGAGTTATTGAATTTTGTTTTACAGCTGGGTCTCCTGACAGGTTCAATACGTCTCCTGAAGTCCCAGCGTTCTAAGCCAGACCCAATACTATGCATGAGTATGCTGTACTTAACCAAGATCCGCCCTAACATGTTCGCTCATGAGACTGTGACACAGTCTCTGTGCACATTGCTGAAGAGGGAACAGGGTGCTGCATTTAAAAGCAAGGGTAACCCGCTAGTGTTCGTGCTGGCGTGCAATATGCTGTATGCAGGACATAGAGACAATAACAGCTGGCCTGACACTTTTATAAAGGTTTGTTTTGTATTTTTACCATATAGAATTAAGCTACATGCAATACCGGATATCGGCATTGGGATAGTTTGCTTTAACTTAGTTTTAAGTCAGACGGACGTCAGTGTTGGTGGATGAGGGAGAAAATATTTTTTTTTATTCAATTTAATAAAAGAAAATATATACTAACTATTATAAAGTCTTAGTCTTAGTGTAGGTCGGTTATAATCACTAACTTCTGATAATAATCATTAAAGCCCACCAACCTGCATTGGAGCAGCGTGGTGGGTCTATACTCTAAAACCGACTTTCTTTGGAGAAGCTTTTTTTACTTTTGATTTATGTAATTCAGCGAATTTATCTATTCTGATCTATTTGACCTTAGCGATATAGCCTATAGCTATCCTCAATAAATAGGCTATTTAACACTGAAATAAATTTTCAAATCAGACCAATAGTTCCTGAGATCATTGTGTTTATGTATTCAAACAAACAAATTGTATTGATATAACATTCAAGCATTTCTTAAATATAGTTAAACGGGAACATACCTATGACGTGGTCACGACCGGAATATATATAAATATAGTGTTATTTAAAATTCAAGCAAATAAATACTATTTCTATTTCTATACATATGGCAATGGCATAAAGTTTTATTTCTTCTGTTCCTGGGCCGTTCTCAGTACTTGGTTTGCCTGAACCGCCCGTTTACGACTTAAAAAAGAATATATATAGTATTCAGAATAGAAGTAGTATTTATTTTCTTGAATCTTATCCTAATATATGAAAACGAAGAATTGTTTTGATAACATGAACGCGACAGTTGAGGTTTATTCGTGTGACATGAACCGTCCTCCGCAGGTGTACATAGAGGACGCGCTGAACGAGCGCTGGTGGGTGGACTGCACGTGGTGCAAGTGCCTGGTGGAGAACATCGTCACGGCGTTCGGCACCAAGCAGCCGGCCGCGCATCTCGTGCCCAGCGACAGCGCGCTAGGTAACTGTCGGCCGTGGCTAGTTACCACCCTACCGACGAAGGCATAGTAAACGGTTTGGGGCTTGATATAGGTAGCCCGTTACAATTTACACTCTATTTCTTCTAATTTGTCTTATAAAATAAACAATCTTCTCGTCACTTTTTATAGGACATAGAGTTTTCAAAAAGAAACAAAGGTGATAAAATAAAAAAAAAACAAGTGATTTTCTTTACGTAAGTGTGCTTTTACTATTTTCATAATAATTTAAAAGTAAACATGACACTAAAAAGTAACAAAAAGATTGTTTACATTATAAGTCAGGTAAGAAGAATGCATCACTTACCAATAGGTCAATGGCTAGCTTGGAATAAATGTCTCTTTGCTGCACAATCGGCGCTGATAAAACTTTAATATAATTTCATCGATTCAAATATCATTTATTTCAAGTAGGCCTAGTCTATAAGCACTTTTGAATCGTCAAGTCAGTTAGTAGGGCTAGCACAGGCAAGGGGCAAAAATATCCCCCGAATATATCCTCTGACAGGGGATATTTAACGTGTCCACCTGCTAACTCACGGGAACATGTATATTATTACCCATATATTATTTGGATATTACTTCCACTAGTGTGATAATGCTCAGAAAGTTGATAAAGCTATGGGAGAAGATACATTTCCTTTCCCCGGGGAGATAATTGTCTCCTGCCCATGCTAGCTGTGCGGTTTGTAGTGGCTCTACCACCGATTGGGAAGGTAGATTCTACCGAGAAGAGCCAGCAAGAAATTCAGCAGACTCTTTTACGACATCATTTTACAGTTTAACTTATCTTTAGAATTGTTCTATCTTGTGGGAAATCAGAGCCGAGGCTGCTTTAGAGCAGCTTTGTCGTTTAAAAATTCATCAATGGTGTAATAACCACGACTGATTAAATGTGTTTTAATAAATTGTTTATTTTTGACTCAAATAAAAACTCAAAATTCATTAATTGCAAGTAAGCTCTATAAACACTTTTTAAAATGTTAAATCAGTCTGTTTGTAGAATAGTAACACACTTACACCGAACCGGTACCAGCACGGTTTTGTTTTCGTGGTATTAAAAATAGCATATGTTACTCTAAGCTGATTGATTGGTTGGTTAGTTAGGGTGTGTAGGAAGGACAAACAAAAACAAATAAACGAACAAACAAACTTCCGCATTTATAATCATAGTAAGAAAGTAGGATTAGTAGGATCGTCTAGAACAGCGCATTGTAAAATGCTTGTAATATAACGAAGTCAGCAAATGTTTGAAGGTACAATGTCCCCATCAGGTTCTGGTTCGCCATTGATGGGCAGCACGGAAGAAGACTTAGACAACACAGAGCTCGACTACACTGTATTCCCCAGGTAAGTTTAATTTTATCCATTTATTCACAATTCATTATTAGTTATGCTTTAAATACGAAAATATACTCTTTAATATAAATATAATATTTTCAATAATTGCTGTAAGTCAGCTCGAATTAGGCAAAATGTTCAAAATAAAAATTCATTTATTTCAAGTAGGCCTAATATAAGTACTTTTGAAAGGTCAAGTCTGTCTGTGTGTAGTGACTCTACCACCGGTTTGGAAGGCAGATTCTATCGAGAAGAAGCCGGCAAGAAACTCAGAAGTTGCTCTTTTGTGTTTTGACTAATGTTTTAGACTAATAGTAGATTCTACTCTGCCGGAAATAGAAATCGTAGCACGAATCGCGAGTGAATAGTTAGTTGCCACCAAAATCTAGAATCTACAGTAAAAAAGTAGCAAAGATGGTCAGTTACTTTCTGACAACGTATGTGACAGTTGCCTTGCAAGAGTGATGAAAAACAAC
The DNA here is from genome assembly GCF_905163445.1 of Pararge aegeria. NCBI lineage: Eukaryota > Metazoa > Arthropoda > Insecta > Lepidoptera > Nymphalidae > Pararge > Pararge aegeria. The sequence goes on from NC_053198.1 coordinate 15,949,893, forward strand.
GCGTATACATTGATCATAATACTCTCGGAAAATGCAATGTAGCATACTAGTTGCTTAATGTGCTATTACTACAGGTGCCAGTAATTTAGCAGGTGGGCACTTGTCAGGAGATATAATTATTATCCCCCCGCCCGTGCTAGCCCTGCAGCAGGCACCTCTAACTTTTCTGAGTTGTGTGCGTTTTAAGTAATGGAAATATCACTTGCTTCAACGGCGAAGCGAAAAATCATGAGGAAACCTGCATGCCTAAGAGTTCTCCATAATGTTCTCAAAAAGCCGTGTGAACCCATAAACACCACGCTGGTCCAGTGCGGATTGACAATGTATTCCTGTTCCAGATATTCCAGCAGCTATGAGACGGTGGAGGCCCTGGTGCTTGAGGCCATCCGCGAGCAGATCCAGCGGAGGGCGGCGCCCGATGCCATAGGCAAGGGGTTCCTCAAACTGCTGTCCGCCACGTGCGGCTTTCCCGAGGTCAGTGGTATCAAAGTCAAAAATACCTTTATTCAACTTTTCTTATTCCATGTTTCCGTGCTTTAGCAGGTGGACACGCTAATTATATCCCCTGGCAGACTAGCTGGGTGAAAAAAAGGTTTCCAAGGTTACGAAAATTTCCACTTGGCTGGAAATTGGTAGAATTGTTAACACTATGATTGCCAAACGTTGGTAGTGCAACGCTGAAAACACCAAATGGTTATATTAAACAATCACCCTATTGTTTCAGATCCGTATGATAGCAGCGTCGAGGTTGGAAGCTTGGCTACACTCGGGCAAGCTATGGCGAGCCGCGCAGGAGCTATTGGCACATGTATGTGCCAACGCGGCTGCGTCCGGCCCCAGCGCCGCTCGGGACCACGAGGTGTTGGCTCAACTAGCTCGCCTGCGGCTCAAGACCAAGCCTTTGCAAGCTGCTTATCAGGCATGCCTCAGGTAACAAACAAACTAGTACTACATCGTTTTGTTTTTTATTTAATTACAAGTTAGTCCTGCAATCTCACCTAGTTATAAGTCATGTGTGCAACATGACTTATAACTAAGTGAGTTTTGCATGTTGACTGTCGTCTAAATTAGTAGAGGGATAAACTGAAAAGAAAGAGACAATACGGATGAGTTATTTGATTATTTATAAAATGTGAAACCCCTATATATGAGCTATATTTTAAATGCGTTGTGACAAAAATGTACGAAAATATTTAAATTAGTACACATTCGAGAAATGAATTCGCATCATATCTCGTTTACGGACTGGATTACGAACGTTTGAACATAACGGATAGAAATTAAATAAAACAAATGTTCCCGAAAACTACAAGAAGTTGTCAAAATTAGTCTCGTCTAGATGAAATTTAGAACGTAGTCTCGATTTTTTTTTTATTGCCATAATCTTTTTCAAAGTTCGTTTGTATAATCTTTCGTTGCTATGCTACTTTCGTTGCCAGACGGTTGTTGGATGAAGGAAAGAACATACGTTTGACTTAATTTATTTAAAATATTTGACCTATCGAAACTATCACCCAGCTATAATCTATCATCAGCATCATATCAACCATTAACCGCTCACTACAGGACACAAGTCTCTTCTCACAGTGAGAAGGGTTTAGGCTATAGTCCAACACGCTGGTCCAGTGCAGATTGGTGAACTTCACACGCCTGTGAGAACATTATGGAGAACTCTCAGGCATGCAGGTTTCCCCACGATGTTTTCCTTCACCATTAAAGCAAGTGATATTTTAATTACTATTCTATCGGTAATCCATTATTCTAAGAGGGGATATTCGAAGGAATGAGAAGTACTTGCCGCGGTTGCGGAAGCTGGCTTTGGTTATATGCTGTCACTGCATTGTCAATGTGAAGTTACCTTGCTGCAATGAAGGTGGACGTGTTATGACGTAATAGTTGCATAAATAACTATGTAACGCGCAGGGAGATGGTGTCGGAGAGCCCCGCGCTGCTGCGCAGCGTGGTGACGCACACGATCTACAACGAGCTGTCCAACGTGCGCTCGCCCAACAACATGGCCGTGCTCGCGGCGCTCATCAACGCGCAGCCGCAGCTGGTGCCGGCCGCCATGGCGGACACCTACCAGGTAAATAATAATATACTTTATTGGGCACACAGAAACAAGTACAATTATAATGGTATACAAAACGACACATTAGTTTTCACTAATGTGAAAAATAAAATAAATAAATAAGATAAAATTATATAAGCAATTGTTACAACAATCTATAGTTAGACAAAATTCTATCGATGTATAGTATATTAAAAACTTCTGCTCCTATACTAGAAATTAATCTATATTATAGGAGGCAGTGCTCTCCAAGTCCAACAATAAAGGATAGGTTCATAATTATAATATTCTTTATGATAACAGTGAACAAATGGTTTATTACGCGGCATGTTTAAAAGTATATTTAACAAATCTGTTTTTTTACTGTGTAGAATGTACCCAACATTCTTAACAGTAAAAATTAAAATATTACAACGGGCTCATCCAACCGCGTGACGTCATCCTTGTGTAAATAAAGCTATCGAGTGAACAGACGCTTTTTAAAATCTTCTAAATAATAGAAATGGATCAAAAATCATATCGGTGATGCTTTGTACATATACTTCTGTTATTACTCAAAATAAAATATTATTTAATGTTCCATGAAATATGAAAATAATGAATGAACTTGGCAAGATGAAATAGCGAAGAAATGTCTGGGAACTCCGTCTTATTTTTGTGAGAATAATTAAGTTTTTAATATTACTATTACATTTCAATTCTTTTCTAGTTTTATTTAGATAAAAGGAAAGCATTCCTAGAAAGAACGCTGTCAGTAACGTTTGCGTATAAACAGATCAAGTAACGCCTGTAACCGTGTTTCGTTGGGAGGGAACCATAGATTAAAAATATGATTATCATTAAGTTTTATTTGTTAACTTAAAATTAAAAAAATAATTATATCTGATAAAATATTAATTGGACAATCATACATGCTACAAACATTGTATTGTATATACTCAGTAAGACTAACGTTACTAAGACTGGCTGCTTTAGCAGTAAGCTGTCTGTTCTATAATCTTTCATAGAGGTTTCATACTAAGGGAGTAGATAAGTTCTTGTATTTAACAGTTGCTAATGAGGTATTCAAACATTCATGTGCTATTATTAGATACTTATACTATCCTTATTATACAACAGTTGCATAAATTACACATTGTGTGCATAGGTAGGTCCAGGATAACCTTAGGAGTCACTCAACCCCAAAAAGGAGTTCTGCACCTGCGTCTTGTCAAACTAATCTCTTGCTTTTGGCAGGAGCTGGTCGTCCGCACGGAAGACTACTTGCGGCCACTGCGAGCGTTGACGCGGGAGTGCGTGCGCGCCACACGCTCCGACGTCGCCGCGCTGCTTCCGCTGGCGTGCGCGCTCGCACACCCGCCGCCCATGGACCCGCCGCAAGAGGTCGGCTTTTTATTACTATTGCTTGCAGAAGGTGTGATAGCCCAGTGGGTAGGACTTCGACTTTACTTTCAAGGGCCGAGTTTGAATCCTAGCACGCACCTCTAACTCTTTGAAGTTATGTGCGTTTTCAGAAATTAAAATATCAACGCTTCAATCGTGAGGAAACCTGCATGCCTGAGAGTTCTCCATAATGCTCTCAACTGGGCTAGCGTGGTGTAATACGGCCTTAACCCCCTCCTCATTGTGCCCCATCTTTCATCGTTTGGTGTAGAGTATAAGGATTCAAGAAATTATAAATTACACCATACAGATTTGCCTGCTTTTTTTATTCCACTATAAGTTAGCCCTAGGCTGCAATCTCACCTGGTGGTAAGTGATGATGCAGTCTTAGATGGTAACGTAGTCCGCCTGTTAGCGTAGTGAGTATGGTAGTCATACCCCTAATCGGTTTCTACGTGACATCGCACCGGAACACTAAATCGCTTAGTTAACGCCAAAGCCCACCCCACCAGAGAAAATTCTGAAGTTATAAATTTCTGAATTGCACCTGCCGGGAATCGAACCTGGGACCTCTTAAATTCACATCGCTCGCCGCTGCGCCAGGCAGGCTGTTCGCGGAGTATAGCAAATTAAGTTTAATTTTCATAGATATTATACATGTTTAACTACTGGCGTGCATAAAGGGGTACGCAGATGATATAAAATTAAGAAAATCCCAAGTACGAGTTATAAATTAAGGGTAGGCTTTTTATAACTCTAAGAAACTAAACTAAAACTAAATCTCTATAAAGTAAATCACTAAATTTTAGGGGGCATTAATGTATAATAAATTATCTAACGACATTAAAATAGAATAAAATTTCAATATTTTTCAGAAAATACTTAAAACCATTGTAATTGACAAAATCTGAGTGCGGTCCTGGCTATGTATCTGCCATACGATATGAAGTATTTATCTCAAGTTTTTTATATAATTTCTCATTGTTTCGTACGTGCCGTTGTTTGTAGTTTTAATATTACGTACATAAAATAAGTTGTAAACATTATCATTGAGTGAAATTTTAATAAACGTATTCAACCACAACAATGCTTATACTTAAGTTTTATATAACTCGAACTGGTGATTTTATTCATTTGATATGAGCTGCATACCCCGTGCGTGTCTATGCGCCACTGCGTGCACGTGAGTCAGGCGCGGTGCGTTGTCGGCAGATCCGCGAGCGCGCGTTCCAGTCGGTGGCGGACCTGTTCTGCGTGTGCAGCCTGGTGACGGCGGCGCACAGCAAGCACGCGGCCGACTACCGCGCGCAGCTCACGGCGCTGCAGCAGCAGGCGCTGGGCTGGCTGCGCGACACGGCCGCCGCCTACCGGCCCGCGCGCCACGACTACCTGCACGTGCTGCACAAGGTGCCGAGAGCCGCACGCTCGCTTCAAGTCCACTGCGATTTGTACGGACACGAACGAGTGCCATTCGAAGACTCGTTCGGCTCTTCAAAATCAAATTTCAAATCAATGTGGAAGAGATGCGCGCTTACTGCGATGTGTACGGAAATGAACGAGTGTATTCTGAAGACTCGTTCGGCTCTTCAAAATCAAATTTCAATTCAATGTGGAAGAGATGCGCGCTTACTGCGATGTGTACGGAAACGAACGAGTGTATTCTGAAGACTCGTTCGGCTCTTCAAAATCATATTTCAAATCAATGTGGAAGAGATGCCCGCTTACTGCGATGTGTACGGAAACGAACGAGTGTATTCTGAAGACTCGTTCGGCTCTTCAAAATCAAATTTCAAATCAATGTGGAAGGATAGTGTAATCAAATATTTCTCTATTCAAATAGGAATATAGATGGCACTTTTGATGCGTTGATTGCATACAAAATGTGTATGAATATACTTTTATTGCACATTACAAAAAGTACATAAAAAAAGAAAAGTATGCAGTTTGGTAACAAATACATAGTAGTGAGTAGTGATGGCGGTAACTACATTCGTAAACTTAAAACTAAAGCCACGAGGGTGCCAACGCGCCCTGGTCTAAGAAGAAGTCCACAACAAACTTATATATAATGGATACATAAGTATATTTCATGAGGAATCACTCTGTGAAAATATTAAATCAAAAGCAGCATATTTATTTTTCCTTGCAAACGAAATCAAAACATTCGTAAGTGTTTACTTATGACAACCCTTTTGAAGATAAAATACCGACACGCACATAGTACCTACGCTACGCGACGCATACCTAATAAGACAGGAGTCATTTGATTTCATTTTGCATTTGATTTTAGGGCTGAACTTGATTTCTTATTGTAAAAATCTATGGCAGTGGTTTACGCAAAAACTGTCCAGAACTGTAAAGTCTCAGAAACATCGCATGCAAAATTAAAATCAATTTGACTTGATTGACTCCTGTAACTTTATTAGGTAAGCGGTAAGTATTTGGATTTCTTGGCTTTTCTCTACTATAACATGCATACATACTACTATTGCTAATCACTCTATCTATTGCTGAAAACTGCATTAAAATCCGTTGCGTCGTTTAGAAGATGTAAAGATAATCACATGGTAGTGTTAACTGACGTGTCGTGATTAACTATAATGTTCTTAACGGTGTGTGTGTGTGTGGAATCCACCAATCCGCACTAGGCCAGCGTGGTAGACTGTGGCCTAAACCTTTCTCATTCTGGGTTGATGATGATGAGTGATTTATTGGTATGTCTCAACGTGCTCTCCGAGACACGGTGAGACGACCAGGCAACTTCCACCTTGCAGATAATGTTCGTGGAGCCGGTGGAGACGTACAGCAAGGTGGATAACTGGCCGCCCGAGTCGGAGCGTGCGCTCACCTACAGGCTATGCTGCGAGACGCCGCTACCGCAGAACACGCTATTACGACTTATCTTCATTGGTCTCTCCAAGGTATGTCTCGCTCACAAATTACGAATTAATCAATGAATATACTTTTAAGTTAAAATCGGCTAAGGAATGGCGGAGTTATGAAGTAAAATCGATAAAAATTTTCATCGTCTATCCCTAAAGAACCTTATTGTTTATCGGGACGAAAAGTATATTATTCTAATTGGGAGTATCAGGTATAAGTGTACCAAATTGCACTCAAATAATGATGCGCGCACAAACTAACTGAGATACCAAAAAGTCACACAGGCAAACAGACAAAAATTCAAAAATTGCATTATTACGTTCAAAAAATTCAAAAAATTGCATTATTGCTTATTTCTAAAGACTCCCAATTATGTATTTACAAAAATCTTTAATGTACAGACACGTACACAGATTTTTTTATGTTTAGATAGAAATGACGTCATAATTTTTTAATCGGCGTTTAACCTGTCATGGCTGATTGCTAGATTTCGCAGTTTTATTTATTGAAAATAAATACCAATCTCACTTCGAATATAAATAAAAATACGTTTTTCATAATACATGGATCATATACCGCCATGCCTATAGCGTGCTGTTGCCACGTGCAGGAGATCCCGGTGTCGCCGACGGAGGTGTTCGAGCTGATCGAGCAGCTGGTGCGGCGCGCGTGCGCACTGCCGCCCGAGGAGCAGCCCATGCCGGTGGACAAGCTGGAGATCGCCGACTACATCTTCCAGCTGTGCCAGTTCCACCCGCCCGACAACATCACGCTGCCTGCCGGGTAAGTACTACTTCTTTATTGCGGACTGAGTTTTAAAGGTTTGCTCCAGTGGGAAGTCCCAGGTTAGGTCCCCTTCTTTCGATTTTAAAATTCAGTTACTAATTTATTAACAAAAAAACCTAATTGACTCGTGCTAGCATCCTCCAAGGCACCTGCAATGAAAAAGCGAGTGCTCTTACAGTGAGTGATCTTATTAGTTATTGAATGGTGTAAAATGTTCTTATATTAAACAATAAGGAAATGAAAACCCCTTTATTTTGCTGCGATCAATGTTACACATTTATTAACCAACTTCTAGTAGTATTACAAATTTCATAATTTTAATTATGTCCATTCCAATTATGTAGAAATTATTTGTTTCGTGCTATTTAAATAAACTTTATTTAACTCGATAATGCGTTATAATAAAACTTTCAATGTATTAATTCGTTTTTTCTACAAACGTAGAATAAGGCGCAAGATAAAATTTTGAAAAGATTTTTATCTTGTATGTACACGCGTTAGAAGTTATACTTCTTTGGCGTACAAAGAAGTATAACTTCTAACGCGTGTACATACACACACGGTTTTCTAAATGTGTCTTGTCGAAATGGCAATGATTATGCTTGACGGTACTTAGCTACACGGCGCCGGCGCTTGCCATCACGTCGCTGTACTGGCGCGGCTGGATGCTCCTCACCATGCTGGCGGCGCACAACCCGCAGGGCTTTGCCGAGCGCGCCGCCGCCGCCTACCCCACGCTGCGCGCCCTCATCGAGTGCTGCATCACCGGGTAAGCGCCAGCTCAGCTATATCTACTATATTTTGAATGGGGCATACCACTCCCTGGCACCCTTGACGTTGTAAATTTATTGATTAGCCAAAACATTTTTATGGCTTTATACATAAGGTTCAAAATTGCAAAATTAAGCCACTTTCTTCTTTATTTTGTTACGTCACTATTCAGGGAAATGCGTGACAAAAAATAGCCAGACTGCCTATCATAATTCGGTAAGCGGTAATGGCTTCCTAAATAATTTATCTTTATGAAAGTGTAATTTACAGAAGCTGATGTCTACCATAAATTGTAAAAAAAAAGAATGTGAGAAGTATAGAGACACAAATCTTTATCCTTATGAAAAACCTTAACTCCCAACGAAAAAAGCTTAGATTCGCGTAATTCTAATTTGAATTTCGATAACGTCAGTTTCAACTGTGTATACAAAATATAGGCGATTCCATCTATTGGATCGCCTCTTTAACTGGGTTCAATTGCATTATAAATTCGTTGCTATAAATGTGGATTCTAATGGATTGTTTAAACACTCATGTCTGAAAATCGTGATGATTGCTATGGCGAGTAATTTCGTGGTATATGATGTACCTATAAGTCCTAATATAGGCCATTTTTTTTTGGCTTGTAGAAGGCACGGGCACTGGTTTCCCTTAGTTGATCCGACCGGTTTGAGATCAGCAACAAGGTCGTTATGCCTTCTTCATTTACAACCACTATAAACTTTTTAATGCTCTCGATTACGTGGCGCGATCTTAAATGTTTCTGCAATGATCTTAACTTCAAGATACACATGCCAAAGAGCAATGGAATTGAGCATGCAAAACATTATAAAGCTACAAAAGATAAGATACACAGAAATAAGATCAGAGACGATAGAATCAATGCATTAAACCACGCAAAAAACCTACAGATAGGTTGATTATATTAAGAAAATCGCAGGTCCACAATGGATCCCAATAGCTCAGGATACAGAAAGATGGCAAGCTTTGGAGGAGGCGTTCACCGGAGAGGGTCACTCTTATTTTCGGATAACACTATTTGGTGTTCTTTTTTATATTTTGGTTCGTTGGGTTTATTTAGTTTCGAGTGCCTTCTATTGGCTGTAATGGAAATAACCAATGCAGTTCATTGGTTACTTACTTCGCCGCTTCGCTTCAAGCGGTAAAAAGGAATCAGTAATCTGATCAATGACTGGATATGGTCGAAATTCACTCGCTCCCGGAAAAATGTATACTTTTTGGTGAATCGTCTCGTGCCCTCATAGACTTGTGATAGCGGAGACACGTACGACAGATAGACACGTGATTAGTGATAGTGACACGTCTGAACTTATGAATAATAAATAGCTTCATGTGCAGTCTAGGTTCAAATAGGAGGAAAGTCGAGAAAAATCCGGGCCCGGTATCCCTGCAACCACTCGACCTTAAAGGCTCAAGTAACAACCCCTATTAAACAGTTATATTAATAGACAGCAGTACATAATTAATTGTAGTAGTGCAAGTTAAGTTTAGGAAATTATAAGGCTTAAATAAATAAATTATCTTAACTGAGCTAGTCTAGGGGCTATTTAGCTAGCTAACATTCTGAGAGGTGCTCCGTGCCCTGAGCGGGCCGGTATGGGTAGTGACGGGATGGCGATGTGTAACAGCAAGCCGTCCATCGAGTGGAGTTGCGCGGCGGAGAGCGAGCGCGCGGAGGCCGAGCGCGCCGCCGTACTGCAGCTCGAGAGCCACCTGGCCGCCGCCAGCAACGCCAAGCTGCCCGTCACCGAGCACTCCTCGCGGCTGCTGGCACAGGTAATGCGCACGCGCACCGCACTGATCTTTCACTCCAATATATTCAACATTTCACATTTAATGTTTAGCGCATAAAAATATTTGAATTTATTTATATAATTTTACATATACTGACATTATAATAAGCTTTATTAATTTACCACAATAAATGGACAATGATTTTAACGCCAAAATATGCGGACAACACGAAATGTTCACATCTATTAATATTTTCATTTAGAAAGTCGTTTATTTTATAATAAACTTTCTACAGCAAGTCATGTTTTAAGAATTTTGTAAACATGTTTATACTTTTTTTCTCGTTTATATGTTCCGGAATTTTTTTTGCTCATTGGGTTATGGCCGGTTGTGTTGCGCATGCGCCGCAATGAATAAAGAAGGAAGAACTAAGAATAGTAAGTAGTGCATCGGTGCCCGCAGCTGACGACGCTGGAGCCGCTGGGCCCGGCGCGGCGGCCGCCGGGCGGCGTGCTGGAGGCGCTGCAGGCGCTGAGCGGCCAGCTGCGCCTGGGCCGCCTGCTGTGCCGCCAGCCCGCGCTGCTGCTGCAGCTGGTGGAGCGCCACGGCACGCGCCGCGCCATGCCCTGGCTGCACCAGCTGCTCAAACACGACCGCCTCGAGCTCAGGTAGCGCCGCACTACACACGCCCAATGCGAGCCAGGGGAACCTCAGATATTAAACTGAAAAACGGCGGGAGGCTTCGTGCATGACGGCCGCGGTTTTTTCAGATTTTGCTCGATCGAGTTTACAATAAACTTAAACAAAAGTTGAAAAAAACGTGTGAGTACTTATGTACACGCGTTAGAAGTTACACTTCTTCGGACAAGATAAAAATCTTTTCAAAAATTTTTATCATTCGCCTGATTCAATCAATAAAAAAAACACCGGAATGAGCCCGCAGACTTGACAATTGAAAGTGTACACTGTCAAACCCTTTTTTGAAAAACTACAATGTTGACTGTAGCTAACTTTATGGTGTCGGTTTTTCGCGATGTTGTGCAATTCGTTTGCGATGTAAAAATTTACTCTCATAATTTTCCCTAAGTATAACTTCAAGAACTGCGTCCGCCATGCACGAAGCTTCCCGCCTTTTTCAGCTGTGCACAGTGCAAAGCAGCTAGCGGGACAATAGTTTGCACAGAGCAGTGTACAATTTAGCAGCCGAATAGCGCAGTGGGCAGCGACCCTGCTTTCTGAATCCCAAGGCCGCAAATACAAACAACTGCAAATGTTTATTCATCATGAACATAAATGATTTCCAATGTCAGGGTGTTTGTCTGTATGTTATAAGTATTTCTGTGTATTATATTCATGAAAATATTCAACAACTGTCTTAGTACCCACATCCGATGTGTAAGGTCGTAGTTTATTTATGTTTTAAAAATGTTCTCATTCCGAATAAACGAACCCTAGCACCACAGAATAAAGAACACCCAGAATCCGTGTACACGACTAATGAATATATGGTATGAAGAGTCTAACCGTTTGTTCGAAAAATCATTCCAAATTGGAGTGGTTTTCGAAGCTTCAATATGGGTCGTGTACGTTCTCAATTCTGCGGTCGCGGTGCGTTCACGTCGGTGTGTGTGGCGCAGCGTGCTGCCGGTGCAGTGCCTGTGCGAGTTCCTGTCGGCGGGCGGCGCGGGCGGCGAGGCGGGCAAGGCGGGCGAGCTGTGCGCGCACCTGCGCCGCACGCTGCACAGCGAGGAGGGCGCGCGCGCCGTGCTGCACTACTACCTGCAGCGCCTGGCGCACTCGCACAAGTCCACGCGCCAGTCCGCCAACAGGGTGAGCTCGGCTCCGCTGGCGTTGCCTTGCGGACTCGCAAGCGAATAAGATTTTTATCAGGCGTAACCAATATTGCCGACGACCCTGCTTCTTGAATGTTTTTCTTTGATAATATGAGCATTTATGCATATTATTAATTTAAGTATTCATCAGTCATTTTAGTACCCATAACACAAGCTACGCTTACTTTGGGGCTAGATGGCGGTTTGTGTTTTGTCGTAGAATATTTATTAATTTGTTATTTATTAACATACTTTGAAATTACCTTTTCAATTCTCTGTCATATCAACTCACTACCGTACCATACCATATACTTTAGTATAACATACAATAGTATTTATTTATATATAGATATATATGCAAATATATATGTATATTTATATGCACCACCTAGCTCTCTCCTTTAGCTGTGTTTTACGCCATTGGTTGCCTGGAAGAAGTCGCTATGTAGCGATAAGGCCACCAAATCGTATCCTTTGTGTTAAATTTTTCTGTATGTTTATATGGTGCACAATGAAGTGTATGCATTCATTCTTACCATTGGGGTAGCGGTGGTAGCCTAGTGGTATAGTAAGGTTAGTGCTGGTAAGTCGTAGCCTTACTATATATTTCGTAGAGACCGGAGTTCGAGCCCCGGCACGCCTATATATGCTATGTGCGTTTTTAATTAAATATCACTCGCTTTAAACGGTCAACAAAAACTTCGTGCGAAGACCTCTTGTCTTCATAATGTTGTCAAAAGTATTTAGAATCCACCAATCTGCACTGGGCTAGTGGTGGACTACAACCCTAACCCCTTCTCACTGTGGGAAGAGACCACGGCCAGAGCACGGCCGACTACAGAGCACGGGCTCTTTAGTGGGCCGGTAATGGGTTGACGTGATGATGATGATTCTATTCTAACAATTTATCTAAATTTCGAAAATTTTGATCGCAAAAGCGTGTTAAACTCGATTTATTTCCAGGGATTGAAACTGGTGCTGTCCCAGACTGATGACGCGACGGACATGGATTACAATGCAGACGTTAGTCCTGAGTGAGTGCTTTTGTTTCAACCACTTTGTTCTAGAAAAGGAAACGGGTGTTATATTCGGCTTGAACACCCTTGCCATAGGCTCGTGATATTGTGACCCCTCCAATATGGGGGATGAGAAATATAGAGACGAAATTAGCCGGTTCTGCATCAAAAAATTGCTTCAATATTAGATTTCAAATATATTTAATAAATAATAATAAAAAAGGAAATACGTTGCCCAGAGTTGGTTATTCCCCAATTCTGTTATTCTTGTTGGTCTTTTCAATTTGAAACGTTTACTTCTCATTAACTCTTAGTAATTATCATTCGTATGTGAAAATTTCCCTCCTTTTTTGTGAAAACTGGCTATACTCTGCTACTTTATTTGCTCTTTTACCTTCTGATATTAGCTGTAAGTTTTCCTTACCAATAAAAAAACATATAAAATTAAGTTTGCTCCATATATCACAAAGTGTGTCTTCCCCCGATTTTGGGGTTGGGCGAAGCGGGTTTTGGGTGATGCAAATTCTTCGTTAATGAGCAATCCGTATTGCCCCGTCGACATATCCATGATCACCAGGTCTTGGCTCCCGCTGTTACCCTCCCTGGTGCACTGGGAGGCGCTGCGGGCGGAGGCGGTGCGGCGCGTGCGCGCGGCGTGCCTGGTGGAGTGCGTGCCGAGACACGTGGCCGCGTACCTCGGCTTCCTGGCCAGCCATGCCTCGCAGCACGACCTCACCGACATTGTACTGGTGAGTGAATACGTCTAGGCCATAAAAGACCATACAGAACCCTCATGCAGCCAAAATTGCGTCCATTGAGTCCAAAAAAAGTGAAAACGTCTCAGTTTACACCCGCGGAATGTTGCTAGCTCACAAACTTTCCCATTTACCCCATTTTATGGTAAATGTATTTCTGTCGACTGCTAAAGGAAATTAAGTGACTAACCACCTGTTCGAGAAACACTACAAACGTGGAGTGGTTTTGATTTTATTTTATTCAACTACAAGTTAGCCCTTTACTGCAATCTCACCTGGGGGTAAGTGATGATGCGGATAAGATCTTAGCGGGCTAAATCTGTTAATTTGTAACCTGAGTATGATACGCGATGTCGCGTAAAAACATTAAACGGCTTAACGGCAATTCCTTGCCGGTAAGGGTCAAATAATAATAATATACAACAAATCTATATAAACTATTAATAAATATCTGTCAAAGTTCTATAAAATGTCACATAAATATTCTTTAATATCATAATATCGCTTTTTAAGTAACATCTTTTTAATTTTACGCTTAAATGATATAACATTCTGGTTTCTGTCCGCCAACACGGATTCTGTATGTTCTTAACTCTGTGGTAACCACCCTGCGACTCACGCCGCGATGTTGACGCCGCCTTGCTCGCAGGACCTGAGCCAGGTGCTGATGGAGCGCACCACGGTGATGGGCTGCGTGCTGCCGCCCGTGTGCGCGCGCGAGCTGCCGCGCACCGACGCCGCGCAGCACGCCGCGCTGCACGCGCTCACCACCCTCTTCCACACGCACCTGCGACAGGTAGCACGCACGGCTCCACTGCCACGCGCTTACTTAGTACTTTTTGATTATTGTTTTTGTATTTATTTAGGTGATGCGTAAAGAAAAAAAACAAAAAAACGTGTGTGTACTTATGTACACGCGTTAGAAGTTATGCGTAACATAGCGTAACAAAATAAAAACCTTTAAAAAAATATATTTAACGCCTTATTCTACGTTTGTAGAGTAAACGACACTAACAATCCCTACTAATATTATAAATGTGAATGTAAGTTTGTTTGTTACGCTTTCACGCAAAAACTACTAAACCGATCATCATGAAACTTTGTACACATATTCCTGAAGGTATTAGAAGTAATATAGGATTATTTTAGAAAATTAAGCTTAGTTCTTTTGTGGGAGAGGCGACGAAAGTGTTTGACGATTTTACACCATAACGCCGTCGAATGATAACCGATTTAAAAACCTAACCTAAATTGCATGCCACATGTCTTTCGAAAAACAAAAACAATCGCAGACGAAGTCGCGGGCAACAGCTAGTAGAAAATAAATATTGAATACATTGAAAGTTTTACTATAATGCATGAGATAACTAGATAACTAGTTATCTCATTATCGGACCACCAAGTTTCACTGAACATTAAAATTTTACATTTTTGTACAATCGAATCAATTAAATCAGCGGAATGAGCACGCAAATTTAGACAATTGAAAATGTCACTGTCAAACCTTATAGCTAACTTCAGGGTGCCGGTTTTGGTGATGGTGTGCGTGCGCATCGTAATAGGTGGCGGGCGATGTATTCCCCTCTCACTCGGTTTCGCAACTACGAACTATTATCACTGACAGGTATATTACAGCTAATAGATATAATGCTAGTCGATCGATCAGTGCGCCGTCCAATCATTGTTACATTACCACATGACGATAATCTGATGAAAGCTGAAAAGGAAAAAGTATCTAAATACTTGGTTGTTGGACCGCCGGATGGCATCAAAGCCATCTGTTTGCGCCTTGGCAAACATTGCTGAAGCACCGCGCTTGATCACTTTCAGGCTTGGCTTCGATTCGTCTTGTAAGATGATGATGAATCATGAACTAAAAATATTCTTTTTAATCAAAAACTGTGACAATCTTTGCGTTTTTTGCTATAGATGCTGTCTTCTACCGAGCCAACTGAAGCCACTGAAATATTGGAAGAAGGAGTGGAAGGTTCTAGCGGGTGTTACGCGGGAGAGAAAGTGACCCTGCAGTGGGCCAATGGGCGGCGGGCCACATTGCACGTCGTGGTGGCGCACGCACACCTAAAACTGCTGTGCTATGGTCCCTCGTGCTGTGAGTATGCTTCTAAGTTTATTTTAAATATATGACATGAGGCCTAATTAATAAATGTGGAATAACGTTAAAATAGTTATTAAGTGTTTTGTCTATTAATAGGGTTCACAGAGTTAAAATTAGCTAATAACTTATATTTAAATAAACTTGATTGTATTTAAAGTCAGTGAATCATTATTTAGCAATCAAATTATGCATAAATAGAGAAAAACTAAAGTAACTTAATTTAAAGTTACAAATCAGAACTTAGTAGTACGCTCTCACAAGGTATTATTATGCTACCTTAAATTACGTAATCGCTATTTTAGATTAAATTAACGTAATAAATTGTATGGATTAATCGAGACCCGCTGTTCTAGTGGACACCAACCAAGAGATGTACTCCTGGCTCCAATCAACATGGGTGGGCAGCGACGCACCCGAGGCCTTCGTGTCCGAGTCGCCTGACGAGGCCGTACTGCTGCCTGACTGGCTAAGACTGAGTCTCGTGCGATCAGCGAGGAAGCCTCTGTTGGAAGCCGGTCTTAGAGGGCTGCCGGCACACAAGCTGGCGCTGTTTATACAAACGTTTGGGATGCCTGTATCTTCAATGAGGTGAGTACCATTTTCCAGCGAAGGTTTTTCAGTGTTGAGTTACAGGAAAGGTTCGAGAAGTGTCCTAAATTAGGCATTACTTTTTGAAATTCCATTGTCATTAAGCCTCTATTTGCTGAACTCCACGAAAAGAAGGAAAATCTGTACTGAGCCATTAATAATTTCAACAACCTTTATACTTCATACCAAAAGGATCTTACGAATACATAACGTCGTAGCGAAACGTGCTCTCTATGCACGTTTATTAAAGCTAGCAGTGAGTGGAATGTTTAGTGTTAAAACACGATTTAAAACGGCTTTCTTTCTTTAGTCGTGAAGACCGTTATCACTCCTATGGCGAGTAATCTTTAGATATATGATCATGTCTCTCCATCGAGTCCTGTTCTTGGCCATTTGTATCAATTACCTTTTTTGTTTTAGTGGTGTTAAGTTACGTGGTACTTATGTGGTAAGTAAACACCGTGTCAATGAAAACCGAAATAATACTTCACATGCTTTAGAGGTACATCATTTACTGTTTCTGGAGCTTACCTGTGTGACCGAAACGCTAATAGTTTTGGAGTAAACCACTGCCATCACACAACACATGCAAAATAAAAATCAAGTGACTCTTGTCACTTTATAAGGTACGCATCGCAGAGCGTAGGTACCATGCGCGTGTCGGTCTTTTAACTGCAATAGGGTTGTCATCAGTAAGCACTTAATTAGACTGTTTTGATTTCGTGTGTATTGAAAAATAAATACGCTTTTTTTTATTGGTATTTCTGCAGGGTGATTCCTGATGAAATATAGTTATGCACCCTTAAACGGTATTTCGTAATTCGGTTGCATATGTGCCTTCGGCCTTGATATTGATGACAGACAGAAAATTTATTTCTCTAACAAAATAAGCGCCGAATTAAAACCTGCTTTTATTAAAATTATGCATTCTCTGTCAGCGCGTTGTTGGATGCATTGGACGCGTGTCCCGCCGGTGCCGTAGTGCGGCTGGGCGTCGAGCGCGGGTACATGGCGCAATTGCTGCTGGTGCAACGAGCTCGAGGTGCCGTGGGCGGCCACGCCTTTGCCGCTGCGCTCAGACTCTCCAGGCCTCAATACCCACCTGGTAGGTGTCACTGCAGGGCACAGGTCTCCTCTCAGAATGCGAAGGGTTCAGGCCATAGTCCAACGAACTGGCCATGTGCAGATTGGTAGACACACCTTTGAGAACACTGCAGATCTCTCAGGCATGCAGGATTCGTCTAATGTTTCTTTAAACTTAAAAACGCACATAACGTTGAAAAGTTAAGAGATGCGTGTTGGAAATCAAACTCGGCCCCCCGAAAGGGAAGCTCTACCTAGAGATCAAGGGCGAAAGACAACTGTATCGCTTCTGCGCTATAAGCTTACAACTAACTCTGCACTTAGTGGCTATTTCTTTAACACGTTCACTGTCCATCCGACGGTCGATTGGCGCAGCGACCCGGCTTTCTAAGTCCAAGACCGTGGGTTCGATTCACATAACTGGAAAATGTATGTTTGATGAACATAAATGTTTTTCAATGTCTGGGTGTTTATCTGTATTTCATCATCTTAGTAACCAAAACACAAGGAACACTAGATAGATAGCGATGTGTGTATTGTCTAAATAATACAATTTATGTATTATTTATCCCTACACATTCGATTCGATATCGTATTTTTACCTATACTGTATAAACAACTTTTAAAACTGAGTTTTCAAATTAACATTATTGACTTATTACATATCAGACAGAAATGGCTGTTTTTTAGTTAGACCTAAATACCAGGAGTCGATAACAATTAAAAGGTTAGCAAAACCTCTTGCTTGCGAGGCTGCTTTTTTCAGCGAACGTGTTAAAAATGTTGGCATCGTACTCCATACGTATTGTTTAACATTATCAACTATTCTGTGCTCAGATGACACCCTGTTCACTGAAGAAGTCCTTCCGGAAGAAGAGGAAGACCCCTGGGCCAGTCCGAGAGAACCCATCAGGTTGGACGCCGGCTCAATAACTGCTTTATTGGCCACAACATTTTCTGGAGCAGATATGTTCCGAGGTGATTTGGATGCCGCCTTCAGGCAGCTGCATGGTGTAAGTAATTTTTTGTTAAGGTGCTGAGTACTTATAATTGAGGTTAAAACTACTTAAACTATTCATTTCACAGCGGAAAATATATGTATCTGATAATATGGCCGACATTAACGATGGTCACGATTTACTGAAATTTTTACGAAATAGAAAAAAAATTTCAAGGTTATAATGTGTAAATAGGATTAGTTAAACAAATAAAAAAGTTTGGGAGTGAATTGCTCTAACTCATAGCTTAATATTAATATACTGTGACATGGTGATAACAAAAAAAAAGACCCGGCTAAGTTTGTTGTTGGCCCTTCTTAGACTAGGGCGCGTTTGGAACCCTCGTAGCTTTAGGTTTCAGTTGGCGAACGAATTTATCACCATCCCCTTACAATTATGTAAAAATACATGTATGCACACTTCATAAATACCTGTGATAGGCCTACATGAAAAAGAAATTTTCAATTTGAATTTATGAATTACTCTAACGAATATATCGAGTTCGTTTTTCGGAGTCATTTATTCAATTTTATGATAAAATAAAAAAACACTACATATTTTTGGAGACACAACCGAGTAGTTTTGAATTCTAACTTATACTGATATTTTTTTCAAGTGTACGTAAAAACACTTTAAAAAACTATAAAAATATAAAAATTGTTAATTTTATAAATTTAAAATGCATATAAAAATTTTCGGAACCAGATTTAACCTGCGACTCTCTGGCAAAAACACTAATAAAAAATTATAAAAATTGTTACATACCGAAATCGAATACCGTCACGTCAAGATCTGAAAGCGGGGTCCACACACGCGAACGGTCGTACACTGGTGCAATTATGATTTTTTAATTTAATCTTTTTATCTGAAGTTGTTACCGTTTTGGGTTTCATCACTAGTTAATAGCCGACGAAGCACGCGGCGGCGAGAATCCGTGCACGCGTGCTACGCTGTCCTTCCTACTCACTGTAAACGTAGCGGCGTTGCTGCGACTGCCAGCATACGCGGCGCCGTTGCTTCGTGCACTGTTTCACGCCAAACCGTCAGGATTCACTGAGGTTAGTATCATACCATTTAAAAAGAAAAACTGCTTAGTTTCCTGCCGGCTTCTTATTACTGGATAATAACTTCCGAAACATTCTGAACTGGTAGCGAGGTCACTACGAACAAAAAGACTACTCGTTGCAAATGTTCCTACATTAGCACTCGAAATTAATGCATTTTTAATTGAATTTGAATTATACCAAAACATATCATATGTGCATTTAATCTTAAGGTCCTCGTAAAAAGTATAGCCGAGCAAATTTCTCTCCGTGCTCCCGAAAAAAAAACATCATGGGGAAACCTGCATGTCTGAGAGTTCGTCGACCAAGCCATTCCGCACAAAGCAAATTGCGACTAAACCCTTCACAACTAGAGAAGAGATCCGTGCTCTGTAGTGAGCCGCTAATGGGTTGATGATTTGAACGATTATTCTGCTCGCTGCTTCCCGTGGTGCAAAAAATTAAGTCAAAGTAGTTCGTTAGTGTCTGATATAGTATAAGTGATGAGGAGAGGGGACTGGCTTTTGTGAGACAAATAAAACAAAAGGTTGAGGTGGGGACTTGTAAAGAGGTAAAAGAGAGGACCATGGATACAGAAGGTTGGAAAAGGCTACAGCTCTTAAGTTTAAGAAGAGTTGCTCAGTTGATGCATAAAGGAAGGACAAACAAACAAACTAACTAACAGGAACACTTTCTTATTTACAATATTAGTTAGTTATCCTCTACATCGTTGCTTATGTGTGCAGGTGGCGAAGAATCTGCTGATGCAGTGCAAGTGCGCGCGCGGGCCCGTGGCGGACGCACTGCGCAGTGCGGTGGGCGCAGCTTCGATGAGTGCGGACCACTCCCCGCTGCCCACCATACCGCAGCGCGCCAGCAAGGAGCAGCTTGTGGCAGGTCATTCACTCACTATGATACTAGTTATATAAAAATACCAGTACATTTATAGTAAGACAGCTTGTTTGTATACTCATTGAGAGTAACGGGGCGCAAACAAGGTCGGACAGACTACTGATCATTACATTGAAGTTCAAGAATTTTGTACTCATAGACGTAAACTTGCCACGTGTACCTAGAGCGCACGCCAAAGATTTAATTCAGACTTTTTCCTCTATCCGCTAAACTATGCATACAAATTGCAATTGCTGTAGTGGGGAAGGTATCTACAGAACATTGACTTGATAGTAAAATATGCTGTCTTGCAGCATTCGAGTCCACAACACCAAGCACTCTGGAAGCCGTTGGCAACAAGATCATACAGTCTCAAGACACGAAGGTGGTTGTGGACACCATCACTCATCTCCTGGACAAGAACCAGAAGAACTGCTACGAGCTGACGGTAAGGCTTCTTTTAACTGAGTTCCAAAATAACAAGGTCATATTTTAAACGAGAATGTCTTATTTATGCGGACGGACAAGGTGCATAAAGCCTATAACAGTTTATTTATTCGAACGCGGGAAAGTTAACTACGATTTGTATGGTATCGAAAGAGCGCCATCTAGTGACTGTATAGTTTCCCAGTAATGTCACTAGATGCTAACTATGGGCCTCATAAGAAGGCTCAGAGTCACTCAGCGGGCGATGGAGCTATGCTAGGAGTGTCTCTACATGATCAAATCAGAAATGAGGAGATCCGTAGAAGAACTAGAGTTACCGACATAGCTCAGCGAGTCGCGAAGCTGAAGTGGCAATGGGCAGGGCACATAGCTCGGAGAAGCGATGGACGTTGGGGTCTTAAGGTGCTGGAATGGCGACCCCGCGCCGGTAAGCGCAGCGTAGGTCGGCCCCCAACGAGGTGGATAGATAACATCAGACGAGTCGCTGGGAGCCGCTGGAGGCAAGCGGCCCAGGACCGTGTATTGTGGAACTCCCTACAAAAGACCTATGTCCAGCAGTGGTCGTCGATTGGTTGACATGATGATGTCACTTGATGACGCTTCTTCGATGCCATATAAATCGTAGTTAACTTTCCGGTGATCGAGTAAATTAACGTAGGTAAAAAATCTCACACTTAGCACTCTGAACCCTTCTCGTTGTGGAAGGAGACACGTGCCCTGTAGTGGGCCGGTAATGGATTGATATGAAGTATTTCATGCAGTTGTAATGTCACAGATAAAGGTAGAGGAAGACGAGAAGTGCAGCAAGCAGGCGGCGCACGTGCTGTCCGTGCGCGGGCTGGGCTGCGGCCTGCTGCTGGACTGGCTGTCCGAGCTGCAGCGCGAGACGCTCGGCACACAGGTGCGGTGCAATACTTTTAGGTTTTTTTTTCTCTTCTTGCTTAACACAGATTAGCCAATGTCAGGTGTATGTTTAATTAAAGTTGGGAAACTTAAAATATAAAATATCAGGAGAAATTGACTCACGAAAAGAGCCTGCTTTTACGTTTAACTTTTAACGTCTTTTAGGTCTCCAAAGTTAACAAGTAAACTTCGACAGGCGTTGCTCTGAGACTTAAGTACTAGAAAGCTGTAATTTGGCGTTGGTTTTATACCAACGCCAAATTATGCACTCGTCTTATTTGGATTTTCTCTGGTCAGGTCTGTTTTCGGACCGTCGCTATGGGTGATGGTTAACCGAGGGTCGGGTAGCTAGTTTAGGTTAGCCCGCTGCCATCTAAGATCATTGCCATCATCACTTACAATACGTAGCAGACTGAGATTGGAGACAGAGCCTCACTTGTAGTGGAATAAACACAGTCGGCGACTGGGTGCAAGATGTCGGCATTGAGCACGAGATCAAAAGCGACGATGACTTGTGTGCAGATGCGGCTGATGTTCGTGCGCGGCGGCGGCAGCTGGCGGCCGCTGCTGGTCACGCTGCTGGCGCACCGCGCGTCGTGGCGCACGCTGCACGCCTGCCTGGCCGCCCTGCTGCAGCCCGCGTGAGTGCACGCGAGTACCAACCGGCCACGAGTGCGGGCCCTACCAGACATCGAATACTTTAGAACCTGCAAGGCTAGGAGACAAGACCATTCACAAAAATCAAGTCTACCAATCCGCACTTCGCCAGCGCGGTTGACTACGGCCTTAACACTCATACTAAGAGGAGACTAATTGTCCTCTTTAGTGGGTGATGGGAATTAGATTATAAATATTAAAACCCCTTTGACCCAAAGTAATTGAAATATTATAAACGTAAAACATTTCAATTGATACCCATAACGTGAGAGTTGTGATAAAAATATATGTGATGGCGGCCATCATGGATTTGAAATTTATTAAAGTGAACAGTATTCACAGTCAATCACTGTCATTTGATAACCATATTGACGGAATTGTGCAAAAATTTGAAATCCGTCATTTTGCGGCGGCGACCTCCCGATGCCACAGACAGAGAGACACGTCAAAGTTATGAAACCTCGTTGTTGTGTTTGCATCGGGGGCTATGAAAACTGTCAATTAGATTGATCTTCAATAATAGTGCAAATAATCTTTCTCACGATAGCGGCTGGTCGGCCACTTCCGTGCTAGACTTTGCGGAGACGTTGATAGGCAGCCCGCGAGTGTGGCAGGGCCGCGACCGCGCCACCCCCAAGCACCACACGCCGGAGGACTCGCTGCGGCTGACGCATGCGCAGGTTACTGACCTTCACTGGCTTCTTCTTTTACTTCTAGGTCGGTTACTGCACGTAAAGAACCCAGTTCCTACATTTGTAGTTATAGTCATGATTGTCAGACCTATCAAATTACCCACCTGATAAGTGCAAAACCTCAATAAAGAGATCAACACTTCGCAGGGACACGTCCTGGAAATTGCCGCCCTGTGTCCATCAATCTGACGCGTAGGTGTTAAAGTTCATGGTCCATCAACCTTAATTGGTGTCCCACAGGGCTCAATTTTGGGTCCATTTCTATTATTGGCACTTGTGACATTGTACTGTTTGCAGATGATACATCTTTAATTTTTTAGACTGACAGAAGTAAAGACAATTCTGAAGATGTAAGCCGTGCACTTCTTGCTCAATAGATAAAAAACCCAATTCAAAAGGCATTCATTGAATTAATGATAACAAAGCTGTTACTTACCTTAATGACTCTTCTTCCTATTCTATACTCCTGAGAGGTCGACAACTCTCCTCTCATTTGAATTATTACTCTAAATAGTTCAGACTTTTTATGAACTAAGAACTTCGAATCTGTGAGTAACCTTGCTGTTTCTTTGCTGTTTGTCGTTACCCCCTTCACTAACCACGCTGCAAATAAAAGTCCATACATCCAAGCTCGCTCAAAAAGCGCAGTAGACCGCTGAGGGTTCCAATTTCGTCGTACGTATTGAACTGATTTCTTAAACGGACTGTCAATCAATAAGTCTTCAGATAAACTTGTTTTGAAAACTCCATTCGTGTAAAAAGTTCAACGTTTACAAAAAAATGGCTTAGGTGAAATAAGTATAGTAGAGAAAACTATTAGGTTTTGTTTTCAACTATCTTTTTTTTCAAGCTTGACGTCCTCATCCAATACGTGAGCGAAGAAGCGAGCGAAGCAGAAGCGTCAGAGGGCCTCGAAGCAGCGCGCAGAAGCATCGAAGCACGGTTACCGCTCATCTTACGATGTTGCTCCGCTCCGCACGCGTTGCTAGCCGCAGCTCTGGCTGCTTCGAAAGCGCATCCATTGCTCTTAGTACTGCTGTACATGAAGGTAAGTTGAAAGATCGCAAGTTACGAAGAAAACCCATTTTATTGCATTACTAGTTGTTCCCCTTTCCTACTAAAGATTGTAACGCAGTGTTATAGTAGCAACAGGCTTATCACACTCGTTATTCCATTATTCAACATCGGCACAAATCGAAGTGCGAGCCGCACAGGGAGAGATTGTCGTTTCCCTTAAATGTTATCGAGCCACATGGCTAAACCTCTGGCGAAGCTATCAAATTATTAAGCACTATTCCACAAAACTTTTTTACACTAGCCATATAACTTTAAAATCTATATATATTTTATTTTTTAAGTATTTATTTTCCGTTTCAACTTTAATTCAATTTTTACTTTTTATTTAATTTAAATCTAAGTCGTGTACACATATAGGGCTTAGAACAAATCTTGTAATTACTTATATTTAGTTATCACCTGTGTTATGTGTACCTAATAATAACAAACAATAACCAATGCCCCTGGTGGTGCGTGTACCTTAGGTGCCGAAGGTGCTGCAGTTGTTGCGCGAGTGCTCGGAGCGGCCGCCCGCCGCGCCGCCGTCCGCGCCGCCGGAGCGCCTGCAGGCCGCCGCGCGCCGCTCCACCAGCGCCACGGACCGCGTGTCGCACGCGCTGCTCACCACGCTGGCCGCGCCGCCGCAACACCACTCTAAGGAGCACTCGCAGAAGTCAGTAACCCTCGCGCCTTGACCCTAGTGGCCTAGACTCCGCGGGCGAGCGTTGCGCATCAGCGCCACGGACGCATAACACCGCGTGTGACAGGGTGGACAGACGACATCTAACGAGCCGCTAGAAACCGTCTGAAATTGCTGCCTTGAACTGTGAAACTTCCTACAGTAGATCTTAGTCTAGCGTTGGAGCAAGAAAGGAGTTAAGGCACGGCAAATAGAAACATACCCGTTTTCACTCAAAAACAAAATTCAAAACTCATTTTATAAGCACTTTTGAAACGTCAAGTTAGTAAGTAGTGATTCTACCACCGGTTCCTCCGGAGGAAGGATGATTCCTCAAAGAGCCGCAAGAAACTCAGCAGTTTGCACTAACGATGAACAATGTAATCTACACTTATAACAAAACTGTAATCGGAAGATTTCTGTTTCAAAATCGATAAGTCCAAAACAGATTTTTATTTAATTTTTGTCTGTCTGTCTGGGCATCACGTGAAAACTATTCAACGTATTTAAATAAAATTTGGTATAGTCATAGCTGATATCCCGGGTCAACATATAAGATACTTTTTATCCCGATAAACAATAAGTTTCCTACGGGATATGGGATGAAATTTTTATCAATTTTACTTCATATCTCCATTAAAATTGCACCAATTTTAATCATTCTTTTTTGTACTACTAAGCATGTATCGTCTAATTTTAATGAAGATCTAATGAATATTATAGGAGATCAAGGACATAATTCTTCACAGATAACAGCAAGTCGCAAGGCATTTGGGACAACGATCGAATGCATGCGTATCATCTACTAATATTATAAATGCGAAAGTATGTGAGAATAGATGGATGGATGGATGTATTAATGGATGGGTGTATGTTACGCTTTAACGCCACAACGAATGAACCGATTTGGCTAAAATTTGGCAAAGATACCTACAATATAGTCTGGCATAGCTCATAGGCTTCTTTTTATCCCGTAAAAGCAAACAGCTTCTACAGGATAGCATCGAAATTTTTTCCCTATCTGTGTTTTAAAATCCGCGCAGCGGAGTTTTGACGTGGTTTTTTGGATAGGCATAATTGACGTGTTTTTTTTAAGTCGACTTATTCGCGGACGAAGTCGCGCGGGTCCGCTAGTTGTTTTATACATTGCCTTCTTCGTTGTTAGTAATGCCCAATCTAAGGATATTCCTACACATACATATACATTTGACCAAAAGTTACCATGCAATATTTGGAGAAACGTTTTTTTTTCTATAAACATCGTCTATATCGTTAGGCATTCGATTCAGGTGATTCCAGCTTCAGTAAAAACGGACATTGGAATCTTTTTTTTTTTGTAGTAATAATTGACGGTCCACCTAATGATAAGAGGAATCATCGTCCATAAACAGAGCAACACTTCGCAGGGCATGCCCCTACTCACTCTACCCACGAGCTCTGTCACTACTACCTAATTTATGTGCATAAAAATATAACTACAATAATATATTAAGTGAATACTTCATAAGTCCCTGTGATAAGGTTTACATGAATAAAGCATTATTTTAACTTTATTAAGGTTAAATACAATAATAATAAGAAAATCATTACAGAACTCACATTATTATTTTCAAAATATATAAACCGTCTGTTAACTTATGGGCATGGTACTTAAAATGCTGGGCCTATTGACCCTTTGAATTGTAAGACTTAGCTCTTGGGTCACCAGACGTCAAGACCAATTTTTGGGACACGATGTTAATAATAATTTTTCTGTCTGAAGACCATGGGCATGTCTCAAACGCAAGTGCCGCAAAAACGTATTCATTACGAATAACAGAGTAAAGCATTGTTGAATTAGTATTTAGAGTTAACCTACTGGTACCGTGACCGCCGGTGTGGGTAGTTGTCTGGTAAGCTTCGGTATGCGAAGTATGTTCGGTATTGCTCTTACTTTATAGTTTAAGTTAACGAATGCAATTCTAGCCATCACCTAACCTTGCCTCTTCGTAGACCAGGGCGCGTAAACAGTTAGAACCCTCGTAACTTTAGTTTTAAGTTCATTACACAAATCACTTCAATGTCATATTTTACATTACGTACATGCGTACATTACACGCATCAAAAGTGTCATCTATGTGCCTATTTGGATAAAGAAATAATAGTCTTTGACTTACCATGTTGTACGTATGAGCGCTTCATAGTGGAGATTAGGTATCCATACATGCGTGCGCGCAGGATGTGTCGCGCGGAGGCCAACGCGCGCGCGGTGTGGGCGCGCTGCCGCGGCGCGGGCGAGCGCGCGCTGCCGCTGGCGGGCGCGCTGCTGCGCGGCGTTCGCGGCCGCTCGCACCAGCAACACCAGCACCTGCTGGCCGCGCTCGAGATCCTGCCCGACGATGACTTGTTCGCGCCCGCCGCCAGGTACATAATTATCCCTACTAATATAAATGTCAATGAAAGTTTGTTTCTTACGCTTTCACGCAAACACTACTCAACCGATCCTCATGAAACTTTGTACGCATATTTTTGGAAGTATTAAAAGTAATATAGGATACTTTTTATCCCGACATTAAGCTCGGTTCCTTGGGGAGAGGGGATGAAAATGTTTGACGATTTTACACCATAACTCCGACAAATTATAACCGATTTAAATAATTATTTTTGTACTACAGAGGTTATAATATGTGTTTAATTTTGCCAAAACTTTGTGCAGATCGGATGAATGTAGTTGGATATAGAGGACGGACAGACAGCTGTCCTCAGCGGACAGCAGCAAACCTCTCATTTAAGGCTTAGCGATACTGAATACTTTAATTTTTTTTAGAACTACAGCTAAATTGAATGCCATATCAAAAAACAAAATTAAACGCAGACAAAGTCGCAGGCAATAGCTAGTAGAATAATAAATATACTAGGACATTACACACATCGCCATCTAACCCCAAAGTAAGCGTACCGTAGCCCTTCAGATGGGAAATTCTTATTGTTCCTATTTTTTTGTTATAAGCACTTAATGTTGGTCTTTCCCATTTCAAACGAGAAGTAATTCTCGTGAACTCTTTAAATCATTCCTATGTGAGCATTTCCGTCCTTTCTATTTTAACTTTTTATTGGCTCTGCTACCTTATGAAGTCGCGTGACGTGTTTGGCTCGCCCGCAGCGAGGAGGTCCACAACATCTTGGAGTGCTTCCTCACCATGGTGAAGGAGAGCGGCGCCGGCTCGGGCTCGCTGGCGCACCGCGTGGCCGCCCTGCTGCGCCGCTACCGCGCCGCGCGCCCCGCCCGCGCCGCCGCGCTGCTGGCCGCGCACCGGGACACCGTGGCGTGAGTACTGCCACACTACAGGTTACGACACTGCTGCCGGCGGCTCCTGACCTACGCCCTGCTAAAGACGCTTTAGTAGTTGGCTCATTAAATTTAAACCTCTCATTTTATGTTGGATTCAAAAATAGAACGCTTATGAACACTTGTTAACGTATTAACGCTTCATAAGTGCCTGTGATAGGCCTACATGAATAAATAATTTTTGAATTTGAATAAGAAAAAGACAAATAGAAAAATAGAGACAGAATATTTCACAAACACGGAGATAGTCTGAAGAGGGCATTCACACTTTAGCTACGCCACATTATTAAGAACATAAATAAGGGTATTTAGCCGATATTCCACGCAGTGCATTGTGTCCAAAAACAATGGAAAGTCTCACTTCACACCCACGGAATGTGTGGCACTGATCTCCTGCCACAGTGAGAAGGGTTTTGACCGAAGTCCACCACGCCAGCCCAGTGCAGATTGGAGGACTTCGCCTTTTGAGAACTTTATGGAGAACTTTCAGGTTTCCTCAAAATGTTTTTCCTTCGCTGTTATAAAGCAAGTGAGTATATTCTCCCCCATCGAGAACTACGACTTCACTATTGAAGATAGAGATCCAATTGGTTCGGTATGAGAATCACGCTCCGAGCCACTGGTGCGAAAGGATGAGAGGGACCAGTAAGGCAAGAAGAGGCGCCACGGGGAAGGGTTGCGCTGAGGGACGGGGTGAGGATGGGAGTGGTTATGGGCGCGAGCAGGGGAAAGGAGGGGCAATGTTTAACGAGCGCGCTATTGTTTGCAGGTCGCAAGCTGCCCTCAGCGGGCTGATGGGCGCAGAGGGCCCGCCCGCGTCGGTGGCCCCGCCGCCGCACGCCTTGCACGAGCTACGTCGCCGCGTTGCGCCGCCGCCAGAGCTACATTGGCTGCTGCAGGTGACGTGCTGCACTCTTGCTATATCCCCCGATGTTCGGGCCACTGCTGACACTGGCACAAATAATGAGGCTATAAAATCCATTAAATGACATGCACAAAAGCACTGCCTACTCTGACGTCCAGTAATAGACTGAGTACTCGTATATTACTCGGTACTCGTTATACTCGGCAGTCTTTTAATTACTCGAACTCTGCCGAATAAGTCTGTATGAAAAGCATTTTAGCTTTTCATAATTTAAATTATACAAATTCATTCTCCATAATAGGAGCTGATTTTAGAGTACCTTATTGGATAAAACAGTTTCTTTCTTTATGCATGATTTGGATAAAAACCTTCTGCACGTCACTGTTGAAACCGTAGAGGTTTACATACTAAACTTGCATAAAAGACACAAGCGACCTGTATATGAGAGGTACTTAACTTGCATAAAAGACCCTAGCGACATGTGTACGACACGTGCTTAACTTGCATAAAAGACACTTGCGACCTGTATACCAGAAATACTAAACTTGCATAAAAGACACTTTTGACCGATCTAAGCTTGCATAAAAGACCCTAGCGACCTGTATACAAAACGTACTAAACTTGCATAAAAGCCAATACTAGTACACGGGTGTACTAGTATTGGCTACAATGAAACCAAGTAAAACCAGGTACTCGATTACTCTGCGAAACATTTACTCAATACATAAAATGTAAGTTACATTTTAAATTAGTAATATGTATACGAGAGAATAAAATAGAAATGCCAGAGTTTCGATAGATGCTGCTGGAATGGCTGAACGGATTTCGATGAAATTTAGCACAGAGCTGGGTATTCGTTTAGAATATAGTCACATCTATTAAGTAATTAATAATTATTAGGGTATTTGTAAAAATCCTAATCAATTTAATAAAATATCTGGCCAATATGAATTTATAGTTATCAAAAGTTTAATTATTATTTACCCACTTTATAAAATTACTTTAACTCTCAACCATCCTGACTTAAGTTTGCAACCCCGCAAGCGTACCTAGGCCTTTAATCGAGAAGCTAAAGCTGTGAATCTACAACCGATTCGGAATGCTGATTGTACTGAGAAGAACCGGCAAGAAACTCAGTACTTGCTCTTTCGACTGTTTTTCAGTTTCTAGGAGTTTATATGTATATTATAATTATTTACGTATATTATTCATTAAAAAATATTCATCAGTCATCTCAGTACTACGCTTACCTTAAGGGCTAGATGGCGATGTGTACATTGTCGTTTTCCCGTGGGCTAGTGGCAGATTTGTTTTAGCTTCTCACAGCGAAAGAGATATTCATATCCTTTAGCGATGTGGTATAAACCGTAGTTATAACAGGCATTTCTAAATGGTGTGACATTTTTGTTGAATCGTCTTGTCCTTCTCCCACGCAGGAAGTGGAGGCGTGGGGCGTGAGGCGCGGGGGCGCGTGGGGCGGCGCGCGGGCGGCGGACGCGCTGCTGCGCGCGGTGGCCCCGCTGGCCGCGCACCCGCACGCGCCGCTGCGCACGGCCGCGCTGTCCCTGCTCGCGAAACTGCTGCCGGCGGCTCCCGACCTGCACCCCGGTAAACGCGCTACCATATCATGTGCCATGAGTATACAGTGAGACGACTAACTTTAGTAGTAGCAGAGGATTTTTGTGACAGCTCTTGGGGGAAAGAACTACCACGGCGCTAAGCAATATTGTTGTAATGCTGTGTTCCAATCTGAAGGGCGTGGTTGCCGATGTAACTATAGACACTTAACACCTACGCCTCAGGCTGACGGACAAAGGGCGGAACTTTGTAGAACGTGTTCCTTGCATGCTCTGTTTATAGGATATGGTTTTCCACTTATCATTATTTGGGCCATGTATTTGACCAGTCAATACTCACTAAGACTATAAGTGAAGTAATTTGTGAACGAACAAAAATAATGCGGGCAACAGCTAGTTATTCATCATAATCAATAGCCTAAAACTGTCCACTGATGGACTAAAGGCCTCTCCAAAAAGCAGGGTTTTGCCATAATCGGCGCGTTGGGCGAACGGGCTGGTGATCGCAGATGGTAGCAGTAGCACAGATGACTCTGCTGTTTGTTACATTCCCTAAGTCGCCTCGTACGACACCCGCGAAAAGAGGGGTGGAGACAACTGTATTCTGACCTGCCGTCACCACAAGGCTGGTTATTACTATTAAAAAAAAAATGTGTGCCCCCCAGGCCTGCAAGCCATCCTCGAGTGCCTGGACTCGAGCCAGCCGGAGGTGGCGCAGTCCGCGGTGGACAAGCTGCCGGAGCTGGTGGTGGGCATGCAGGAGCACGCGGCGAGGATCCTGATGCGCGTGTTCGAGCTGGGCATGAAGTCGCGCCTGCCCGTCGAGCCATGCATCGCCAAGTGCGTCGCCACCATCAACCTTAACCGGGGCTGCTGAGCGCCGCTCGAGGTGCCAAGCATCGTTAGCCATCGCGACACTAACATTGTTCAATACCGCGAAATAGACATTGGCAAAATAGCGCGAAAGTAACAATGTTGAAAACACTTGTATTTTTAAATACAGCAAAATTTCCACTTTCACACACCCCGAAAGTAACATTCTTAAATATAAACTGGGAAACACATTACAAACCCCAAAACGAACCTAATGCAATAGCGCGAATGTACACTTTTAAAAACCGGGAAACTGACATTGTTAAATACTGCAAAAGTAACGTCTTTACAACAAAAAATACTGAGTTAATTATTTACTGCAAAACCATTGTTAAATACCACTAAACTGACATTGTTAAACACCGCGAAACTAAATAGGTTAAATAAGCATAGAGCCAAGTATACATTCTTACCGGCCCTACCAAAATTGGAACTGAAAACCAAGACTGAAATGCAGATGGTCCAGCTATTCGTTATAAATAGATGTTTATTTGCATAATACTGCCATTTAAGTATCAATTACGAAGTCACAGTGTATTGCCATTTTGTCATTTTGCAATAACCCCAACGCTGACACTGAATACGGGCCAGGTAAGTTAGTGGTTCTACGTTATAACCCAACATGTTCGGCATTGTCATGGATTTGCGGGTGGTATCCACGACGATTAGTATGGAGGTAACGAATTTGTTATTTAATTTTAATGTCGCAGTTACGTCGTGTGCCACCACAAATTTCACGAAATCGCGACCATTAACATCTAGTTTAGGAGTATGTAAATATACATTAGCTTTAAATATACGGTATTAATTTACTACTTTTAGAGTTTCAATTGAAATCCTCATATTTTAGCAGCAAGGTGGGTTTACTGTGAGAAGCGGTCTATCCCTGCCTTCTATGATAAATGTCAAATTGATATAAATAGCGAAGGTGATAAATAAAATTTATAGAATAAAACAAAGTCATATAGGTATTTAAGGTATTTTAATAAATTATATAATAATCATAAAATATGAAAATAAATACTTTTCTTGTCACAAGATTTTAATAATATTTGGTAATACTTGAAACTGTGCCATGATGCTGTCAAATTCATTCATACCCAAAATCTCTTTATACAATAACCGTCATAACTGACGCCATTTATTGCAGTTGCAAGTGTGATATAATTTTAGCTTCATAGAGAATTATTTTTGTGATAATATATCACCATTCCAACTAAAACTTCTCTCCAAAGGAGTTCAATACACTTCCATACATATTTGAATGAATATAGTTTAGTCCAGATGTAAGTTAATGTAAGAAGCTGTAAAGCTTCTTAACACCAGATCTCAATCATTTCCATTGTTGGATATTTCTAAACAATCAGAATATAATTTAATTAATATTTCGCGACACAAGCAAAGAAACCCAGCAATCCAGAAGCTTTAATCTATAGCACCAATATCTTAAAGTACACTTTAGTTTCATGTATGAAACAACTTTGTGGTGATGTTACTTTGTTACCAGTCATTTGATCCGAGATCTGTGAACATTTTGTCTTTTATCTTTGGTCTGGGATCCTCCTTTATATTTGTATCAACTGCTTCTACTTGACCCAATATATATTCGAGCTCTGGAACAAAATGTAAAAAAATGAAAAATCAAGAATAAAAACTAACTTTCACATCATAATTATTATTATTATATTCTGTGGCAAATAAATTTAAAAGTTAAAACAACTGTGAGACAAAAATGATATCCCCTGACAGGGCGTATAATCGGGGGATATAATAACGTGTCCATCTGCTAAAATGTATATTTATTAGGTGTGTTGGAAGCACCATAGCTTTAGTTTTAAGTTCACCAATATAGTCATCACCACACATATAATGAAAAAAATTTAAAAGTGCCTCACAGGTCCATTTTATTTAAGAAATTTTGTCTTTACCATCACATGTAAGTGCAGTGCCTCTCAACTCAAGCGGCCCAACAAACTGTTTCTTCATATCCCCTTCGAAGTAGACAAACAGACTAGGTAGGTTCCTCTCCGGGAAGTTTGGTATACATGTCTGTGCGATGGCTTTCAAGAATTTGGTGTAAGGAAACTTAGCTGCCAGT
This sequence comes from Pararge aegeria, assembly GCF_905163445.1. Classification (NCBI taxonomy): domain Eukaryota; kingdom Metazoa; phylum Arthropoda; class Insecta; order Lepidoptera; family Nymphalidae; genus Pararge; species Pararge aegeria. Next base: position 15,983,039 of record NC_053198.1, read on the forward strand.
TGCTTCATATGCTGGTTTATGAGCGCACACTGTTGAATGCTGCAAGAAAGTATATAACCAAATTAGGATTGTCACAAAGTCAATTATTTAATGAAATTTACTATTAATTACTATTGACCGCAAAAAAGTTCAAGGTAATGCATTCATCTTTAACTAAGGAAATATAAGTTTTATTTATTTACTACTTACAAGAATGATAGTATAAATATTTTTACAGATGCTTTAATAGTGTAAAATTTGGTTGGTCTCTAGATGAACCCCCAGGAACTTTTGAATCAAATTTCAGTGTTAATATACATTAATTATTTTGATTAGATACTTACCCTTGCTTGTATAAGTGTATCACCACCCAGATGCCTTCACCAGCCTTGTTTACTTCTTGCACATAGTCCTGCCCAGACACCTCCCTTACTTCTCCAAACCTGGGCTTTTCTGACAGCTTCTTCAGTTCTGCTATCCTCTTCCTCCTGTATTCCTCTATAACTGCCTCATCTTCTGAATCTTCCAGTTCATCCAAACCATCAAGATCCAACTCTGAGAGTTGTTTGTCCTCTAAAAAAGTGTATATTATATCATATATATATCCTCATAAGTTTGCACAGTGTATTTATAAGTAACGGAAATCACACATTTTGGTTGTTGTATAATTACTGATTAGCCATTAGTTTTATCTCAGAACATCAGTGACAAAACAAACTCTTTATAAAACCTCCCTCTTGTGAAAAATAGGCCTGTAATAAAACAAGGAAGATTTTAGAGCATCCCTCCACCACATAGCTCTAATGCAGATTAAAAGGCACTTTAAAGGTTATTATCACACGTTAGCGAAAATAACCAACCAACAGCTTTAAGTGCCAAGTGCCAAAACTTGGTCTATTACTAAGCACCACAGAGATAAATGTGTGCAATGGAGAGAAGCATGTTGGGAGCAAAGCTAACAGACTGGATCCAAAATGAAAATATTAGGATCAAAACATACAATATATAAAGTGGAGGTGGACTGAGCACCTACTTAGATGCAGCCTCAAAAATGGAGCAAAAGGGGGACACTTTGGTACTTGGTACCAAGCAGAAAAGAGAAAGGCAGCTACAATGATGGTAGGATGACATCCAAACAGTCCAATAGTGTCAACTGGAGGCCTTTGTCAAAAGACAGAGAAATCAGAAACAAGCCATTTCATGACCTGTTTTCTGCAATAAAGGAAATTTTATTTTGTTTACAGACAGTGGACTAGTTACCATAGCCCAGCAACTTTATTTGTGAGCTTAACCCACAATACAGATGCTGGGCTTAGGTAACTAGCTCCAGACTCTTAGGTGACAATTGAAATCAGATTTTAGTCACAATGACCAGAACGAACTACTGTAGAAGTAGAAGAGCAATGACTGACTTTGCAAAGAAGTGGTAGAGACACTACAAACAGACATACTTCACAAAAATTGCTTATAAAGCAGGTCTACTTGAAATTTTGTAAATACTCCCGAACACTTTGAATTAATGAATATACTTTTATTGCACACCACAAAAAGTACATAGAACAAAAAGAAAAGTATTAAAAAGCATAGATAAGTACATATACAATACGGCAAAGAAATTGAGGAAAGGACAAGTTTTCCTGATCAGCCATTAACTTGTGTAAATATCATGTATCCAATGCATAATTTTTTTTATTTGACAGTCTGTTGACCCAGTGATTCCAAGGCAGTGGGTTTGATTTACACGACTGGAAAATGTTTGTGTGATGAACATGAATGTTTTTCAGTGTCTTGGTGTTTATCCGCATATAATAAGTATTTATGTGTATTACATTTATAAAAATATTCATCAGTTATCTTAGTACCCATAACATAACAGGCAATAAGTAAACAGGTGTACATAACCTCAAATATTTGTACTCACTTTCTTGCTGTTTTGTCTGTATCGTTTGTTCAATCATATTAACGATTTCATCTTCGGAAATCTCTTTTTCCTTGGGCGGTAAGATACCTTTGGACCGGAGGACGTCGTTCCATTCTGTATCTTCATTTGGATTCTAAAAATATTAATCACTTTTAATAGGTACCTCACATTAGGGGCCCAATAGGTTTTAAATGCGCAAAAATAGCTAAACAAAAGCTTTCCTTAACGCTTAATATTAAAATAAATCTTTGTTATTACCTGCATTTTCTGTTACAACTAAAAATATTTTTAACAGGATTCTAATATTTATTTTTATGGAAATATGACACCTCAAGTCCAAACTGATGAAAACAGAAATGATTCAGTTTCACAGACAAATGAAAACTGAAAGCACAGACCATGAGTGAAAGTCTACAAAGAGGATAGACATACTTTGTATCTTCTTTATTGTCTATGCCAACATTTTATGTGTTACTGTTATATAATAGTACAAAATTTATGTTTGTTTGTTTGAACTAACAATCTTTTTGAACATTTCTTATTGACTTGGATAAAACGCTTATTGAGGATAGATCACTATAAGCAGCTTCGGCAGTGTGTACTATAAAGCGATATTATAAAGGAAAAGGCATTTCCTTCCAAATGTTATAAAAGTCAAATTTCCTAATGAACTTGAAGACATTAAAATAGAGTTTAACCTGGATCATAAAGGTAAAACCTGTAACCTGTAAAAGGTAAAGTCTATGTTACCTATGTCAACCGAGATTTTACGATAAAAGCCCTAAAAGATGCAAACAAATCATAAGTTAGCTAACAAATTTGAACAGGGTGGTAACTAGCTGCCGCCGAAGCTTCCGACAATTCCTCAAAGAGAGTGGGTTTCCTCTTGCGTTTTGTACACCTGTTTTATTATACATACTACTATACTAGCTCACCAAGTAGTGATAATATATAACAATAGTACAGCCAAGCAAGTATAGAAAGTTTCCAGCATTGATCGCAATATGGCTAAATTTATTTCCTCATTGGTTAATAGCATAGATGACGAATGACGCGTCACGTAATGGACCAATCACGAGCACCGAAGTGGCAAGCAGCGTCGTGCCTCACTTCATGCCGTCAAACAGAACCACAAATCTGTTCTGCGCAGGTCACAGCCAGCGATCAATACCCGTGTCTGGCTTTTTTTACTCCTTGGAGTGTTTCGGAAAAGAGTTGTGTTATATCGTATTGTGAACGCGACCGTAATCGTAAATTCCCGTAGTTAAGTTCTACTCGTGAACTAAGAAGAATTGACAACATCCTGAAAAACTGACGAATCTGCTTAATTATATCGTGGTGAAACAACGGTGGTGAAGATGAGAGACGCGACGGTGCATCCAGAGAGCGACAAGACTGCTGTGTTGAGCGGGGATCAATTCCTTACAGAAGACATTTTTGTGCTTGACACCGTTTATAAGTCTAGCATGGGTTGACAAAATTAGATTATTTATTATTATCAAAATGACATCCACTTTGATAAAAATAAATAACCCCAACGATTCGACTACTTGTTGCCTAAACCGAAACCGGTTTCGACAATAAGTGATATAAGAGAGGCTTCAGGGCCTTGTGATAGAATCATGGCACGGAAGATTCTTACATGGTTCGGGCCAAATATCCAAGTAGGATGTTTGGCTTAAATAGCTAAAAAAGCCACTTTTGGCATTGCATGGCCGAGCATATTATGCAGAGGTCAATGTGCCTTTCTCTAATCTTGGTCTGGTTCTAAATACATTGAAATATTAGTTACGCATTAAATGCATTTTGCGACGCAATTTTGACTTCATCCAAGGTGTCAATTATTGTGTCACAAACTGTGGTCTAGAGTGTGCTAAGCTTTGTATGTTATCAAATCAAGGCCCTGTATGATTGTAGTTGGCTTCTTATAGATAGTACCTAGTATTCCATTACGAGATCAAGTGCGCGCTTTTTGTAGTCCTGAAAAGTTCTAGTCATGACAGCGCCATTTTGTTATGCCAGTCGATCGATAACTTGTGATTTGCGCAGTACTCCAAAGTTGGCTTACACTATTCCCCTATTGGTAGATACGAGTTACGCAATCGATCCATTTTCTGAACGACCACCCATATATTTTATTTTTTGTATAAAAAAAGAATTGTAGGGACGAACACTTAAAACGACTGACACGATACTTAGTTACAAAGTTTAATGCTCAATACCCATAATGCTCGGAGTTTCAGTTTACGAAGTTCGTTTAGATTTCCGTACCCAAATCTGCCTGCCTTCTTTTCTGTTCATCCCACTGAACTGAACACACTGGACCGGATGTTGTGACTTTGTTTTTGTTTCCAATGACGCCATTTTAGCACTGTTGTCAATGCGGTTATCCAATAAATTAAAATTAGATATGTGCAGTTGACTACAACGATGATTGATGCCGATATAATATTTATAGGAAGTTTTAAATATTTTTAGTATCTTAAACCTTTCGTGGCAGTAGTAACGTATGCCTTGACCGGGATATCTGGTTTTCCCAGGATTATTGGTAGCAGTTGAACTATGCCTACGTACCAAATGAGAAACAGACAAATCCAAATGAACAACACAAGATCCATGGATAGATTTGCGGGTTGGATAAAAAGTTTCTAGGCTTTTCTATTAAAACATTTTCAATAGTCACCAAAGCGAATTTTTTTAATCACTTTGCCCATCGCTGTTATTAACATTCAACAACACCATCCTATTCTTTTCTCACTGCTGGGCACAGACCTCGTCTTTCAACAGACAGATGGTTTTACAGCATAGACCAACCACGCTACTAATCATTTACAACAATAGTTTTGTTTAAGAATTACAATGCTTAAATTATAACGTCAAGGTATACGAAATTACTGTCACTTATAGATACCTATATGTTTTAAGTTTGTTTGGTAGGGCAATTAAGACTTATTACAACAGAATTGGAACCATTATAAGACCCAGTTTACTTCCACGTTTGTAATAAATCTGCAGTTACTCAAGAACAGCCCAATTTCAATTGATAGCGTGTAAGATTATGTATTAGTTTTAAATAATGAACAAATTTTCATCCTTTTAAAGTTTAAAAGCTTCTTTCTCAGTTGGTGTATGTGGTTTTTGTGGCTGTGACCTGCGCAGAACAGACTTGACGAAGACAAGAAGAATCCTGATTAGCACTGGAGTTGGGGATCAATGAATGAATGGTCATTGCGTTATGAAATGATCATGACCAGGGTGAAGGTAACGATGGAACAGGAAGGTAATCAAAGGAACTCTGCATTCATAAAGGTAGACCAATTAAATTATAACTCGTTAAAGAACTCTTGACGTCGAGGTGAGCTATCGTATAGACTGTGGTCAGCAGAATATGGCGTATGGCGATAGCATCTTTAAAAAAGTCCTCCAATTCAAATATACATTTAAATACTTAAATATATTTTTATTATCATTTAAGCAGCACCGATTTGTTTGGTCGTCACAGCTTGAATAGGTTTGAATTTCATTCGAAAAGTAATGTACCAGGAAATACTACTATAACTTTCAGTTTCGGTTCAGTTTTTGAAAATAAATTTTGCTCATGTTGAAGAACAAATGAACATTACAACCAACAAAAAGTTGTAACGTCTAGTAATTCTAAAGAGTCCTCTGTAATAGATTGACCAGCTACAGCGATTATTTAACTCAGTGGTTTACAGAGGAAATATTTAACGCCTAAGATACCCTAACATAACACTCAATGACCACAGCATAGTTTCTAAACAGTTGGGCGGGAATTTTCTTCAATCAGTAATAGTCAAGAAATTGACATCAAAACTCAATAGGTTAAAAGAGAAAACCTCATGAGTTCGATCGCTGAATCTTACTGGACTCAGCAGCTTTTAGAAAACTCTATAGTATACAATTTCGACCAATATCCCTCGGTGCCTTAAAACCAAAACTTTCAAACCATGAGTTTTATCACACGGCTCCAAATAAGATAGTATTACTCAACCACAAACTTTGTCTAGACAGAGCTCTGTGTTTTCAAATAATAAATTAGGAGATCCTTAGAAAAGAGGCTCCGACATAGTTCCACAAATTTCAAAGTAGATTTTGGTAGCAATGGGCATGTGCCAACTCAAGTTACATTCCGGTTCAAAGGTTCAGTTTTCGCCATACGCCACTTTGGTGTTTAGTTGACAACCCCCACCTGGGTGGACAAGCGAGTCGGAAGCTGCTGGAATCTTGTCCCTTGGTGTCCCATCGCATAGCATGAACAGCTCCGGTTGGATGCAAGGATGTAGGTACGTATAGACATTTGTCATATATGATACATACACATTATACATTGAGGTTATTCATGTGATTTATGAGTAGTGAGAAATAATAATGAAATTTAATAATTAAATAATAAAATTTATTTAATAAATTTTGTATTAAAAATATAAAAAAAACATTCAAGTGCTTACAATTTGGTACACCGGGCACATTATCATTCACGTTAGAACTATTATTTTCATTTTGTACATGTGATAATAACTTTTTTGGACTTGCACCAAATTTTCGGACATGTGCCGTAGAACTTTTTGCGGTTTTTTTAAATTTATTTCCATTTTTTTTTTCGCCGGTATTCACAATTTTTTTCAACTTTAGGTTTTGGCATAGTTTTAAAATTAATTTATCAAAGAGATGAAAATATTGACACAAATAAAAATTTATAACAGTCAACATACCTATACTAAAACTTTCTAATACGCAGGCGCAAACACATGCATTAAACACATGGAATCCGAGAACGTCTTATGTGTTCTATCTTATTCTCTCGCCGGCGAGAGATCGCAGCGATTCTAAAGAAGTTTCACTTCAACAATAATCTTTTTTAATACAAACTGAATAAGAAAATTTCACAGCAATTCGCGAGAATTGAACTTGATTGTTCCATGTCGTAACTTTTTAGGTAAGTAATTCACTGTCGGGGTTGGTTTTTATATCGTGCGCCACGAATAAAAACCAACCCCTTTTCTGCGTAGTTTTTGTGAAAATCGAAAATGAAAATTTTTGTTAGTGAAATTCAATATCGTAAAAACTTTGCGAAACCAAATTTTATTGTTTTGAGGTGTATCGATAGAAAGCTTGCTTTTCTTTTTCTGTGGAAATGCGTAGTTTTTGTGAAAATCAACAGTGAAAAAAAATTTGAGGTTCTTTTGGTTTTAAAAATGCGACTTTAAATAAAAGTTAAAGTTATTGTCGTATCAAGAGGTCTAATTACCCCGCATACACGCGATATTAATAATTAATTCATTACGTTTTGTGTAAATGCATTTAAAAAACTAGGTTAAGTAGAAAGTTATAGAACCACTCAGAGCTGAGCGGAGCGGTCCGAGGCGTTCCCTATAGCCTGTCAAAAAGGTAGATGTCACTTGATAATAATTACCATATAGGTCAAAATGCATTTAAAAAACTAGGTTAGGTTAAGTTAGAACATTATTAAACAACTCAGAGCCGAGCGGATCGAGGCGTTCACTATAGTCTATAGTAGTATATAGTAGGAGTAAAAGATAAACATAAGCTCAAATTGTCTCAGTTATAAATATTTTTTTTTCAAAAACTAAACATTTCCTCCAAAAAAAAGTGTACCAGTGGAGTAGGGTGGCAATCCCCGACCCCTCCCCCTATAATTCAGGGCGCACGATTTAAAAATTTACCAACCGTCGAAGACAACATACTTTTATGTCGGTCATTTTTTTTTAAATACGACGCATCGATATTTACCTCTCGACTCGAAACTCAAATGTAAATGAAGTTGACAGTGCCTTTTATAAAATCCCGAAAGCGTAGCAGCACAAATACCTAAGACGAATAATACAGCGGCCCAAGATGACGGTGCCTTGACTTACGTAAGTACCTTAAAAATACTTGTATATAACATTTTATAATACATATTATTTCATGGTCTATGTTTGAATATTTACATTAGTGAATAAAAAATGTAGAAAGGTAAGTATCTAACGATGCTTTCTTGCGCATAAATGGGCCATCGATAAATGTAATAAAGGAAGATTTCTTAACGTACCTACCTCACAATATAATTCAAAGCTATGTATTACGCAGTGTCTATTCTCTTTGACTTGCGTAACATTTGCCCATGGAGTATAGATACTCCATGCATTTGCCACTGTCAATGGTACCCAGGCGTTCATCTTAAATATTGCTAGATGGCTTGACTGTATATGCTCAAGTGCATATTTAACAATAGTGCCATCTATCGATCAGTGTACGAAACTCGAACTGTCGAGGTGACTCGTGAGTGTTTATTATAATCTTGATTGGTTTTGTAACTTACAATACCGGAATAAATAACGTTTCTGAAAGTGAAATGTTATCACACATTCACTAAATTAAAAATTATATGCGGGATTCCTTGAAACAAATTCGCTGTAATATCCTAAATTCGATAAAGTATTTTTGACCGTTTGGGCCCCTCTAACGTATAAATTAAAGGGTAATTATCTACCTGGAATTTGCTTTCTTATGATGGGCATTGCGGTTATCGACAGAAAAGCAATGAGCTAATAGTAATAAAATATGTTAACTGTCATAGCGTGATGTTATACAGCCTTAATTGATACTACCAATCCAAAAAATATCGAAATCGAAACAGCATTTTCTAAGATTAGCACGTTCAACCAAACAAACTCAAAAGCTTGTAAATATTTCAGTAGTTGTCACGTGATGCACAGACAGACAGACAGACAAAAATTAAATAAAAAATCTGTTTTGGGCTCAGTATCGATTATAAAGCATCCCCAAAACAAAATTTTCAAAATATATAAATAAGGTACAGAAATCTTCCAGTTACAGATTTATTATAAGTATAGATAACCTCTGATTATTATAAATATGAATCACAATTACGTTACAAATTTTACATTTTCCGTTAGTAGCTAAGATTCGAAGTTGAGATCTAATCAACAGTCAACAGTTTGAACTTGTCTAAACATAGACAATAATGTTGCTAGTTAAATTACACTAAATACATAGGCGAATCGCCACAACGGCATTTTGTAAAAACTTCCTTCCCATATTAAACTCTTTTTGGGGGAAGAATTACAAAAAAACCTTACATAGTAGTACCTTTCTTGGGTGCTCCAAGAAAATTCTCTTAATTATATTAAGATTTAGATGATTACATTCCTATCATGATAATCCGTGACACTTTTGATTTGCTCCTTATTCAAGATTTGTTATGTACCTACATATGATCTTCTTACATATAATTTTTCTTTTAAAAGATTCAATTCCAACCTTCAAGTAGATAAAGATGCAAAAGATGAGAAAATATCGCATTTTGTTTGCTTGTGTTTACTGAGCGAGTCCCTAGAAGGGACGAAGGGGTTCACGACTGAGGCCATTAGCGCGGCGAACGGATTCCAGTATTAAATAAATATGATTTTTGCACTAAACTTCTATGAAAATAAAGAAACGCCATCTACGCGTATAAATTAAAAGGTTATTCTGCGTGGAGCTAGTTTTCTTAAAATGGGCATTGCTGTTTTCGTGGGAAAAGCAATGAGCTTATAGTAATAAAATAATTGTCTGCCTACGTTTATCTATTAGGTGGCGTGAAAGTAAACTACGATTTAAATGGAATCAAAAAAGTTACTGTTTCCTACTTTTGTAACTAAATTGTGCTATTAGGAGTAGTAAATATCACACTAGGCGTTTATAACTATGTCGATGATTATAAATTTTATCGCTATAAACATTATTTATATTGTGTTAAACTGTCATCACTTCGTGTTGGTCTGTCTGTCTTGTCTGATTTAATAGATTCAATAGGTTAGGAGTAAAACATTTTTTGATATAAAATTCCCAATCCTCCCAAAAAATCAAACAAATAATAAAACGATAATATTATTACAAACTAGTTTACTTTAATGAAATATATCTTCCTTTGATATTATTTATCTATGGCTATGGCTCTATATTCAGGGTTTATAAGGTAAATATTTCTATTTACTTTGCTTTGTTTTTACAGGAAAACAGGGCGTCTGGCGCAGTCTTCAATAAATTATACTCACTGTCTGGTTATTTGATTTTTCCTTACCAATTGACAGTAAAGGTAATGAGGTAATATGTTTCTAAGAGGATACATAAAATATATCTAAGAGGGTTTTCTTTCTCACTGGTAACTTGTTCTCCCTGTGAAGAAGCTTGTGATTGACTCGCAATGACGACGGGACGTACTCTTATTACTTTTGCCGGAAGAGCACTAATTTAACGAAAACAAAAATGGGAGTTGCATTAAAATTAACTAAGAATTTGGATTTTCCGAGGTATGGTATGATCAATTTTACAGAAGGTAACGGTAAAGCCTGGTATTGGGTAACTTTTAAGCCCCGGTTGCCAACTGGTCCTCTTCATAAGTCCAGACAAAACTACGGCAGTAGCAGTCTCGAATGTTTTATGGAGATGACAGTTCGCAACCAGTAAGCACCTGTAAGAAAAGTTACGCCTTAGGCTTGGTTGTATTTGGTTTTACAAAGGTAATGGTAAGGTATGACTATGAATATCGTAAGTATGGTTTTACAAAAGAAGTATAAACCTCAAAAAATGGTTTTTGATAGAAATTCGCTTGGCCAAGCGACAAGGTTAAGATACTTCCTGGTTATTATGATTAAGTTATTCTGCGGTAATCCAAAATGACAGATATTATTTCACTTGATTAATATCATAAACAATCGTATATAGGCTCTCGCAGAAGGCGAGTACCCTTTATACGGTCGCAATGGTAGAGAGGTTTTCCAGTATCGAAACCCGGTAATAACAGAGTAAAATGGAACTTATTAACAAAGTCGCCCACACTTCTTTGGGCAGTTGTCGTGACAACACCTCTAAGTATAATAAGGTCCACTTCACTTTGACGTTTCGATATTCGAAAACGTCTCCACGACACCGACCGTACAAATTTTAAACTTAGGGTACTGCTGGCTTTTTAATATCCGACCGGGGTTTTATTTCCAGGGCTGGGCTAAAAATTTATTGGTAATCGGGTGTTTGCGTCTTTCCCAGTAGGTACGAACCCTAGTTACCAACCCTGGTTGGTAAAAAGCTATCTATCCTTGTGCTTTGGGAAGCAAGTACTTCCCTTCAACGACCGTTACGGGGTAAGTACGTGCTAAAAATCCGGAACTGACGTATATACGATTATGATGATGACGATAACATGAACAATAGCATGACGGCGACCTTATGAGTGGGAGGTGCCGGCTTTAAGTCGGAAAAGGGGCAAGTTTTAGAAAATTCCAAATTCACTTAGGTCAAACCAGAGCTGAAGTTTTTGCCGCGTTAGTTACCAATCTGCCGGTTAAGTTGTATTGAAAAACTGCCGGTTAAGTTATATAATTAAGCGTACCGGAACGATGCCGCGTAGAACCCGATTCAGTGAAAGGGATTAGCAACTGCATTACGGATTCTTAAATGCGTTTCCATTTAATTGATTTCAAAACTTATTTTTCAAGTAGCATAGGTGCTGTATCTTAGGTGCACACTGATTTAACACGAATGTGTGTTGATAATCAAAGTCGGTTATCGTGAAGCATCTGAAACTACAAAACCAAACGTCAATCAAACCCTGCACTTTTCGGCAAGCTAAAAAAACGAATTCCTGCTTTCTCCCAGTTATGTCAATTTAATAAGCGTTCTTTTTTCTTACAAACATGACTACACAAAAAACCATTTAAAAGGACATTGAATATACTATGTTAGGTCAGAAGACGCGAAGACAAAAATTTAAATAAACTGAAAGACGATATAAACACTACGTCATCTAGTAACGATGGCAAACATGCTGCCTGGCACACTATAGTAGTAAAAAAGTAATAGGCCCGTTTGACATTTATCATCGCGACGTAACTAGTTATGGAACCACAAGACTCGGTACTCGATACTCACGATAAACCAATTCAAGTTTGTATCAGTACTTGATTGATATGATTATGTATTGTAAAGTGTTCGTTCGTTCAACCTTTAACCTTTAACTTCACAACCAATTCGCTTGACTGGCTGTTGATTATACGTACACTTTTCAACATGTTGAAACAGAGTTCGTACTATACAAAAACAAACACAAAAATCGAGTCAAATCACTATGTTTAAATCAATATCCAAAGTAGAAGAGCAAAAGTTAACGTAATAGTAAACAGTATATATCAAACTTAAACGAGCGCACAGTCAACTTTACAAGATGGGGAACGAAAAACTGTGCAGTGCGCGCGGGGACGCTTCATTCATTTGCCGCTTGGTCAGATACATCAACTCACTCATTATTTAAAACCCAGTGTCGTCAATTCAAAATTTTATTTGCGGCTTTGAGAACCAAGCGCGGCGGCTTTCGATATTCAGAAAAAAATGGTTACAACTCTAGAATAAAAAAAAAAGACTGAGAACGTAACTGTTTTCGAAACGTTTCGCAACAATTTAAATTGCATGCTACTATAAAGTAAGCGCAAATAGAATACTCGCGATATATTCTTTCATATTATTTAACGTCCCAAAAAAATTTACGAATTTTTTAAAACACTTTATGTAATTGATTTTTATTTTATTGTTTCTTTCAGTTTCGTTCCAAGTTACATTCTATGGTCTGGCACAAATATCAAAACGGGCCTATTACATTTTTTACTATGGAGGGTAGAGGTAAGGAGAGTCATCTTATATGGGAGAAAAGTTGAAAAAGTGTCCAGTGTATGCGCTAAATAACAGTTCAAAAATCCTCCACAATGGCGCTGGTGGATGCACAGGGTATGGTATGAATGTAGCAATCGTAGATGAATTGAAGTATGCAGAGTTAAAAAATTTAATGTCATTATCGACTAAAGTAGTTAATTATTGAGAATTTCAACAGCTTACGTTGTACAAAATATTGTGGTAAATATAACCTTACTTCCTTGTATCTCCATACTTCCTTGTTTATTTTTCAAGCCTACTCTAACAATATTTATATTTGGCGCTTCTTTTAAGAGTTACTCTGATGCAAATGTGGCGCCATCCTAATTTAATACATTTTGACGACACTTTTTCATATACACAGATGACTCTCCTTACCTCTACCCTCCATAATTTTTACGACTATAATTTTTAACAATACCAGAATTCAATTCAATTCTCGTTTATGGCTTTTGTCTGTGCCAACTGGGCACAAGGTACTTCGCCAATGTCTTGTAGATGAAGAAGGCACGAAGGAGATTGATCGGTGAAACTATTGAAAAGTTAATTTTGAATATGTACCAAGAAATAGTTGTGATTAGCTAGTTAGTTCTTTAACCTAAGAATACCAGAATCCGGAGCTGTATTTTTTTGACACTTGACAGTGACGTTGACAGTTGACACGTCTTTTATACGTTAGGTTGTCAACCTGCGTCGTGTTGGAAAAATTGTATGTCGCTATGTTCAGTCAAGTCAGGTCTCGAAATAAATAAAATTGGTCATGGCTGAAAACGAGGGACGTAAACATCGGGATGTAAATTTCCATGAGGGAGAAGGTAATAATTGTTGAAATATTATTGTAAGGAACGCGTGCTCCGTTAGTGAGTGGCGCGAACGACAGTCGCGTCGCGCACTGGTACCCTCGTGAGTCGTGTTGTTGTGACATTGAAAATGGGTTCTTTTTATAATTGCTGCCTGGACCGCGGTGCTGGCCCTCAAGGAACAGAGTGTGCTCACAGCATCGAGCGTTGAGTGACGGCTTTGGCTGTCCAGGAGCCAGAATGACGGGGGGTTCTGACAGGACACTCGAGACAGGTAAATGTTTTTGTTGTAACTTTAGACGATTTGTGTGCGAACGGATCTAATATCGCGTAGTTCCACATCGCGAAACGTATACATTTTCAAATATAAACATTTTAGTGTAATTTAAGCTTCCATTGTACATTGTTTACCAAATTTTGTTTTAAAATCTGTTGTTATCTATCAGATGAGATTGACAAAAGATTTCAATAGTACATACAATTTATTTAACAGAATAGACAAAGCCTTTGTATGCAACAGTTTTTTTTTTTTGTAAACAAAGTGCAATTTTAATTAATCATCACTGATTGTCACCTCAAATAGCTGTGCAGTAAGCTATGACTGTGCAAGTCAATGAGTTCTTGAATAATCAAATAAACTTAAAAACCCATCATTAATGTCATGAATTGAATAAAATCAAATCTATTTTAGCAAGATAGGTATCTTAGTTTCAGTTGGGTACCTACCCTGTGTTTTCCTTTTAATATTAAATTTTATTTAATAAAATTTTAGTTAACACACTTAATGCCAAAAGCCAAAGCTTTTGGCATTAAGTGTGTAAACTAAAATTTTATAATTATTAATTTTACTTAATGCCAAAAGCCAAAGCTTTTGGCATTAAGTATACTCTTTCATGCAATTAAAGATAGCTACTGAATTCATCACCTCTCAATTATGAAAACATATATGTATGAATGCTTCATAAGTGCCTGTAATAGGCCTACGTGAATAATTTTTTTTTTTAATTTAATGCTGAAATCTGTTATCTGAAGATTTTGGATAATCAGTAACATTGTGGTGGGGCAAACTATTGTTTTTTTAATTCAATACCCAAATTTATTTTTCCTCATAATTTCCTTGAAAGTTTTTGAGATATTTGCAATATAACCAAAGTTTATTTGCAAAATGCAGTACAATATAGTTTCTATGCACAAAAGTATTTGTAACACACATTGTCTCTTTTTTATTCAGTACAGTGACAGTGTTTTACCGTGTTGCCAAATGAACTTAAAGCTAAGTATATATTTTCTTAACTATATCCAGCCTAATATATATTACCATTCCCAAGGGAAGTTAGTGATAAAAAGTATAGTATACAAACACTCCAAAAAAAGATGTAACATAGTGTATAAATTTAATGAAAATCCATTTACTGCATTTCTAGTACTGGTATTTATATTACCCAATTTATACAAAATTATTCCAAAACTCAAGAATGCTTGCAAAACTTTATCTATATTTATTGTTTTTGTATTTAATATGATGAAATCAAAACATAATATTGCATTATTGCAGATTATTGTAAAGTCAGCATTGTTTGAACAACCTATTTTGCTAACTTGCATATTTTGAAAATTTATCTGTTTGTTGCACAAGATTTCTCTATTTGTTGCACAAGATTTCTTTATTTGTTGCAATTGTCTGTGTGGAATTAGGTTATAATAGGTATTCTTGTGGGAACTATAGCATTGTCTGGGAAAAAATCTGGACCCTTTTAAAGTAAAAATTCTAAAATGTCTTTGTTCAAGTAGGCCCTTTTGGTCACTTTACATAAAAAATGCCAAAAACATAATGCACCCTGTAGGGCTAGCATAGGCAGGAGACAAAAATTATATCCCCCGATTAAATCCCCTGACAGGGATATAATTGACTCTGAGCGAGCTCTGTGATTTTAAGTTGGTGGTCCCGGATTATTACCTGCTAAAACATGGGAATATGGAATAGGAGCAGTTTACTCCTGTTTATTATTACACATTTATTATTTGGGTATTATTTCTACTAGTGTGCGAATGCTCTGAGATTTGACGAACCTGTGGGAGAAGATACATTTTTATCCTTCCCCGGGTATATAATTGTCTCCTGGCCATGCTAGTATAAGAAGAAGCCCACAATATCTTACCTTTGTGTTCTTTATGGTATCACCATCTCACATTGTCATATAGTAATTATTAAAAAAGCAACCTGGTTATAGCAATATTTCATACTCAAGCTTTTTATTGTTTACATAATCCTTTATACTACAATGGGACTTTTCTATAAGTTTACATTTAATAAAAATATAGAACTTTTTAACAGACAGCATTTCGTCCAATCTAAGCTTTGGACAATGCATCGAGTCCAAAGCTAAAACTGCTGGCAAAAAACTTGGCATCCTCAACAAAGTTAAGCGCTACTTCACGCCAGAACAGCTTCTAACCCTGTACCAAGCTCAGGTTTGGTCGTGCATGGAGTACTGCAGCCATTTATGGGATGGCTCTGCCAAGTACCAGCTCGATGCTTTGGATTCGGTGGATCGTCGTGCTAGGAGACTCATTGGCAACGACCTTGTAGTCAGTAGACTTCAAAGCCTTGAACACCGGCGCAAGGTTGCTTGTCTGGCTGTTTTCTACAAGATACATTTCGGAGAGTGTGCTCAGGAGCTATTCGATTTGGTCAAACCATCTCCTTTCTACCATCGAACTGCGAGGCACCGAAAGAATCTGCACCGTTACGTGGTTGAAGTACCATCAACACGTACGAAGCGTTTTGCTTCTTCCTTTCTGATCCGCACCGCAAAGGCCTGGAATGCCCTCCCATCTTCCGTCTTCCCTGATACCTATAATCTGGGTACCTTCAAATCAAGAGTGAATAGGCATCTTCTAGGCAAGCGCGCTTCATCTTAGGCTGCATCATCATTTACCATCAGGTGTGATTGCAGTCAAGCACTTGTCTATATACTTTAAAAAAAAAAAAAAAAAAAAAAGACAACTCCAAAATGTGATCTGTTAGTTACTGTATTAATTGATATCCCATGGACACCTACGAGCACAGGATTTAGCTGAAATGTTGTTCAGATTTGGTGGCTTGAGTAGGACAAATCAAGAGTGATTAATAGGTATCTTTTAGGAAAGTGTAGTTCATTTTAGGCTGCATAGTTACTTATTGCTGGGTGTGATTGCAGCCAAGTGGTAGTAAAAAATTAATGATACTTAAGCACCCTGGTTCAGTGGTGAGCTCTGTGATTTTAAGTATGTGGTCCCGGATTTGGTACCCGGCAGGGGTATATTGATCATTTATGCTTTTTGAACTTTCTCTGGTCAGGTCTAGGAGGCTTCGGTCGTAGCTAGTTTCCACCCTACCGGCAAAGATTAAGCATTCCGATACGATTTCGCGTAAAAACATATTAGAGGTATAGGATTAATATAACTGCCATACTGCCTTAAAGGTTATTAATTGTTAAATCAGATGATATTTAATTGCCTTAAACGTGTATCGAACTTCTAACCACTAGACTGTCACCTCTGTATCTAAAAAATATCTAGCTTATATAATTTATTTTACATTTTTATTTGAAGCTGCATAATAAGACAATGTGACGATAGTCGCTATCCGTGAAAAGGTATAAGATACCGTGACCTGCGAGATAAAACGAGACGCGTTATCGCTGCTTCTGTGTTACGAGACTTTCGATTGATGCATTCATCATTATCAACCCATTACCGCCCCACTACCAGGGTTTAAGGCCTTAGTCCAGCACGCTGGCCCAGTGCGGGTTGGTGAGCTCCACACGCCTTTGAGAACATTACCCAGGCATGCAGGTTTCCTTCACCGTTGAAGTTCACATAACTTAGAAAGTTAGAGGTGCGTGCTGGGATTCGAACTCGGCCCCCCGAAAGTGAGGTAGAAGTTCTACCCACTGGGCTATCACCGCTTCCGAGATATTATTAGAATCATATTTTTTCCCAATACTTCCCATTAAATAATTTTTACAACATATTTAAGTCGGTGCCGAGTAGTACGTAGAAAATTATTGGTACTTTCCTTGCTACTACATAAAATGAAAAACGAAGTAAGGTACCTGATACAAATAAGGCCTATGCTCAATTAAAGCCTGTAGTGCCGAAAAGTCGATTAAAATACATTTACATCAAAAATACTTTACACACGCATAGCCGACAGCACCACGGACCGGCAAACAGTGCGCAAGCGGCCCGCTCGCGTTCACATGAAAGTGGAGGCCGATCGTTTGCGAAGAACGGGCGTTTTCATGGCGCGTTATTAATTTATCGTAATTTCTATCGAGTTTTAATGCATTTTATTGTGTAGTTTGGTTTTAAGGAATTAATGTGGATCACAATATAGCTCATTAAAAAGGTAACTATGGCTCTAAATTGTAATTCTTAGAATATGTGAATTAAATACAGCATAAAACATTTACGAAGTATGATGTATTAAATAAAGCCTAGCTTTGATAATAGGCCTTATTTGTGACCCTAGGCCTTAAAAGGAGTCTAATGAATTTTAACTTTATTATGTTTATTTACAGATCGATTAGCTTCGTATGTCTATTCGAATATATGTGATCGATGTCTCCTCCAAGACCAAAACGGGCTACGTGGTCCGAAGAAAGTTTGAGAGCGGCAGTTAGTGATGTACGTTGCGGTCGACTGTCGACTTACAAAGCTTCGGCGCAATATGGCGTTCCGAGAAGAACCATTAGAAATCATATGAAAAGTGGTGTTTTACATAAAAGCTTAGGAAGAAACGCTATTTTCACTAAAGATCAAGAAAAAGATTTCGTCAGCCGCATAATAAAATTTTCTGAAATAGGAATACCTCTGACGCCAAAAATTATTCGGGTTCAAGCATTTGCTTTTTGTGTCAAATATATAACATTGTCAATAATTTCAACAAGGAAGCAGGACTTGCAGGAAAAGGGTGGTTGAGATTATTTTTACAACGAAATCCAGAGTTAGCTAAACGAAAAGCACAATTCTTAAACCCAGCTCGGGCCCAAAAATTAAATAAAACTATTGTCGCTCATCATTTCGATGAAGTTCGTAAGCTGTACGATGAATTAGATCTTCATTACCATCCTGAAAAAATTTACAATATGGACGAGAAGGGTTGTCGGCTTACATTACATCACCAACAAACAGTGATTGCTCAGAAGGGTGCTAAAAGAAAGCATATGCAAGGCTCTGAGCATGGTGAGAACGTCACTGTAGTTGGATGTGCTAATGCTATAGGGAATCCGATACCACCCATGATCCTGTTTAAGGGAAAAAGGAAGAAACCGGAGTATGACGACAATTTGCCTGCAGGATCAATTGTGCACATGGCACCAAAAGGGAGTATGACAACTGAGTTGTTTAATGTTTTTATTGAACACTTATCAAAGTATGACAGTATGAAAGACAATGTGTACTCATTTATAAACAGGTTTATTCCACCGAAACGCTTAAGAATTTATTCTTCTTCAGACACAGATTGTGACATCGAAAATGTAAATCCCAATAACATTACTTTAGCTAAGTCCGGCGGCGAAGATACTGAAGATGATGAACCTTTGGTCAAAATTGCTGTAAGTAAGAAGACTGATTTCCAAAAATTTATGCCTACACCTGATTACAATGTTGTTAAGAACCGTCCACGTAGAAAAGCTTTAAATTATAAAGGTCAGAGAGTTACCAAAGATTTATTTAATACAGATAAAGAACCAAAAAAGAAGAATTCAAATAATACAAGGAAAGGAAAGAAATCTATAAAGAAAGCTACAAAAAAACCTACAAACAAAAAAGTAAACGTTCTATTAACTTGAAATCGGGTGAAGATAGAGAACAGTGGTACTGCCTTGCATGTAAAGAGGAGAGAGTTGCAGATATGAGACAATGCGTGGAGTGTCATCAGTGGTACCCGGAGGATTGCATTGGCTTGACAAAAAGTGATCTAGATGCATTTGTATGTCCTAATTGTCAGGAAAATTGATTTTTAGTTACCTCTGCTAGTATTATCAGTTTAAGACTGATTATATTCCTAAGAAAATTATGCTATTATGTTACAAGGCCTTATTTAGTTACCTTATTTAATTAAGGCCTATCAAAGTATATTTAATTTTTAAATATTTTGTAATATTTTTGAGAAGACATGTTAATTTGCTAACTTTTGTTTGTATGCATAGGTTTTTTTTTAAGTAACTCTTTATTTCTTATTAATTTGCGACTTCAAGTCTGACTAGCAATTTAAGCAAAATATTTAGTAAAATAATTTAAAAAGTTATGCAAGGATCTCATGGAAGCACTTATTAAATGGCTAACAAGTACATATTTTTATATAATTTATACTCTAATAACACAATTACTACGAGTAAAGAATATAGGCTTTGTTAAGTTACTATGTTTTAAAAAGGCCAAATGCTAAGGTTTCAGAATTACCTCTGTTTAAGTGATTTTTGATAAATGATTATAATATTTTTTCTTAATTACATAAAATGTATAAACCAAAGAATAATATCGTGCTTTTATTTATCATCTTTTTTGAATATTTATCAAGATATGAGTGTTTATAATTAGGTAGGCCTTATTTGTATCACTTACCTTATATGATTTATTCCTAGCAATTTTACTTGGCACAGACTTAAAAATGTAGAAAATATTTTTTTTCTTTTTATTTGTTATGTAAAATAAAGCAGGTTATTTTTTTCCAAATTTGTGTTACCTCTGATCCCGATTCCTTAAGTAGTTCCTAAGGGAAAATTGTTCACAAGTTAAGCCGCGGGCAGACAGCTTTGAAATTTGGCATGCATGTCACCTATGCTATGGAAAAGGACATGTACTTCCTATAACGATCTCTGAAGAAGTTCCCAGGGTAGGATTATAAATTCTTAACGAGCGAAGTTTTCCATTACCCTTTCCTGAAGTTCACGCAGACGAAGTTGCGGGTAGAAACTAGTAAATATATAAATTAATAACTAATACAATGAAATATTTCATAATTTATATTATGTTTGAAAATTATTCACTTTATAATAAATATTCTTTTACTGATCGTGATGTTTTCCATGTACACAGTAGATAATACTTTATACTAGTTAACCGATCGTCATCGACATCGTTAGTTTTTGCAACTTCTAGGAGGTCAACCTAACGGTCGCATTTCCGTTCGACATACACATTAGACATGCGTTACCAGTTTTCTGAATATCCTTTCCAATAAAACTCGAAACTTTATTTATACAAACAGACTTGTCCCACTCATATTCATACCGAATATTTTCCATTGTTGTTATGTGAGGATTATGATTTTTATATTCGTCGTTATTAAAACTAAAGTAAGAGATTTCTCAACGCCTTCGTATTGCGTAACTATGATATTGGTAGGCGAGAGTCATGCCCATATATAATTTGCGAGAAGCGTACAAGTTGCACTGCCTATTTATTTGCTCAAAAATATTAGGTAGTGGTACAAATTCTGTTAACACAAAGGGATAAATTAAACTTAATTAAAGGTCAAAAATATTAAACAAATAAACAATAAAATTATTTTATGCTTAACTCTATTTTTAGTAAGTAATTACCATTTCAAGTTCTTGACTAAGTAATTACCATTTTACTATTTGACAATATGGCAAATGGCTGTAAACGCAACGAAACGCGAAGCGCCTTATGCTGTGAATTGGCAATGCTCAGCGCTGGTTTTCAGTCTGCTCCAGTATCAAATTGAGTTAAAATTCGTCTCCCGTTGTTTTATTTTTATAATCAAAAGTTAGAAATTTTAACAAACTATTGAAAAAAAAAAACTTTTCTACGGGAAACAGCTACAATTCTAAAAATTTGACGCAAATAAAATAAATTTTATATGTACACTTAGGTCTCAAGATAGTGCTTTCCTTTGCTACGGTAAATATTGTGAATAGGAAAGCTTTTAACATGTTAATTTAGTGGAGATATGTTTACAACTGAATTTGGCGTCCTTGTGTTTTTTCGTGAATAAACTTTCAGTACCAGCTGAGTTAAGAAAAACATTGAGCACGTTAAGCCGCGAGCCCCAATTCTGAGCACTGACTTGTTATAAAAATCGTTAAAACCCTTCAATTTAGCGTTGGGACAAAGCTCTTTCCCGTGTAGAGTTTCGAAGAATGGCGAGGGCCGCCAATACGCAAATGGATCGCGTACTTTCGGCTATAGATTCATCGAGGGGCACATAGAGTTTTTAGTGGGTGTAATCCTACATATCCACTCCGTTTCCCCCAACGGACGGACAACGGACTGGTATGTCAGGTATTTTCTCTGTGTAAAGAAAGCCTTCGGGACAGACCAACAAATACAATATACTTACGTATAATGAATTCAATACATAGGTAACAAATCCAATACATTGGGTACATCGATATCTTGCGGTCATTTTTTGTTCCTTTGCCTTGAAGACCTTCAGTACAGGTTTTTATTGGTCACTAACCCACAAAACATACACGCTGATATTTAGAATGGAAAAAATATAATAATGTGTGGTTATTACAGATATAGTCTTATTTTAATTTACTTGTTTTATTATGCAAATAAGCTTTCAAAACTTTTTACGTTTACTTAATTATTAATTAATATTAAATATTACCAAAAACCAGTGATAGCCCACTGGCTGAATCTTCGGCTTCAATTTCGCCGAGTTCGAATCCCATACGCAGCTGGCGTTGTGGGCAGCCCTGCATTCTGAGGCCGTGGTTTCATTCCCACAACTGGAAAATGTTTGTGTGATCAACATGTATAATTTTCAGTGTTTGGGTGTTTGTATGTAACTAGCTGTTGCCCGCGACTTCGTCTGCGTTTGATTTTGTTTTTTGATGTGGCATTCAATTTAGTTTTAGTTCTAAAAAAATGTATATAGTATTCAGTATCGCTAAGCCTTAAATGAGGGGTTTGCTGCTGTCCGCTGAGGAGTTCTATCCTCTATCTTCAACCACATTCATCAGATCTACACAAAGTTTGGGCAAAATTAAATACATATTATAACCTCTATAGTAGAAAAATAATTATTTGAATCGGAGATTGTCGGAGTTATGGTGTAAAATCGTCAAACACTTTCATGCCCTCTCCCAAAGGAACCGAGCTTAATTTCGGGATAAAAAGTATCCCATATTACTTCTAACACTTTCAAGAATATGTGTACAAAGTTTCAAGAGGATCGGTTTTGTAGTTTTTGCGTGAAAGCGTAACAAACAAACTTACATTCACATTTTAATATTAGTAGAGATCAGTAGGGATTATCAATTTGGAGATTTATAATTTCTGGATATTCTCTGCTTAGGTCTGGAAATTCGAATAGGATAGACCACACACCATTGCATAGCTTCCCTGCAGGTGTGATTATGGTCAAGTGTAGTTGTGTGTAGTTTAACCTCTTCTCACCTTACCATTCACAAGGCCTTCGCTGTGCTGACCCACTCTCCCGCAGAAATGTGCGTAGACCTCGGATCAACTTACTTAAATGCATGGTAACCTATTACTTACTTTGACGGCCGATTGGCGCAGTGGGCAGCGACCCTACTTTCTGAGTCCAAAGCCGTGGGTTCGATTCCCACAATTGGAAAATGTTTGTGTTATGAACATTGATGTTTTTCAGTGTCTGGGTGTTTATCTGAATATTATAAGTATTTATGCATATTATTCATAAAAATATTTATACAAACTACGCTTACTTTCGCGCTAGATGGCGATGTGTGGATTGTCGTAGCATGAATGAATGAATGAATACACTTTTACTGAAAAAAAATATTAACAGAGATATACACATATTTACATATTTATTTAGTATATTTATAATAAAAACTCTATGCCGAAATTGTCTATTGGTTGCTTAGGTGGGTTCGTTATTTAGGATTTTTATTTCCAATATGTTTTATCTCACAAGATAGAAAATTGAATGTTAAAATGTAAGTTGTTTATGTTGAAAAAGAGCAACTGCAGGGCCGGCTTCTTCTCGGTATAATCTGCCTTCCAAACCGGTGGTAGACTACAATCAGACAGATTTGACGTTTCATAAGTGCTCATAGTGTAAACCTACTTGAAATAAATGAATTTTGAATAAATATATGACTACAGCCGATTCGGACTTCTATGGAAAACCCGTATCGTCTATAAACGGAATACGGAGCCAAACACTCAAGGTTCAACATTGCCTCGAACAAAAGCCGTAATCTGTGGCTATACCGATTTCTCTTATCTTTATTGGGAGTGCTTAAGATTAGGCTATCGATTTGCTACGTTTCCAAAAATTGCGAAGAATTGTTTACAACATTAGGAGTTGCCCGCGACTTCGTCTGCGTTCTTTGAACTTCGTAGTTTTGGAGAAAGTCCCGTCGAAATCGATTAAGCCGTTGAGAAGAACGGTCATATTTCGGTCGGTCGGTTCTTGGTCAAACAGACAGGCACACAACATAATGTTCTTAATGTGTTTTTGGTTATATTTTTTTAGTTCTTATAAGTGGGAGGTCCCATGTTCGATGGAGGGGTATTAGGCATATTATTATTATTATTATATTAAGGCATTTATAATTTATTTTTCTCTTGTCTTGTCTGGTGAGAGGCTACGGTCATAGCTAATTTCCATCCTACATATGAAGCTGTGCCGCCAAGCGATTTAGCTTTCCACCCAAACCCCTGCCCTGGTCGTGGGTTTAATAAATCTTTCAGGCCCCAAACAGGTTAGTCCGCTACCATATTAAACTCAATCATCACTTACCACCAGATGAGATTGCAGTCAAGGAATATCTTGTAATAGATAACAAAGAGGTACCAATTCTGTTGTACAGAAATCTCATAAATAAACTAAATTGTCATGTGTAAAAATATTGCAGTACTTTTTCAGGCATACAGCATGAAAGGGACAACACTACTTTTAAGTCTGTCATTTTATTTTCGTTAAGAGATTTGTGCATTATGTTATCGTTCAAAAAATCATATCAGCTTAATTAGTTAGTCATAGACGTAGTCTGGACGTAATCTTGACATTTATTTATTTTTATATTTATAGCCTTGTGGTTGGGACTTCGGCTTAACTTTCGGGGGGCCGAGTTCTAACCCCGGTACGCAACTCTAATTTTTCTAAGTTATGTGCGTTTTAAGAATTTAATATCACTTGCTTTAACGGTAAAAGAAAACATGGTGAGGAAATCTGCGTGTCTTAGAGTTCTCCATAATTCACAGAGGCGTGTGAAGTCCATCAATCCGCACTTTGCCGGGAATGGGTCGATGACGATTATACATTGGGCGCGAGAAAAATGCAGGAACAAAATATTAAACGCCAGTTTGGATTGTATCCAACATTTTTACTGACTCTTATGGACAAAAATTCAACTTTAACAACTTTATACTCCTACAAGTTAGTCTTTGGCTGTGACTGAAGATAAGTAAATAATAAATAAATAATAAATAAATAAATAATAAATAAGTATACTACGACAATACACACATCGCCATCTAGCCCCAAAGTAAGCGTAGCTTGTGTTATGGGTACTAAGATAGCTGATGAATATTTTTTTATGAATATAATACACATAAATACTTACAATATACAGATAAACACCCAGACACTGAAAAACATTCATGTTCATCACACAAACATTTTCCAGTTGTGGGAATCGAACCCACGACCTTGGACTCAGAAAGCAGGGTCGCTGCCAACTGCGCCACTCGGCCGTCAAGTGATGTTGCCGTCTAAGATGGTACCGGGCTAACAAGTTAGGGGTATGCTTTTATATGAAACTATACCTCTAATCGTTTTCTACGCCACGTCGAACAGGAAATCTTAGATCACTTGACGGCATGTCTTTATCGGTAAGGCGCTATCTAGCCACGACCAAAGCCTCCCACCTGACCTGAAGACATTATGAAATGATAAATTTCCAAATAGCCCCAGCCGGGAACCGAACCTGGGAACTTAACTTATAAGACCACAGCGCTTACCACTGCGCGAGATAGGTAGGTTACTGTTCTTGCAGACTTTTTAAAAAACCGACACAAACGTCGCGGGCTACAGCTTTTCATTTGTATAAGTCGTTCGGAAAATGCGCAATTGTAAACTATGTATTTACGCATTCCATCAAGGTGAAAACTATTCATAGATTATTCGAGACGTCCTAACGAGTTGATATAGTTAGTTGATATAGCAAAGCATACATTACAAGATACCCTGGCCGACTCCCAAATACTATGTGTTAGTGTCAATAACCCGGCCTGGAGGGCGGCCAGAGTATAATGATACATGTATGTGTTCACTTTGCGGGAAGCGACAGGTGGTTTGGAAGCCAAAGCGGATTTGCGGATTGACCTAAATGTTGAATGACCGAAATATGAAAGTGATAGTATAGGATATGTCACGGTTGAAGTTCGCACTATGTAGTTATTGCGTGAATTTTTTTATCCTATACAGTAATTTTATTCATACCCGTCATAAGTCATAATGTATACTAATCAGTACTCTTTTTAGTGTCAACTGTCAAGTTTTTTTTTATTTTTTTTTATTCAACTACAAGTTAGCCCTAGTCTGCAATCTCATGTGGTGGTAAGTCATGATGCAGTCTAAGATAGTACAGATGGTACCGACTCAACCGCTGCCAATCTTGATGACAAGTAACATATTATACTGCGTGCATCCTCGAGATGAAAATATATTTGATTAACTTTTTATCCCGCAAAAACGATTTTTGAAAACGCAACAGCGTTGTTTATAATAAAATATTAACAATAATAAGAACAATACACTATTAGAAGTCCAATAATTAGGTTAAAGCCGTGCAAAATGTTTCGTGCTACGCTTTTGGTTGGAACTTGGCCTGACTCGCTGCCGTGGTCCTCGCTCTGTAAAATTAAAGACCCCAATTATGTAAAATTTGACGAATTCTTGAATGTCGGTTACCGTACCACTGTATAGAAACTATTACGCGGGTTGCATAAAACCTCGCGATGATTCGACCTTGTTACATGATTCTATTTTATTTCAAAGCTTATGATGTTGTACGCGAGAATAAATTGTTTGGACTCAGCTTTCCGAATGTATTCATACGAATATGCACCTTGTTTTGATAGGACATAGATGCCAAAACATCTTGCCGTTTTTGCTGCAAATTAGTTTCAAGTACTGAGATTGGTATACAATTTGCTTACAATTCGCTCGTTTTCCGTTTGAGCGAATTTGAGTCGTAATTGTTTATTTGTAGGTGCTAAAGTCGCAATACAATGAATAGGTACGTAACTGAGTAGCTTTTACTAACGTGTTTAGATACTTGCGTCAGTTATTTTCAATGTAGGTAAGGCTTTTAATGATCTAACCCACGTATTAAAACAAACACTTTAAAATCTCACAGGGCTTGCGTTCGTACAGTGTATCATTATTTAAACTAGAGATGTACCGAGTACATGTTTTGCCGAGTGACCGAGTACCGAATACCGGGTTTTACTGGGTTTAATGGTCGCCAAACCGAATACTCGGGCTAGTTACTTGGTTAACTTTTTCACATCTTAGAGAATCGAAAAAAGGTTAACAAAGGCACGGCAACCGGGGCTGCGAGCGAGTGGTTACTCTGCTTCCGCTTCAAGTGTCGTTTATGCAAGTTTAGCAAGTCTCGTATACAGGTCGAAAGAGTCTTTGATGCAAGTTTAGTAAGTCTCATATACAGTTCCCAAGAGTCTTTAATGCAAGTTTAGTACTCCTTGCATATAGGAAACAAGTGTCGTTTATGCAGGTTAAGAACGTCTCGTATACAGGTCGCAAGTGTCTTTCATGAAAGTTTAGTACGTCTCGTATATAGTGCGCAAGAGTCTTTTATGCAAGTTTAGTACGTCTTGTAAATAGGAAAGGTGGCACCATCTAGTTAGGTAACGTGGATACCGCCACAGTTGCGACAAACATAACTTAGCGTTTTCATTTTAAGACCAATGAGCAAAAGGGTTACCGTCCTTAATAATTTTAAAACAATAATTCATACAATCAGATATAGGTACACGTGTAAATGCGATTGCAACTTTTCAAGTTATTCAATTGGTTAGGGCTGTCAATTATTAATTATGTTAGTTATATAACATTTAAAATGAAATATCATTCATAAATCAATAGCCGATTACAGTCCACTGCTGGACTAAAGACATCTGCCAACATTCTTCCATAATCACCGCGCCCGCCGGGCGAACGAGTTCGAAATTGCACTAGATGCTAGTATCTTTTATTTGTCTTAGGTACTTGCATCTTTATCACACAGAAATTAAAGTTTCTCTACATCGATTATTACTGATCGCTTTAGCGATAAGACCGCCTTTCCACGTCCCTTCTCTATACTAGGTTTCTTCTGCGTATGTGCTTACTTTGAGCCTTTTATAAAATGTGTTGGGCGATTGAGCGAGTTCTAATCCCAGCACGCAACACTAATTTTCTGAGTTATGTGCGTTAGAAGCAATTAAATCGCGCCGTGCCTGAGAGTTCTCAGGAAACCTGCATGCCTGAGAGTTATCTTTAATGTTCTGAAAGGCGTGTGGAGTCCACCAATAACACCGCACTGAGCCAGCGCCGTGGGCGACGCTCTTAACCCCTTCTCACTGTGGGAGGAGACCCGTGCCCTGTTGGGTGTGTGAAATACGTGTGATAATAAACTTCTCCTATTGTTTGTTGTCGTGCTTTGGCAAGTGGACATGTTAATTTTATCCTTTGTCCATTCATTTTATTTTTTATGTAAAATTGTGTGGATAGGGGTTATAATTTTTATCCCCTGCCTATGCTAGCCGTGCAGGGCTAGCATGCGCCCCACGAGGTGATTATGTCTACACATTCTCCCGTGTAATCCCTACGTCTATTGAAACTAATATGGTCGCAACAGGTGATCGTAGAGCCAAAACTTGCTCTGCGGATTCTACTGCGTAATAAACGTTATTTGTATTTATGTTTTGGTTTTAGGCAATGAGGTGGTGGGCAGGCTGAGCTTGCAACTCTCATGTGCGAGCAAGTCCTGTAAGTTGTCCATATCCAAATTTCCGTCGAGATAGTGTTTGATTGTGTCCGTGTGTCTGTGTGTCTGACTGAACGTATTTTCGCTTCCCGCTTCTGCGCTATCAGCGCTTTAATTGTTTACTGCATTTGAATTATTGTACCTACATACATTTACTTCCAGTAAGTTTAATTTATGTCTTCCCTTGGAATCTCCCTGGAGCAGTGGTGATCGCTGTAGTCTTATATGTGTGAGGTCCTTGATTCTAATTCGGGAACAATTTAATTTATAAATCTTCGCTGCTCTGTAGGGATACCATGCACCCTACGAGAGAGTTATGTCTAACAATTACCTATTTTTAGAGAAAAAATACGAGAAACGGAAAAAGATGATTATCTCGTCTATGCTAGCCTTAATGGTCTAGTTTTTTCCGCAGCTAGTTACTACCCTACCAACAAAGTGCTACAAAGCGATTAAACGCCCCGGTACGTTGCTCATAGAAAGATTAGGGATATGGATTTAATATAACTGGCTTATCCGCAATAGTGTCGGCAGCTACCTTCTGTGAAAAACTTGTAATAGGCTAAAAAAAGGCCGCCAAATTTCATACGCTAGGTTTTTTGTTCCACTGTTGACATATTTATGGTGTTACAGTAAGAGTATTTTCGTTCATTTACGTCCATTTTTTTATTCAATCTAACCGGAATCTATATTATATTTATTACTTAACAACTTTGTAATTTTCAAAAATAACCACACCATTTTTAGCAAATAACATCTTTGCCAAGCATCTTATCAAGAGACAACAATAAATATACTAGGACAATACACGAAATACATTGAATCTACAAAACGGACGTTATGTACGTTGTTCCTCGTAATTGCCAACCGTCATTTATGCTTATACACAAAACAAAACAAGAAACCAGAAACAAAAAAAAAACTAAAACAATAACAAAAAAAACCTATAACTGGCATTATTGTGATCTGAGGGTCACCTACTGAGCTGTGTTATGGCATATATCACACTAGCTGCTTCGTCCGCGTTTATTACGATTGTTTACAAATCCCGTGGGAAACGTTTGCTTTCCTGGGATATAAAGAAACCCATGCCAAAAATCGAGTCGATTAATTGACTCACGGCGTAAATTAAGGAAAAAGACAAGAACAAACAACGCATTTATAATATTGATCTTTATCTTCTTCCCACAATGAGAAGGGTTTAGGCCGTGGTCTTAGAAACGTAAGAAGTGCGTGCTGGCATTCGAAATCGGCCCCTCATGAGTTGAACTGAAGTCCTAAATTCTGGGCTATCAGCGCTTCTTTTTATAATATTAAGCATGTATAATATCATGAAAACAGAAACAGAACAAAAATATATAACAATTACAAAAAACAACTAGAAAAAACTTTCAATTTAACATCATTGTGATGAAATGGTCACCTACTATTGCAGCATATAATAAAAACTGCAACGCTGATCTTCAGTAGCAAAATAAGATCGCTTAAAGAACTAGGAGTTAATAATTGATAACCCATTAGAAGAAAATTGAAACGACCTCGCTCTCGGCTTTTGCGGTGTTATACGTTCAAAATAAACCATGCGCATGGGACGGGCACATTCCGGGTCAGTTTCTATTTGTTGTAGTGTGTAGCGAGCCGGGGGAATGTGGTGAATAACATTATCACTAGCGAAAGTTCGCTTCCATATTTGATTTGACGTAGGTACGGTCGCTACAGCAAGCGAGGCTGCGTGCTGCGATAGAGCGCGATAAGATAAAAAATAATATGTTCAAAAATAGCTTTTGGTGAATGGGGAAGGAATCGCTTGACCCAATACCGGAGAAATCCATACAAAGGACCTATTTCCAGCGGTGGACATTGACTGGTTGACATGTTGACGGTGATGATGAATATTCTTTACGCAAACCCTTTTATTTAATAACCCTCATATCACATAATAAAAAGATTGCCGAATTAATTTAGTAGTGCTATCCTTATCTTATTGGCCACCTATTAAGACATGATGAATTTATCACAAATATGATTGAGGGAAAAGTAAATGAAAGGAGGACATAAATAGGTAAAAGAGAGGGCCCTGGATGGATCAGGTTGAAAAAGACGAC
The DNA here is from genome assembly GCF_905163445.1 of Pararge aegeria. Classification (NCBI taxonomy): domain Eukaryota; kingdom Metazoa; phylum Arthropoda; class Insecta; order Lepidoptera; family Nymphalidae; genus Pararge; species Pararge aegeria. The sequence continues at coordinate 16,013,583 of NC_053198.1, forward strand.
AGATTAGCTCTATATTAAGCTTATTAAGAGGATCCTATCTACAGCGAAGAGTAGGAAAAGGATAAGCAATACTTAGTTTAATCTGCCATCTGAAGATTTTCGATTAGATTGATTATTTATTCATTTATGGTGTAAGATTCCACTTACAAGACAACATTACTATCTCAAGCGCAAATAAAACCTATTATAAAACCTGGAGTCGCTATACAGTAGTAATGATACATCACTTGATGCACACACACCGCAATAAAACTAAATAATACTTAACATATTATTCATTGCTAAACTTTCGTTTAACTTCGTCTCAAAAATCTCTTAAGTTTGTTAATACATTAGCGTACCCTTCATTTATATTTTAGCTCAGTCAGAGCTGTGGTGGCGTGGTCTAAATTGGCTAGCGTCAACAATAGGAATTGTTAACGAGTTCTAACGATAAACGGTATCCGTACGTACTTGAGTTGTTGGGAATGTGCTTTATTGTATAAACGGTGGTACACTAGCGGTCAAAACTTCGGCCTCATTTCCAGGGGGACAGAGTTTAATACCCCGCACTCACTCCCACTTGTCTGAGTTATGTGCGTTTTTAATATCATCATATCAACGCATTACCGGCCCACTACAGGGCACGGGTCTCCTACCAAAATGGGAAGGGGTTAAGGCCGTTGTCCACCACGCTTGTCCAGTGCGGACTGGCGGACTCCACTTACCTTTGAGAACATTATGAAGAACTCTCAGGTATGCAGGTTTTCTCACGGTGTTTTCCTTCACCGTTGAAGCGAGTGTTATTTTAATTGCTTAAAACGCACATAACTTAGAAAAGTTAGAGGTGCTGGGATTCAAACTCCCCAAAAGTGAAGATGTCCACTGAATACGTTAATCCCAAACTATAAAAGGTTTTTTTTGTTTCGCACTGATATAGTGACATAGACCTTCTTTATGCATCCTTTTCTCTGAATCGGTGCCAGCTCACGATTGACGTGCCATAGTTATGGTAGTTTTTTTCAATTGATTTATTTTCTCCTTTTTCCTACGTGCTCCGTCAAATAATATATAAATGATTAAATGAAATTTCATAAACTACAGAAGTAAGATTTTTTATTTCTTTTTGCTAAAACGACGAAAACAAACCTCTTCAGAGCCTAAAAAAAACTAGTTTTTCTCATTTAAATTAGCGGTGGTTGACCCTATAGTTGTCCAGGCACCGGTTGTTTACTTGCTGCATTAAGTTTATATATTAAGATTTCCCGCCACTGTCTAGTCAAGTATCTTTTATCTTTAAACGAGCAATTCTTGTATATATATAATTGGAATAACGGAATCGGCTCAAACGATTGTCATGAAATTTAATATAAGGGGGGTATCGGGGGCGATAAATCGATCTAACTAGGATTCATTTTTAGAAAATGTCATTTTATTTGTGTTTTCCGGTAATAACCGATTTGGTGCAGACGAAGTTGCACGGGTCAGCTAGTTTATTTTTATATTGGCTATAATTGGTAGCAACTATGACAAATCAATCAAAGTTGCCGCTAGAAAAAGACAAAACATAGCCTACAATTGCGTTTTACTGCGAACAGTTCGTTTCGGTTGACAGTGTTATGTTTTTAATGCTTTTTTACGTTTATCACATCGTAGTACACCTAAAAATCGCGCAATTAACACATACATAAAAATCTTTAAACACAAATATCGTATAATTACTAGTATTTTTGGTACTTAAATACACAAACACACACCTGTTTTCATATACTAATAGCTAAAAGCACACATATAATAAAACACTTGACATAAATACTTAATAAACACACACATATTATACACACAATGTTAGAATCACAGAAAACAGAACCACTTGACCAAACGAAACCTTTCTACTTATTACCGAGAAAGACATACGAGACACCTTTGCACGCCACAGAGCACATTACAGCCAGTTCTATAATGTACCCAATTACGAAAGAGTTAAGATAAATTTTTGTATGTTACGTGATGAATAATGTGAGGAAGTTTCAATTTCATTAGACAGAAGCGTGTGAACGCGGGTACAAAGGATTAAATAACAACATCAGCTTAAATCTTAGCTGGAATACTCTAGAATTGTATAACAATCAAGATTAAAGCACACTGTATTACGAAACGATGTCACAATGGCAATATATTTTTTTAATAAATATGTAACCCATCGCCATCTAGCCGAAAAGTAAGCGTAGCTTGTGTTATGGGTACAAAGATAGCTGTTGAATATTATTATGAATATTATGAATACATAAATACTTTAAATATACACCTAACCACGGAAAAACATTCATGTTCATCCCACTGGGTTCGATTCCCACAACTGGAAGATGTTCTTCCAGTTCTGGGAATCGAATCGGCCTTGGACTAAGAAAGCAGGTTAGCCGCCCACAGCGCCAATCGGATGTCCACACACACCTCATATTTACCACTAAACGAGTCTTCCTTATAAAATAATTCAATCTTTCCATTCTAGACTTCGCCTGTATATTGTAATAAAAAACCTTCCTTGAACTTTTCAGAATGTCTTCTGCACCTTTATTTAGTGGATAAAGATACAGAGTGATCGAATGATTATTAAATGTAGTAAATTTATTTTCTATAGGTAGTTAATCAGAATGCTATAAACATTACTGCAATCTTCATATTCGGGGAAACTATAAGATTGATAAAGATAGTAATATTACACATAGAACTTTATATATTAAAGAGTGCTAAGGAAATAATTATACTATTTTATACTTAAGAATAAAAGCAAGGATGTACTAGTAGAAAAGGGGAAAGGTATTAAACCTTTCCATTTCCGCCAGGGATTGTGAAAAGGATCCCCATATTTTATTCAGTTTCACATACATCCGGATCCATGTATACGTTAATCATTGAAAGAATTGTGGTCTCGACGTGAATCTCGAAAGTAAACCATCCCACAATGAAGAAATTTCTTATACAGTAACAGAAAAACCGGCACCGGCGCCGCGCTCGGGCCCCCACGGCGTCCAGATCGTCAACACAGGCCCCGACCACTCGTTCATACTCGACGAAGATGCTCTCGAAGAACTGCTGCTGCGGGAGGACATCAAAGATAGATCCGCTGTGGTAATCTCAGTCGCCGGTGCCTTTAGAAAGGGCAAGTCATTCCTGCTGGACTTTTTCCTACGGTATATGCAACACAAAGTAAGTCAGACTATGTATAAATTATCTCTAGTTTATCTCTTATTTTGAATAGGAATAATTTAAATTAACAAGAAGTTTGTAGGTTATAAATTATTACAAAGAAAAAGGAATCCCATGAAGTTATTAAATTAAACCATAATAACATACCAAAGGGAACCTCCCTCCCTGAGATATTGTATTTAAGCGACGCGACGCGCGACGAGAAATTTTAGCAATAGAAGAGTAAGAGCAATTTTAAAGACCTACATCTTGGTCCAATCATTTCGGAAACCTGTTTTTCAGCAAACTTTCAGATTTAGAAAAACAATTCCTTACAATTTGACCGGTCTGTTTTGTTAACGAAACTGCCAAATCAAGTCGACAGCTCCATTGTCAATTGGGATAGGTTAGCCGGTAGGCGATGAGTCTGAGAAGTTCTCTTACGTAATTGGATTCGTTAAATCTTTAATAATTTCTCAACTTTTCAGTATGGTGCGGGTGGCGGCGGTGGCGAGTGGCTTGGCAGCGAGGATGACCCGCTGGTCGGTTTCAGCTGGCGAGGTGGTTCCGAGCGAGACACTACCGGCATTCTCATGTGGTCGGAGATATTCAAAGCCACCCTCGAAGATGGGGAAAAGGTACTTAATGACTAACTTTCAACAGACTCCAAAAATGAAGAAAAGTTTAAATACCCCGCTTGATTTTTGTTAGATTTCTCTTCTCCGAAAAATAGTTACTTTAGTTACTCCCATTGGAATGCGACTCTTAATAATTTGATGAGTGTAGCATAGTAGCATCTATTCTTAAGCCATTAACAGGTTTATATTAATATAAGTATTGTTATCGAATTAATCTCCAAACATTACCACTACATTTATGTACATTAGGTAGCAATCATCCTGCTGGACACACAAGGCGCGTTCGACAGCGAGTCTACGGTGCGCGACTGTGCTACTGTTTTCGCGCTGTCTACCATGTTGTCGTCCGTGCAAATATACAATCTCTCACAAAACATACAGGAGGACGACCTGCAACATTTACAGGTTTATATTAATTACCTCTGTATTATTAATTACTATTTTTAAAACCTATAAAATAAGACTCTCTCAAGAATACCAACTATATTTATAGTTCGTATAATGAAAAGTACTATTTATTCTAAGGCTGCTTCTGAATATCTTACGTTAACCTTGACCTTCAAGAAATTTAACAACCTAATTCTAAAGAAGCGCTATGATATGCCTATCATATCCATAAATTTGAAAAATAAATATAGTATAATTTCCTTGGGCGGGTAAAAGTTATTTTGTTGTTTTATGTTTTGATGTCTTAATTATAACGAGCTGACCCGTGCAACTTCGTTGCACCAAATCGGTTATTACCGGAAAACACGAATCAAATGACATTTTCTAAAAATAAATCATAGCTAGATCGATTTATCGCCCCCGAAACCCCCTGTATATTGATGTAATACTATATAAAGTAGAAATAGTAGTGGACCCAAGACCATGCCTTGCTAACCCCATTATTAACCTTTTTTAATCCTTTTACAACATGCATGGCCCTCTTTACAGTTGTTCACGGAATACGGCCGCTTGGCGCTAGAAGACGGCGGGCGAACGCCTTTCCAGAGGCTACAGTTTGTGGTCAGGGACTGGAGCTTCCCGTACGAGGCGCCCTACGGTGTGCAGGGCGGCCAGACTATCTTACAGAGGCGACTTAAAGTAAGTCTACTGATACCATCATGTTATTTTAAATATTACAATTGTATACGCCCAGAATCATTTCTTCTTTTACTACAAGCTGTTGCCCTCGTTTATTGCAGTTTATCACAAATCCCGTGGGATCCGTTTTTTTTCCTGGGATAAAAAGAAGCCTATGCCACTCTGTTCTTTCATCACTATGCCAAACATTAAGTAGATTGGTGGTTTAGATAGGGCGTAAAGTAAGGATAAACAAACAAACACTTCCGCATTCTCTCTTTTAGAGTTCCCATAGATTCTGTAGAACACAGAAACGTTGGTCTCTCTTCTTCTCTTCTCTTCTCTCTTCACTCTTTGAAACCCAGATTAGTAAAGGATAAAACATAATATAAATAAAAAAATGATATAGAAATTAAATATAAAAAAATATACCAAAAGAATAAAAAACCAAACTAATTCTGTATTCAAAATATGTTAAAAAGAACAATATTAATGGACTAAAGAAACAAAATCAATTTTTAAAAATCAAATATTTGGCTAGTACCAAATATTTTTAATAGCTCATTTTTGAAGTTGGGCAGTTTCTCTTTAAATATATCGATTATGTCATTGTATTACATGTGATTCTGTTGGTGATGCTTTGAATAAATAAATAAAAAATATTAGTATATATACGATACTCGTGAAATAAGGCTGGGGTGATTTCAATGAAGGATATTTGCATTATCACGATAGAGCGTTCCCTGAGATATTTATAAGGTAACAAGGCAATCAAGCGGGCTTTTTGTTTTGCTCGTGGGTTTTTAAAAACACAATTCATTATTATAGTCGTAAAAATATAATAGGCCCGTTTTGACATTTGTCATCGCGACGTAACTAGTTATGGAACCATAAGACTCTGTACTCGATACTCACGATAAATTAATTCAAGTTTGTATCAGTACTGGATTGATATTATTATGTATTGTAAAGTGTTCGTTCGTTCAAAGTATTCCTTTAACTTCACAACCAATACGCGTAACTGGCTGTTGATTATACGTCCACTTTTCAACATGTTGAAACAGAGTTAGTACTATATAAAAACAAACACAAAAATCGAGTCAAATCACTATGTTTAAATTAATGTCCAAAATAGAAGAGCCATAGTGAACGTAAAAGTAAACAATATATATCAAACTTAAACGAGCGCACAGTCAACTTTACAAGATGAGGAACGAAAAACTGCGCAGTGCGCGCGGGGACGCTTCAGTCATGTGCCGCTTGGTCAGATACATCAACTCAGATTCATTATTTAGAACCCATTTTGAGAACCAAGCTCATTCGTTGCAGTAAAAATAACTACACAATATATAATTTCGATATTCAGTAAAAAAATGGTTACAGCTCTAGTATAAAAAAAAAAAAAAAGACTGAGAACGTAACTGTTTTCGGAACGTTTCGCAACAATTATAAATTGCATGCTACTATGAAGTAAGCGCAAAAAGAATACTCGCGACATAATCTTTCGTATTATTTAACGTCCCAAAAAAATTTACGTATTTTTTAAAACACTGTATGTAATTGATTTTTATTTTTTTGTTTCTTTCAGTTTTGTTCCAAGTTACATTCTATGGTCTTGCACAAATGTCAAAACGGGCCTATTACATTTTTACGACTATAGTGAGGTTTTTTCAAACGGTCAGATGCCTTGGTTTATATTAGCTTTTTCAAATGACATATCGCTCTTGACACATTTACTCCATTTAAGTTTACTTTTATGCCGCTAAATGACAAGCCATACAATGTTGTTTTGCAAGCAACATTGTTTGTTTTAAGTATCAGATTCTACCATAAATCTTGTAAAACATTTCTAGCGCGTTGGACAATCTATAATATGTCAAACCCAAAAACAAGTATTTTTCCAATCATTTACCCATCACTTAATAAATAATTTGGAAACCCTACACAATAATTGCATTGCATGCATTATCAATTACTATCAAAAGATTAAAGATAGTCAAAAGCTAACTTGTAAAAAAAAAATAACCTTATAAAATAAAATAAGAGCTATTGGATCATTAAGCTCAGTAGGTTAATGCTATACTTAAGAGGTTAATGGTTTTGAACTATTAAACTAATTAATTACTAATTTGTTTTGTTATAGGTATCGGAAAAACAACACCCAGAGTTGCAGTCGTTGCGTAAACATATCACATCATGCTTCGCGGAAATAGCATGCTTCCTCATGCCACATCCTGGCCTGAAAGTTGCTACAAGCCCTGACTTCGACGGTCGACTTCATGGTGAGAGAACTATCAAGTTGTTTTATTACAATTTACTGTAAATCAATTAAAATATTAAAGACTAACCAAATTCTAACTTAAATAGTTTTTGTATTAGAATGCCATTTAATTATGTCTCTTATCATTTAATCAAATCACTGAGATACTATTCAATGTGAAGAGTTGTTGATATAAAATTGATATAACATTGGACCTAACAGAGTGCCTTGTGGTATACCGATTGTTTTCAATTTCAAAGTTTTGTTAGTAATTTTTTTTAAATTACTTGTAAATTATTATTATTTGCGAGTGTTAATGACTTAAAAAAATTTATAACTGTGAATGGAAAATTGATTGTGCATTTAATAGAATTATTTTTGGTTGTTTTCGTAATTGTTTAATCACATACTTTGAAATTAAACAATTAATTAACTTTAACTGCAGATATCGAGCCAGAGTTCAAGCGTTCTCTACAACAGCTAGTTCCTATGCTATTGGCCCCTAGTAACTTAGTACCTAAGCAGATAAACGGACAACGTGTGCGTTCGAAAGAACTACTACACTACTTCAAGAGTTACATGAACATATACCGCGGGAACGAATTGCCGGAACCTAAAAGCATGTTGGTGGTAAGTTGAGACAAGTACATCTTTCTTTATGTTTTCTGCTGTTTTTTATAAACATAAGTTACTTCTATCTCAGTGGTTTTTAAATTAAGCTTAAAGAAAAGTGCTATTATAGTGAAAAGGACTATGTAATCAATAAAAAAAGCTTGGGTGTGAATTATTGCTCTAACTAGGCTGCCCTTCTAATAATTTTAAAGATGAGATGGTGATAGCAATAAAGAACACCCGACTATGTTTGTTGTGGACTTCTTCTTAGTCCGGCACGCACTACTAATTTTTCGGAGTTATGTGTGTTCTTAATTAAAGCAATTTGAATATCATCTTGCTTTAAACGGTGAAGGGAATCATCGTAAGGGAGTCTGCATGCCTGAGATTTCTCCATAACAATCTCAACTTCGATTAGTCAGTGTCGTAGACTACGGCCTACCTTTCACTCTGAGAGGAGACCCGTGCCCTGTAGTGGGCCGGTAATAATAATAATTGTCTTTATTGTGTCTCATTTACAACGGATTCTTATAATCTAAGGAACGGTAACGACACTTTTAGTTACAAACTGTTTGACACCTATTAACAACCACCGCCGTTGCTTATATACAAGAAGTATTACAACTAACCAAACTTACAATTATATAATGTACTTGTTCGTGTATGCGTACGTGTGCGACAGTGTGTGTGTGTGTGTGTGTGTGTGTGTGTGTGCGTGTGTGTGTGTGTGTGTGTGTGTGTGTGTGTGCGTGCGCGTGCGTGTGTGTGCGCGAGTGCGTGGGCGTGTGTGGGTGTAGGTGTGTGTATTGGTAGATAATGATGATGGTTCGTTATACTCGTGCGCAGGCGACGGCGGAGGCCAACAACCTGACGGCGGTGGCGGAGGCGCGCGAGGTGTACACCACGCTCATGGAGGAGATCTGCGGCGGCGCGCGGCCCTACCTGCAGGCGCAGCTGCTGGAGGCCGAGCACGCGCGCATCCGCGACAAGGCGCTGCACGCCTTCCGCGCCAAGCGCAAGATGGGCGGCGACGACTTCAGCCGCGCCTACTGCGACCAGCTCACGCAGGTGCGCACTCCGCCAGCCTGACGCTGCTGTGGCCGCGCTTGGCACCCTCGTAGCTTTCCTTTAAGTTCACTATGTACACATTTTGTACGTTATCAACGCATTAAAAGTGCCATCTTTGTGCCTATTTCGATAAAGAAATATTACACTTAGACTTCACTTTCACAACGCGCTCTAGAACCTACCAAAAATACTCCATTCTGAGTAAAACGGAAGAGCGCCATCTAGGTGACAAACAATGAACGATGACAATACGGTAGTTCAATATTTCCACTAGATGGCGCTCTTTCAGCACGGGTTGTATGGAATCGAAACAGCGCCATCTTGTGGAAATAATAGATGGCGCTCTCTCGATTCCATACAACACGTAAACCCGTTTACACTAACAACGAACAAGGCAATGCCTAAGTAACTAACGCCTAATGAAAGAAAATTGCTAGGCATACATTTACCTTTGACTGCAACCAACTACAAAATATAACCCTATGTTTCATTTTTAATATGGATTAGTTTAGGTTGAATAAAAAACGAATTTCCTTTCTTTAATCTGTCGAGTGTCGTGTCGAGTTAGAAACCCTTTTAAGTTCTCCAAAATTCAAGTAGTAACAAACTTTCGCATTAATAATATTAATAAAGATTATTAATGAACTAAAGAATGAATGTTTGTACGCTCCCACAGGATCTAGAAGACCAGTTCCTACAGTTCCGAGCGCACAACGAGAGCAAGAACATATTCAAAGCTGCGCGCACACCGTCCGTGCTTTTCGCCATCGCGCTGGTGTTCTACGTGTTGAGCGGCATCCTGGGCCTCGTGGGGCTGTACCCGCTCGCGAACCTCTGCAACCTCACCATGGGCGTGGCGCTGTTAACGCTGGCTCTGTGGGCCTACATCAGGTGAGATCAAGCTATCCAGATATTCTAACATAATAATATGTTACGATGACTTGGGCACTTGGGTTATTTAGGCGAAAAATGCTTTTAAAACTATTTTTGACTGAACAATATTCATAGTATAGACTGATATTGCAGTCAAAGGCTAACTTGGGAGAAGAATTAAAAAAAATAAAACCCACTTTTTTGAATTTTCAGATACAGCGGCGAAATGAGAGAACTGGGCGTTACCATAGACGAGTCGGCGAGCTGGCTGTGGGATAATGTAAGTCAATTTATGTGGATAACATTTACATTTAGGACATTAATGCCCGTATTCACTAACGACGAACAAGGAAATCTCTAAGTAAGACACTTAATCTGAGAAGATTCCAAGGCATACCTTTCCCAACATTTCACCAATCTGCGATAACCACATTAATATAGTGTAATTAATATTTTATTTATAAACAACACCACACAGATTTGATCACCAGTAGATGTTGACTTCACAACGCAAAAATACTATTTGCTATTGTGCGTTGTAAAGTTTTTATCTGATTATTGTGGTTAATAGCAAATTAAACTTGATTATCATTATTAATTACAGACTCGTGATCTCGATTTAACTGAATGATAACCGATCAGTTATTGTATACATCTATAACAAAAAACATACAGCACATAGTTAATTTGCATATGCAGGTTTTTCTGACTTTTAAAGGTTCAAGTAAATTAAGCTTTAAATTTAAAAATTCTATAAGTAAATTTAATTTCGATATTGCGCAATCAATTATTTTATTCCGTCTAGGCTATTGGTATAGCATTTATGAAATCTCATACACTTATTCTTTTATGTCGATTTATATAATGTTATATGTGTTTACTTTTCGTATTTCGTTTCTTTACTTATTCGCTTGTTAGCGATAAAGCCGCCTGCCTAATATTTGTAATTTATTCTTGTGAGACTTTTTTTTATTATGTTTTGTGTAACATAAAGTTTATTAAATAAATACATATATTTAAAACTTGTTAGAAAGCTTATAATAATGATAAAATAATTACTAAATAAATAATTAATAAAATGAAATTGCAGGTAATGAAACCCGTATACCAGGCCGGGATAGAGAAGGGCATGGAACACGCTGCCGCCGCGGCGGCCGAACGGGCCATGGGACCGTCCGCGCCGAATGCCAATGGCAAGCACAAGCATTTGTGATGCCGCCCCCACTCCCCGCGCGGTGGCACAACGTCGCACCGCGTGGACTCACCGTCCTACCACGTGGGCGCAATATCTTACCAAGAGGGCACATCGTCTTACCATATGGGCACACTGACATACCATGCGGGCACACCGTGGGCCTACAGCGTGGACCCAATGTCTTACCACGTGGGCACATCGTCGTACCTAGCGGGCATAAATCCGCGGCATCGTGGCACAACAGCGGATCATGCCAACGTAATATCAAGCTGCTGTGGCTTTTTGCAGTGCATCGGTATATATGTTAGGTATATCACAACATTGTCACAAAATGCCATCTCCCAGTGGCATTATGGCACAAATATGCATGGTATGTCATCATGCCGCTCCAGCATACGTGTGAATAGTTCTAGCTGTGAAATATTTAAGACCTACCATGCCACAACCACATCCCAATGTGATCCAACTACATCTCACAGTGGCATCTCTAATTGCCAATATGAAAAAAATGTGTGCCACTGTGGTACCATGATGTGCCAATGCGACATAGTCCCACTAAAGTGTTGCGAAGTGAAGCGTTCGTGTGACTCGGCAAATGTCAGTGAAGTGTGTCATAGCAGCATAAAGAAACTGTGTAGTTCACCCTTGCCAGCTATTAAGAAAACATGTTATAGGAAAATAAATAGAATTAACTTTAAAAAAATTAGTTATCTATGTTCAGGTAATACTGAACATCAGTTAGTAGAGACAGCATATTATAACAAAATGTGCCAGAGGTTATTTAATATGATTTTGGTGATTTTTATAATGTATATTTTCCTTAGAAAACTACAGAAATTGCCTTATTTAGAAATTGTTTTTGAGTATATGTTTTATGTTTGCATAAGCTTCAAATTATTAAACTATAATTTAAACTTCGAAATGGTGAAAAACGTAGTGCGTCAGTTGGAGAATATTTTTAAAACTAGTCAAATTAATTGCTATTGCATAAAACGTCATGCTTCAATCATTGATAAAGGTCTTTTAAGAATGATCGCTAGGACAACATTGAAAGATTTCAATGAATCTGAAGTTCTAGTAAATATTTGTGTTAAAACCAATTTTTATTTATAACATATTCGAATCACTCAATCAAACATTACACAAATATTACAATAATATAAAAGAGACTGAACGGACTATGATATTATTATTTCAAAACATTAAATGGATTATCTGTTAAAAGCTTGATAAGAGTAATGAACGCTGTGTAAATTAATCTCTACTTAAAAAAATACTTGTAATTGTCCGAATGAACACCTTGCCAACTCATCAGCATTATTTAACAACTGAAATGTCTGATACCTGCACATACACTGACCAAAAATAATAAAATTCTGGTAAGCGTGATTATCAATGGTCAAATATTGTTAAAAAGTGGCAATGCAAGTATTTTTTTTGTTGTAGCATTATCTACAACAAAAAAAATAACTTAAATATACAGACTACATAAATTTAAATATACAGTGCGTTGCGAGTACAGTGCAGGAGTTGAGTGCCAAACTTAGAAATGCACAGACCTTTATAGTGGTGTAACCCAACTTACATCTTTTTACAAGGGGTAAAAATTGTCACAGTTTTTAGTTTAATTGTGGTTAACAAGGTTGTTGTTTCGATATAAATTGTCAAGTTTGGATTTTTTCAGACAAGAAGTTCTGTGTCAGTCTTTCGTAGTTAGGATATTGATGTTTTCCAAACCTTGTACCTCATAAAGCATGTTAACACTAATAAATTGTCATAATTATAGAAAAATACATATATATTCCACCATCCTGCATGGGATCTGTGTGGTGGTATAATTTATGGCACTCAACTCTAACGCTCACTATATATTACTCATGTATGATGCTCATATAAACATTTAATTATGTATCTACTCGGCTTCTAATTATAATTTCTATTAAGAGAAAGCTCAAACATGGCAATAAATGTTATAAAAACTGTATTCAATAATATGGCTGTAAGAATATGCTTAAGCGATGAGTCGTATAGGTCTTGCGTGAAAACATTTAAGAATAAAAATAGAAAATCCATTTTTAATATAATAAAATCACTTATTATGATCTTAAAAAGAATACTTTACAAAAACTATGGTAATTTTTTTGTATATATTAGTAACTGTATGTTACTTACTTTTTCTTGTGTTTACTTGACTCCATGAACTTTTATGCAGTCTTTCAACACGTATTTTATAGAAAATAGCCTATGACGGTGTATATTCTCTTATCTGACCGTGGAAGTCCTGTTGAATCGGTTCAACTGTTCTCAATACAAGAGTGGATTGACATCATAATCGCAACCATAGGCTGTCCACTGCTTAGCATAGATAATTAGTTGGGATTTCCACTCGCTACAGTCTTGTGCCGCTTGTACAAGGACAAACATACTAACCGATAAAATAATTAGAATAGTGTGTTTGGCTTATGCTATTGGTCAAATCATTTAAGTATAAGCTAATACTATATGTCAGGCAGCTTATGGAAACCGACATACACTCATCATAGACATATACTAAATAATTTCATTTCTTTGTATGTATGTGTGTATGTGTGGTTAGATAAGCTGAGCAACTTTTATGAAAAATTTAATGAATATCAGAATATTGCTTCAGAAAATGTATTCATTCAAGACCTGTAGCCTTAGTATAAAGTTGGTACGTTCCTAATCCAAGGTCGCAATCGACTATTGATGCTCTGATAAGTAAAAGTAAAATAGTACTTAAATATTAAAGTTAAAGCTCAAATTCGTCTATAATTCAACAACAAGTGTGCTTGGCAAAATAAAAAATAGGTTTACTGAATTATAGACTCTGCAACAAGTATTATAATGACTATTTTGCTTTGAATTTACATGGAAAGTTTTGACATTACGTGAAAACGACCTCACGATTGGAAACTTGCAAATCTTACACTAAGCGTACACTTAAAAAACAACAAATCGTGGCGAAAAAAAAACATATCATATTAAGTATCAACATCATGTGTAGAAAAAACATTTTTTAATACATATTGAAGTTTAAATACAGAACTGGCAGGATTCGAATAAGCATCTATCGGGCTGAGAGCTTTGGTAATTCAGCCACGGAGCGATGTACCCCTGTCAGAATGATACAAACCAGTGACTGTATTATTCATATGTATTCAAAAAATAATTAGATATATCCTCCAGGTGAAGGTATAAAACATTTAATAAAAAAAAATGTGATTGTGTATTGTGTCAGAGTGGTGAAAGGACTTTTAAAGAACTTAAATCTCAGACAGTCAAATACTGAATTGTTTTTAAATGTTAAAGGGCACTTCCAAGTTTTAAGTGCAGTTTTATAGCGATGCATATTGCGGGAACACGTTCAAACATTTCATATTTCTCTATTTTAGACAGTTATTATAAAGTAAATGCTATCGTTTTTTACATGGAATATTTTTAAAAGCTGCATTATAAGTCAGGACCTGCCAAAATTTAATTCTGATTAAAATTTTGTGTAATGCAAAATGAAATGAAAGAAAATGTCTCTAAACTTATCTTAATTAACATGTCTAAAAGTAGTTCTGTGCTCTCACAATGTTACCCGCAGGTATACCACTATTATTAGACCTGTCAACTTAATTCACTTCAGAAGTCTATAAGAACTTCAATATAATTGGCCACCATTATAAAAGGTACTCTGTGATTGTCACCAATGTACATAGAAAACCGGATAGTCGTAAACGATGTTAAATTTTAGTTGTAATATTTAACTTATGACAGAATTAAAATTGAAGGTGCCCATAATGTTTAAAAAAAGTTACAGTTCGGAGTTGCGTCTTGTAAGCGATTGACGAATAGTTTTTAATCATTTTAAACTTAGACTAGTGGTTGGTTTTTAGAAATTTTATGGTTAAAGGAATGTTGACGGATACGGTGGAGGAATGTTTTCTATTTAGTGGTCACAAATAGTAATAACAGGACATTGAGTTGTATATTGTTTCCTCTTTCTAGCTTCATGCTTATCCAAAGTACAAGGTCAACAAGTGGGCTACAAAAAATTACTACTATTGTTGCTAATTAAATATCGTACACGAATTTTTTTTAATAATATGATGGAATTCTTTGATAGAAAATAACAGACATACTATCGTCCTTTGCTCGACCACGAACATTTTGTTTATTACATTATGTCTAGGACTCGCGTTGGGTCACAATTTACAATTTTCTCCTATCAATAAACTTTATCTTCTCCCATACTCTACTTTATCTCTTACTTGGATGATGATTTAAAGGCTTTGCGCGCCAAATTCATAATCTTATGTTAACAAATATCTCCTTAGATTTCTATCAAAGATTTTATACGGATAACCGAGATTCTAGAAGTTCTATCTGTCTTTTCCATATAAATGTAACTGGCCAGTGGCTTTTGTTTTTTTTTAAATCACTCAATGTTCCGTCGTTAAAACTTGTGACCAAATAAATTCTTGTACAGTCATAGACAAATTCTATTTTTAATTGTAGAATATTATCTTAGGTTAAATTAATATTGCTTGATTAATCTAACTGGAGCTTATACGAAGTATTAAGATCAGAATCTTAAGTACGACTTCGCTTATCTCGACAACGTTGGTCGTTTTCGTTAGTTTCGTTTATATGTAAACTTGTGAGTAGTAAGACTTAAAAAACATATCTTGAAAAATAACTAAACGTTCAAAAACGGCTTTGTTACAGCGTCGTTACTATGCTCAACAGTTGCAACTTTGGAACACTTATTTGTACAGAGTTGGAACGGTCAGCACGTAGCAACCCGCATTCGTTATAACGATTAGGATTTTGCAAGATTTTAGCGGGGAGCTGACTATCGATTTATGGAGTATCTTAAGCGTTAAAACAAGAGCAATAGCTCCATTTCACTCTGACCTTATCAAAACACACGAAAACGAACATCGTTGTCGAGTTCGAACTCGTGCTCAGGGTACTGAAACGGTTCACAGCTGGCTGTTACGCTTGGATGCCATTGTTTCGCTTTAAATATATTTACCACACGCGTATGTGTGTGCAGAAATATAATATTACGACTTACATCTATGATTTTGTCATTAAAAAATCATACCTTGACGATTTAACTAAATAACATCGAACATATTACTATATTGTAGTCTACGTTTAATGTAAATGATTTTTAAGTATTATTCACACGTTACGTTTTATCCGCGGCATGTGGCTCAGTGTGAACCTTGATGCGGGCTTAAAGCACATCGTGTTAGGTAGTATGGAAATGAATAGACAAGCATTTACGTGTCTTTGCAGAGTAATTCTTATGTACTTGTGGGCCACAGTGTCAAATTGAAGTCTGAATAACATTGTATAGTTCGGGTAAGGTGACGATAAATCGGTAAACCGGCTGATATAATACGTTCGATGTGATTAGTGCCTTATTCTTGATTATAATTTTTTAAACTTTTAGATTAATAAAGCAATAACTTGTGTATGTTGAAACACTTAGATTAAATCTTTGTGAAAAAAAAATCATGTCAATATAAAGAACATCGACAAACAAACATAAGAATAACTACGTATAGAATGAAATCTACTTTGTGCGTGCTCTGAACCTACAGTACCTAAGTGAAAAAGTCAGCTAATAAATACATTAAAGTAACATTAAGCTATTATGGCGAGAAAGTTTAATTTCCGTATTTCTATTATTAGTTATTCTTATGCATTAAAACAAAAACTGTAAACTGTACAATATGTTAAATATCACTTATATATCAGCACAAAGCTTTATATATTTTGAGGAAGCTCACTTGTTAAGTTGCACGATAACTGTTGGACGTACTTAATACAATAATAGTCTAAGAGCCAGTGCATAATTTGAACATAGTGATCATACAAGTTAATTTATATAAAAATCAGTTAAGTATTTTAACTGCCTTTTATACCTGTTACACTATAGATCTTGGGTTTGATTTTGATTACAGTTTGGCTTAAAATTGACGCATTTGGGATTTTTCCAACCAAAAAATACTCAGTAACTACTGGCCCAAGAGCAATCCGAACAATACTCTGAGTATTATGCTATATTACATTCGGAGTGTTCTAAAAGATCATTTGTCAATAAATATTTTTAAATATAAACAAGTAGTTATGAATTGTAAAAAACACTTAACAAATCTTCCACTGGCTCACAGTCTGCAATTGCTGCTAAGTATATAAAAATATTTTCTTGTACCTAGTAGCTTATTTCTTCATTTTCTATAAAAGCTAGATTGAATTTTGTAAATATATCTTCTGTTTTACAAACATTATATTATTGTCACTTTTTATTATGTACTAATTATGAAGGTATTCCTGAATGTGCCAATCGAAAACTGTTTAATTTTTCCAAAATCAAATGTCACGGTGGGAACAAAACGTTTTCAATTATATTTGTTGTAAAGTTCAGAGTTTAATTTCGTTGTTTTTTTACCTAATCTCGGAAATAATACCCTACTTACAAATCGCTTTTGACTGCCATCAACAAATAAAATAATCGACATAGATCAGCTTCAGTTCTTTAACTAGCCCTGCACGGGCTAGTAAAAGGCCTTTAAGTTACAGGTCCCGGATTCATTTTCTGACTCGCCTTTGTTTACCGTAATGTTTGTAGTAAGGAAAAAAAAACATCTCGGTTGTCGTAGCAAAAAAAAAAACATACGTACATCCCAGTAGTTCAAGTTTTTGTAGTATTTAAGTAGTGATATAATAAATGTTGATAGCAGTTAAACGCACAATGTGGATGGGCCTTAAGTTAGTAATCCGATTGTTTCTCATTTATCTACTTACCTTTTTACTTTTGTTTTCAATACAGGAATTATTATATTTAAATAATTTAAGTCAGTTTTAGATTTATAAAAAGAATAATAATTGAAAAAAAAACTTTTTTTTTTTACAAATGCATTGTGTAACTGAAGAACATTGAATTGCAAAATGAAGAAAAAAAATATTACTAAAAGTTTAAAAATTGTTTTATTCCTTCTCTTTTCAAGGTATGGCTCAAGCTCAACTAAAACTTAAGTGTCCAATTCAATACAAATGGTCCATCAAATAAACCATTTTACTGTCTTATAATGTAGGTGGGCAGCAACCCTGCTTTCTGAGTCCAAGGCTTCAAGGTGCTTTGTGCGATCTCATTCCGGTGATTTAATTGATTGAATTGTACAAAAACCTAAAATTTTTATACAATTCAATCAAGAGGTTTTCCACCTATCATCAGGGAGGGTCCACTACTTGATATGTGGATTACGTATTACTAACCTTTTAGAAAGGACACTTGGCTGGTAAGTTGCAAAATACAAATGCAAAAAAAAAACTTAAAACTGTACAAAAATAATTTATTACACAATTTAACCATGGTATAAAATATATACATAAATGTATCTTTTAATATAATAGGCATTCACAGTACCAAGAACATTCTCGAGTGCATTTCACGGAACGTCCCAAACACTTAAAGGATACATTGACCCTGACACTTGCCTGCCCCTAAAAACATTGGCACTGTTTTATTTTATTGGTATCGGTCGAGGAGGTAGATGATACCTTGACCATGACTACTCTTTGTCGATTTTAACAACTTTTGCAATTGTTTTATTTCTTGAGTAATATTTACAAAATACTTATATCAAATCTTTCAGATATTATTGGCTACTAACTTTGATATACTCGATTATAATATTGCGTTTTGAATTTATAAAAATATTACCCTCTGCATATAATGTATGTCTACCAAATACAAAAATGAATGTACCATAAATTAATCAGAATGCTAGAACGCAGGCAAAGTTATGGGCTTATATTAGTTTTATTGTTTGTTAATTTAATTTGAATTTAAGGAATTTAAAGTACCAATTGCTTTAATGGTGAAGGGAAACATCGTGAGGAAATCTGCATGCCTGAGAGTTCTACATAATGTTCTCAATAGTATGTGATGTTTTCTTTCACTGTCGAAGCAAGTGATATTTTGAATTACTTAAAACGCACATAACTTATAAAAGTTAGAGGTGCGTGCGCTACTATCCACTGCGCTATCACCGCTTTATTCTTATTATATCCTTATAAACTAGTTATTGTAAAGCACATTGAGGCAATACGGATGGCTTCTAACAAGATGAAATAGTTTTTAAATGGAGACCGTTACGATAGCTTTTTATCTGCGCTATAGCTTGTTTTCTCTGCAGCATAACTTGAGGCCACGGCCGCTGCTTGCCGACCCGCGTGTTGGCCTGCTAGTTCCATGACCTGAAACAATAAAAAGCATAAGTAAATAAAAAATAAAAAAATCGACCACTAAATAAACTTCTGCTGAGCCTAGACCCTGCATGGTGTACCACGAGAAAAGTATGGCACCTCATTTTGTCGTCTGCTTCTGATAAGCGGTGATAGCCCAGTGTCTGGGACATCGACTTCACTTTCGGGGGCCGAGTTCGAATCCCAGCACGCACCTCTAACTTTTCTAAGTTATGAGCGATTAACGCAATACAAAACCACAAATCACTTTCTTGAACGGTACAGGAAAACATCCAGGGAGTTGCCCATAAAGTTCTCAGTTGTGAAGTCCACCCATATCCACATTTGGCCTGACTGCGGCCTAAATCCTTCTCATTGCGAAAAATGACCCGATCCGCCGTGTTGTCGGTCAGTAATCGTTTGATATGATGATAATGATGATTTTCTCACCTTATCTCTATTGAAGCTAAAACGGTTTAAAAAACTGGGTGGTGCATGGAATGGGGTTTGGGGGCCAGTACAAAGCAGAATCCGTTCCCTACTCGCATGTATAAATGATCTTATGGGAAACTTACAGAATCCGCTATTTGATCCATTTGCGAGCCCAGCTCACGCATGTTGCCAGTTGCTCTGTAAAAAATGGTAAATGTAAATATAAGTAATACTCCTAGCACGATAAGATATAGGTATGTTAGATTTGTCAAAATTTAAATATCAATAGGGTATGAGTGCAAATAAGAAAAAAAAATCTAAATGTATATATAGTCGGTTGAATACCAGGTGATAGCTGTAGTGTAAGTTAGGACTTCGGAAGTTATGTGCGTCTTATCACATGCTAGAAAAAAATCTAAATTTATCTATTTCATGTACACCTAGTTTATAAGCATTTTTGAAACGTCAAGTCAGTCTGTTTGTAGTGACTCTACCCCCGGTTCTGATTGTGAGGAAACATGCATGTCTGGGAGTTCTCCATAATTTTCTGTAAAGCGTGTGAACTCTAGGTACTAATCTGCACTGGGTCAGCGTGGTGGGACTACAGCCTAAACACGTCTCATTTCCGAGTCGGTTGAATAAAACCACTACTTTCGTAATTCCGCGGGAATTGAAATAAACACAAAAGTTACAAATAAATTGGTAAAGGTCACCTAGCGTAGCACCACACCAACAGCATGCCAACGCTGGCGAGGGCTGCCGTCTGCCCCAGCATCGCGAAGGTCTGCAAACCCAACACCCCCGACAGAACCGACACCAGGTAGCACACCAGCGCCAACGCAGCCAGCACGGCTGCCGTACCCAACTTGCGGAGCAGGTTCTTGTCTTCATTGTGCAATCTGTACTGTTCGTACTGATCTTCTAATTCCTGGAATTAAGTTCGACAGTTGCAATCATTACTAATATGATAAATACGTTCGTGCTTGTTGATTTGTCGTTCTTTCACGCAACAACGGATTAATATAATAATGTAACTGTTTTTTATATATACCTTGCCTTAGTAGGTAATAATTGACGTCACGTCCTGCAACGTGCCGCCGTGTGTCCATCACCCTGGGACGCCTGGTAAGCCTCATGTGCCCATTATTACATCTGCAACCACGCCCTTCAGACCGGAACACAGCATTGCAACAATGCTGCTTAGCGGCAGAAGTAAGCATTGCTATAGCACTTCTCTTCTTCTCTTTCCTCCTCTGTCTGTTTCGCCTACGGTAAGTAGGCCATCTCGGCCTTGCTTGCGTACCGGCACTGGCAATGAGTATACAAAGAAGTCGTCTCACTATATACCTATACTCTTGTCACTTGTAAGATTTTCCAGAGGCGACTCTATATTTAAGATTCCCACTATAAACTAAGGCGTCACTACCACGAGCAAGAGTACTGCGACTATTTCGTCCAGAGTCCAGATACGCTGATATAGTCTGTAACTATTTGATAATATTGAATTTGATGGCATACTGAGTTTATCGCCGCGATAAGGTTACCTTTTCGGTCGTGCAGGCCCTTAGCCATGAAATGCCTTTATAAGAATACGGCTTTTTCTGATTCAAAAACTACTTCATTATATTATCATAGACCATTTTAAGCGAAAGTTATAGACAGACGTTTAAGGAGTAGGGTAACTTAATCCTTGAGCCGCATATTAAACTAAACCGATTTCGACTTAACTTTTGATTTGGGTAGAAAGGGTTGAACTTTTGAGTGTCCCCAGCTCCTTTTAAATAAATAGTGGGCTTCGATAAAAGTATTTGTTGGTCAAATAGTTATTTATTGTATATAGTTTTGAAAAGGTCACGTTTACATTGGTGCCTTTTGTACGTACCTTAGTTAACTTAACGCTATATGTCTCAGACAGACTATCTCCTCCCATCTTCTTCTTTGAATGGAAGCTATGTAAAGCCTTGTCCCTCGCGCGTCGGTGCTCTTCCTCCAAGAGTTGTGGCTGCAAGTACGGCTTAGCGCCGCCAGCGATCTCCTCCATAATGGTTTCATATACTTCCTTAGCCTCTGCCACAGCTGACAGGTTGTTTGCTTCAGCTGTTGCCTGTTGAAATTTACTCATCTTGCATCATCTTAAAAGACATCAATTATCATTTAGGCTTATGGAATGAATGGATGGGGTGGTATTCCATGCCATGACATGTTCTCCAGGGGTTTGAAATCCTATCTGCGGGACATTTCTTAACGAAAGAACCCAAAATCGAAAAAAGTAGAATCGTTATTTTACATGGCATGAAGTCGGAATAGTAAAGTAGGGGTGTTTTGTCACACTTCAAATGACAGCACGTGGAAACTGCAGCGTTACTATTTCAAGTTTATGTCACGATTATTATTAAGACACGTGAGGTTTAGCCTAGAGCGTTAAAAGCTGTCATAACACAGAAAGTACTTTACCTCTAAAATAGTCTTAGGTTCAGGTAAACTAGTTCCATTGAAAATGTTCATGTATGACTTGAAGTACAGCAACAGGTCCTTGGATTTGACCTTTTGACCTCCTATCCTTTTGGGTATCAAATTCTCCGGCGCGAGGAGCATTGGCACAAACTGCTTTAGGGATATCTTGAAATCTTGGCTTATATCTGAAAAAGGAATCTCTTAAATTTAAAAGCACTTTCGCTTCTGTTTTTCCGATATAGAAACAAAAGTCTGTAAGGAATAGCTTGAATAAAATAATTGAGTTTGTAATTCACTCCTAATTGTTAATTTAAAAGAGTATTTTATTTGGGCATGAAAGCAACTTCTATTTAGCTGCAGTTTGTGTCTGCCATCGGAATTTACGTGAGCAAATTTCTAGAAGATATCCGCTACATAGTTGCTCAGGTCTTTCTTCTTTCTTTTAAGCGGACGCAAGAAAATACAGTTTACCCAGAAACTTTAAAGATTGGCTCTCAAGAGAACCCGCGACTATAATCCAGAAAAACCTTACAGTCACAAATTCGGGTAAAAAATGCCATTAAGTATTTACCAGATAGTTTTCCATTAAATTCTGGGTTGGTGGCGACATTCAAACCAGGGTGCGGCATGAGAAAGCAGGCGAGCTCCTCAAAGCAGCTTGCGATGTGTTTTCTCAGTGACTGTAGCTCGTGGTGCTGACCTTCGTGAACCTAGAACAAGACAAAGGATTCATTAATATGCGTGTGGGAGGCATACACACTGAAATTCTTCGGACACGTCTCCCGGATAGAAAGGACTCTATCGTACGATAGGTAGAGAGACCTAGAGCGCGCGGTAGGACATCCATGCGAAAGACCCATAAACCCAAATCTGCAGTGGGTGTTCCTTTCCATACTACCACACTGTATGAAAATAGGGAGAAGCTGCGAATAATCGTGAGGCAAGTAACAATTGCCACGAACAGTGCCCCAACGATGACCATGACCCCAACGGTGCAAGAAATAAAAAGAATGAAGAATGAATTAGAAAGAGCTGTTATCACTTCATGTCACCTTAAGTCGTTTAGTGAGCAGTTCTTGACCTCCTTCCACACCATACGCATGTTCATAGGGAAAGCTCCAGTCCCGCACAAGCAGCTGCAACCTCTGGAAGGGTTTCCCACCGCTGGTCTCTTGCGCTAGACGACCATAGTCCGTGAATAACTGGAAATTTTACAAAAATGACCATTGTTAAGACTTTTTTAATAAAAATACCTGAGTTGGTAATAATTTTATCGTCACACTTGCTCACATATAAAAATTGCTAAAATATTCACAATTCGTAACTACTTTTAACATGTTTTTAAATGAAAATATTCCCTTTATTATATTTTTTATATAGGCTGTACGCAGCGAGCAATGCTGGCTGTCGGTTTACCTTGGCGTTCGAAAAAAAAAGCCGTCGCACCATTTTCCATGATACTTAATGTTAATAATGTCGCTTTTTGGTCTGTTGTTTAAAATTTAAAATATCTATTTTAAATTGGAAAGTAGAGCAATCGTATATTTTACTCTTCCGGGAATAATAATCGAGGCACTAATCGCGAGTGAATCACCTATTTCGACCAAAATCTAGAGAGCTGTCTTCAAAACTTTCATACAGTGATAAAACAGCAATAAATGGTATTTAAAAGTTTATCTTGTTTTTTCCTCGTGTAAGTGTGATGAAAATCGTCGTATGTAACGCGTGTGGTACATCACTTGTTACACTCGCGGTTTTCTTAGCGAATTCGCTTTTAGCTTATGCGCCTAAAACCGCCTCGACTCTAAAACGCAGTTACCAAACTAGATGCATAAAGTGCTTACTTGTAAATGCTGCAAGTCATCCTCCTCAATGTTCTGCGACAGGTTGTAGATCTGTACTGAGGACAGCATGGTGGAGAGAGCGAATATCGTCGCGTTGTCGCGCACCGTGGACTCGCTGTCGAACGTGCCTTGTGTGTCCATGAGATAGATTACCACCTGTAACATGATACATTAGGATTGTACGTACTACGCCTTGGTCCATCATTATCCTTTTTACGTAGCACAGCTAGGCCAAGACCTCCTCTCTTATAGGAGAAAGAAAGCATTCGCCGGGATGTACGGCAGCTTTACTGTTCTCTGTAGTGGCTGGTAATGGGTTAATAGTACCTTCTCCCCATTATCGAGGGTGGCCTTGAAGGGCTGCGACCACAGCAGCAGGCCTGTGGTATCCCGCTCGGAGCCGCCGCGCCAGCTGAAGCCGTTCAGTGGCTCATCCTCCGCACCCAGCCAGTCCAGGCTGGCGCCTACGTTATACTGAAAACAAGCTTAGGTTTATCTTAACTGTGAGTAAGTGAAGTCAGTCAAGTCAAGTCAAATATTTCTTTATTGAAATAGGCACATAGATGGCACTTTTGATGCGTTATTATATACAAAATGTGTACATAGCAGTGAGTAGTGATGGCGATAACTACAATCGTAAACTTAAAACTAAAGCTACGAGGGTTCCAATCGCGCCCTGGTCTAAGAAAAAGCCCACAACAAACTTAGCCGGGTGTTCTTTTTGTTATCGCCATCTCACATTGTCATTAGAAAAAAGAGTAGAGAAGAAGAGAGTAGTCGGCCGACTGGAGCATTGGGCAATGACCCTGCTTTTCAGTCCGAGGTTGTGGGTTCGATTACCACTGGAAAATATGTGTGTGATGAACATTAGTGTTTCACACTTTTTTTTTTTGAAGATATAAGTGACGGAGCAAGCTGTAATGCTGCGTGTAGTACCATCAGGTACGTGGAAAACCATCGTCTATAAAGAGAGTAGCACTTCACAGGTAGGAGGGATGCAAGGAGGTTGTCCTAACGACCAGTGCCCATCAATTTGAGGCGTAGGTGTTAAGTAGTGTGGTAGACACAAGAATTTCCAATCCAATTTGCTTTTTTTTTCTGTAATTGGGTAATAATTAGCCATTATGATTTTTTTATAAATTTAAAATGCATATAAAAATTTTCGGAACCGACAGGAATCTGATAATTTATACATATAGGTATATGCAGTTATCACCTCTGGCGACTCTCTAGTCCCAGGTACAAATCCTGTCGGTTTTGAAATATTTCCTCAACTGTAGGTAAAAACAGTATAAAAACTATAAAAATCCATTATGATGGTTTCTAAAGTTCTGCGTCTTGAATTCAACGCGTGTTAAATCAATTACGATCATCCTTATCCATTGCTGGTTCGACCTCTCCTGCCCTAGACTGCAATCTCACCTGGTGGTAAGTGATGATACAGCCTAAGATGGTAGCGGGCTAACCTGCTAGGTGTAGTATGGCAGTCATACCCCTAATCGGTTTCTACGCGACATCGTACCGGAACGCTGAATCGCTTAGTGGCACGTCTTTGTCGGTAGGGTGGTAACTAGCCACGGCCAAAGCCAAGAGAAAATTCAGAAATTATTAATTCCCAAATTGTCCCTGCGAGAATCGATCCCGGGCCCTCCAACTTACGCCAGATCGGTGGTTGCATCCCACTAACCTTTTGGTGCATATAACGTAGGAAGAAGTCGAGCAGGAAGGACTTGCCCTTGCGGAAGGCGCCAGCTACCGAGATGACGATGGCGGAGCGGTCCTTGACATCATCTCGCAGCAACAATGCCTCTAGCGAATCCTCGTCGAGGCAGAACGTGTGCTCGGCTCCCGGCGCCACCACTTGGATACCCCGGCCCGATTTCAGGTCTTCCATGTTTTAGCTGCCAAAGTAATCCAGAATGTTATTCTTTTTGTGCATAAAAATATTTCTAAATTTAAGGAAACTGCATTAAATTTCACAATAAACTACCCATTAACATCTTAGGGATGTCTTTTAATAAGTTCAAAGTTTGTATTAAACGTCAGCTTATAGAAAAGTCCTATTATAGTAGTTATAAAGGACCACGTAAGTAATCGATTAAAAAGCTTAGGTGTGTATGATTAAACTAAGCAGGTTGCTTTGCTAATAATTTTAAATGACAAAAATAATACCCGGCTAAGTTTGTTGAGGGCTGCTTCCTAGACAAAGACGCGTTTACAACCCCCGTACCTTTACTTTTAATTTGACGCATATGGTTATCGCCATCATCTACCATGTTCACATTTCTCATGCTTCCAATCCACGGCTGTTTCTTTCACCTCTCTTCAAATCCCTACCATAACCTGTCGTTTAGGTAACTCATACATAACAAACATAATGCATTTAGTCCCATTTTAATACGTGTAAATTCCATGAATCTGTGAACTTTGCTAACATGGTTGAATGGTGATGATTATGATGTTAAAATAAACGAGTTCGCCAGCCAATACTTCTCCCATACTTCCGCGTTCCTTTCAGATAGAAAGAAGGACATAAGTACAACAAAAGGTTTAACAGGGATTTTGATTGCAACTTGGCACGAGAACTTTTCTCTTGCCGTAAGTCCTATCTACAAAAGCTGCGTGTAAGAGATTGCTTGCAGCAATAAGGCCGCCTTTGCGTGTCTACGATGTGTTTTACCCTAACCTTCTTATTGCTAACAAGCTTCAGCCGAAGCCTTTCGAATATTTATGTATCTCTATGTATTTATGTATATCATTGCACTATCCTGCTTCCTTGCAGCTTTTCCTTTTGCCAGAGGTTGCCTGTAAGAGATTAGATTGCTTGCAGCAATAAGGCCGCCTTTGCATGCCTACAATTTTAGTTTTTTTTGTTTATTCTTTATTTTATGAATATTTTGATGTTTGCAATAAAGTATTTCTTCTTCTTCTTCTTTCACCAGAGCAGACCAAGACAAGTCCGACAAGTCAGAAATATGAATACCCAAAGTGCCCCTGCCGGAATCGTACCCGGCACAATCAACTAAAACCATAGCGCTCTCCACTGTGCGACCACAAGGCCAATCAGATCCGTAACTAATACTCGTATTATATTAATTAAGTAAACGATTTATACTAAAGCAGGTTTAATTTACTATAACGTATTTAGCTTATACGGTAATTATTACAAACGCATAAGTACCAACATACGTATAACTCTACATAATTTTTAATGCTTTCATAAAACCAGAATGCCTTGACCTAATGATATTACTAAGTAGGACTCACTTTAAAATAACTGTGTTTTCATTTATTTCTCGTATTCAGTATTTGTAACAAATAACCCCGTAAAAAAAGTACTTTTTAAAATGGTTTTCTCCAGTCCAGTCTCCAGTATCCTCCCAGAATGAAATGGTAGGTAGCCAATGGCACCAAGCAAATGCGGGTTGGTACATTTCACATGCCTTTGGAAAAATTCTGAAGAAGAAGGGAAGAAGGGAAGAATGCAGGCACAGAATTATGAACATACCACAGGGTGATTACGTATCTCGCGACAGGCTTGCAACAGGCGTAAATCTTGCCATCACTGCTGTCAAACGTCACTTTCCCATACAGTAAATTATCAAAAGTGACGTTTGACAGCAGTGATTGCAAGTTTTTCATCTGTCGCAAGCCTGTCGCGAGATACGTTATCACCCTGCCGAACTCTGACTCAGCCATTATTGCATGTAGTGCATTTTTTCCACAGTGAAAACGCACCGTGCACATCCCACTACACACCCGCGGAATGTTGCTAGCCCACAAACTTTACCTATTTTTCCCCATTTTATGATAAAGTTTTAGATCATTAGATTTAAAATTATTATAGTCACTGCCCGTTCCTTTGGTTTTTCCTAAAGTCAAAGGTTGTCTAGAAGAGATCGATTTAGTGATAAGACCGCCTTTGCACGCTCCATTTTCTATTCTAAGTTTCTTCTATATATGTGTTTACTTTGTATAAAATGTGTGAGTGCATTAAAAAATTTAAACAGACAAACAAACAAGTGATATTTTAATTGCATACATTTCAAAAAAATATATAGGAACGCGCTGTCGATTGAACTCTGTCCCGCCGAAAAGGAAGGTAGGTATTAGGAAATTTGATACGTATTTAAAACTATACCTACTATACTACTATAGTTATGCCTTATTGCGCGTTTGGTTGTCATAAAGAGATATTTAATGCAGCGTAAGGTCACTCGTTAATATATTTTTCGTAAATATAAGCGCAATTAAAGTATAGAATAAGATAGTCTTACAGTCGTCTGACGAAACAGACAAGACAGTGCAATCGGCTAGTATAGCATGTTTTGCATATATGCATGATTTGTCTATTCCTTAAACCTACTTTTTACTAAAAAAATATAATAAGATTGTTTTCATAATAAAACCGGTACGTGAGGTTTTTTAATTACAATACAAGTAAGCCTTTGACTACAATCTCACCAAGTCGTAAGTGATGATGCAGACTGAGCTACCGCCCTTCGATTGGCGCAGTGGGCAGCGACCCTGATTTCTGAGTCCAAGGCCGCGGGTTCGATTCCCACAACTGGAAAATGTTTTTCAGTGTCTGGTTGTTTTTCTGTATATTATAAGTACATATGTATATTATTCATAAAATTATTCATCAGTCATCTTAATACCCATAACACAAGCTACGCTTACTTTGGGACTAGATGGCGGTGTGTGACTTGTTGTAGTATATTTATTTATTTATTTACTACCATACCTAGACTATGGTGTAACCTTTTAGGGCTATAGCAGTTACACTTATAATGAGTTTCTAAGCGATCTCCAAGTCCTCCCACTCAAAGACCACAGTGCTCAGAGCAGGTCAGGGAGGTCGTAAAACATAAAAGACCTGAGAAAAATAGACTACAGTTCGCACGAGAACGTTGACCTATCGAATATTATTATAATAAATTAATTCCACAAGTTTATACCTCCCGATACAACTTTGAATTCCTGTAATTGTACCTACTTATTAAACGCAAACAACATCACAGTAATATAACCGAGGTTGATAAAAACTCCAATATCCCTCTACACGTAAACTATGTAGTAATGGAATGTTTTTATTTAGCAAAGACAATAGTAGAAACACAAATTTATTCCATTGAATCAAGTTTAAAGATTCATTCATGAATCATTAGTCATCTGGCACAGTTCGGTATATACAAGCGTCTAAATCATAAACGCATCACTCAAAAAGACCAAGAAATACACAACACTCACTTTATTAACTGTTGTTGTTAACAATTCAGGTGAAAGTGAATATATCGCAGTACTTTATTTCGTTGTACAAAAAGATGATATTCGCGCGTCATGTACGCACGGGCGCGCCGTTCAAACTGATACGATATAGTATATATATATGTGTGTAACATCGGAGTAAGGTTGTATGATGTCATAGATGTCCGACTCCACTGGGCGATGATATCATACTGGCGAGAATGAAAACCGGTCTGGAATCACAGACTATGTTATGTTGGATAGAAGCAGGCGTTACTTTGCAGAATTCCGTGATTCTATTTAACGTTATAAATGCGTTGGTTTGCATGGATGGATGTGTGTTACTATTCCACGCAAAAACTATTGAACTTATTTGACTGAATTTTGGAATGAAGATAGAAAACCCTGGATTAACACTTACATATTATTACTATCATATTTAAGACACTTCTATACAAAATATAGCCCAGTGGGTCGCCCAGCCTAGGAGCTCGACTAACAATTCGGCGGGCCATGTTCGAATCCCAGCACACTAACCTCTAACATTTCTAAGTAGTCAGCGTTTTAAGTAATTGAATATCACTTGCTTTGAACGCTGAAGGAAAACACCGTGAGAAAACTTGCATGCCTGAGAGTTCTCCATAATGTTCTCAAAGGTGTGTAGAGTCCACCAAACCAGCGTGGTGGACCACGGCCTCAACCCCTTCTCATTGTGAGAGTCGACCCGAGCCCTGCAGTGGTTCTGTAATGGGTTGATTTGATGATACAAAATCTGCCTTTTTGGTCTAATGTTTGCTTGCTTTTTTATACTACAAGTTAGCCCTTGAATGCAATTTCACTCGAAATGATGATCATGTAGTCTAAGATGGTAGCGAGCTTACCTGTTAAGAGATATGACAATTATATTAAGTCCATACCTTTATGGTTTTTAAACGACATCCTACCGGAACGCTAATTCGCTTAGCGGCACGTCTTCGTCGGTAGTGTGGGAATTAGCCACGGACACATCCTGCCACCAGACCAGACCAGAGAAATGCAAGAATTTATAATATTCCAGGAAAAACTATAAAGGATCTGTTTTTTTCTTTATAGTAATAAATCCGGCATTTATATGGCCGCAGCAGATGGCCCACCTAGTGATAACTGGAAAACCATCTCCTTTAAACAGAGTATCACTTTACAGAGCATGCAAGGAGCACGTCCTGCAACATGCTACCTTGTGTCCATCAATCTATGTGTTCAGCCTCATGTGCCTGCAATAACACCGGCATTTACGCCCTTCAGGCCGGATGACAACATCGCAACAATGCTTTTAGCGGCAGGAATAATGGCGATAGTATCTCCCCGGAGCTTTGTCACAAAAAGCTAGGAAAACTCTTTAAAATAATAATATTCAAGATTCGAGAAGTATTTATTTTTATTAAGTATCATTTTACTATACATAGATACACTTAATTCATTTATAATACTAATTGTAGTATACTCAAAAACTAACATACGATTATTCACAAACATTACTTTTGAGCTCATCTCAAAAGGTTAAAATTTTTACTGGTGGCTCAATTATTCTGGGGCTCAATCAAAATCACCAAATATATACCGATATTTGTTGTAAGTAATTGAAAATATTGTTAAAAAAAACATTTATTTCAAGTAGGCCTAAAATATTTTCATTGTCTATTCAACGCGCGCCGCTTCAAAGTTTTACCCACACCCCCGACATCTTTTAACACCACAGAATAAAAATAATAATATATTTCTCTCCGCTATCGCCTATACGAGAAAGACCTTTTTGTGCTATAAGGCATCAAGTAATGTTTGGGAATTCAGGAGTTAGTTTCTTAAAAGGAACAATCTACAGTCTCTTATATAATAAATATTAAAAATGAAGAAATTTTTTACCTCGGTCCTGGTATTGTTTTGAGTGTATTAACACCTTTGTTTTCGTACACCAGGGTTCAGAGCACCATTTGCATGTGCGCAACAAAAATTATCTGGTTTAAGCGTTGTTTATGAATAAGTAGGTCCTCTCGGAGGGGACCTTCTGGGCCGTATGGTCAAAGAATATAAAATACAATCAGCCATTATTGCATGCAGTGCGTCGTGTCCAAAAACAGTAAAACACGTCCCACACACCCGCAGAATATTGCTAACTCTAAAACTTTTTTTTCCAT
Organism: Pararge aegeria; assembly: GCF_905163445.1. Classification (NCBI taxonomy): domain Eukaryota; kingdom Metazoa; phylum Arthropoda; class Insecta; order Lepidoptera; family Nymphalidae; genus Pararge; species Pararge aegeria. The sequence goes on from NC_053198.1 coordinate 16,044,887, forward strand.
TTTCCCATTTTACGGTAAACGTAAAAGTTTAGAACATTATAGGTACGGAGGGTAGAGGTAAGGAGAGTCATCTTATATGGGAAAAGTTGAAAAAGTGTCCAGTTGTTGCGCTAAATAACAGTTCAAAAATCCTCCACAATGGCGCTGGTGGATGCACAGGGTATGGTATGAATGTAGCAATCGTAGATAAATTGAAGTATGCCGAGTTAAAAAATTTAATGTGATTATCGACTAAAGTAGTTAATTATTGAGAATTTCAACAACTTACGTTGTACAAAATATTGTGGTAAATATAACCTTACTTCCTTGTATCTCCATACTTCCTTGTTTATTTTTCAAGCCTACTCTAACAATATTTATATTTGGCGCTTCTTCGAGTTACCCTGATGCAAATGTGGCGCCATCCTAATTCAATACATTTTGACGACACTTTTTCATACACACAGATGACTCTCCTTACCTCTACCCTCCATAATTATAGGTAAAAATTACTGTCAAATGGTATGAAGTGACAAATCGCCTGTTCGAGAAACACTACGAGTGGTATTGGATGCTTCGATATTTAATTGTGTACACGGTTTCTGTATGTTTCGTGCCACTATGAATTTCTACAATTTAATGAATTGTCAATTTATCTAGGTATGCACAAAAAAAGTAATTTAAAATAAAAAAATAAAACAAGGATTTCATTTTTACAGGTCATTCGGCATTCCCGTTTTAATAATAATAACTTGTCGACAGCACAGACCAGATAACATAGTTGGCAGCAAACGTCAAAAAGGACATACAAAGTTGCTAATATATATTTTTTTTAAACTGGCTTTAAGGCTCTGGGTTCCAGCACCTTAGAGACTGCCATTAATTAGCACGTTAATTTTTTATATTAATTTTAAGCCAAATTATCTCCGAACATAAAAATAGGGTTTTGATTCTTGTTATATGTGATATCCATCAAATTTATTTCTGTACTAGCTGTTGCCCGCGACTTCGTCTGCGTTTGATTTTGTTTTTTGGTAGATATTCAGTATCGCTAAGCCTTAAACGAGGGATATGCTACTGTCCGCTGAGGAGTTCTGTTCCGAGTACTGTCCTCTATCTCCAACCACAATCTTCAGATCTACACAAAGATTGGGCAAAATTAAACACATATTACAACCTCTATAGTACAAAAATAATTATTTGAAACGGTTATAATTTGTCGGAGTTATACACTTTCATTCCCTCTCCCAAAGGAACCGAGCTTATTGTCGTGATAAAAAGTATCCTATATATCTTCTAACACTTCCTGAATAGAAGAATCCAAGAATATGTGTACAAAGTTTCATGAGAATCGGTTAAGTAGTTTTTGCGTGAAAGCGTAACAAACAAACTTACATTGAAATTTATAATATTAGCAGGGATTATTACAGATGGCTATAGACGTGTAACATAGACGGAAAAAACCTTGATATCTAATTTTAGGTAAGTAAGATAAGGATCATATACATCTTGTTAACATCCATGTCAATTTTAGGTTAAATGCTATTCTTTGTGTTATTCAATTTATTAATTATATTAATTAATTATTAATGCTAAATCTTAAAGTTAATTATAATTCAACCACCAACTACATATAATATAGACATACTATTAACATACATTTAACAACAGAACTTTTTATACACTTTTTTTATAATTTGTCTTAGTAACACCAACTGTGTAAATTTCAATTTTTCTTTTAGTTTAAGTTTCTGTCTCGTTACTTTCCATATATGTAAAAAAAAATTGAAATTTACAAATACACTGATAAAACATTAAAGCTCCCATTTAAACTTTAGGTTAAATCCTTAATCATATCAGAGTGCAATGATTATCATCACAATACACTGCAAAATATGAACACTCTAATATGAATTGGCGTAAACCATTTCTACATTCTTAAGTTCATTTATTAATCCTAATTACAGTCAAACATTAATTTACAAAGCATAAATCATTGCAAACAATAAGTTTTGAGACACATTTGAAAGAAAGGTTTATTATGTACTTTTAATAACATTTGAATAGTACAAAACTGGGAGAAGACTTCGTAAAACTGAGGCTATCACGAAACTATAGACATACTGTCTATTTATCCCATCACCATTTCTGAACAACGCGAGATTCCTATTTTAAAAAACCGTGGCTTGAAATCCAATAAATTTCCTCCGCACCGGCTTGGTGTTCAAAAAGTTGGTCGCATCTGTTAATATTTAGACACTACCAAGGATGATCTTGAAATTGCTTAATGAGCATTGACAGGGTTGATTGCCCTCTCGTGTTCGATCTTATACTTAGCAACGCGGATGTACGTATTTCCTAAGTTGCATTGACACCATGGAACTACCACACGTATGTAAGAAACCAATTAACGAACGGTTTAATATAGCGTTTCCAGATCGGTTTGTTATAATGAAAGCTAAACGCCATAACCTAAATATATGTCCGTTATAAAAAAATCGGTTTCGAGCCGTGTAAAAACAAAGTTGATGGTCTTTTCAGACATATCAGGACAAGTATCCCGACAGTGTTTCATTTTACTAAGTGAAACTTCTTAGGCAGTAATGCGACCATTTTTTTGGTCCGAGAAATTTCAAGGTAATGTTTAGTCTTATATATCGCAACAAAACAATGTCAACTTCAGCAAATGTTTAGGTTTATTCAAAAAGTTTATCTTCTATAAAGTATACACTCGCTTGCATTGCTGCTGCTGTTGACCTTTTTAGGGCTTTATTCTCATTTGATTTTCCGCCTTACTTTTTGAAACAAATAAAATTATTAAATTTAATCAGTTACACAATTCAAGAAAATAAAAAAGACACAGGGACAAATCTGACCAATTTTCAGAAAATTCGATTGGTCTGAAAGCCCAGAAGCGCCCTGTCTCTGATATGTTTGAACAGACCTTTATAATTTTTTATTAATATCATAAGCCTAGCCAAACATTTTTTTGATGACATCGGAATAGTCCTTATTAATTCTTTCTATATGGGGCCTTAACTCTTTAGCCTTTGCAATCGAGGCCTTGTCATTAGGGTCAACCTCCAGCGCCCTCTGGATGTCTCCCCAGGCCTCCTCATACATACAAAGGCCGGAGTAGGCAAGGCTACGCCGGTATAAGGACTTAATATTTTCAGGGTCCAGTTTTAAGGTCCTGCTACATAAGTCCAAAGTTGCACCATACTCTTCGAATTGTAGTTGACAGTGTGCCATGTTATTGTACAGTTTTATCTGGAATGATATAAAATATATATATATATATATATAATAGACTTTTAAAAATACAAAAATTAATTTATGCTAAAGAAAGGTATTTTTTGCTGAAAATGGACTGTTTAGTTTTATTAATTTTCTGTAATTCAGCTATTGTGACAGCATATTAGTTTTATTACACACAACTTTGTAAAACTTTTAATAATAATAAGTTATTTTTTTTCTAATTGCTAATCAGTTTATAATGATGAGGAATATAAATTTAGTTAAAGATAGATAGATTCTTTATTGCACACAAATAAGGGATAAAGATAATATAAATTGAAAACATAAATATAAGAATAAAAATGCGCAAGAGCGGTCTTATCGCTTTAAGCGATCTCCTCCAGACAACCCTTAATGAAAGAAGCAAATGAGTATGGAAACGGGATAGTGCAATTTTAAAAATATGTTATAACACAAACTACATCTACTATATATAACAATAATACATAAATAGCTAATACAAATAATATAGAAATAAATACATAAACATATAAATAAATATATTTGTATATATTTATATATAATATATATATATAAATATATACAAATACATACAGTGCAAATATATAAGTTTATGACTCCGTAGATAAATTATATTCTTTTAAACAATTTTTGAAGATGCTTAATGATTTAGACCATCTTATGTCTCTTGGCAATCCATTCCAGAGTATAACCACCTTGACTGTAAAAGAATTTCCATACGCATGCGAGTGACTGGCAGGAACATGCAACCTGTTGTCATCCTTAGCCCTCAAATAGCACTGAACATTGCTACCAAGAAAGTTGAAGCTGCTAGTTTGGAAAAAAAATTGAAATTGTAGTAAGAGCAAGCAAAATTATTCATCCCCTTATACAAAGCCTCTGCTTAACTTACTTACCCTCATATTAAGCAACTCTTTAGTTCTCTCTGGATCAGCAGTCAGCCTGTCGACAGGTTCTATGGCAACCAACATTTTTAGGGCCTTCGAAAATCTCCTGAACCCGTCCACAATTCTCTTCTCCTTTACCAGTTTTACTCCACGTTCCTTATAAATAGAAAGAAATAAATAAATACAATACCAATTTTTGCGACACCAGGTGCATAAGGATTCGTTTTTTTTCACTACATCCTTGAAAATTATTTCACCTGACAGTCAAGTATGAGATGGTAGCTAGCCTGTTAGATGTATGGCAGTAACATTAAAATCCATACCCTTTTTTTATTATATTTTATGCAAATATGGAATTGAGCAAAGATGCAATGCTTGGTTAGAGTCTAGTTGATATATATATATAAATGCACAAATAAAAAATTAGCTTAACAGTTTTCCAGAAAAAGAATAATTAAAACCCCATGATTATACAAACAAACCTACCAAAAGTGGTCTGAAAAATTAAGATAAAAACATTCATACATATATAATTGCTTGAATTATGCTCAGCAAATAGCATCACATTAGCAATCATCATGTCATGAGTATGACATGCAAATTTGCAAGCTAATGAGATAAAGAAATAAAATAAAGGAACAATACTGAAATATGACCATACTGGAAAGTTGGAAACACATCTATCATTATATCTTTTCTGTTTTTTTTGTTGTCTTACTTCCTTACATATGTATGTTTGTATGTATATATTACAATAATTATCTAATCCACTTTACAACTTTTAAGTTTAGACTGGTAGAAGATGCTACCAGGGGTTATGTACATGTTTCTTTTTAATTTTATCGTGAATTAAGAGTTAAAACATAAATCATTTCTTATATGAGTAAACAGTATTTCTTTATTTACACTAATATAACAAATGCAAAAGTGTGTTTGTTTGTCCTTACTTATCACACTTACTAAGCAACAATCAAATTTAGACTTTGCATGAGTTAATAGAAAGGATGGAGAGTAGCATAGGCTATAATAATACTCCAAATGTACACTGACTTTTAATAAAATATGTAGTATTTATGGGCATTTTGGTCTTTTAAGGGGAGATCCTGAGCTTGATCCCAAGAAGAATATCTCCTCTGGTCTTGTTTTGGCTTACGCCACAACTTTTGTCAAAGACTACTAAGCCATTTAGTATCCTGAAACAATGCTGTATAAAATCCTATCAGGGTTATGGATTTAATATAACTGCCATACATCCATAGGTTAGCTTATTACAATCATAGCTAAATTGCAGTAGAATAAATATGGCCCTGCAGTGACAGCAGATCAGAATAATGTTCTAGCTTCATGAGGTGACTAACACAATATAACAGACAAGAGTCAGGAGCCTCCCCTCTAATACTACTTTTGTCTACTGTGATCACCAACCTGCCAGCACGAGAGACAATTAAGACCAAACCATCCTGTTGGGAGAGACCTTTAATCCAGCAGTGGACTAGGTTATTGATGATGCTTAATGAAACAAACATAGCAAGTAATACCTTATGATGCACAGCAGACTCAAACAATCTCGCCCAGCTCCAGTCGCTGATCAGCTGTTCCTCAGTCAAGTCAACCAACTCTATCCTACAATTAATCTGTAACATCAGATCACCAAACACGTTTTTATACACAAAACGTGCGTCACAAATTTCGCCTAAGCACATTTGCTGCAAAACGAGCTCGACATCTCTGTCAACAAATGAATCCATATTACCGATTATGACGTTCCCGTCAAACGGGGAATTAAATATACGACATTCAGGTTCTACTTCGCACGGCCCGTCTTTGTTCTCGCATTTTACATGCCATATTCTAATCTTGCAGCGAGAATCTTCATACGGCACCATGGTGTAGTCCCCTGGTTTTACAACGGTTTTCCACACGTCCCGATCCAGCCTGTGGCTAACTATAGTTTCTTTATTCATCGTTGTAAGTAGTTCACAGTTCTGAACTTCGCTTTGTATCCTCCTTAGATAGTTTTCCAATAATACTTTCTTTTCCATACAGATTGAAAATTTTATCGACCGAAGGCGAAAATTCGAGATTTGTGGATTTTCTTTGTTTTGACATTTGACAAACAATAATGGATATTGATTAAACCCACAGATTAATTAGTTCCACTTTTTAAGTATACCGTCATATAAGTTTTTCTTTTTTCACAAGAAACAACTATCTTAAGTAATTATTCTCATTACCAAGGATTGTTTCTTTAAAACATCATACTTATAAAGCTGTAACTTAACGATGCAAACTAATTGTGTAACTTGTACGTCAAATATTTGTTTGTAATTTGAAAGAGCAAAGCTTTGCTGTCGAGTGTATACAGAAACCAAAAAAGTTTGTCTGACACGTAGAGATTACGACAAAAATTTAATTGAAATTATTATACTTCTTGTTGGAATAGATACTTAATATTCTTTTTGTCGAAATGTATTGGCAACACATTACATCATTACATTTTGACATGTCCACAGACTATTGATATTAGATATTATGTCAGAAATCTGAAATAATAAATACCTAAAATGTTTCGATTTTCGTAAACGTATTTACCATTCTATTTTTATTTTTATTATATTCTACATATGTAGATTTAATACATTTCTCATCAAATTAATAATACGGCTATAAAAGTTACGTTCACAATATATATATATATTTTTAAACTACGGCGATTTTTAGCATTTTATGTAAGTAAACTCAATAATGCTTATAATCTCACCATTTGTTTTTCTCAATGTTATATTTGGTTACATTTTGAATGCTCAGATTACATTTTGGATATTCCACATATCCAACAGTCCACCAAGTTCTTTATATAACAAAATATCAATATAGGTAACCTAAAATATGAAATACCAGATATCATAAACATACCAGAAATCTTCCAGCTATAATGACGTTACTGCTAAAAAGTGTTTGGCGCACCGTGCTAAGAGGGGGCCAGCTAAACAACGCGTTGAGGTCTACCAGCTTTTCAAGTGGTTTGTATATTATTCTCTCTATTTTTTTATTCTATTCCATAATTCCACCTAATCACTTAAAGGAGGGTGGGCATTCTAACCGATTGACCGAGTGATTTAACAACGAAAAGCTTTATTCATGTACAACAGTCAATTATTGTTAATATTATAATTATTTATAATAATAATGATAATTTTTATTTTTATTCGGTAACTATGACTGACTTACACTATTACATAACAGAATAATTAAAAACTAAACTAAATCAAAAAAAAACTTACATGAAATATCAATATAATATGCTGGACAGTTTTGATGAAGTACCTGTAATAAATGCTCCAATTGTACTTCAAGCTGATCAAATATTTTTTATTTTTGGATTAATCTGTTGGTGCGTGAAATCCCATCACAAAAGCTCTACAGCCCTTGACTTGGTCGAGCCAATTTCTTCATTCAGTCAGATGCAGCTTCTTTCCTACTATGAAATAAAAAAAAATCATTATGAACATGTCTACTCAATCAACTTCTTGGAAGCTCCAGTTACCATGGATTGTGAAATCTACAGTGAGAACAACAAATCCATAAATAATGATTTGACAACTGATAGTTTTTCACTGATATGATGCAAAGTAGAAACATTCAGTGATCCTCTAGTCTTTAAGGGGAGTTTCTGCCTAAAGATTATGGCTATTTACATGCGTGGTGGATTACTGCCTTAACCCCTTCTCATTGTGGCAGGTGCCCTGTTGATATGATAAAATGCAATTTAAATAGATTGGTTTCCAGTAATAAACAATTTGGGAGCATGTTTACATGGCTGGTGAGACATCAACAAGCCTTGAAAAAGTGGGGGAAGGTTTTGTCAATATTTTATTAAGATTGGGGTAGTGCTATAACCAGACATGGTTACAAACAAAAAGCTATACTTTGATATTATAGCCACATATTAATATTTTAATATATAAGTATAAATCAGCACTAAGCATGTTACAAATTCTGCGGAAACTCCTAAGCTGATTTACCATTTTGTTAAATAACAAAGTGGTTATTACTTTGTTTACGAAAGTTTTAATGAGTATATAATATACAAGAATGCAATTGTTTTTTTTAATAACCTATAAAAACATGCTTTATAAAAGTTATTGTCAGTTTCAGTGACAGACACTCGCAGCAAAACCCCAGATAATATTCTGATGACAATTAAAACAGCGCCAAGCACTCGTGAAGTTTTGGCTGCAGTACAAGCCAATCTACCTCTCCTGACCCACCGGCACATGTTGCAGGCTCTAAGAAGTTTGTTTGAACTACAGAAAACTAGCAAGTATGTTTGTTTGTTTTATTAAATGATTATGCTATTGAGATTTGCTTTTAATAACAACAAATCTATATGGTGCTCTGCCAGCTTCTGCTATCCCAAATACCTGTGTAGTATCTTATCGTATTAATTTATCTATTTTTTATTTCTAGTAAACAACTGATAGATTGAAGACATAACATAAATTAACGAAGTAATATCTTTTCATTATTGTAGGCTTAGCCAATAAATAGAAGCAAGGCTCGCCAATAAATAGATTATAAATCACAGAATTAAATACATACAGACACTAATATTAAAGCATCATAGACCACTCCACTTTAGTAGTGTTTTTTGAACAGGCGGTTAGTCATTTCCCTTATCTAGTAGTTGACAATAATTATTTTAAATATATCGTTCTAAACTTTTATCTTAAAAGTAGCTGACCCGCGCAACTTCGTCTGCACCTAGAAACTAATTGCAGCGCCAGGTGGACCTATTTTATGTTCAAACTATGTTATTCGCGGCCGTACGTGTTATTCTATACCAAAATATTCTATTTCAATTTGAATATTTTAAAACTGAATTTGCAGGTATATAATCAAACTTAATATTCATATTACTTTCTTTCTTTCGCATTTATAATATTAGTATTTAGTAGGATGATACGCATCGATCGTTGTCCCATATGCCTCGCGACTTGCTGTTATCTGTGAAGAGTTATGTCCTTTATCTCCGACAATATTTATCAGATCTTCATTAAAATTAGACAGAACATGCTTAATAGTATACCCTTTCTAATAAAAAAGAATTATAAAAATTGGTCGAAATTTAACGGAGCTAAATTTCATCCCATTTCCCGGAGGAAACTTATTGTTTAAGAGGATAAAAAGTATCCTATATGTTGGTTGACCTGGTATATCAGCTACCACTATACCAAATTTTATTTAAATCCGTTCAGTAGTTTTCACGTGATACCCGGACAGACAGACAGACAGACAGATAAAAATTAAATAAAAATCTGTTTTGGACTCAGTGTCGATCATAAAACATCCCCGGGTCAAAATTTTCAAAATATATTAAATGTACAGAAATCTTCCAGTTACAGTTTTTTTATAAGTATAGATGGGAAAAGTTTGTGAGCTAGCAACATTGAAGGGAGACGTTTTTGAGGCGTTTTTTCTGTTTTTGGACACAATGAACAGCATGCAATAATGGCTGAATGTGGATTCTGTATGTTGTTAACTCTGTGTTACAAATTATAGAAAATTTGGATTCGTAATTTAATAGTTTTTCTATTTTAATAAATGTTTTTTTTTTATTCCAATTCATTTATTGCATATTACAGGTCAGGTTGGATAGAATTACACGTATGAAGAAATTGACTAATAATAATGTTAAAACTTACTTCTAATATTACTTTCAGATACGACAAAGATAGAGATACAGATGCGATAATCAAAGACCCAACGTTTAGCGTTCTCTGTCAAAACTTTAAAAAGCATGCTCGCGCTCTGGACGTGAACGAAATCGTAGAAGCCGTAAAAGTTCTTTCATACCTCAAAGTTCCAGTTGACTCGCTAATAGTCCAAACTATGCTCCAATTGATCAGATGCAATATCAACACGTTGAACACCCAGCAGATTATGTTTCTTGACTTTCTTTTATCCCAATTTGGGGCTAAAAATCATTTAGTTGACGCCCTTAAGTTGGCATTGCCTTTAGCATTCCAAATCCACCTTCCTTTAGAATTAGACGATCAGGACTTACCTTTGTTGAGAGATATGTTACTCTACTGTTGCTCCCATGATTTACCAGACCGCTGCATCAACAATGTGGTGACGGGGTTACTTTTGCATGATCAAGCGTTAAATGCTCAAATGGCTAAGTCTATAATCTGGGCGCTTTGTCAGGTGAATTGCACGGAACAAGTGTTTCCAACTAGAGTTCAATTACTGCATATATGCTGCGATATATTGACACACTCCGTAGACAGTTTGCCGTACGATGATGTTTTGAGAACGGCTGCAAGGTTGAAAGGGAGAATTCTGGAGAAGCATCCCGAGTATTATCATCAGCAGTTGATGGACGCGATCGCTAATTATGTGATCAATAACAATGTGGAGTTTGAGAAGGGGCTGCTTGTTGCGAGAGTACTCTCTAGGATTGTGAGTATAAATTGTTTGTAACATATTCTTTGTGGCTAGATGGCGATGTGTACATATTATAGTAGTATATATATGTATTTATTTAACAAAAAAAAATCGCACTTTTTTTTCAAATTTCCTGTGGCGAGAAACAGTGGAAAAGATGGTTCTGCGCGGCAAATACTATTCAATTCAATTCAAAAATGTTTGACTCATGTTTACATATAACATGTTACCACTAAAGGTGATGGCGATAACTACATTCGTAAACTTTAAAGAAAAGAAAAAGTCAATGTATTTGCAGAAATTACTAGATTAAATTATGGCGCATTTAAAGTCAAAGTCAAGGTCAAAGTAAAAAAAATCTTTATTCAAGTAGGCTCATAGATTGCACTTTTGATGCGTACATTACATAAGAATTACACGGTAGTGAAATGATGGCGATAACCATATTCGTAAACTAAAACTTAAGCTATGGGGGTACCAAACGCTCTAAGAAGAAGCCCACAACAAACTTAGCCGGGTGTTTTTTTTTTGTTATCACAATCTCACATTATCATTTTAAATTATTAAAAGAACAACCTGGTTAGAGAAATAATGCGCACCCAAGCTTTTTTTATCGATTACTTAGTCCTTTTACTACAATAGGACTTTTCTATAAGCTTATAATTAAACGTATAATGCGAACTTTATGAGTTAAGGAATGCCGCGAAATAATTGTAACTTATTTTTAGGCTCACACACACCTCTCTCTGATAGAATACCTGTGCCATAAAGCCGCAGCGCAACCGGATACATTGTCAAACGCCCGCACAAATATCTTCTTCGGATTCATCAACTGCTTGGCCAATAACAACTTCACGCCCGAACCTGACCAATGGGAAGAATTACGAAGGCAAATATCAGCCAATCCGTTGTTGAATGCGACCAATGCTGCATTGCCATGGGCGAAGCTTTGCCTCGAGTTGGCCTCACTCGGCTGTTACGAAGTTAGGTTATTGAATAGAGTGTTCTCGAAAGAATTCTTGGACGAATATCTTGCCAGAGACAACAACACGTTGGACTATCTTCAGCTTTTGACTTTATATGAGGCAGTACAAACGTTCTACAGTGAGGATTATAAACTGCCGGAGGAGGTGCTGCGGAAAGCTAAGGAAATGTATCCCGTCCATTCGTTGACTGGTGCCCTGGTGGAGCATTTGACGAGAGGGTTGGGGGGTCCGGAGTATGTTGCCAAGAATGTGGCGCTGCCCAACGGTATTGTTTCAGGTAAGCTTTGCTGCATTTTTTATGAACCATTGGCCTTTAAACGTCCCATACAGCCTTGTTTCTCATAGGAGAGATGGTTTTATAACATACTAGCTGTTGCCCGGGACTTCGTCTGCGTTTGATTTTGTTTTTTGATGTGGCATTAAATTTTGCTGTAGATAAAAAAAAATTAAAGTATTCAGTATCGCTAAGCCTTAAATGAGGGGTTCGCTGCTGTCCGCCTAGCAGTTCTGTCCTCTATCTCAAACCACATTTTGGGCAAAGTTAAACACATATATAACCTCTATAGTACAAAAAAAATTGGTTGCCTGTAAAGTCGGTATACGGGCGAAAGTTTTACGTGACAACGACTTTGAGTGGTAAAATAATTTTAATGTGAATATTCATTCGTATAGTAGGAAGAAGGATGAAATAATAGTAACAATTTAAAACATTTATTTATACAAAGAATTATATTTAAAACATTAATTTATACAAAGAATCTCGCACTGAATTTCATATTAACAAAATTTTATTTTTACCTTTACACATACATACGTATTTATATACAAATATACATACAATAACTTGCAATACATTTTCGTACAATGAAACAGCGTTTACTACAAAGGGACGCGTGCCTTTCACTTTTTATGTCTGTCTCTCTCGCTCTTAGGCGGGCGCGTGCCTCTCACTCGCTCTCATTGTGAGTGCATAGCGTGATTTAAATCGGTTATAATTTGTCAGAGTTATGGTGTAAAATCGTCAAACACTCATCCCCTCTCCCAAAGGAACCGAGCTTATTGTCGAGATAAAAAGTATCCTATATTATTTCTTACACTTCCAAGAATATGTGTACAAAGTTTCATGAGGATCGGTCAAGTAGTTTTTGCGTGAAAGCGTAACAAACAAACTTACATTGACATTTATAATATTAGTAGGGATACACCATTGATTCCAATGGAATTGGAGGATCCGAATGACTAATATTACTAATTTTGTATTTGGCGTTTCAGCTGTCATGGCGGATCGCTAGATTTTACAGTTTTATATACATCAATCTTACTTAGATTTTAAATAAAAATACCTATCATATATAATTTGATAAATACAATATTTTAGCAATTCTTTGTTCCTGTCATCATGCCTTTTAGAAGTGGTTGTACGACGTGTAATAGAATTACGAAATAATATTGAATGATGCATAGTTTTTTTCGTAAGGAATCACCCTGTTAAATCGAAAGAAGCATATTTATTTTTCCATATAAATTAATTCAAAACATTCTAAGTGTTAATTTTGACAACCCTATTGAAGATAAAAGACTCATACGCGCATAGAACCTAGGCTATGCGACGCGTACCTAATAAAGTGACAGGAGTCACATGATTATAATTTTACATGTGATATGAGGGCTATGTATCTGATTTCTTTCAGTAAAAACGACAGCAGTTGTTTACTCATAAACTATTTGGTTTTCGGTTTCACAGATAAGTCTCAGAGACAGTACATTATGTACCTCTAAAGCCTGTATAGTATTATTTCGCTTTTCATTTCCACGTCGTACATCGTCGGTAGATGGCAGTGTGCACCACGGGCAGGTGAGGTTGGCAATTTGGGAGGCTGGTACTAGCCTCCCACTTACACCTCATATTTTTTTCATAGTAATATAATTGACGGACCAAGCAGATGGCACACTTTATAGTAAGTGGATAACCATCGCTTAAACACAGTAACACTTCGCAAGGCATGCAAGGAACACATACTACATAATACCAATGTTGCCTCGTAAGGGAGAGAATTTATTATTATTATTTAACTCTTAATTTTACACCACTATGAAGTAAATAAAAGAAAAATAGAAATACACAGATGAAAGTAGAATACAAAAGGCGGCCTTATCGCTTAGTAGCGATCTGTGCCAGGCAACTTTAGGATTAGGAAAACATAAGCGAAAACAGGTTGTGTAAAGTTATTATAAACCCACATTCAAATAGCTTAATACGAATACATAAACAAAAATGCACAAATAAGAATAATATCCTACTTAATATGATAAATTTGAAAGTGTGGATGTTTGTTACTCAATCACGCAATCACGCAAAAGCGGCTGAACGGATTTGGATGAAATTTGGCATGCATAGTCATTGTCACTGAAAAGAACACACGCTACCTTTTATCCCGATTTCTTAAGTAGTTCCCGAGGGAAAATTGAAAATTGTTTACGAGCTAAGCCGCGGGCAGACAGCTCTGAAATTTGGTATGCATGTCACCTATGCTATGGAAAAGGACATGTACTTCCTACCGATCTCTAAAATATTTCCCGTAGTAGAATTAAAAATTGTTAACGAGCGAAGCTTTCGTAAATATATAATACCCAATTCCGAAGTCCACGCAGACGAAGTCGCGGGCAGAAGCTAGTAATAAATAAATATTGAAATATCGGGAATTAGTGTTGATAAACGCATTAATTTAACAAATAGAATAATTTTTTTTACATTTTTCTTTGACTTTTGACAGATGTTCTTGTAGCTGTGGAAGGAGGGTGTCCAATAGAACTACCGGCCTTAAGTAGTAGTTCTAAAGTGCCCATCGAACAGCTCAATATACCTCAGGGTGCGATTATGTGAGTATATTCATTATTCAGTGAGATACATTTTCAGTTTTATGTTAAAATAAGGTAACATTATTAGCCTGAAACGAAATATGAAATACATATGCTAATACGTATGCTATATTTAAACAAACCTTTAAAATGATGTGAAAGAATTGAAAGTAAGCAGTGATAGCCCACTAGGACTTCGCTTTCGCTTTATATGCGTTTAAAGCAATTAAAATATCACTTGGTGAAATGATTAAGGAAAACATCGTGAGGAAACCTGCATCCCTGTGAGTTGTCCATAATGTTCTCAAAGGTTTGAAGTCCACCAATTCGCATTTTGCCAGCGTGGTGGAAAACCATTCTCATTGTGGGAGGAGACCTGTGCCCTGTAATGTATTGATATTATGAAAGAATTGGGTGCAAAGATCTAAAGATCTAAATGTCTTAAAATAGTATAATTTAAATTCATTTAAATGAAATCAGGCATAACACAATGCTATATCTATATCTGATGATGGAGAGATCAGACGCAGGCGTCACCAAACGGAATTCCATGATGTACTTGATGAAAATTAAGCTTAATTTGCTATACTCCTTATTGTGTGCCGGGAATGGGTTGATATGAACCGTACGAACAGCGCGTTCTAACTATGATGAAAGTATGAATTTTTATTTCAGAATATGCGTCATGAATTTCAACCAAGGCTGCTTCTCCATGAACAGCAATCGTCTTCGGGGACCGTTCCGGCTCATTCTAGATATATTGGAGAGACAGGGATACGCGACTGTTGCGTTCAATGTCAGCGAGTGGCTGAATTCCCCCGAGCATGAACGCACGCCTTACCTCATGAGGGAAATAGGATATAAATGCGGGGAAATAGGATTGAAATTGTCGGCAACTTGATAAAAATTATAATTTGATTGTTTATGTTTATTTTTAGACATTTGGCACCAATTCTGTGGTACACAAAAGTTTTTATTGACAAAATTAAAAATCACGTACTTTATTAAGTTTAGTTTTGTTTATGACGGAAAATATAGATTGTTATTAAAATTTTAGTGAAATAAAGACTGATAAGTTAAACTTGTTTCCTTTTCTGTTGGCTTACTTGGTAACAAATCTGATAATGATGATTATTAGGGTTATCTTTGAAACAAAGTTAAAATCTTTTAAATGATTATATCAAATAACTTATATTTCTGTTTTTAAACCTAACAACATATGATATAATGAAGTAATATTGATCCAACCGTTATATTAAAAATTACAGCGCAATACGGGCTATCGCGTTTTGTTTATTGATCCCAGGAAAAAACTAAGATCCTAAGTTTTACTTACATGTCGATATAGCCGTGTATAGTTTTTAAAGTCCATCGAAGTTATACTGAAATTGTAAAATTGGTATTCTACAAAAGTGCACTTCTTGTTTTGATTAATTATGGCTACGTATAAAAATAAAAGTATACAGTACCTCTGTGATAGTTGTCTATCCGTTTTGACAGTGACAGCGGCAGCTGACTTTGACAAAGTGTTTGTTTCAATTCAAAACAATCGGAATTCGGATGTAAATATTACTGTAATATTATCTTTGAGCTAGTTTACCGACCTAATAGATAGTTATTCGAAACTTTGTTTAGGCGAAAGTTATTGACCTTTTGAGACATCGTTATTGTTCTGTAAAACGTCCTAATGAACTACATTTATCAATCTCGGCTGCCTGCGATGTATCGTTATGTTGCAAAATGCTGTGTTTTGGTGTTACTTGGCTCATTAACGCAGTGTGAGAGCAGCTATGGGTTTGTAACATGGTCGTACGATAAAGCGGTGGTGTCTATCACGGATAAACCAACGGAAATTCCGGCCGTGCACATCGCCAGAGCAACATACACCAATGAAATCAATAAGACCGGGTATGTAAACTTTTATATTAGGTATGTATATATTGGTAGCCTAGTGATAGGACTACACTTACGGGGAGCGAAGTTCAAATCCCAGCACCTCTAACTTTTTTAAGTTATGTGTGTTTTAAAATTGAAATATTTCTTGATTCAACAGTGAAGGAAAACATCGTGAGGAAACCTGCATGCTTAAGAGTTCTACATAATGTTTCAAAAGGTGTGTGGAGTCCACCAATCTGCACTGGGCCAGTGTGGTGGACTCCACAGTCCACCACAACGAAGAGTACAAGAAGGGAGCTTTGACCACCCTTAGCCCCTTCTCGCTGTGGGAGGAGACTCGTGGCCCCTATAGTGGGCTGGAAATGGGTTGTTATGATGATGATGATGATAAAAGCAGCGTGGATTATGTTTTTAGCTGGGCTTTCTTAGAACTGCACACAACACCTGGTGCCAGCGATGAGAAGCAGGCGTATGCTGCAGGATACCTGGAGGGGTTCCTCACCCAGGAGCTTATTTGGATGCACTGGCAGAATGTGCTTAAAGGGTAAGTATTTTTTTAATAATAGATAGACTGTTATTTGACCATAATAAAGATTTATCGAAAGCACTAATAAGGTCTAGGTAGTAAAGAACTTGTATAAAAATGCCTAAAGAACCTATTAAAGGTGTTATAGCTTCTTATCAAATATGTGGCAGAAATTGTAAAGCCGGTGACAGTTATTATTTTATTGTGTGCAATTCGGTTATCACATTCTAAACATGTTTTCCTGTAGGAAAAAGATTTTTTTCTGAGTTTTTTTTTATTACTTCCACATTCTTCATTTCTTTTTCTTTTTTCTTAACGAAGTTTGCGGGCAGAGGCTAGTATCTCTATAATAATACTTAGGAATCTTGTAGGTACTGCTCCAATGTAACAGAAGTGTGTGGTTTGATTGAAGACTTCATTGATAAGAATGAGGATTATATTGCATCTATGATAGCAGCCCACCCTTGTGACCCATATTGGTACCAGGTAAGTTTTCACTTTGATATGGCTACCATTAGAATAAAAGTTTTAGATATGACAAGAGAGTAATATTATATAAATACTGCACTAAGAGATGGCAATGAGCCCTAAGGTTAAATTAATCATAGTTACATTCAATAAATAAATAAAAATACTTACTTTATTTTCAAAAAAGAGTAACCCCAGATTAAGGGGCTATGGTCAACCTGGTGTTGAGCTATACAAACATGGAATGCCTTGCCTGAAGATGTAGTGACTGCAGTATCACTAAATCAGTTTAAGAATAGACTGCACAAACATCAAAAAGACAAAGAGCACAAGAAATTATATAGACGCATCAGCGAAAGCTGTTTAGTATATTATATAAAAATAATAATAATACTACGACAATGTACACATCGCCATCTAGCCCCAAAGAAAACGGAGCTTGTGTTCTGGATACTAAGATGACTGATGAATATTTTTATTCATAAAAATGACTAAGATGACTGATGAATATTTTTATTTATAAAATATAGATAAACCCACACACTGATGACATTCATGCTCATCACACAATCATTTTCCAGTTGCGGGAATCGAACCCACAGCCTTGGACTCAGAAAGCAGGGGGCATAGCACGTTTAATTGAATTATATATTGGATTATAGATGAAACTATACTTCATCCAGCTGGAAGGAATGGCTGTTGGGTACAACCAGGCGACGAGCGATCCTTACGAATGGCTCACTATACGAGATATCATGTAAATATTAACATTATAGCTTTTGTTTAGCTTTTAGGTAACTCTTTATTTTTTTGGGATTCAGAATAGTATCTATGAATGAATGAATGACTGAATACACTTCTATTGTACACTACAGAGAAAAATTTACAGAGATACAAATACAACAGCACACTAAGGTAGAACATACAATTTGGCGGTATGTAGTATATACCCTCCAACACTGTAAAAATAGGAAAGGAACTATGGGATCTTGAGCTTTGAATTTGAAGACAAACTTATATGCTGAAAATATTCGAATGTATTATATATTCAAAATGTAAAATTTTCTTGCTTAAGTATAAGTAAAAAAAAACTAAAGTTTAGGCATTTAAAAGATAAAGGTTTAAATGGTAATTAAGTACATACTATTTAATTTAGCAACAAGTTAGCCCTTGACTGCAATCTCACCTGGTTGAAAATGATGATGCAGTCTAAGATAGTAGTGGGCTAACCTGTAACCTAACCTGCCGCTAACCTGCCGTTAACCTGCCGTTAAACATAACTGCCATACTCCCTGTAAAGCAGTTATATTTAACCTTAGCGGCAAGTCTTTGTCAGTAATAGTAGCACAGATCAGAGAAAATTAGGAAACATTAAATTCTCAAACCTCCCTGCCGGGAAACGAAGCCGGGACCTCCATCTTGAAAATACAACGTTCACCGCTGTGCTAGGGAAGTCGACAATTAACCGCTGTGATTTTTCATTTACACGTTGTGTATTACGACACACATTCCCATCTAGTACCAAAGTAAGCGTTGCTTGTGTTATGGTTACTAAGATAACTGACTTATAATATATAGATAAACACAAAGACACTAATAAACATTCATGTCCATCACACAAATATTTCCCATTTGTGAACCCGAAGCCTTGGACTCACAAAGTAGGTTCGCTGCCCACCGCGCCAATCGGCCGTCAATAATTAAACCCCTTATTTTGAGCAAAAAAGACAACATTAGGTGATTTATTCTTACTCATATTTAAGTATATATCGTATGTTATAGTATATATTAGTTTATTATTTTTTATATTTACTAATACTGTTATTATTTTATGTGTGTAATCTGGATAAATATTAGTGTGTACTTATTCGTAAGTACCTATGTATGTAATAATAATGCTGCCCCCCACCAATTGGTTTCTCCTTGGTTTTCCTAATTCTAAGGTTGCCTGGAAGAGATCGCTACTAAGCGATAAGGCCGCCTTTTCTATCCTACTTTTTATGTTTCCTGTTGTTGTGTCCGTTGTTTTTTTTTTCTTTTTGTGGTGTACGAATAAAGTGCATAAATAAATAATAATTGAAGTCAAGGGCTAACTTGTAGGGGAATAAACACAGAGGGTATTTTGTTCCCCAGCTGGCTCAACATGCTGGGGGACCTGGATGAGCTAGCGTTCGCGTTGGCGATGCCGCGAGAGACCCCGGACGGGCTTCTATTCGGCGAACACTGCAGCGGGCTGGTCAAACTGCTGCCGGATCTATCCAACCTTTACACTTCGCACGTTACTTGGACCAAGTAAAAAATATCCTGCGTATTTTGAGTGGGCACGCACTTCGAGCGCGCGCAAAAGCACTGCCTATCCACAAATTTTTATATCACTTTTTGATGTGAAACAGGCGGAGGGTAAACCTGATTGTTGGCGTGGCGATACAGGTCGTGGCGACGCTCCGTCACGCCATTAGATTGTTTTTTTGTACTTTGTATTTAATAATAAAAATGTAAAAAAACAGTTCTTAAGCACATCATCCGAAATATTTCATATAGAATACCGAAAGGCAGGCGACCTTACGAAGATGTTTCAAACTCTGA
Source organism: Pararge aegeria (assembly GCF_905163445.1). NCBI lineage: Eukaryota > Metazoa > Arthropoda > Insecta > Lepidoptera > Nymphalidae > Pararge > Pararge aegeria. The sequence goes on from NC_053198.1 coordinate 16,064,803, forward strand.
AGTATTTTATTTTCCAGATCACCGATGATAGATAGGTAGGTGTCTATACTACTAATAATTATACAACAAAGTCGATTACCGTCGTCTGTCTGTCCCTGAACATGCTCAGAACTTTGCAACGGTTTTAATCCGGTTTTTTTTAATTGATAGAGTGATTCAAGTGAATGGTTTGTATGTATAAATACATGAATGAATGAACGAATACACTTTTATTGTACACCAAAAAAAAAAGGTTACAGAGATATAAATACAGAGCAAGAGAGCACAATTTGGTGGCCTCATCGCTACATAGCGATTTCTTCCAGGCAACCAAAGGCATATTTGCATAATATAGTTGAGAGACATTTTAGAGGTATCTAATGTGATGTCGTAAATAAACACATTGTAAACGATTACTGAACCCCACGAGATAGATGAAAATAATTTACTACAGTGTTGTAGAACTTAAGGTCTATAACAAAGACCGCGATCGTATATGTGTCTATCTCTTAGGAATAGTCCACAATAAACATTATTTTCCTTTACTTTTTACAAGAAATACTGACGGCTGGCTCGGCACACTGGGCCAGCGTGGTGGACTACGACCTTAACCCATTCACATTGTGCCATGTAGTGGTTCGGTAATGGGTTGATATGATGATAAATAAATAAATATACTACGACAATACACACATCGCCATCTAGCCCCAAAGTAAGCGTAGCTTGTGTTATGGGTACTATGATGACTGATGAATATTTTTATGAATAATGTACATAAATACTTATAATATAAAGATAAACACCCAGACACTGAAAAACATTCATGTTCATCACACAAACATTTTCCAGTTGTGGGAATCGAACCCACGGCATTGGACTCTGAAAGCATGGTCGCTGCCCATTGCGCCAGTCGGCCGTCACGATGATGATAAATTAATTATTGAATGATGATGATGATTGCACTCGCACGAAAGAAAGACCAGATATCATAATGCGTCGCGTAAGTGAAATCAGTCTGTCTCCAGCTCTATTGTGACGTTCGTCTCTGTGGCAGCTACCAGTCCATGCTGCGCATGCAGAAGATGTACGTATTGAACTACAGACTGTCTCCTAACAACGACGCACTCATTCCGGGCCGCAAGATGTCTTTCACTTCCTATCCTGGATTCGTTCAAGTAAGAATCTACAATACTCAAAGAAGTGATATTTCAATTACTCAAAACGCACATAACTTAGAGAAGTTACAGGTGCGTGCTGGGATTCGAACTTGGTACCCCGAAAGTGAAGTCGAGCCACTGCGTTTTCGACGCTCACCATCACCAATATAATGAGCAGACATAAACTTTGTCAAAAAATCAAAATCTAAATTCATTTATTTAAAGTAGGCCTAATATAAGTCTGTCTGTTTGTAGTGACTCTACCAACCGTTCGGTAGGCAGATTGCAGACAGACCAAGAAGATGCCGGCAAGAAACTGAACAGTTGCTCTTGTCAAACATCAACTATTTACATTTTAACATTCATTTTACTATCTTGTGAGAGATGAAATGTCTCCGGCCTCCTCCAGCGGTATAGGTCCGAGGAGAAGCAAAGTTGGGGGAGAACTTATCCGGGTGTGTTTTTCAGTCCACAGACGACTTCTACATAATATCGACGGGGCTGGTGGCGGCAGAGACCACGATCGGGAACAGCAACCGGACACTGTTCGAAAACATCAAACCTGTGGGCCAAGTAAGTAGCTTGTAACCTTCATTATTTTGACGACCTCCGGTGAGCGCTCCGCAACGGTGAGCGCTCTGAATTTAATAGGTGTTGGGTTCTATTCCGGGCGATAGCCCCTATTTGGGAATTTATAACACTTGCCGAATAAAAGATTTTTTTTTTAAAACAAAAAATTAAAAATATGAATATACAAACACAAAATACCACACCTTGTGGCAAGAACCATAGACAAGTTAGGTTATATGAGATGCGTAGTGAAAATCGATTGGTGATGGTAATGTATCCCTAGGAATCTTCTTTACTTAGACATTGCCTTGTTGCCTTGTCAGTGAAAACGGGCATAAAAATCTTTCTTTTCTCATACATGCGCTTAGAAGTCCAATTAAAACAAAAAGCATATTAACGTACTGTGAATCAACAACTACTGAATAGTTTTCTTTTACCATTTGGAAGCTATTTATTCAGAAGTAACTTATGCTATTTTCACCAATTATAAGATGTCAGCTTGAAATAATTGTACTCGTAAACTAAGCCAGAAAAAAAACGGGTGGGCATAATTTTTTAAAATTATTTTCAATAAATTTGCAATGTGTATTTGAATAGTTAGGGTTCCGTTGGCAATCTTCGGGTACAGAACCCTTAAAAAAATGAATGCTTTAGCTATAGTGCATTATTATTATTATTATTTACGTTCAAAATATGAAACCTAGTATAAATATACCAATTACGATTACCGGTGTTACCTGCGAATTCAAATTAAACGAGATATATTTACAAGGAGCTCACTGTCGCCTATAACACAGGGTTATAGCTAGCTTAGGGACAGTTGATTTCTGTATATCGAAGTAAATTAAAAGAATAATATAAGTTACACCTATTGTGCAGATGTAATGTATCTTCTACCTATGTATTATTGAACAACAAACAATTATTATATTACATTATTATTAAATTCTTTATTGCACACACAAAACCAAAATACAAAAAGAAACACAATAGATAAAATAATAAAAAACTAGAAAAGGCGGTGTTATCGCTAAAGCGATCTTTCCCAGACAACCTTTGGCGAAAGTAGTTGCAACAAGGAACGGGTTGGTGAGAAAATAAGAATTTATATCTAAATAAAAATATTGCAAACTAAACTACATGTTATAAATTCTGATTCTACACATATAATTATTATGTATAAAACATATTGTTCATACATATAATAATAGTAAACTACATATATAGAAATATGCATTGTTCAGATCATGGAGTATGCTCGCGCGATGATAGCGAACCGCATCGCACGCGACGGCAAGGAGTGGGTGGACACCTTCCGGCAGCACAACAGCGGCACCTACAATAACCAGTGGTAAGTAATGCTACCACTAGTATGTGTTTTAGCAGTAGTAGAGTTTTTTGTGACAGACCTCGTACTATGTATGTATAGTTTGTTTATTTCTACTTACGCCAACGTTGTTTGACGTTTGGTTCAAAGTCAAATACTTATTTATTCAAATAGGCACATAGATGGCACTTTTGATGCGTACAATTACATGTAACATATGACATAGGAGTGAGTTGATGTTCTCCTAAGATATACGTTAACTTTGCTGGTAAGTTAGTTAGCATGAAATGTTTTGTAATGTAATGTAACCCAATTGTCACTTTCAGGTATGTGGTAGACTACAATAAGTTCGAAGCGAAAAGCGATAAATCCGCCGGCGTCATACTTCCCGGACTTTTGTGGGTCGTGGAACAGTTGCCTGGCAATATCGAAGCGGCTGATCTGTGAGTTGAATCGACAAGTACGAGCGGTATTCAAGAACAACTAAAATCTTGTAATTACAGTCACATGTAATAACTTCACTTAGTTTTCTACAAAAATGTCACTAAATTTTATACAAAAATAGCAGTAAGTTGCATAAAATACAAAATGGTCACTAATGGCCGTTATCAAAAAACCTAGTATAATACCACATTGCATATAATACCACACTTTGAACCATAGACAACTTAGGTTATATGAGTTGCCTAGTGAAAATCGATTGGTGAAAGGTAAATGTATGCCTAGGAATTTTCTTTGATTCAGCGTTAGTTAGTGAAAACGGCAGAAGTTTTATACAAAAACGCAATTTAATAAAAAAAAAAGTCGGGTTGCACTCCGGGAGTGCCGGCAGAAGTGAAAACTTGATTATTAATTAACGTTGAGCATGTTTGATATTTTGGAATGGTTAGGGAATAATTTTGCACCAATTGCTTTATCAGTATAAAAGTACTATCATTTATGTGGTAGAATACAATATTCATTTATTGCGCTATCGTACACAAACATGACAATTTATATTACATTAAAAATTTAACACTTTAAAACTATTACAATTATTTTACATTAAAAAGTTTATCTCTCCGAAAAATTAACTTTCATCCATAATTTCAACGACTTTTTCACCATCATCATTACCAGAACTATCATCGCCAATCTCTAAAACTGATACGATAGGTTTATGGTAGCTGAAGTAAGAAACGAACAGTTTTGATTCGAACCTATTTAAATGTCTAATAAAGACCGCATCAATAGTAGTTTTGACAAATCCGTCTTACGCTTTTTCGATCAGGTCACGTGTCCTGACGCGAGTTTAAGATTTTATACCCATACCACCCACAGAAAAAGTGCTCAACGCCGCTAAAGAAGTTTTCACTTCAAAAATCAATAAAGAATTACTTGCAGGAAACTACGAAAGCTTTCTGCAAGTTTAAGCGAATAAGAATAAATGACATGACTCAAATCATTCGAAATCTAAAATTTTAGTTAAAATAAAAACGCTTTTTTTATTTTTTTATTTTTCAGAACAGAGCAACTCAAACAGACGTCATACTTTCCGTCGTACAACATACCGTATTTCCCGCGGATATTTAACCTGAGCGGTGGTAACGAGCGAATAGCGACTTTCGGAGATTGGTTCGGGTACCACACAAATCCTAGAGCGCAGATATTCAAGATAAAACAGGTTAGTTATATCTTACTTTATTTTTATTATAAATGCAAAAGTTTGTATGAATATTTGTTTCTCAATACGCGAGAACAGTTGGACAGATCTGGATGAAAGTTGAACTGAAAAATAAAACTGAGTTATATAATCGTTTGCGTAGCATACATGCTACTTTTTATCCCGAGAATTTAATTTTATATTTTAATAAGGTTTATCAATATTTTATTTATTTATTACTTTCTTTCTTTGCGATTTTGGTTTTATACAGGTCTTAAACTTTATATTTAGCTCTTAACCAAATTAACCCCTTAAACGAAGGAAATTCGGGCGTCCCAATTATGTGTTAATGGAAGTGATGGTATAAAAGTGTACAGGTGCAGAAAAAGTTCTTCGAGAAAAGAGCTGTTTTTCTGTGTGGGTTCACCCATCACTGAGTTTTATATTTTAAAAATGTCAATCAGTTTAAAATGCTTAAAAAAAAGGTCACTCAGTTTAACTTAAGAAAGGTTACTCAATTCAATTAAAGAAAGGGTACTCAGTTTAATCAAAGAAAGGTCAATCAGTTTAAGTAAAGAAAGGTCACTCAGTATAAACTAAGAAACATTACTCAAATCAATTAAAGAAAGGTCACTCAGTTTAAGTAAAGAAATGTTCATCAGTTAATTTAAAGAAACTCAGTTTAACTATAGAAAGGTAACATAATTAAATTAAAGAAAGTTCACTCATTTACCTAAAGAAAGGTTATCCAGTTTAACTAAAGAAAGGTCACTCAGTTAAATTAAAGAAAAGTCAATAAGTTTAATTAAAGAAATGTAACTCAATTCTATTAAACAAAGCTCACGTTGGTTGTCCGTAGGCCGACATCCGCAACGTGCGCGACATGTTCCGCACGATGCGCTACAACGACTACAAGCACGATCCGCTGGCACGCTGCGAGTGCCGCCCGCCCTATAGCGCCTGCAACGCCATCTCTGCGCGCAACGACCTCAACCCGGCCGACGGTAAGTGCAGTACCACCTTCCTGTTACGGACGGTTTTTTTTTAGTGAAAGTACTACTACCGAAACGAAACGAAAGAACACAGAACAGCGGCAGGAATGAGAATGGTCTCAGTCCTGCCGCTGTTCTGTGTTCCGGTCTGAAAGCATGAGTGCCGATGTACAAGTACATCGGAGACTTATGCCCGTTTTTACTTAACCTAGGAATAGCCTTAATCGCATGCCTAGTGGCGGCGCCTAGTGGCTCGTGGAGAAAAAAATATAATTCACCTTTCGGTCATCTTGAATGTGAAAATTTGTCATAGTGCATAGTGCTGTACTAGTAAAGCCTTTTCATTTCATACCCATATTAAAGGGAGCTATGAAAAATTATGTAATCGGACATCTTGGGCCGATTTTAATCAAACGTAACTAAGAACACTCCCGAATTATTAACCTTTCAAACAGAGAAAAATCGTGATACACGCACGCACTTAACACGCATGCACGCACGCACGCACACACACCGACACGCGCGTGTAAACTTATTAACTTACCCATCTTTTTTGCGGCGGGGCTTATAAAAAGAGGATGGTGATAAAAATATTTGGTTCACTCCACTATTAATTAGGATTGGTTTTCCGTATCCTGGAAGAGATCGCTTCTAATTGATAAGGTCGTCTTTTGTATCCCACTTTTTAAGTTACCTCTTGATGTATCCAACGTTTTTTTCCTTTTTGTGGTGTACGAATAAAGTATATAAATAAATAAATACCAAAATAAATATTCGTGCGTTCCAGGCACGTACCCGTTCCGCGCGCTCGGCCACCGCAGCCACGGAGCCACGGACGCTAAGGTCACTAGCGCGACTCTGCGGCGCTCCTACCAGTTCCTCTCCGTCGCCAGCCCCACCTACAACATTTCACGAGGCATTCCGCCGTTCCGGTGAGTTTTAGTTTGGTGGTTCGGCCGTGGCTAGTTACCACTCTACCGACAAAGACGACTCTAAGTCCGAGGCCGTGGTTTCGATTCCCGCAACTTGAAAATGTTAGTATGATAGATATGAATGTTTTTCAGTTTCTGGGTATAGGATACAAGCAGGCGTTACTTTGCGGAAATCCATAATATATTATGAAAATTAAGCTTAATTTGCTATACTTCGCGAACACGATGAATAATCATTGTAAAGTCAACATCTCCTGAGGATGCTCCGGTTTCGGAGCGAAACGTGCGTAGAGGGCACATTGCCGAGGATCTATCTGTTTGGTGTGGAGTATACGGATTAAAGTAATTATAAATTACACCATACAGATTCTCCTGCTGTTGGCGGTGTATAGCAAATTAAGCTTAATTTTCATAATACAGTGTCTGGGTGTTTATCTCTATATAATAAAGTATTATGTGTATTATGTAAAAAAAAACTCATCGGTTATCTTGGTACCCATAACGCAATCTACGCTATCTTTGGAGCTAGATGACGATGTTTAAATGGTAAAAAAAAAATGGGAGGCGGGTTCATAGTACTTAAAATTGACGTCACAATATTTCTTATTCGGTGATTTATAATTTCAAAATTTTCTATACTCTGATCTTGTGGTCGGGAGGCTTTTGGAGTTACTACCCTACCGATAACGCGCCGCTAAGCGTTTATGCGTTTATTATTTTTGGTGGACCACCAAACAAACTAATAGACCAACCAGCCCAATAATAATACGTTAAAACCCATGGCCTTTAAACTGCAAGTGCCGCTCGCTCTGTGTCCATCAATCTGAGGCGTAGGTGTTAAGCCACATGTGCCTGTAATAAAACCGGCAACAACGCCCTTCGGACCGGAACTTTGCATTGCGACAATGCTGCTTAGCGGCAGAAATACCACATCCTCACTTTCCCTTTTTGAAGTTATACTTCTTTTTGCGCGTTTAAGAAAAATGATGATAGTGAATTTTCACGATGCACGCGCACACCGACACCTGAATTCTACATCGTAAAGTTAGTTCTAGGTGGCATGAAAATCGATAACTATGTTCAATTTGTATATTCTAGTATGTTACATAATTAAAACTATTTTTATTTAAATAATTTTTTATATTTATCGTTAATCACTACTGCATTTTAGTTATTTTTTTGCCATACGCCGAAGAAGTATAACTTCTAACGCGTGTACATAAGTACACACACTCTTTTTTTTTTTTTCGTAGATGGAGTGAATTCGACATGGGCGCGCACCTATCCCACGTGGGACATCCCGATCTGTGGATGTTTCCCCCCATATTACATCGCTGGGAGTGGGGATAAATTCGCTTACAAGATTTTTTTTTTGTGTATTTATTTTAAAAATACTTACATTGACCCGAACTGTGTTGGAACAAATAAAATGTAAAGAGAACTTATGAACAATAATAATAATAATCAAGCTTGAGAATGTTTGGTCAGAGATTTGAATGCCCTCTGCGGTAGGAAAACCTGTTCCTCACACTAAAAATATGTGAAAGATTGCTTACATAATAAGACATGCAATAAAAAATAGAGTGTACCGTCACAAAACTTGAAAATGTTGGTGCAGTCAACGTGCCAGAATGAGAATCTGCACGAACGCTGTAACTATCCTCATAAGAGCCAATTTTGTCTGTATTTTTTTTCATTTATAGTGTTAGTTGACGGACCAAGCAAATGGCCTGCCTGAAGATAAGTGGCAAAGCATGCCCTGAACAAGGTAGCACTAAGCAGGGCATGCGAGGAGCTCATCACTTGCCCTGTGTCCATCAACCTGAGGCGCAGGTGTTAGGCCTCATGTGCCGGACCACAGCATTCCGACAATGCTGCTTGGCTCTGTCACAAAAAGCTCTACTACTACTGAACTGTGAATCTCAAAGATATTATTAAAATAAGAAAGCTTTTATTATTTACTAGTTTATATTAAAAGACGTATAATGTAACATATTTAATATACGATGCCTTTTTGTATGGTTTGTTTTACTGTGATGCCTAAAGGCCTGTCCACACGGGCAGTGGGACCCTGACACTTTACTATGGCGCTGCAATAATTAAATAGTACTGGAAGATCTGACGCAATAAACAAATGAACGCGGCGTTTCAGCCTTACAAGCAAAGATTTCTCCCTATGCATAGAGCATGTATAGAGCTAGCATGGGCGCCACGAGAATGTTATGTCAGTAATAGCAGCAGCCGAATTTTAGCATAAGTTTTAAAAAAAGTTGATATAGTGATATGCGCTTTTATTTTTAAGACAGAATAATAAAACTATTTGTATCGTAAGGAACACACCTTCTTGCATCTGTATGCCTAACGATTTTTTTTTAATGCCACACAGTTTTTCCGAAATACACCCATGTCCAAATAGAAAACAATAAAACCCAAAATAAATTCATGTGACAACACTTTTATTATACAATGGAATGAGTATTGACTAAAAAGTATTAATAAAATTAAATAAAAAAGGAAAATTGTCACTTAAATATAGTATACTTGCTAAAATTTTACACATTCTTTACATTAAACTTTTACTAAATACTTATTTGAGTTTTTTTTACTACATTTTTACATTTGATAAATTTATAGCTGAAAGCCATATATAGGGAACACTGCCATTGTCCATTGAAAGCACTAAATACACAGTTGACAGCTGTAAATTAGTGTACAAACAAATTAACCCCAATTTTTAGTTGGAATATGAATGATTTATGATATAAAGATCATAATACTTTGAACATTCAATAATAATAGTATTACAATATAATAATAATTTACTACAGTACACAAACACAAATTTATCCAATAAATCTACTCTACAATATAACTTTATTCTTGTTTATTGTTATTGTTGGTGCTAACATAAATCTTTTAACTACACTGGCAGTTTAAAAGTAGTTCTAACTTTTTATTGTAGCACAAGAAAAAGATGGATCTTTAAGATCTGTCAAATTAGTATAAGAGATTTATGTATCACCAATATAGCATAGATCTTGTATAATATTATATTAAACTATTTTATAGAGATAAATTATGTTTAAAAGCTATAACCACATATGAGAATAATTTAACTTTTTATTCTAAGGAGTTAAGCATGAGCAGCTGCTTGAGGACTTTAGTCTGGGAGGTTTCCCGAATCTCTCCAGCCAGGAACATCTCGTCAACTACTGTATATACCTGAAAAATGCATGTACAATTCTATATCTTTATCAAAAGAGGTGACCCTACATTGATTGTCTAACTAGTGACCCACCAGGGCACTGCACGGGTGCAATGTAGATATTAATGTGGAGAAAATTGGAGTGATCAATAATACAATTCCATTGTACATTAATTGAATCTAATCTTTTTAAGTTAATTTAATCTCTTACAGTTTAGCCAGCATATGATATCAAGCGCACAATAATAGGTTACTACCAGTGGCGTGCACTTCATACATACACAAAAGCACTGCATATCCATATTATTTTATACGGATACGGATTGAAAATTCATATTCAGAATGGTGCCCAATAAATGCCGGTGTGCCCCAAGGTGGCGTGTTGTCTCCTCTCCTGTTTTCAATTTTCATTAGTTCAATTACTCAGAATTTATCCTCTCTCTACCACCTGTATGCAGACGATCTACAGATATATACCCAATCTAAGTTGCAAGATCTACCCCTAGCGATTGAACAAGTAAATAAGGACTTAGAAGCTGTCGTACAATGGAGTAGATCTTATGGACTCAGGGTAAATCCGTCTAAAACAAAAATAATTATAATAGGCAGTCAGAATTTAATTTCACGGATAGATTGGACTACCCTACCTTCTGTTGTTTTTGATGGAGTCCAATTACAATTTAGTGACACAGTCAAGAATCTTGTTTTTGACAGATTTCTTTCTTGGGTTCCCCAGATTAATGAGGTGAGCAGGAAGATGTTTGCAGCTGTAGGTTCTCTTCGGCGATTAAATAATTTCCTTCCCATACCAACTAAAATTGCGCTAGCTCAATCTCTCCTCTTTCCAATTCTTGATTACGCTGATACTTGCTATCTTGATTTAACTATGGAGCAATTTAATAAACTCGAGCGCATTCAAAATCTTTGCATACGGTTCATATTTGGCCTTCGTAAATATGACCACATTTCAGAATTTCGCGACAAACTCGAGTGGCTTCCAATTCGCCTTCGCAGGAATATTCATATTCTTTCTCTCTTATACTGTGTTCTGTTCAATCCAGCTACTCCTCCATATCTTAAAGAACGGTTTGAGTTTCTCAGTGATTCTCACTGTCGCTCTCTCCGTTCTGAAGATAATCTTATACTAAAAATTCCTTCCCATAGTACTTCTTTCTATTCTAAATCCTTTTCAGTTGAAGCTGTTCGGCTATGGAACTCTCTCCCCTTTCAAATTAGGCGCGCGCAGTCACTACCGATTTTTAAAAGACTCCTTAAAAAACATTTTATGCCACCCTAATTCGTCATTTTTTTTTTTTTTTTGCTTCGGAGTCACTTTTCTTTGTGTTGTTGGCTTGTACTTTGTATGATATAGTAATTGATATATATATTTATTTTTAATTTGTTAACTGCTCTTCTCTTGTGTACAACCTAACCCTTAAGTCTGTGTTTTTTTTTGTTTTTTCCTTTCCTTGATTGGGTTGCCTGGCAGAGATCGCTTTTTAGCGATAAGGCCGCCCATTGTACCTGTGTTTTATTGTGTTGTTTTTGTTTATAATTTAATTTCTGTTAGGTGTACAATAAAGTGTATTTTCATTTCATTTCATTTCATTTTTTTATTTTATATCACTTGTATTGGAGGGGAAATTTTTCCATTTTATGCCATGTACCTGCTTAATGCATACCCTGGGAAAAACCCTATGCACGCCACTAGTTACTACATATGAACATTCCTCTTGAAACACTACTATTTATGCTGAAAAGTGCATTAAAAACTGTTGCTACAGGAAAAGGCTCTCCTCTCAGAATGAGCAGTGCTCAGGCTGTTGTCCACTACCTTGGCCTAATATGGATCAGTAGATTTCACACTCCTTTGAGAACAGCATGGAAAACTCTCAGCAGTGCAGGTATCCTCACAACTTTTTCCATCATTGTTGAAGTAAATGATATTTAAATGCATAAATTCAAAACATACAACTCTGTAAACTAAAGAGTTATCTATATTTGGTATGTGAGGTGCAAGACTGTGGACCAAACTTAGTCCCCCCAAAGGGAGACAATGAAAGAATCCTAATCACAAGGCTCACAGCTTCAAAGAACTATTGGAGCCTAGTATTATTTTCCTACTACTTGGCACTGGCCTCTTCTCTCTGATAGCCACCAATCTTCGCCAAAGCAGACTTTTGGCTTAAAAAACTCACCTTATAAAAATTAAACACAAGATCCAACTCGCACACATTATGGAAGTACTCATTAAGGACCTCCACGAAGTTGTGTATGGCCTCCAGGTAACACAGGTTGTTGTCATTCACATCCACGCATATGCAGAAGTACAGTCCAGCATATCTCCTGTATACTATCTTGAAGTTTCGGAACTGTAATAGGCAAGAGAGGAAATAAAACATTTCATTAAAACTGTTTACCATTTTGCATTTATAATATTAGTATATTATAAATGCAGAAGTGTGTTTGTTTGTCCCTACTTTAGACCCTAACTAAGCAACCAATTAGCTTAATTTTTCACATACAGTTAGTTGAAAGGACAGAGAGTACTTGTACAAAATCGTAACAAACACGGACGATAAACGCCGGAAACAGATAAGAACTTATAGAAGTGTCTGCTCTTATACCCCGTAAGTAGATTCTTCTTCACTAAAGCTAGATTCCCGTTAAGTCCAACCTACTACAGGGCATGGGTTGGACTCCCACAACAAGAAGGGTTAAGGCAGTAGTCCACCGCGCTGGCCCAGTGCGAATTGGTGGAAATCGCTGATAAATCAGCCTTATTATTATTAAAATACCTGAGTAACCAGAACTCGGCACTCTAAAAATCGAATTATTACCTCAACAAAGTTGGTATGTTTTGCGTCGCGAACGGTCACCACAGCGTGTACCTCCTCTATCAGCTTCTGCTTTTCATCATCGTCGAAGTTCATATACCATTTTGCTAGCCGAGTCTTGCCTGCCCGATTTTGTATTAGGATGAAGCGAATCTGAACAAATTCAATACATAATTAATAATAATTAGTTTCGCAAGTACAGGCACTAACTAACCGATGCTTACCATTTTAACTTTTTAATTATTAATGTAAAATATCCTGAAATGAAGTGTGTAATGAAATTGGATTTGCTAAATCAGAAAATTTGGGAAAAAAACGCCTCTCTTTTTGCATCCGACTAGCGAACGTCAATGTCAAACTTAGTTCAATCCGCCAATGTCACAGTGTAGTCACAGGATATAAAACCGGTGAATCGTAAAGAATTGGAAACCCGAGATAAAAATAATCTTTCGCAGTAGTGATGAGTTGGTGGACTAAAGTAAAATCAAGTAGGGGTTATAGATTCGTAATGCAATAGATTCTCAGATAAAGAATAGACCGCACCAAAATGTTAGACAGCTATTGAAAAATTGGTGTCTAGATTTAATACACCAACATTTTTTTACAACTATGAACCAATATTTTGTACGTTATGTCTAAATATTAAATTACCTTACAAATAAGCATTAATATTCTGGCTTAATATACGAAAAGATCGAATTACTTTCGATTTTTCGGAGATACTTTTTTGTAATCTGTGCTTTTCGGCTGGCAATACAAATATTGAGTTGTTTTTCAATTTAGTAGATTTTTGACGTTGCTAGTACTTGTCGAATTTATCAAGATTATTTCAATGTAGTGATAAAATATATTCATAGTTTTACTAGGACTATTAAATATGTTTAAATAAGTGCAATAAAAAAGAGCTCCATTCATGACGCCCACGAAGACGGTTGAAGTAGAAATGGTGGTGATACGGAACAGAAAAACTGTTATGAAAGACGGGATCATGACAATGTCGGGTATCGGTGAGCCTTCCGTTTTCCACGCTTTGGTGGTGATCTTCTTGGAGTTTTTCGCGTGGGGCCTGCTCACGATGCCGATAATGACCGTGTTGAACCAGACGTTCCCGGAGCACACGTTCCTGATGAACGGCCTGATAATGGGCATCAAGGGGATCTTGTCGTTTCTGTCCGCGCCGCTGATCGGCGCGCTGTCGGACGTGTGGGGACGCAAGTTCTTCCTGCTGGTGACGGTATTCTTCACGTGCGTGCCCATCCCGCTGATGACGCTCAACACGTGGTGGTTCTTCGCGATGATCAGCATCAGCGGCGTGTTCGCCGTCACCTTCTCCATCGTGTTCGCGTACGTGGCCGACGTGACGACGGAGGCGGAGCGCTCGCGCGCCTATGGGCTGGTGTCGGCCACCTTCGCGGCCAGTATGGTGATCTCACCCGCGCTGGGCACGTACCTCATGCACACGTACAGCGAGTCGCTGGTGGTGGCTGCCGCCACCGCCGTCGCGGTGCTCGACGTGTTCTTCATTATGGTCGCCGTGCCGGAGAGCCTTCCCGAGAAGGTGCGGCCCAGTGGCTGGGGCGCGAGCATCAGCTGGGAACAGGCGGACCCGTTCGCCGCGCTGCGCAAGGTCGGCGCCGAGCGTACGGTGCTCATGTTGTGCGTGGCGGTGTTTCTGTCTTACCTGCCCGAGGCGGGGCAATACTCGTGCATATTCATGTACTTGAAACTAGTGATGGGCTTTGGGATGGCGCAAGTGGCGATATTCATCGCGATTGTGGGTGTGCTCAGTATTGCAGTGCAAGTTGTGCTCGGTTTCCTCATGCGCTCTCTGGGTGCCAAGCACACGATTATGCTGGGACTGTTGTTTGAGATGATGCAGCTCATGTGGTATGGATTTGGTAGCCGCACGTGGATGATGTGGGCTGCCGGAGTGCTGGCCGCTCTGGGCTCTGTCACATACCCAGCCATCAGTGCATATGTGTCAGTCAACAGTCGTGCAGACAGACAAGGTGTTGTACAAGGCATGGTGACAGGTGTGCGAGGCCTGTGTAACGGGTTGGGCCCTGCAATGTTTGGAGTCATTTTCTCACTGTTTCACGTTGACCTTAACGAGGAGCATGCAGCTTCTGGTATTGGCCGGCCAGATGAAGAGAAGTATGCCAGGCTAGTGCCAGGACCGCCCTTTGTATTGGGTGCATTGTTAGTGATTTGTGCACTGCTGGTAGCTGCATTTTTGCCTGAGGATGGAACGGTGGGCGCGCGGCGATCATCTCCCGACCTGCGATTCGAGATTGAGCGCGGGCGGCGTGTGGCTGGCCCCCTGTCTCCGCTCATGGCGCCCGAGTCTGCAGCCCTCTAGCAAGCGGCCAAGGCCGGACGAGCGGCCAGTGTGTAGACAGGCGAGCGGCGCGCCGATTGGGCGCCAAGGAGATTGCATTTAGAAGGTACCAAAGTGAACTCTGTGAATAAAGTGAGTCCATGATTCTATTGCACTGACTACATTCCTGCTACCATCTGTTTATTTTTGCTTAATGCCCCTCACACCTAACTTTTGTTTATAACGCAATCATCACATTGTTTTGGTTGGCTCTTATTCCAGTATTGTTGCTAAAAAATCTATATTTTAGTCAATAGTGGATGCCAATTCAAATTTATCAAGATTGCCCTCAAAGTTATGTGCTAGGGCTGCTGATACTTGTTCATGTTTTTAAACTCTATACTTATTTTTCTAATAGTTTCTGATGGCTCTTGAGGGCATGTACATATTTATTAAAATAAAATTGTAAGATCATTGGAAGTCCTCTTTTTGAGCTCAACATCACACATCTCTAATTCTTAATTATTGAACTGTTCTTAATTTTTAGCTTTTATATAAAATTGCACTTAACTATGAAGTCCACTAAACAATTAAATATGAGTCACTATATCCAATATTATTGAATTCATTGCACAGGTGTTTATCAGGATCATATAAAATTACATGTCATGATATGATGTATTGGAAAATCCAATCAAGAACTTATACTTCTTGTACTGAGTATCGGTGAGACACCTTAAAATATTGAAGTAAATACTGATATGATGCTAAGATACTTATTTTCCCAGGCTATATAACTCTTAACCCAACTGTATAATTAATTATGAATATTTATTTATAAGTTAACTTCAGCAGTTGTCCTAATTAAGTTGATTATGATAAATGGGGAAGTCAAAAAGACCTATCCAGTATTGTTTCATGAATCATCACAATGATGTCATAAAAAATTCAATAAGTTTGTTAACCTCTCTTTTCTAATTTGAACAAACAAATTTTTTCCCTAGCTAAGTTATTCAGGGTGAACCTTATGACAAAGAGAAATAGTTTTTCACTTTAGTTGACAATAAACTAAAATATTTACAATGAAATATGTAAAATGACCTTCAACTAATACAGTTTATAGCTGTTTTATAAAACTGTGCCAAGGTTATCAGTGAAATTCATGTGGTTGCAATTTAATCAATAACATAGTTCTGGTAAAGCAAAGAGACATTGGTCTAATTTTCTCTTTTTTTCAATTTTAACACAAGCTACACTTTGCGGTTAGATGGCTTTGTGTGAATGGTAGTAATATATTTATTTATTTTGTTTCTTGACCTCCCATTAGGTTGTTTTTTTTTCATTTCAAGTGGGATACTCTTGAATAGGCCTCATTGAATCTTTGGCTTAAATCTTTTTTTAGGGTAACTATAATGAGTGTAGAAAAATAACATAACAATTCAAAAAGTGTGTATTGGACATGTTTTATGATGATAGCACACAATTTCCTTAAATTAAAACGAATGGTACAATAACTATTTTTTATTTTTAAAGGTTTGTACCTGTAATACTACAATGTGTATTGTAAGCTAAATAGCTTCCTGAGAAAAATATCCCTAAATAGGTTGAGGTTGGGAAGCTGTAAAGCTATAAGATGGGACACAAAAGGGAAGGGGCACAAAATATTTTATAGAGTCAAATCTGCTTAGGTATTCTCTTCCATACAAATATTCTAAACCACTTCTTCAAGTCAAACCTAGACTGCATTCAAAGTTGGTAGTGGACGAACATGTTAGGGGTAGAGCAATTATATAAAACAAACACCTCTAATCTAGTAGTACCAGAACAAATAATATAATTTTATTTATTTTTATTTAGTGGTTAGTTGAGTGGAACTTTCTAAACAGATTTATTCTGTGTTTGTGTTTTCTACATAATTGGAGTTGTTATGATGTTAAAACTACCCCATGCAAAGAACATTGTGATTTGGCTTTGGAAAAGTCAACAGAACCATATAAATGTTATACACACTTAAAACATTTTATAGAAGGATTTAAACATACAGACAGTTAAATGAGCTGATAAAATCAGCATTTCCGTATTCAGATAAACACTCAGAAATTTAGGTTTTTTCAAATTGCAAAGGACTACTAGTTGCAGCCTTGTTTATTTCCTGTGATTCACATTATATTTTTCTTATTATATTGCCTACATCCTGTTAAATAATTTTCATACTACAACTACAAATTAGTTAGCCATTGTATTACACAATTTTTGATATCCATCTAAAATGGGAAGTGATAATACGTAGTGAGTATTGAATAAATAGTGAATTGGATGCAACTCTTAACTTTTCGGAGTGATATGCGTATTTAAAATTGAAGCAATTAAATTAAGACATTGACGAGAGGAAACCTGCATGCCTGAGAATTCTCCAAAGTGTTCCCAAAGGCGTTTGTAGTCTAGGTATCTAAACTTGTCCAGCGTGTTACACTATGGCCTAAACCCTTCTAATTATTATGAGAGGGGACTTTTGTTTTCTGACCCTGACTCGTGATATCTGCGAAAACAGGTTTTTTCCCTAATTTTTATTTATTATGTCAGGGCGTTTTTTTTTTATTTATTTATCAAATGAAACAATTACATTAAAATGGTTGGTATAAAAGCACCGAAAAAACCGCAGACGTTTGTCCTCTGTGCCTATCTGCAACGATTACCTTAGGTGTTAATTAGAATTATATTTATTATGCTGTCGGTTTGTATTAATACATAATATATTATTTTTTTGACTGTCTGAAATAGTTTACCAGCTGCGACTAAACTCGTTGGCGTCAAAACGCTTCTGCGCGTAGAAAATACTTAGGCTTTTAAAGCTATACTAATATTGGTTATAGTCCTTGTCGCTGTAGATCAGATACCAAGATCGGCAACCAGTATCTAGTAATTAGAAAAAAAAAAAAAAATGGCCATGAGCAGACACATAGTTGTTTTTTTTTTATAGCCCTTGCCACTCGGTTTGGATACTAATAAAGATTATATCTATCATTCTATCTATTCTATCTATGGGTGGAATAAAGAACCCTGAATTTCTTCTTCTTTTGATTTAAATAATTTTTTGAACCATCGCGTACAATAGATGGATGTAACGAAACGTACGTCGGTGTTTTAAATCAATACTATACTAAATTAGACGATGAAAGATCACGTTTTTCTGTCTGGCGGAGCGCCGCGGCGCGGCGTCGGGCACGTTGCGAT
The DNA here is from genome assembly GCF_905163445.1 of Pararge aegeria. Classification (NCBI taxonomy): domain Eukaryota; kingdom Metazoa; phylum Arthropoda; class Insecta; order Lepidoptera; family Nymphalidae; genus Pararge; species Pararge aegeria. The sequence goes on from NC_053198.1 coordinate 16,082,995, forward strand.
GACTGTGCTGTTTCGATATCAGCCGGGGTTGACCTTACGTTTAGTTGACTTATTAGTCACAGCATTGCAGCGGAAAACCTGTAGGCTAATTCGTAATGAGGTTTTTTTTATTTTTGACAGCTTAGGGAAAAAGCTGCGTTAGTTCAATAATAATATCAATAATCTAAAATAATAATATTTTTTTTATAAATTTTTAATAGTGTTTTTAATTTATTCTTAAGCATTGTTAATAATTTAAAAAAAAAGAAAAATAATAAATGATAGAAAAAAAAACGGCGTCAATATTCTGATATTACTTCTTTCTGTAGTTAGGTCTTTATCATTAAAGTTTGCTTTTTCAATTTCTGATAAACTTTAGCAACAGTTTTATTGTTTGTTCAAATTTAAAAGCATTTCCGCTTGAAAACCATTACCGTACAAAAAAACTATTCGATTTGTGGATTATGTTAAGTCGGCAGAAACGGCTCGATACTATACACGAAAGAGTATGGAAAAGATTGTTTACATAAGAAAAGTAAATAGAAAAGGAATTAGAGGTAGGTAGATTGATTGGCAGCGGCGAGCGGTCGACAAGTCCAGACCGCGACACTGCAATCCAACACAATGCGCCATTCATTCAGCCGTAACAATGCAATTTGTTTTCTTTTTACACCATACTCTGTGCTGACCAAATCTTTAATGGCGTACCAACATACTTTTATCCATTATTAAGGTGATTTTGATGATAAAATCACCCTTTTTTTTCTATCTATGAGAGTTTAACCATATATAACTAACTATCAGTTTCTTGTGACTTGGTCTGCGAAAGTGGCAAACTTGTAGACTTTTTTAGAACTTAAAAAGGAACATTTATTTTAGCGTAACTATACCAGTTTACGCATCGCACGAATAAGAATTTTTTGCAATTCGAACGATTAGTTATATGGAGATAAGCGCGTTAAACCAAACAACCTCTTCATATAATTAGATTGACAGAATTTGATTGCATTACAGTATTTCTTTTCCGTCTATTCCCGCAATTTTTTAAATAACTATCTTTTTTAATATGAATTCCTGTCACTTTAAATTTCCACTCGAACTTAAATCGATCAAAGACTATGCATAATTTTGGTTCCTGAACTGAAGATACATTTTTTTAATTACACGTAAGGCAAAGGTAGTTTTGCTAAAACTTCTCAACTGTATCAAGTCTAAACTTAGTCAAGTTGAATCGTTTGTTTTTGAATACTTTGCAGACTCCCAAGTCTGTTTGTATGAATCACCAGTAAGAGCAATTTCAACTTGAGGGTCCGACCTAACAAATATGTCATGATAGCAAACACTCAACGATTGTTCCCCCTTCTAGTTGGGGAGTCCTGGCAATATCGGTATATGTTAAGTTTGGCGTTATGAGTGTTGGTTAGTAAATATATCGTTCCGACAGACATGAATTTCTTTGCATTGTGAATTAGTTATGATACATTTAAAGGCTTATATGAATGGTGTTATTATGCCACAACTTAACTTTTTTTAATTGTATTTTGAATAAGATAGTGTTATTATGCATCAATGTAACTTTTTTATTGGATTTTTACTAAGATAGTGCTTCAGTCAGTTTAACAATGGATTTTAAAAGTTGAACAAGTTTTTCAGTTAGTGCAGTATTATTGCTCGTAAACAGTAATAATTATCAGGTGTCAAGGTCAGCTGGTGTCGATGAATGGATACTTAAATAAAAACTTTTCTACATTTTTTGCTCACGGATATCTAAGTTGTTATGTTAATTGAGTATATTCTGAAATTTTTATTTAAATATATATACATACCTACCAGATCTTAAATTAAACATCCCTACTAATATTATAAATGTGAATGTAAGTTTTTTTGTTACGCTTTCACGCAAAAACTACTTAACCGATTCTCATGAAACTTTATACACATATTCTTGGAAGTGTTAGAAGTAATATAGGATACTTTTTATCCCCACATTAAGCTCGGTTCCTTTGGGAGAGGGGATGAAAGAGTTTGACTATTTTACACCATAACTCCGACAAATTATAACCGATTTAAATAATTATTTTTGTACTATAGAGGTTATAATATGCGTTTAATTTTGCCCACACTTTGTGTAGATGTGATGAATGTGGTTGGAGAACTCCTAAGCGGACAGCAGCAACCCCTCAGTGATACTGAATACTTTAATTTTATTTTAGATCTACACTTAAATTGAATGCCACATCGAAAAACAAAATCAAACGCAGACGAAGTCGCGGGCAATAGCTAGTAATTTCATATTTTAAGTTTATTTCTAAGTATCCGTTTTTATTTTAAAGGAACTGAAAAACTTGTTCAACTATTAAAATCCATGGTTAAACTGACTGAAGCACTATCTTAGTAAAAATCCAATAAAAAAAGTTACATTGATGCATAATAACACTATCTTATTCAAAATCCAATTAAAAAATGTTAAGTTGTTGCATAATAACACCATTCATATAAGCCTTTAAATGTATCATAACTAATTCACAATGCAAAGAAATTCATGTCTGTCGGAACGATATATTTTTTTTTGTTGTCTTAATTCCTTGGCTGTGCATGATGGATGTTTTTTCTTGATACGAAAAACATCAGTGACGAGTAAAAACAAACAAAAAAAAAATAAAACAAACAAACAAATTTTTTAAAGTCACAGGAAACTGCTAGTTAGTGATATATGGTGTAACTCTCATAGATAGGAAAAAAAGGATGATTTTATCATTAATCACCTTAATAATGGAAAAATGACGAAGAGCTATATTTTTCAACAATGCTACTAGAAGATAGTTTATAGAACTTTATAATAAGAGTTAGACTTCTCTATCTTCATCGAAATAATGATCTTAAGTTTTGTATAACCTGTAGCCCTAGTACAGATTTTCCCGCTCGCAATCGAGGAGTCGTTTTCGAGTATCGAAATACTTAAACAACTCAGATGTTGTGGTAATGTAGTCTCTATAGTCACAAAGATCCTGCATCGCGCTAGCGAAGTTTTCACAAATAATACCACGCTCCCCCAGCACGAACACCCGCTCGGAGGAAGTTCTACCTATTGTTACGGCCGAGCGTATCTCCGCTGACGTGAAAATGGATTCTATTTGTATTGTATTAAATTTGCCTGAAATTCTTCAGCTAGGGATTTTGGCAGAACGTTTCTAAAATTAAAATTTGACAAAAATTAAGGCCCCTTTCAGTTCTCAGCGGACGATACAACATAGAAGTCGCCCTTTCTAGCAAATTGTCATTCGAAATGGTCACAACAATCAGTCTATATGCGCATGCACCATAAATTGAATCGCAAAATACTTGATTGGCTCCACTGTATGACATGCAGAATGGGACATGCCTCGATTGGCCTGCAATTAATTTGTCAACATTGTGACTAGCCAATTAAACATAAGTGTACCCCACACGTCATAAGCCACTCCCACCGAGGCTATGTTCTTGTTTAGTATTTTTTAGCTGTACTTATAGGTCTTATGTTTTTTTTCGTCAGCTGGATGGTATAGAGTTCGATTTACGAAAACGACTCCTCGATTGCGAGCGATCAAAAAAGAGCGGACTACCACTACTACTTGTACTAAGGGCTACAGCTCCCAACCTAAGCTGCAAAGACGTTAGATCAAATCCCAGCTGTGATGTTGACGTTTGAATTGTACTCGAGAGGGTAGTTCATCCGACGTTGCGGTTTATGATTCAAGACCTCTTTTCGTTGAGGGCACTCGGAAGAAGAGGCCTTTCGCTTTCTTTCGACGCAGACACTCGCAAATAAAATTAATGTGAACAAGTTACTTTTGCACGCTACTGAAATAATGATATCATTCGGTCAGATATTTTATTTTTAATGGCGATCTTCGGCTTTGTTTTCTACTTGTATTACTTTTTGAAATGGAGAAAAATTATATTAAAAGTTTAAAATATAAAATTATAAACTTGAAATAAGCAGCCAATCATCTTAGCTGCTCATCTTGGCATTCAGTTAGTTGACAGGACTAAGTATAAAAACATACCTAGGAATTTCTTTATACCAGGAAAATTAACGATTGCCACGGGGTTTAAAAAAACCGTAATAAATTTGCACGAAGAATGCGTGCAACGGATAGTACCCTAGAAAATTTTACCTACGCGAAAATAGTTAAATTGTCTGTGTTTAACGACCAAAACTACTAATAATGCAAACCATGGCATCTTTCTCTAACTAAAGCTACTCTTTCATTGTATGCGCTCGGCTCTACTTTCCGACCACTTTGTTAGCTGTTTTCATATAAAACTATGTTCACTAACGTAAGCTCATGATAAACAGAATAAGATAACGAGACTCATCAAATAACCTTTGCTCTATTGAACTAACTTTTTTAATTTATACTTCTTTTGGCGCGTTAGGGAAAAATGATGAGAGTAAATTTTTACCAAAAACAAAAAACCGACTCCCTGAAGATATAGCTAACTTCAGGGAGTCGGATTTTTTGTTTGTCAACATTTTAGTTTTTCAATAAAAGGTTTGACAGTGATCTCTTTCAAATGTCTGCATACTCATTCCGGTGATTTAATTAATTCAATTGTACAAAAATCTCAAATTTTAATTTTGAGTTAAACTTGGTTGTCCTATAATGAGATAACTAGATAATACGTTATAATAAAACTTTCAATGTATTAAATACCTTTTTTCTATTATTAGTGTCGTTTTTTCTGCAAACGTAGAATAAGGCAAAAGATAAAATTTTTGAAAAGATTTTCATCCTGTTACGCCACAGAAGTATAACTTCTTACGCGTGTACATAAGAACACACAAGTTTTTTTCTATTTTTCATTGCACAGCAAAAATTTTACTTTCACTTAAAAAATTTTCTACCAGCCAACCTTTGGACATGCGAGAAAAACGAGTGAGGGGTGGCCAAATCTTTGAAGAATTTAAAATTAAAATTATATATACGTTACGTGTGTATGTTGGTAATATATATTTCGTTGTCTGCGTTTATCACGTTTTTTACGGATCCCGTGGAAACCGTCTGTTTTCCTCTGATAAAAAGTAGCCTATGTTACTCTCCTTCTTTTGAACGAACTCTATACCAATAAGTTGCTAAGATACGGCGTTTAGGAAGAACAAACAAACATACTTTCGCATTTATTATATTAGTATAGATAAACAGCACCATCGTGTTTGTACATGTTACCTGCCTACCTCGCCAGTTGCCGAGGTAGGTGATTCACCCCATTCGCCTTTCACGGTTCAAGTCTCTTTACGTTATTCTTCGGTTCTATTCCTGTGCTGTTATAAAAAAGCGGCTCTGTGACTAAAATATACTTAAGGCATTTAAAAAATTTGTAAGCCTAGTGGTTAAGACTTCGACTGCAATTTCGGGAGGCCGCGTTCGGCAAGCCCAGCACGTAACACTTACTTAAGTTATGTGCGTTTAAAAAAATTAAAATATAGAGTGAGAAATCCTGCATCTCTGAGAGTTCTCGATAATGTTCTCTAAGGCGTGTGAAATCCACCAATGCGTACTGGGCCAGCGCGGTGGCCAAAACCGTTCTGATTGTGGAAGGAGACCCGTGCACTGTAGTAGGGTAGGGTAAATTATTATCGTAATATGTACCGTTACCTTATTGAAAATATAGAATTTTGTTTATCTATTGTAGAAAGCTATTGTAGAAAGCAGCGCTGCAACTGTGTTAGAAAATATTAATATGACAGCTTAAAACGTAGGGTTTCGATTTTCATTTGACTTCAGTAATTAGGTTTGCGTTTGGAGTTCACAGATGCTTGACGATTTGGTTCGTTAACTTAAAACGATCTCTTAAGAGACCTCTCATACTCCATTTTTTCTAACTTTGCTTATGTAAGCAATCATTTCACTATTTTATTATTGTGATTTTATTATTTTCACAAAAAAATAACGAAAAAACGTTTTGCATCATAGGTGAGTTAATAAAAATATAGTAAGAGAGTTATCGTCAGATATATCTTCAGATATCGTTCCAGCTAACGATCAAATCTTCTATAATAAAGTAAATAACTTACTTTCCATTAGACTTGACATTGATATTTCGTGAACATAAATAGTCTAACTTATTATTAATATCCTTAATTTTCAATGTATCGATTTGAAGTTATAATTAATTGGTTGTTTTTACACATACTGTTAAGTATTAAATATTACATACTTATTCTTTGCCACAGACAGATAAGCGGAATCATTTGGGAAACGTTTTGGTTCATCAGTGAGACATTATAGGATCGATTAGATATGAACAGATAAGATAAAGCACTGACGCCATTTCTGTTTCTACGTAGGTAATACTAAACTAAATTGGCAAGACATTAGAGTAAACAAATTAAACATTGAATCGTTAATTCACAGCCATGTACGTTTTTTAGTTATCTGCAATTTTTCTTTTTAGCAATTAAATATCAATTGCTCTAACGGTGAAGGAAAAACATCGTGCCGAGAGTTCCGCATAAAGTTCTCAAAGGCGTGCGAATCCACCAATCTGCAGTCAGCCAGCGTGGTAGACTACGGCCTTAAGCCTTCTCATTCTGAGAGGTAACCGGTGCCTTACGTGGGTCATAAACGGTCCACACAGTCACTTCTCGGGTTGATTACGGCTGTTATCAAGTAAAAGTCATCACGTTAATTGCCGTTCATATCTAAGTATTTGAACCACCTGTCCGCGCCATGCGTGGACTGATAACGGCTCTTATCATAATATTATCAACATTTTGCAAAGCTATGTCTAGTTGTACTGTTTAACGCTACTTTATTACGGTTTCTATTAAATTATCTTATTGTATGTTTTTCAATGGGTTTTCTTTTTTTAAGTAACCATTAAAAATTAAAATTGATTTAAGTTTAGTATCGGCAATACGATGTCCTGTCCGTTTCAATCTGTGTGTAGATATAAAGCCCCCTTTTAATATATTATCTGGATTAAAGTCATCTGGAAGTGTTATGATAATGCCGAATGAAAGATTAAATAAATAATATCATTCATTCCGGCGTTATCTGGGAATATATTTTGGTTTCTGAGGGCATCTAAAAATCGCTGAACTACATTATTGATATCACTTTTTTTGCGTGCGGGGTTGCCCATCCTTTCTCCGAACTATGTGCCCAACCCATTGCCACCTCAGCTTCGCAACTCGTTTAGCTATGTCGGTAACTCTGGTACTTCTACGAATCTTAACATTTCTGATGTGATCACGTAGAGACACTTACTCTACATCGCCCGGTGAGTGACTGAGCCTTCGTTATAATGTAAGGTATATAATTTTTTAAAACAAGCCAAAAAAATATTTAATATTTTAGTGTAAAATATTATATTACATATTATTCAGTTTTTTATGATATAAAAACGCAATGTATTATATCTCATACTCTCGCAGATTCCGCTATTATCGCATGCAGTGCATTATGTCCACAAATAGTGAAAACGCCCCGCGCACTTCACACTTCACACCCGCGGAATTTTGCTAGCGTACAAACTCACATTATATGGTAAGCGTTAAGAAATAAATACAGGTGAAATAATTACTGTCAACTGCTAAATAGAATTAAGTTACTAACCGCACCTGTTCGAGAAACTTCTAAAGCGGAGTGGTTTTAGATGCTTTAATATTAAAATATTATATTAGTAGTGTACACGGTTTCTGCATGTTCTTCATTCTGCGATTGGGACACATTTTTGTTTTATCGAGTTTAATTAAGAGCCTGTGATCCGAAAAATCCATTAAAATAGCTTATTGTAGGTTGTAGCCTTCCTCGTTATGGCAGCCACTTGGAACTAGGGAAGGTGCGTATTTACTGGACTAGGTTTTTATACCAGGTATTTGCTTGCAAGTACGGCGACCAGGTGCCGACTCGAAATACTCGCAATACTTTTAAAGTATTTTAATAGAGTGCACAGCACAGCGCCCTCGCTGAATTAGACCTTAATCGGAAATACGATAGTAGTCCTTATTCATAATGCATCACGGAACAGTTTTTTATGAGGTTTTTAAAGTCTTGGAAGTATTTTTTTGTGAACGCGATTATGCTACATATTTGTAACGAGCAAAGGTTCAAATTCGTATGAAAGTATTTTTACTCCCGATACAAGTCTTTGAAGTATTTTTTTGTGAACGCGATTATGCCCCGTATTTGTAATGTGCAAGGGGACAATTTTGTATGAAAGTATTTTTACGTCCAAGTTTCAATCCAAGTCTTGAGAGTATTTTTTTGTAAACGCGATTATGCTCCGTATTTGTAATTAGCAAAGGGACAATTTCGTATGAAAGTATTTTTACGTCCAAGTTCCAATTCAAGTCTTGAAAGTATTTTTTTGTAAACGCGATTATGCTCCATATTCATAACGAGCAAAGGTTCTAATTTCGTATGAAAGTATTTTTACTTCCAAGACTTAAAGACTTGAAAGTATTTTTTGAGAAACGCGATTATGCTCCTTATTTGTAATGTCCAAGGGTTCAATTTCCTATGAAAGTATTTTAATTTTCGAGGCTTGTAAAGTATGCTCCATAATACTATGATCGGAAAAATACTTTGAAAGTATTTTGAACCCTGGTTTTTGGCACTGGTATTTTTTGATAGACGTACTTGAAAGCCCTGGTACTCGATTTTACAAGTACGACCCATGCCTACTTGGAACTGGCAACGATGACTAATAATAACGCAAACGTGTGACGCAACACGTTCGAGAGCAGTGTAACATAAACATGATTATCTGGAATGTGTCGACCTGTTTGCGATAGCTAATAAAGTAATAACCTATAACGCCGATCAGTTTATTAAAGAAAGTGTTTATCTATACTAATACTTCTAAAGTATATGTCGCACTTCTGGTTGCCGCTGTTCCGAACGGAAACTGTGGCGCCACGTGACAACTATAGCGAAAAAGAGTGACTGAGCAGAATTATTGGCCAAGCTAGGGATATGAGATATATTTTCCAAAGTATGTTAAGGTATTGGTCTAATGTAAGGTTTGCTGATAGTAAATGTAAATGCTTATACGATGATAACCCGTGTGTCCTCTTTTATATACTTATATATATAGATGTGGCGACAGAAATAAGCATGGCGATTTTGCATCCCCCGAAGACCCCTGTCACAAAAAAGCTTTACTACTTCTAAATACATAGTATCACAAATCTCTAAGCTAAAATAAAACGATAGGGGATGTAAAATCGCCATGCTTATTTCTGTCGCCACAGCTATATATATAAATATATCTACTTTTAATATACAAATAAACACACAGACAGTTAGTAGTAGTAGAGCTTTTTGTGATAGAGCTCGTCCTGGGATTCATCCACTATCGCCATGCTTATTTCTGCCGCTAAGCAGCATTGTTGCAACGCTGTGTTTCGGTCAGGACGTGGTTACCGGTGTTATATGAGGCTTAACGCCTACACCTCAGATGGTTGAAAACAGGGCGGCTATTTGTAGGAATTGTTCCTTGAGAAATGTCCCTCTGTTTATATGCGATGGTTTTCCACTTACCATCGAGTGGGCCATAAGCTTTCGTCCGTCAATTATATTACTAGAAAATAAAAATTCATTTAAGTAACAGTTATTTATTGAATTTATTGATTGATTTCAGGTGTACACTTTATATGAACGCGTTTTTCAGGTGTACAGTTTATTCGAACACGTTAAAAGTACATAATATAAGTACTTATTGTTAAACGTAATATTCAAGGCCCATGGCGAAATATTTACTTTACCCGTGACTATTTTACTTGGCAACAATATATAAAAGCTTTATTCATAAAAATAGGTAAATATTTACTGGGAAAACACTTGTACAAATATTTCTCACTTGCGTAAAATATGTCGAACAAAATTATATAAAGAGTGTGGTTATCGAGCTATAAGATGGCAACCACGCCCTTCAGACCGAAAGACAGCCAAACTATTTGTTGGCAGTAATAAACATACCGGTAGTAGTCCCGGACGAGCTCTATCACAAAAATCTCTGCTATTACTAAAACGGAATGCTCTGGAATTTACTAGCTTCTAGACATAATGCAATATCCAGTAGCAAGGTATAGCAGTAAATTCGGCCACGCTTTACATTATTATGTACATTACGTCATCGACATCAGGTTTTAGTGTCAATGTCGAGTTTACCGCACGGAAAAGTTTTGAATGGGCGCTTCTTTCGCATAATAAAGGAGTGCTTTCGGAATGCTGACACTGGCAAAGCTAACAACCATTTCTCGCAGATCAAATCATCATCATCATCAAACCACTGCAGGGCAAGGGTCTACTCTCAGAAAGAGAAGGGTATACGCTGTAGTCCACCTTGCTGGCCAAGTGTGAATTCCTAGCCTTTAAGAACGTTACAGAGAACTCCTAGGCATGCTGGTTTCCTCACGATGTTTACCTTCACCGTTAAAGCAAGTGATATTTTAATTGCTTAAATTAAAAACGCACATAACTTTTAGAGGTGCATGCTGGGGTTCGAACTCTGTATCCCTATAGGGAGAACCTAATCCCTAAGCTCACCACTTAGTTCAAACGGGCACTATGAATTTCATATAAACAATTTTATAAATATATTTGTAAAAGGAAATAAATATGATTATTTATTTATGGATATAAATTAAAGTGTTTTACGATATTAGAAAAGTAGCCGTTTTTGCATTATGTTTGATGAAGTAATTACTCGGATTTTGCATCAGTTGCATAATTTTTCAATATTATAAAATTTGAATAAAACATATGTATGTATATATATGTATAATAGATCGTGTATGGTTGCGAAAGCTTTCGCACCAGCTGACAAGTTGGAATACCGTAGGGTTCTAGTCCGGACGGGTCCAACTTCGGTTGCCCAACCGTGTTTAACTATAAGTATTGCTGTCATATATATGGAAGTTCGCTTTAAAAAAGCATTAAACAATCATCGTATTTACTTTAAAAATCGCCGATAGTATTTCATTAATGACAGCCTTACTGCCCCCGCGTACAATTTTTTAATTCGTAGTCGCGCGTGGCTCACCACCACCACGTACCACATTACGTGACGTCATCCACGTACGATACGCAGGCGTGTTTAGGAGATTTACGGTTTAACAATAAAAATAAAAACCCTGTTAATTGACAGACAGACAATAATAGCTCTGCCATATGTCAAGTTGGGAAACGTAATTTGTACTTTGTATCCTCTTTGCATATTAGTTTTACAATTTAATTTTAAAAGAAACTGTTATTCACCCTTATGTAAAAATTAAAGAACCTGACTAATCCTTAATCCTTAAATAATATAGCCTTGTAATACATGTTCTTAGGGCCGGGTTCCTCTCTCTTATTAGACAGATATAATTTAGAGCTATAACTGTTGTTTGCCATTGGGTGCCAATTTTATAGTAAATCTAAACGTTTCTATTTCATTTATTGCGACTCGTGATTCGTTTTAGTACCAGGTTTGCCCACTTTGTTTTTAAACTCGCACATTCGTTTGAGTGAAATAGTCTTTTCTTTTGACAATGTCTTCAATTTCACACACATCCAACTATTCATAACACGAGTAATACCCGCAGAGCCTTTAATCATTACCCTTTGAGCTTATTCTGACATGGACACCCATATTGTACAGAAACTATGGGCGTAAAGAATACTTTTTTCTTTTGTACTGTGCATTTCTTTGTGCGGCTGGTATTTCGCCGCCGTTCCCCTCCCCACTCTCAAAACCGGGCGAGAAAGGGGGATAGATTTGCCCTCTCATTTTCAAGTGCAATTGTCTTTTTCTTCCCACACCGTTGCATTGATTTCAATGTCAAAAGTAATACAATGGCGATCTTACTTAAGAAAACTGAACCATTTCTTCATCTGACCCACATTACGAAAGTAATTTGTTATAAGACATTTGCACATCGCTGGTGTAGTGTGCTCGAGATGTTTGCGCTTATTGTATTTTATTAACATGGGGGAAATAGCTGAAAGGAAACCTGAGTTATGAGTCCCAATAAGAGCCTTTTACTTTTGGAAGAGAAAATCCTCATGTCAATCCTACGGGATGTACCTGCCTTTTGACCTACCATCTAACACTTGTCTTTTTCTGTTTCTCCCTGTCATTGCTAACTCGAGAGTAATGGAAAAAATTGTACTCTGCATCATTTGGGTTTACAAATGTACCAGTGTTTCTTTTTCTGTGTATATAATAAAACTGCCTTTAGTGCCACCCTAGTAGGAGGCTCTTAAATTCTCTATTTCCTTTTCTTTTATTGTAGAAGACTTCTTTCGTCAGTGTCTTACTGTATTTTCCAACACAAGATACTTTAGGGCTAGATTGCGATGTCATATATATTATTCATATATGTATTGTCATAGTATTGTTATTCGCTTATTATTATTATTATAATTTTATTTATCAGTATCTCTGTTTTTGTGCGTTTATAATAAACTTACCCTTGGTGCCACCCTCAGCATCCATTGAGGGGCTCAATTGAAGATCCATCATTGAACGCAACAGCTTCCTCTTGTATGACACCATACATTTGAATCCTATTATAAAGCTTACTTAAACAAAATAAATTGGGAAGCTTATTTACATTAAACCTCATTAAAATCGGTCGCAAAAGCTTTTTAGGTAAACGGAACGAACACACAAAACACTTAATAATTTTAGATTGTGTTATACAATTCAGGTATCATCTAAAGCTCTTCTATGAACCACTGTTAGAATAAGAACTTCGTCCCTTATTATTGAGTATTGCAACGTAGACCTAGCAAGAGTACAAAGCTTCACCAAAGCGAAGCGAAGATTCTCTTTGAAGAGAGACTCTTTTACATTCTCTCGCATGTAGTCCTGTGCAAATAAAGAGTATAATTATATAAATAAATACGTTACGGTCAGGTTAGGATGTGGCACCTCATAGATGAAATTTGCCTGCTTGTCTCAGATTATTAAAGAAAATTTTAAATTTACCTACATTAATATTAAGTGTGTAACCAAGGTACACATATGCGCTATTTAGGTTCTATTTGTATGTTTAATTGTGGTATTACTACAGGAAGCTGTTATAATTAACTAATTCACTGAGAACCACAAAGGCGAGTTATCAGTTAAGTGTTTTGTAAATTGTCGAACGTTTCCAATGTTTCTGTGTTTTTCATGTCAGGGGCGATAAGAGTTGGAAAAACAGGTTTTAATAGCTTGCGGAAATGTTGTAATTGGGGAAATACACTGTAAATATCATAAAAATGATAGTATATTTTTGTTTATTTTTAAAGCTATGGCTACAAAATACAAAATACATTGGGATTTAAATATACCTAGTGTAAAAAATAAGGATTTAAATATGGTATAAAAAAAATTGAGCCTCACAAAAAGCCACTGACTAAAGGAAAGAGAGAACAGAACGGAAGTATAGTAGTAAATTAAACAATAGGATAATTCTAGGCTTTATGGCAGCCATTTTAGTTTTAGTTTTTGCTACTTAAAAAATCTCCATAATAGCTTTCCTTTTATAACCTGCAATTTTTGGTTAGTCGTTAACCAAAGTAAAAATACTGAACCACTCATAGTTTCACTCCCGCATCGGATTAGATTGGTCGACTGCCAAAATATAGCAACACTAAAATTGGATGTCTATATATCTCAGTGTAATGGGAAACACTGAAATGGTTGAAATTCGGTTGTAAACAAAACTGAAATACTATACTGTAGAATTGTATTTCTTAACCGATAACAAAAAAGGAGGTTTTATATTCGGTTTTATTTTTTTGGTTACGCAATAACAGCATAAATGGCAGACAAACACTTGTATCTTATTTATCTGTATATAACACATAAATAGGCTGCATTACTTACAAGGCAGTTCCGTTTATGTTTTTGCAATAAGCGTCAGCATAATTTGTTCTTTATATTTAATTTATATGAAGTCGTGGTTAGGGATATTACAGATGTAGCATAGGTCAGAAATTTCTGAGAGCTGCATGGGTTTTAGCTGTTTCGCATAAAAATATTAGGTTCATAACAGATAAACAACAGAATTGGCTCCATTATCACACACTACGCATTTAACTGAACCCCGATGAGGAAGGCTGTAGTCCACCAACTGACCTAGTGCGGATCGGTAGACTATCAGGCACACAGGTTCATAATGTTTTTATAAACCGTGATATTTTAATTGCCTGAATTAAAACTATCATAAGTCGAAAATATAGTCCTAGCCCTAATAGCCCTAGTTGTAGTTTTGCTTTTGTGCTGGTGTTGAATGGGAAAAACAATTGTATCTTTGTACCTATCAGGTATTTAGGCATTTCGAACCTTTGGTTTTCCTGGAATAAAATGCCTGACCGTTCTTTCCTTGTTTTTTGAATGCGAAAAATCTAGTTGATTGGTTGCTTAATTACGGCGTACACCTTCGCATTTATAATATTGTAAGGATTTGTAACTGTATATTATTTTTATTTTGCGAAACCTCGATCCTTGTATATAAGTTAAGAAATCCTTCATATTAAAGACGTTTTTAGTAGAAACATAATAGACTGTTAAGTTAATGTACAAACAAATTAGCACCATTATCACAAACTATTAAATTGTCTTCCCCACAACGCGAAATACACCCGAGGTTAAACTTCCCTCTCTGTTGATGTCTGATGAGAGGACAAAGTATTGTATCTGTATACGGTGTAGGCTTTATAGGAGTTCGCATAATGGAAGAACAAACAATACGGGAGTGTTTTGTTCCCATCGTCTCAGCTTCGATAAGGCTCCAGGCGGGTGGCTTTCTATTGTATGAAACCGTCAAACGTCATACTTATAGCCCTTGTAACAAGTTTGCTTGACGTGTTTACCGCAAAGCAATTAAAGATTAATAAATAAGATATAAGCAAATAAGTGTCATGATAAAAAAATATTATAAAGTACATGTTATCTGAGTACTTAACTCTGAACCTTCAGAAATGATTGTTTCTATAATTTATGGAAGAGTGAATAGGTGCTTAAAAACCAATATAGGCTGCTTCTTGTTTTGAAAATCCAGCAGAGGTGAAATTGGGGTAGGAAGATTGTATAAAAATCAGCAAGTCCGCTTATAAAAAGTTTTACAAAACATACTAAATAGGGGGTTGACATGGGCATGTAAGTATGCTAGTGTATGAACCATTAATGATGTGTTTGAAATTAGAACATTAACAATTTGTATGGAATGGACCAAGCTGAGGGCTGCAGCTAGTCTCAGGGTTATATTCCTCATTAAAAAATCGATATTATTCAGCTAAGGTTTGAATTGGATAGCATGCTACAGTGTAATCGATCGCCTAGTAACCAATTCACTGCAGTTTTTATTGCAGTTTGTAAGTGGCCCAGTATGCAGATGTCTTTATTTCGTACTCCCCATATGAAACTATATTACGCAACAGAGCGGAGAGCAAGGACGGACCGGCTGGGTGGCACGAGTAACCCATTTTATACCGAATTAGACTCCACTCTCTTTACATTCTGTGGGAATTTAACTGTTTGGCCTACTTACTAGGACGTCGAGAGCTGGCCATCTAAAAAACCGGTTATTGATATTCGAGTTGCAAAACCAGGCACCCGGTTTTTTTTGTTCTTTTCATAATTAAAACCTCATTATTTAATTTTTTGAAATTACCGAATTGGCCTATTTATTAGGGTGGCAAGAACCGGCCATCGTTAAAAAAACCAATTCTTTGAGTCCAGTTCGAGTCCAAAACCTGGTACCTGGATTATTTGGTCTTTCTGAAATTTCACTCTCTTTGCATGCTTTACCAATTTAAGTACTTGGTCTACTTGCTACTTATCTTTTAAAATTTGGTTATTTCTATTCAAATTCCAATGCAAAACCATGCACCCGGTTTTTTAATTCTTTCGGTTCTTTCCAGAATTCAACTCTTTTTGCATTCTATGTGAGAATTTAGATATTTAGCCTGTTAGCTACTTATTTTATAAATCGGCTTTTTGCATTCTGTGGGACTTTTGGTACAAAAAAAAAATGTTATTATGCGGGTCATTTAAACAGAAACAGTATTAAATATCTTTGTCTTGTTAGGATTTCGACAGTTTTCAGGGATCTTTACTTAAACAACGAACCCATGTAGATATTACCATTTATGTCGGTCTGCATGGCAAAAACGCTGGCATTGACAACAATATAAATAATTTAACTATCCCCGCTGCCTCATTTGAGCGATCTGATGACTTTTAATAGCCATTCTGCTGGAAAGCATTTAAGACTTATGTTATGGAACTATGCCGTGTGTTCCACACGTGTAAGTATACGTATGTTATTATAATCAGTACTTGGTTATCTTTAGTAGAAACTGATTAAATGTGTTTATATAACTCTTGTTTAATAGTCTAGTATACTTAAAACATTCCAAATTTTGAAAAATATGTTGGCTTGCATATCATATTCATAACATCCAACAGACAACTCCTCTCTCTATAAATAAACATAAAATTTACACAATATGTGTATTATATCCATTCAATAATAATTTTTTTCGTTCGCTACTTATATCCAGCAAAAAAATATATCTTGCTTTAGATCGTGCTGACAGACATAACATAACATCAATAGCCGGTAATTTTAGTCCGTACTGAGTGATGTTGCCAACTGCTGTGTTCTTGAACTTGCCGCCATTTTGTCGGTGGGTGCAAATTGCTCTTCACTTATGTACGATAATCAAACTTCGCGGTCTTCGTTGCATATTGCATTTCAATTCGTTTACTTTTAATCAAAGTTTGCTATTATACTTTGGACTTAATTTCAAGTACATGTTGTATATCGTTAAAATTGAAAATGCAATTATAATAATCAATAATAATATTTTATAATAACATTTTTGAATTATCGGCTTTATTTGCCTATTGACTGTCTTTAATGTTGTAGTGACCACGCAGCCTATTCAACTATGTTTATTTTGCTACTACAGTTCTTTAATAACGTTCTTAAATTATAGTTTTGGTTCTGGGTTCAAAGTTGTAACCTATCAAGTCTTCTTCTTACCAAAATATTATTATTGCTGAATTGCTTAAAGAAACTCATTAGTTTTTTTAGTTAAATGCATAACTAAATCTCTATTTCTTACTATTCTGGTATCTAAGAATGGAGTTCAGATACAATCTGTCATTTATTTTAAATTCCTTAGAAACAAAAAAAAGTGTGCAAGTAACCTTTACGCGCGATTGAAGTAAAACTTTTATTATTATTTAATGATGAAAGTAAAAAATTCCTGGGACTCCGCTATTTCATTTAAACTTTAACATTTTACATTTTATAAATATTTTCATTTGTTAATATTATTAGACTAATTGAAAGTAGAAAAATTGAAGGTTAGGTCAGCACATGTCAATAAATATTATAGAATGTCGCAATCGTCAGAAAAGTTATTAATAATATATTTATTACAAAATTAATAAATAAACAAGTATATTTAGGGATTTCCCAAAAACTTTGCAATTTATTTATTTTTTAAACTTGAATTTTATCCACTTTGCTATTCACAATTGATCCGTTTGAAAATATTGGAAATAAATAATCCTTATTGATTATGATATTTGCCTCTAGCTGGCGTATAAGTCAAGAAGCGTGGAGTATATGACATAAAATTAAGACCTAAAACACATTTTTTTCGCATTTTTGAAGTAAAACTTTTTTAGTCGCGCCTAAAGATGTTTTACTTCAAAAATGTGTAAAATTAGAAGGGCATCTAAGCGCATTTACCTAAGGACTAAATATGTAAACTGCTCATATGCTATCATCACGCAGTCAGCAATAATAAGGGTTTTAATATTTAGACGCTTCATTGTTGTTGCGTCTTTAATGCGATGTGTAACGGTAAATACACTAGAAACATTGCGCTTAATGTCTTCGAGTAGTTGTATCTTCTGTTTAGTATCTGTCTATGACATCAGTTTAATAAGCACAAAAAATAATTTACTGTCACCATTTTATAATTACTAAAATAGTAATATAATGACTTATCAATTGGATATACATTTTTATTAAATTTATATGGACTTTTATAAGGTGCTTAAACATGATAAGCACTAAGAACCTACTTAATTCAAATTATGAATTTAATTCTTGTCTATGTTATTTTGTACTTTTTTATAGTGTGATGTGAGCTCACCTAAGTTAGGTAAAACTTCTACTTATTGAGTATTACTTTTAATTTATTATAATGTAAGACTCCATTTTGGCGGGAACTATTGGTTGATGTCTATTTTTCACCACAAAAAATTATTAAAGTTTTTAATTTTATTTTGCTACTAAGCACAATCTACTCGTCATGTACATAAATAATAAATTATTATCAAGTGAAAGTATAAAATTAAATTTAAAGAAAAATCGAGTTCTCGCTAAAAAGTCCCTTGGTATTTATTGTTTGTATTTATATTTAAATAGTTATTTGTTTAAGAAACGAGTGTTTAATGTTAATTTTGTAAATACTTTGTGAGATAACGTAATACTATTGTTTCCCTCTAGTGGGTAAGTGTTGAGACGTTCACATTCTATTTGTGTTGGGAACTATGATGGGGTGATTTTAGTATGTAACTCTAGTTCTTACCGATCCTCTCTCGTATTGCCTATAATTAAGGGTAAAATAATAAATTATATGTATCTCAATAGGTGCCTCTGCAAATGTAATATATAAGTAATTTGTAACATAGTAAATATCCTGTGGACGTAGCTGGGACGTTGCCAGATAGCTATAGTTCTTAAGTGCGTCTTGCTTGATCACCCAATGGGGCCCACTACCATCTTTTACAGAAATATTCTTGGAAAATGTCAGTTTCATTTAACATACTTTGACATCCATAAACTGCAGATTATAAATCGACGTAGTTAACTTAAATGTTCACCATTTATTTAAGTAGCACTGAGATATTAAAGGCCTTACAAATGAATGTGTCATAGCATTAAAATAGTTATAGTATTTTTGAAGTGTGACAAAACACTACGTAGCTATTGTGATGTCTATTTATAAGTCCATAAATGTCTCAAAATTGGTCGAATCCTTTTTGTTTAGCTGCGTTCTATTATTCTCAGAAGCGTGATCAATCTTGAAAATAATACCGCTTTTAAGCTAAGGTAGTGGGCTCCAAGATCGGGGGATATCCTTCTAAAGTTACTGGCATATGACTGTACTGTTAACTATTCCATATCCTAAACTATGCAAGATATAGCTTTACTTCGGCATTATCTACGCCTAAATCTAAACATCATGTATGTAAAAAATAATTTGTGTTGCATTTTGTTCAAACAATTATAATATTACTGTTTAAGGCCAGATTAAGGGCAACTTATAAAAGTTTTGGATATGTACGTATTTATTGTTTGACAAGGTTTTAAGTATTGATAATCCAGAGATGGCGATCTAAGTTAGTTTAGGATGGAGAACGAATAATGGTACAATATTCTATCGTTAGAAGGAGATGCGGCCGACTAGGATCATCTTAAATATATCAAATTGGTGAAAATTCGGTTGTACATTACTATGAGAAATTTGCTACTTCACGAACTAGTGCTCTTCTTTAGGAGATTCGTCTATAACGGAATAATAACTCTGCATAATAAACAGCGCACCTAGTGCAATATTTTGAAAACTACTGTTATCCCAAAGGAATCACAGATTTACAAGAACTCTGTGAAGAGTTCGTTTGTTCAAACTATTTCACATAATTGCAGATTTAAACGGGCCATTTACCTAGCTACGTCTCTAACTTACCTAGTACCTACAAACTTAGAAAACTTGATAAAGAAATTAAGCACTTATAAAATATGAATAAAAGCGATATTTTTGTTATTAAAATAAAAAAGCGACATATCTATGGCATAGTTTTTGAAATTATTTGTGCACTGAGGTTGATAGATAAATGTTATTTTGAATTTAGCAAAAAAAGGAAGCCCACTTTGTTAAACGTTTTTGATATGTAAAATCGCCAAAAATGTAGTTGCCTAGCGAATAGATAATATATAGTGAGTATTACTAACTCTAGCGGTCTTCGTCAGTAATTGCGACAGTGCTGAAAGGGTCAATTAACTACATTGAAGCACAAAACTCGGGAGATAATAATGGGTAGTCAACTGGGTGTACGTAAAATAATCTGATACAGTATTTTGTAAATAAAAACTGTTTTTGTTGGATTTATCTTTGGGACCATGCTTTTTAATACCTTTTAAAAGAAAGCATCTTGCAAGGATCTTGCGCTCCTAATAAGTCAACATGTGTAGACGTAATTAAAGTCATATCCTCTTCAGAACGTTATCTATAAAGTAATAACTTAATTAAAAAAACCAACATTGTCCTTGATATTTATTTATAGTGCCATAAATTTAATCGAATCTTATCTGAGTCTTGAACAATATTTCTAATAATAAAGATTAATTTTGAAGCGCCTAACAACGAATTATTCGTAAAAGTTTCGTTAACACGTAAATAAACTTGATGCGATGTTAACCTAATTCCAAAATATAATGTGATGGCTATGATTAGTATGGAACCCAGATAAAAACTATGTCATGATAATATCTATTGTTTCTCGTGATAAACTTACGCAATGTGAACTATGAATCCTAATTCAAGGACTACAATATTTTATCTTTATGCTTTACGTTGCAAGCAGTCTTTGTTTTTTATGTTCCGCTCAAATAAGAATATACTCGGACCCGCGCCATAATCCACTGACAAATGTTTTAAAAATTCACGTTTCTTTTTTTGTAACCAAAAAGGCGCGACCATACTTTAAAAAGAAAAAAACTATCCTAAACATACCTTTCGACAAAACGAGGAGTTGACTAGTTGAGGTGAATCGATAAATATCTTAATTAAATCAATGTGGTTGTTTCTTTTTTATTAATAAATAAAATAATAACAGTTGACTACTCCCCTAGGTAACTTCTATTATTCAGCATTTATTTAAATGTAAAATTTTATAAGTTACAAGCAATCAATTAGGTGATCGCAATATTGGCTATTACGATTCAAACTCACAGTATTACTATAAATTCATATATTAACAACGCGTTTAGCAAAAGATTCGTAACACAGGATCGTTACGTCATATCCGCCTACGCTTAAGTGTGCACGTGGGTAGGTTTGTTTGCCTAGGCTAGGCTTGCAGGCAAACGGTATAGCTTTCCCTCCAAACAATGGCGGTTGTCACTTCAAATATGTAGGCAGGGGGATTACTGCCTGAGTCTTCAATAGGTTGAGTCAATCAACACTTATTATAAGGCTTTTACCAAGCTAATGATGATGAGCTAATTTCGTCGACAAAACGAAGCGACGAATTTTCAACTAAGCTCTATCTAGTCTTCAATACTTTAGTCCTAATTAGACGCAATAAAAATCAACACAAAACAAAATTTACAGATGTTTTTTTCTTGTTGTTGAGGTTTTTTAATTTTTCCTCTTTAGAACAGGCAAAGGTTGCCTGGCAGAGATCGCTATTAAGCGATAAGGCCGCCTTTTGTATTACTACTTCTTTCGCTGTTTCTGTTTTTGTTATATTTTAAATGTTGTGGTATACAAATAAAGAGTTTAATAAAAGATTGACCATACAGCCTACTCAATCGTATAATTTACGTAAAAAAAAATTACATAAATTTTCCCCATAGGGAAAAGGCAAAGGCCATGTGTTCAGTGTTTAATAATCATGTCTGGTTTGATTATAAGTCATTGACAGATTGCTTTTTAAATTCTTACAAAACAACGTGAAATATTTCTTTATTCAAATTGATCCACACCTGGCACTTGTGATGCGAATAATACAAAGAAAAACTACTGTTATTACCTTGAAAACTAGTATTTATGTTAGACCTTTCAATTAAGGTTAGATTTCTGTACAGGAAGGTATTATTAGTGACGTGTCTCTATTCGGTGGATTGATCTCAATAGTCAAATTGCAAAATCGGTAGAATTCTTAGTGCTCATTGAAACCTGTAGACAGTGCACAAAATTGGTTATCGGTTTCCTAAATCGGTAGGTTGGAGTCATAAACCGGTAATTTTAAGTCAAATCGGTAACTTTGAGTCCACTGGTCACTTGCAGCCCAGGGAACCACCAAGTGCAGAGCATTAACTTTCTTTGCGACATCCTCTCGTCGAAATTCATAGTTCGTTATTATTCAGTTCATGTGGTGTGCAAAACGGTCCTATTTGTACATTCTGACCCAAGATGCTGGATAATGGAAGTTAACCCTAATTAGGCAGATAATAATATTTTATATAGACGCCGGGCCATTTACACACTTAAGCTTGCCGGGACCCTAATTCTCCATGACATTTAAATCGTGTCCAACGTGTCGACGATATTCGCCGTCAGCTGTGACGTCGCAAAATACATTATGGATTTAATTCTCTGACCTGTTTTATAATGTTAACAATATTTTGGTTTTTTTTAGTGTAAAGTCCACAGAACGCATTTTGAAAATATTAAAATAATATACATATATCTATTTGTATGGGTACTTAACGAAATCTCTTTTCTATTTTCAAAACATACTTTACACTAAAAATAAATGAAAAGACTTTATTTAGGGTCATTAGTAATTACAATGTCATACAGAGAATCAGTACTCTAAGCATAAGATTTGCGCGCTCGCAATCGTTGTTTCTCTATTTAAAAGTTAAATTCGTCTGCACTTCTACAACCAGCGCTCCTAGAGGAACTTTTGTAAAATAATAAAAAGAATGCAGAATGTATGTACCATTAAAAAATACATTAGGTTGATTTGAGTTTGACGTTGTGAATCGACATGGATAGTGATTTTATGATTATGAGCCCGCAATTCATAAACTACAGTACAGGGCCCATGATTTTGCAAGAGTGAGATAATTTATTTTATTTAAAGTATTGTAAAATGCAGCAGGAATGGACGGTATATATTTTAATATAATAGTACAAGTTATTTTTATGTGATACGATTCGACTGTACGTGAGAACTGAATAATAATGTGGTGGCCTTGGATAAATTGCCTTGCTAGAGAAAAGTGGAGACTTGGGTAGCCGTTTGGATGTTTGGATCGTTGTCAACGATCACGTAAATTCTGCCAATGAAAAGAAAAATACAAGTGTGGGTGATTTGAACGAATAATCTTAATTAAATTCGGTTGATCCAATTAACCGAACGTTTGACAAGAAGGTCAAGAGTTGTATTAGAATCATTACATTGAAGATCAAATTAACTCAATTAGTAAAGTTACGTAATAAATACGTTTTTGAAATACTAAATATGATTTTCCTTCGTCTATACGAGGTCTACACAATTTACTGCCTAAAAACTCATTGGCTGTGTTCAATTTAGTTCCTAGTTATACCTCCACAGAAAAAGTAAAGGCAATAAAACTTCATCTATTTCTCTATGGTAATAAAACGTTATTTTTCAATTCGTCGCCTTTTTGATTAGGCAAAAGTTGATGATGATGATTGATGATCATGCAGCCTAATCCGTTGCTGTAAATTCGTATAGTCTGCGAACTATTTTCCTGATTGATGGTCTAGAGACAATATAACTTAAAATTCAAGTGACCTTCCACATTATTATGTATTAAGGTCTCATAGTTCATTAAGAGAAAAGATTAAAGAAAGTTACACTGTGATTGTATTTGGAAAAGGGACAGTTTGTGTAAATCGAAGATTTAAACCGTTAGATTAAGCGTAATTTTTTATTTTTATTATTTGCGTGTTTTAATACAATTGTTGTAAGATAGGTATGTATTATATATTTTCTCCTTCGCCGGACAATATTAATTTTAAAGCGTATTTTGTAAATATTAATGTAAGTGCTAACGATTTAAATCATCGATCACTAATCATGCTTCTATGTTGATAAATAAATCTGGTTGTAGTCAAATTTTGGTGTTTTTTTTTTTTTAATTTTATCCTTACCATTCTCAGCAAGTTGACGTCCCAATGCTGCGTACAGGCTCCCTCTTACAGGAGAGGGATTATACACCATGCTGCCCGTTTGCTGGCTTTAACGATTATTAACATACTAGCGCCCACGTCCTTGTTTATTACGGTTTTTTACAAATCCCTTGGAAACTGTAAGTTTTCTTGGGCCAAAAAGTAGCCTATGTAAATTAATTAACTCTATGCCAAAAATGTGGTCGGTTGGTTGCTTAGTTAGGGCGTAAATTAAGGACTCCCGCATTTATATTTTTAGTACGGATGTATGGACTAGCTGTTGACCACGTTCTTCCTCCGCGCCTGTTACTGATTTTTACATATCCCATGGGAACTGTTTGTTGTAGCCTATGTTACTCGCCGTCCTTTCAACTAACTCTACGCCAAAAATCAACTTGATGGTTGTTTTAGGGCTTGAAAGAAGGATAAATAAACAAACAAACACAATATAGCAATTATAATTTATTAGTATGGATTATTATGCTTATGAAAATGACTGAAGCTGGCGGCTCAGCGTGCTCTTCGAAACCATATGGATGGGCAATATTTTCATAACGGCGGACTGACTGGTAGGTACATAACACAATACCTATAAAAATAATTGACGTGAGCCGGAAATCATACCCAGCTCAGCGCATACTGATATTATAAATGCGAATGTGTGAGTTTGTTTGTCCCGCACTAGTGTATATTGATTATTTATAAACAGTTATCCGATTTCGGATATTCTAACTACGCGGGAGAACACCGGTACATTTTTCGCTCACTCTGATAGTCTAGTGTGAGAAAAATCCTATTATAATGTTAAGGATTACATGTATGATAAAAAGGCTTGGGTATGAATCGCTCTTACTTCATAGCTCAACATTAACTCGACTGTGAGATGGTATAAAAAAAGAACCTGGCTAAGTTTGTTGTGGGCTCTTCTTAGACCAGGGCGCGTTTGGAACTCTTTATTAACTTTATTTCTCTGTGGTAATAAAACGTTATTTTTCAATTCTTCACCTTTTTAATTAGGCAAAAGTTGAAGATCATGCAGCCTAATCCCTTGCTGTAAATTCGTATTGTTAGCGAACTATTTTCATGAACGATCAATGTGTGAGTGATCAACATCATCATGAACGTTTGAGCTTTAGTTTTAAGTTAACGAATGCAATTATCACCATCACTAACATGTGTAACATGTTTAATGTATGAAAGCTTCATAAGTGCCTGTAATAAGGTCTACATGAATAAAACGTTTTTGAATTTGAATTTGTCGAATGGTACTCTAGATCCGACGTGACCTGGAAGAGAGATCAGGTGCTACCTACAGCTTTACATGCTCTCCGAGGCACGGGGGTGAACCACCACCAGTTACTGTTATAATAATTGTGCTGTGGTACTAAGAATTTCTTGATAGAAAAACACACTACTATTCATGGGCCCGATCCGGGTATCGAACAATGGACCTCGTGCTCTGCAGTCGAACATGCTCACCACTATAACAACAAGGCAGTTAGTATCTGTAGACAGTCTGTGAAGTGGAACTCAGGTATAGTTGTATAATGTTCATTCTCTAATTAATATTTAAGAAACAGGTAAATGGACGGCCGATTGGCGCAGTGGGCAGCTACCCTGCTTTCTGAGTCCAAGGCCGTGGGTTCGATTCCCACAACTGGACAATATTTGTGTGATGAACATGAATGTTTGTCCGGGTGTTTATCTATATATTATAAGTAGTTACAGAGATATAAATACATATCAAGAGAGTACAATTTGGTGGCCTTATCGCTACATAGGGATTTCTTCCAGGCAACCAATGGCGTAAAAGGAAAAAACATAGAAAAGAGGTAGGTGGCGCAATAAATTAAGATTTAAAATACGTAAGTATTTATGTATATTATTCATAAAAATTATTCATCAGGTATCTTAGTACCCATAACACAAGCTACGCTTACTTTGGGACTAGATGGCGATGTGTGTATTGTCGTAGTATATTTATTTATTTTATTACCACTACTATAAGGTACCACTTTTTGGAAATAAAAGTAAAATAGTTTCTTTAAAAAACACTTTATTTCATACAAAATACACGATCTAACAAGAAATGGCACATATATCTATATTATGAATAATATACAAATTTCAAAGTCATAGCGAAATAGTTCAATTAATACTGTTGAAATGGATATATTATATTTGTTTAAATTGGATGCTGCGTTACGATAGTTAAAATTGTAGATCACAAAGATATTAACACGTTCATGGACAGAACGCCTCTCGACGTTGTTACTGTAAAAAATAATATGACAGTACGCCTGTCGACGTCAATGTTTTTACGTGTATACAACCAGTACGCCTCACGGCGTTCCATTTTCTATACTGACACAAGGAAGGGCATTTTGTAGTGTCACCGTAGAGAGAATTTTTACCTTTTACTGTCAT
Source organism: Pararge aegeria (assembly GCF_905163445.1). NCBI lineage: Eukaryota > Metazoa > Arthropoda > Insecta > Lepidoptera > Nymphalidae > Pararge > Pararge aegeria. The sequence continues at coordinate 16,109,322 of NC_053198.1, forward strand.
ATCGTGACTTAAAAAAAAAATCACTGAGCAAAATTGTGCCTTACGCACACATGGATAGTTGGGTCACGCACACTACGCCCGTGGACGTGGTTATTTCATACATTTCGTTGAGTAGTGTTCGGCTGGCAGCGCACGAGCGTGTTTGTACACGTTTTGGCGCGTAAACGGTTTCTAAAAGGCAAGTAAGTGTTTATTTTGCGTATTACATTCATTTGATTTATAAAAATAAATAGCTCAAGGGTTGTTGCTTTTGGTAAACATAACAATGTTAGTAAATTTATGTTTTGAACACGATTACATCTATTTGAATTCGTACTAATATTTTTATAGATGTCGTCTAAAAGTTCATACGAAGAGCGTCAAAAAAAGCTTCAAGCTTTGTTCGACGATGTTTCTTCGCCTGAATCTAGTCAAGACCCTTATGTTGACGATGGGACATTTGGTTCTGATCAAGATTATGAACCATCTGACGGCGAATCGACGAGTTGAAGAAGACGAGGCGAATTGAAGAGACAACTCGTGCTTTACAAAGCAGGCAGGTAAACAGGAATACTTCGATTTTACCTTCTGATAACTCTTTGTCATCGGCACCCAGTGATGCAGATGATAATGAAGATAACAAAACAAGTTCTCAATCCGAAGGAAATCTTGAAAATATTGATAATATCCAGTTTTCTGCTGAGCCTGTAAATCAGATCCAACCATCTGTTTCGGTGTTAACTGCTGAGGCTAGAGAGTATGCAGAATATCCAGATGTATCCCCAAGAACCTCTGGTGTGCCAAATTCAATAAATCCTACCCCTAGAAGACCAGCCACTCCTGTTATAAATGAATCTTGGTCTAATACAGTTATGACCATACCAAATTTTGACTTTGATAGTTCGGCGTGTGGTATTACGGTCAATGTTGATAACATGGACAAAGCTATTGATTTTTTCCAACTTGTGTTTCCTAACGAATTTATAGAATATTTAGTACAATATAATAACAAATATGGGAATGCTCTTTGTTGCACTAATCGACCACATACCAGACACAGCCGAAAAACTGTCTACCGCGAAATAACTTGTGAAGAAATGTTGCATTTTCTGGGTCTCAGCCTTCTCAAAGGTCACATAAAATGTCCAGAGCAAAGACGTGTCTTTTCACAAGCTGATCCGCTATATTTTCATCCAATATTTAGTTACGTAATGTCAGGACGAAGATACGAGCAAATTTTGCGCTGTCTCTGTACATCGGAATTGGGTGAAAAAGGTGAAAACAAGATTGTGAAATTTATTGACTTGTTAACTTTAAATTTCCGAAAACTTTACAATACTGGAGAAGAATTATCTCTAGATGAGTCTCTTCTTCTATTTCGGGGCCGCCTACAGTTTCGACAATATATCAAATCTAAAAAAGCTCGATATGGTATTAAATTTTATGAGCTTACTACACACGACGGTTATGTGCTCAATATCAGAATGTACTCGGGTAAAGAAGAAACACAGAACTCAGATGTATCTAAGACAGAAAAACTTGTATTACGGTTGATGCGCCCATATTTACTTCGTGGTCACCATCTCTTTATGGATAACTTCTATAATTCCATCAACTTGACACAGAAATTGCTCGATTTAAAAACTCATAGCACCGGTACCTTGCGTGCAAATCGTAAAGGCACGCCTACATATATAGTCAGGAAGAAGCTCAAAAGGGGTGAGCATATTTGGGCGTGTAAGAATAGAGTTTATGTTTCCAAGTGGAAAGATAAACGTCCTGTCCTCATGATCACTAGTAAAATTCATCCAACCATAGTGGAAGTAAGCAACAGATTTGGCAGGACGAGATTAAAACCTGCTGAGGTTGAAGTATATAACAGATTCATGTCCGGAATCGACCGTTCAGACCAGATGGTCTCTTATTACTCATGTCCTCGCAAAACCATAAGATGGTATAAAAAGGTGTTTTTTCACCTTTTAGACATTGCTGTGTGGAACGCATTCTATCTTTTTAAGAAATATAAGAAAGGAAATTCTACCGCATACAGCTACATAAAATATCGCGATGAACTGATCAAGGATATGATTGGACTTGACAAAAATTTAACAGGAAAAGACATGTTTAGCAACACCAGAATAAATGATAGCAGGCGATTTCGAACTTCTCATCCCCAACCAGAAGTTTCTGCAATTGAAAATAATGGCAGTGGTCATTGGCCAGAACAAATGTTAGCTCGGGCAGGTACATCAAAAAAATTTGCTTTTTTGAAATGCAAAGAATGCTCCAAACAAAATATTAGAAAAGAAACAAGCTACCGTTGCAAAGGATGCCCAAATAAACCGCCATTGTGCCCAGGCTGTTTCGAAGATTATCATAAAAGCTTAAGTTAATAGATTTAAGTTTATTCAACCAAATGTTCTTTTATTACTAAGTCCTAATAATTTAAAAGTGCAAGGCTGATTATAATTTTGTTATACTAAGTAATAATTATGTTAGAAGATTTATAAAAATTATTTTGTAATTTGTTCTAATCTAATGATTCAGACTGATGGCATAAGTAACTTACTGTGATTAAACGTTAATTTCATAATAAATATTAAACTAATTTACTATTGTTTTATTTATTTATCATAACACATCGATACCGCCCAAAGGCGTAGTGGCACAATGCACAGTAAAATGCCTAGCACAATGTGACAGAACGCCTTGTGACGTATACGCCTATATCTGTACTGTCAAATCACATCATTTATTACTTTTGCGATGTGACACAACGCCTCTAGGCAATGTATGAAATTTTGTAGTGACTTATCACAATCAACCATCGAGGTCATACTGTCCGTGAACGTGTTAAACGGTTTATTTTGCTATATTTGCACATTTAATAGAGGCTCAAAACCCATAACTAGAGGGTAAATAAAAAAAAACATAGACTGACAAAGACTGGTTGCACCCTATGTTCGAATTGACGTATTTTTCATAAAGAATTCGAATTTGATGAAGAAATCAGGATGAATTCATCAGCATCATCAGTACTTGAAAACATTGTTCCTAATTTTCGGACTCACAAAAAGTGAAAGAAAGAGTAAAGTTAAAAGTTTCTTAATTCGATTCGCAGTTTCTTCTACTGTACTGTAGAGGAATACGAAATCTACTAACTCTAGTTTTTCATTATAAAGACAAAGAATAACTCTCATAGAGCTCCTAATGTAGTGTTTATTATTTTATTAAATTTCGGTTAGATAGAATGAATAAAAATTATAAAAACAAGATTCTGATATTAGGCATCATGGTAATCAACAATGACCCATAACATATTGTCGTTTAGAGCTTTAAATAACCATCAATAGTAAGTCTTGGAATTATTCGTGTGTTTTTGTTATTAAAACTCAAGAATTAGTGGATGGATTGACTTGAAATTTTGACAAAAAATTGTATTTCTATACTTACCAGTAAAAGTATTTATTTTTTTGTCTCTTAATTCCTACCAGAACGGGAAGTGATAAATACAGATTAAGCAGTGATGTGTGGGCGAATTTAGTTAGTTATAAATATTTTCTAGATAACGTGAGTGCTGTTTCATACAAGAATAATTGGTTGCATAGGTGATAAAGCAATTGTATGAAAGTAAAGCTTGAAATTCGAAATCTAGTGCACAACAATCTTCATTTAAATCAATTTGTATATATGAACACAACAATCTCAGGAACTACCAGCCTGATTTTAAAATTATTATTGTGAACCTATTGTTCACCCGTTTGTGTATCGCCCATATGTTAAGAAAGGTTTTAAAGACGCATAGTTTTGAATTTGAAATAATACAACACTTTATAAAAAGAAAATGAAAACTCAATAACAAGACATCATTTCACATTCCTCAATTGCATTTGCAACTCGAACCGTCTGTTTGTCCGTACACCTTTTATGACGGTTCTGTTTTCTTTTCTTTTAATATCTCTTTTCTCAGTGAAAGACTTTTCTCTCAATACAACTTGTTTAGCGGCTTCTTTACGTATAGCGGTCGCCCCCGCGAGCGATGGCAGTGTTGCCTGTCGTTTTAAGGGTCTAACTTTAATTTCTTTATTTTCCTTCTTTGGTTTGATTTCCGTTGTGGCGGGAAAACTGAAGGGGTTCACGTCTAGGTTTAGTTTGAAACCGAATCTTGTGTAGTTCTTGTGATTGTCTGAAGGTATTATGGACTTCTTAGGTGTGTCGGTCTTCTTGGTTTGACTTTGTTCAGGAGGGGATAGAACTTGCGTCTCTGAAAAAAAGGCAATACAATGAATTAAATAATAGTAGAAGGTATTAAAAACCAGTGCAAACGAAGCTGTAGGTGCCACTTTCAAAGGAGCCAAGTTTTTGCTATTGCCAGTATGTCTAGTGGAGTCTTATTGCTACTTCCAGTGTGTCAAGTGGAGTTTTATTGGTACACAGAGCATGTCAGGTAGAGTTTTGTTGCTATTGTCAGTATTTCAAGTGGAGTTTTGTTGGTACACAGATCAAGTCAGGTAGAGTTTAATTGCTATTATCAGAACGTCAAGTGGAGTTTTGTATCTACTGCCAGTATGTCAAGTGGAGTTTTGTTGATACAGGTATGATTGTTGGTACACAGGTGGATTAGGGATTGTCCCTTTTATTATTACTATGTGTAACTGAACTAACCGATTGTTTGTAACCTAATTGTAACGTTATTGTTACGTCTGTCCTTATACTAGTATCCTACGACTACAGCGTATTCGCCGCCACATTAGTTTGTTGGTAGAGCCAGTATGTAAAGTGGAGTTTTGTATCTACTACCAGGATGTCAAGGCAAGTTTTGTTGGTACAGAGAGTATGTCTGGTGGAGATTTGTTTGTATCATGAGTGTGTCAAGTGACGTATGTTTCTACTGCTTTTGGAGTCAAGTTCACCTCACTGTTATCAATTATTTTTCCAGTTTCTTGACAACTTTGTAAAAGTATTTTTGGTTTGACCCAGGAATCGTAATCCATAGACGAACTTGCTATAATTATAGAAGCAAATAAAATATTATTTACCTTTAGGGCTGATTTTCTCCAGAATATTAACTGAGCCAGTAGGTGTCAGCAACTGCTTAGCCCTCTTGGCCTTCCTTTCCTGGCACTCGTTGAGGGACTCCATCTTTGCGAACCGCTTCTGGTGCAAAGCTGCAAAGTTCGGGAGCTTTGTCCTGAGCACTTTGCCCTCGGATCTTGTCTTCGAGGGGGTAACTTCTGTTTTGGATTTGGTAGATGTTGATGATGCTTTCTTGGACGGCGTACTAGGTTCTTGCAGTTTTCCTGCAATGCAGATTTCTTTAATGGTATTAAGAAATTTGATACACTTGTGACAATATAGCATTATATGTACATTCTGTTGACAACTACGATTTTATTATTAAATTGATTTTAAAAATAACATTATCTTTGCAACAGACTTTTGTGCTTTGTTTGTTAAAATGATATACTTAGCGGTGACACAGTTTACTTGAAAATTTATAAGAGCAGTCATTCAACACATACCTGAGGCACTGGACGTGCGGGGTCGCGAGAGTCTCTCCACTGATTGCTGCTGGTCCTCTGTGAGTCGTTTCCGTTTGCCGCTGATGGACTCTGCCTCGCTTTGCGTGTACGAGCGCTTGCGCGCTGGACGCACGTAATCCGACACTGCAAATATATACATTACTTAAAAGATTTTTATTGTGACTTTGCTGGTCAGGTTCAATCCCTGAGACAATATGGGAAGGGTCTCTAGCAATCACAATAGCTAACTGTACTAAAGGAAGAGATCTGTGACCAGCAGTATCAGATACATTGACAATTAAGTTAAATACTCACTGCTCTCATCAAATAAAAAGCTTTTATCAGATCCCTTCAAGTTAGATTTTATAATGTTTCCTCTCTTCTGTCCCCCAACTGCAGGTGTATCTACGGGACTGCAAAACATTACTCTGGTTGCCTTCTGATGCAATTCTACACTCGAAAGCCGTCTATTTGGCTTTTCTATCGATCTGGTCACATTTAACATACTTTTCTCTTTGGTAACTTCTTTTGAAGAGCTTCTAGACATTGGGAACGGTGTACAACCTGGTGATGGTAAAGATTTGCGTCTATTTGGTGTTTTATTTACGTTCAACATTGGAGATTCTGGTACATCTGAATCTTCTTTCGTAAAAGTACCCTCTCTTGTTAAAGGTGGTAGTCCAACGATACCATTGGTTTTTAGGGGTGTTATAGTTTCACATTTTGTAGGTGTCAGATCATTTTTAGGTGGTGTGGTTGTAGGGTTAAGTTCTGTATAAGTCCCTTCGCGTTTTAAAGGTGTTTTCGGAGCTTTAGGCTTAGTTTCTGAAAATGTCCCTTCGCATTTTGGCGGTGTAGCATACTTAATTTCTGTATAAGTTCCTTCACGTTTCAAAGGTGTCTTAGATGTTTTGATTTCTTTAACTATATCTTCAGGTGTTTGGGGAGTTTTCAAAGTATTTATTTCTTCAAGTGTCACACTATCCTTAAGATGTTTTGGTGAAGGCGTGGCATGTTTTAATTCTGAATCAACTTTCATGTCTTTAGTAGCCTCATTTGAGCTAACATTAATGTGTGATTCATCCATACTGCTTTCAATTAAAACTGGAGTACAATTAACAATGTTCTCAGCCATAGACTCATCGCTTGTGACACTGATGCGAGAAATATCTTCTGATATAACATTATCTGTTGTGTCAGAACTTATGAGGGACGACCCGCGTCTTGAGTCATTGTGTTGTGATTTAACATTACTTGTATCAAGTTTTGTTTTCTTAACCATTTCGAATGTTGTGTTGAATTTTGCTGATTTGTCATATGTAGAGTTATTACGAGAATTTTGATTACTTTCGGTTATAGAATTTCTGTCATATGTTGTATTAAAATTAGTAGATACATCTTGGTCAAGCGAAAACTTTGAAAAACGACCTGATAGAAAATCAGGTCGTATTATTTCTTTCTCATGCATATTTTCTATTTTTTGCTCTGTTAGACTAGAATTATCCTTTTCATATGTAGCATCTAAGTTAATGATAGAATTATTTGCAATCGTATCAGATAGTGATTTCCTAAAACTAGATTTTCTTTTCTTTTTGTTATTGTCTTTTAAACTATTTTCATTGGTTAACAAATCTTGTGAAAGATCAGATACATTTTTTGAGTTATTTGGAATGTCTTTATCAAAAGTAGCATTTAAATGAGTTGCTGTGTCAGCATTTATTTTATCACAAATAGAGTTTCTTTTCAATTTACTACTGTTTTTAACACAAGTTATTTCAGTTGAAAGATTGTGCAAAAGATCAGATTTATTTAAAGATTTGTTTTGAATATCCTTTTCATAAGTAGCGTTTAAACTTGTCATAGATATATTTATTTTATCATATGTCGAGTTTTTCTTTGCACTATTTTTATTTGTAGTATTGAGTATTTGATCAGGTGACTTCATACCTTTAACAGTATCTCCTTCCAATATTGATTTATTCTCAATTCTATCATCTGTGGAATTATTATTTGATCTTCTCTGCTTTTTAGTTTTTTTTAAAGAGATGTTTAAGTTTTCTGAGTTATTTAATTTGTCAATATGCTGTTTGTCCCGTGTTACATTATTGATTTCAGTTATTTGAAAACTATGTTCATGTACACCAACCTTTGATGAATTATTAATATTTTCATCATTAGTATCTGTCATGCTGTTATTATATATCTTTTCATTCGTCAGCTTTGTATTTTGTTTAGTATCTTTAATGTTAGTTGTGATCTCTAAACTTATATTTTTCCCAACCTGGAAAATATAAAATCAAGTTAAAAACAACATTAAAAGCCATTCACAGACTTAAAAACCTTTCCTAGTCAAAACATACAAAGTAACCAATGTAGATTTCATATTTAAAATTTAAATAAGTTCCATTCTGCTTGCTTAAAACTTGTCTACCATACCCAGTTGCCCTGAGGTGATACTTCCATAAAGTCAAAATAATAGTTTTCATGTAACTAATAACTAGTAACAAACACCTTGGGAGGTTGTGTTTTTTACTAGTAATAGTCACAATTTAGTCTTGAATAATAATTAAAGAACAAGTATAACTCTTTAAAGTAGAGTTGTGGGCTCTTCTACCTCCATATTGCATTTGCAAACCTCCTAGCTTTAGCTACAAGTTATTATAATGTAATGTAAATAAATATGTATGATTCATAAATGCCTGTGAATAGGCCTACATGAATAAAGAATTTTTAAATTTTGCTGCATGTTAACTGCCCCCAACTAGCTCTGTTACTAAAAGGGTTGTAGCTTACACGTCACACACACACACGTCTTTATAACATTCCCCATTTCCTGAGGAGTCTTATCTGAGAATGAAAGCTATAATTTTGTGCAGGATTAGGGGACTAAGGGAGTGTAAAGCTGGGGTCATCTGCTAGAACAATTTTGAAGAATTTTGTGATAGTTGGCTGACCAGGGTATATTTTTAAAAGTAGTTGAGTGAACAGAGGACACTTTACCCGATATAGTCTCCCTTAGTCACATCTTACTACACCTGCGGGAAAGGAAGGGGACAACTGTATTCTGATCTGCTGTTACCACATGGCACTTTTACATTTGCAATATTAGTAATTGGTGCAGATGGTAAAGTGATTTTTTTGTCCTGATTTTATTAAGAAGCATTCAGCAAAATATTTAGAAGTTAAAAGGCTACATGATCACCATATAAACCCATTTCAGGCCCACTACACTGGATAAGTGTGGATTGGTGGACTCCATACACCATTATGGAGAACTCTCAGGCATGCAGGTTTTTTCCTTCACAATTGATGCAAGTGATATTTTCGTTTGGTCAAAATACACATAACTAAGAAAGTTAGAGATGCTGAGATTCCAACTCAGCCCCCCCAAAAATTAATTCAAAGTCCTACCTACTGGGCTATCACAGCTTCTCATTAAATAGATAGTGACACAGGCAAATTTTTATCCTGAAGTAAACAAAAAGAAAGGCAACACGGAAAAATTACAACAAGTATCTTCAACTTACATGTAATTTACTTCTTGTGGCATTTGAAGGTATATCTTGGATCTGGTCACATTCTTCTACTCCTCCAGCATTACTTTTATTAGCTTTTAAAGCCTGCATTTCCTTAAGACTTTCAAAAGTTTTTTTAACATTTCTTGTATATTTTGATGGCAAATGATGCACTTTTTGGTCTTCAGTTTCATCAAAATCTTTGACTGGGCTCTCAGCAGCACTGTGAAATGAATCTATAGACATATTACTTGTATTGCTTTTGACATCATTTGTTAGAGGGATATCTTCAACTATAAGAGATCCTGATTTTCTCTTGTTCTTCTTCTTATTGGATTTTTTCTTGACTGTTGGTGCTACAAGTGAACTTGGGGTTTCATCAGTTATTGCAGTGTTTGTTTTGCGATTGTTTTTTTTGGCCTTCGTTTTAGGCTCGTTACTCGGCTCAATATTCTCGGTACAATCAACTGCGTCGGTTTTTCTCGTCCTCCGAGTACGCCGTGTATTTCTATCGTCATTTGAAGTCTCGGAGTCTGTGGCTGTGTTTTTCTCTGTAAGCGCGTTCTTCTGCGATTTTCGCGTACTTCTTAGTAATTTTTCCACATTGGTCGCGGCCGCTATGTCCTCTTCCGAAGGGTAACGCACATAATGTCTCCGTTTTTTCTCTGTTGCAGCCTCAATGATATTTTCCTTATGACGCTTGCCGCGGGTTTTTCTCTCGGTCTTCATCTCTGTGAAATCATCCACGGCGCTCTCATTTATGGAGCCGTGGATTCCTATAATGCATTGAAATAAACATATTATTTTGTACAAACATAACAAGTTAAATGCATGTCAACTATGTACAACTTACTTTTTCCAGATCTTGTGGACATTTTTTTTATCACAACATTAGAACTTCTTGGTCTGTTTTTATATCAACCGTTGAAACTTTCAAGATGCTAGATAAGAAATAACTTCACTAATCTTGGTGTTATTTGTAACCGATGTTTCAAACCGTTCAAAATTTAACGATCAACTGTCAAACACTTCGAAGAAAAAAGATACAGAGTTCTTGTTTGGGTTCTAGTTTTTTTGCTGTGTTTAGAATATAACGGTTTTCAAAACAAGTGGTTCAAAGAAAAGTACTTTTAAAATAGCACCCCTGTGAGGCTAGTAAGCGAACTACAAGAAAGCGTTATGCCTTTACGCGTTACGCGTTATGTCTACCCATTATGTATTCTATCTCTAGGTAGCCCTACTGCTGCATGTCTCTGACATCAACAAGACTGTCACAATTACCAATAACAACAATTGTCAAAGTCAAACTAACCGTCAGTAGAAATTCGCGTTCGTTTTCCGCATCGTGAGCTTTATCGATTACACAAAATAAAATTTAAATAGTAATGAGAGAACATGTGTTTAATTAATCAAAGTTATCGCTACATACAATAATTTTACTTTATGCAATGTGTAGTTCGGTACACCCGTTACATTCATTGAGTGTGAGTCAGCGAGGAACATAAAGTTATAAACAATGGAACCCCCGAGTTCGGTTCTGGTAGCTGTTATTTTCTTTTACATTAATTATGCCGCTACAGATCGCGGCGATTATATCGGATGTTATAAGTTTAAAGAAGACGTGCTAAACACTCACACAGGACAGTCTGTAGATGTTTGTTTATCAGCCTGTGAACAAGTGTATTACAAATATGCTCTTATAGGAAACGAATCTACGTGCTTCTGTGGAAACGATCCCGGGTTTAAAATTGGCCTGGACTCCTGTGACACACCTTGTCCAAAAAACGAGACACAGAAATGTGGTGGAGACAATGTAGCCAGTGTTTATGACACAGAAGTGACAGCGCCGGGCCCGCCCATGTCAATCGAAGTGGTAAATGTCACTGAAACAACCGTTAGACTCCGCTGGACACAGCCACAAGCGTTCACACGCATAACAGGGTATGTCATCAAGGCCTCTGTGTTGGAAACATATGCGGTTGCAGCCTTATTGCCAGTATCGTGGGCAGTGCCCAACACTACTCTACAGTCAGAGCTACCAAACCTCCACCCAGGTTCTAAGTACAACATAAGTGTTGCCGCAACTAATTATAAAGAGGAAGGTGCTAGTATTGGCACTGTAGTAGAAACAATAATTGGCACACCGGATCCCACCCCACCTAGCATAGAAATTAAACAGAGGCACGGTGATGAGATGCTAGTTCATATTCCCGAAGCTCAAAATGTAAATGGTCCCGTATCCATGTACAGAATTGTTGTATCAATTGAGCTTTACCAGCAAGGCATTATAATAGACAATCTTGGCAATCACTCTTATGCTGAGGAACAAGGTCTACCTTATTACATTGCTGCAGAACTGGACCCAGAGGATATAAAGAATGACTTTATAATTGGAAACGGCAGAACTTACAATGGTTATTTTAATGCCCCACTACCTCTGACCAATGATATAGAGGTTTCACTTGGTATTGTCAGTGAGAAAAACCATATAAAGAAGGTTAGGTATGCCGAATCTACGAAGAAGATAATTTTAAATATAAATGAAGTGGAGGAGTACTCCCCCATGGTGGTAGCTCTGGGTGCAGGCATAGCAATAGGAATGGTACTCCTCTTGATTGGTATTGGTCTGCTTATAGTCTTACGGAAGAGGATTCATATGGTAAGATTACAGCGAGGTTCCCAGTCAATGCCCCTGAGCCTTAGTGAGCCATGTATGGAGATTGAAAACTCAGAATTTCTTCAAGATGACAATGACAGAGTTGACTATTACGGTAATTTGAAACGCAAACTTTGGAATATTCCTAGAGACTTGATAGACATTGATATTTCTTGTGTAGTTGGTTTAGGCAATTATGGTAAGTTTACTAGAGGCAAAGTTAAGCAGCATGGTGCTCAAACACCCAGTCTAGTCCAGGTCATATCTGACAGGGAGTTGGAGAAATCTGATAAAAAATTGATGCTTCAAGAACTTGACACACTCATTAAATCAAATGAGCATGATAACCTCATATCTTTTATAGGTATATGTGAGACAAGTACAACATTATTTGTGGTTTTGCAAGACATGAAAATGACATTCAAAGAATTACTCATACAAAGTAGACATAGAGACTTGCAAAACAATAAGTTTTGCCTTTTAAATGAAAATAAGGCAATACAAATTTGTGTTGATGTGGCATGTGGTATGGAATATTTGCAAAGCAAAAAAATCATGCACAAAAGGTTGAGTTGCAGAAATGTGGTTATTGGTGATAATGGTGTTGCTAAAGTGGCAGGATTTGGTCTATCTCACATCCGCCCTCTACATGAGACTCCTGATTATATACGGTGGACATCCCATGAAATGTTAAGACAGAACAGGTATAATCCTAAAGCTGATGTCTGGTCTTACGGGGTCCTTATGTGGGAGGCATTAACTATTGGGGCTACACCATATGCACATACAGCTAATAAGGAAGTGGCAGCCAGGGTTTTAAGGGGCATGAGGCCTTCCCAACCCTCTTATGTTGGTGATGGCCTTTTCCAATTATGCCTACAGTGCTGGCAAGTAGACCCTGATGAGAGACCACCTTTCTCATCCCTTCTAAATGAACTGACACAGTTTGCAGAGGGTCCAGGCACCACTTGTCTAAGTTTTACGCATTACAATGGATTTAACTATGATCTTTATGTGCCACAGTATGAAATTGTTTCATAATGATGTTTGGTAACTGCAGCTATGTATTATTTTTCCATTTCTACAATAGTCCTTATGTTAACATAATTTTAAGAAAAACATGGCAATAATACAACCTTGGTGGCAGTTCTGTCTTATACTAATCTCTAAACTTAACTAAATCTGAAGTAGGACTATCCTTTTTACTATGCTCCCTATAGAAAAGGATAGCTCTACTTTAAGAACTGTCATTTTGGTTAAGAGTTAGTTACAACTTTGTACAACATAATATTCACTTTTGTTAAGGTATTAGAAATTATATGGCAGGTACCTAGCTGATTTATACACTTAATATTATGTTTTGTTGTTAAAAATATTTGGGTAATGAATTTATTTTATTTGCTCATAATTTACAGGCATTGATCCAAAGATTGCTTTTGATAAATAATGATTTTGTTTACAAATCACTGCCTGTTGGAACATGGGTGAGGTAGATGCGTAAGAAAAAGTTTGTGCGATTTTCTCAATAGGATTTATTCCTGCTTTCCACCGTAAAAGAGTTGTCAAGAGTCATTGTTGTGAATAAATTAAATAATTAGTTTTTAAGATGATGCGATGCGCGGCGGTCGCTGTAGGGAAATTCTCAAAGGTGGTCTTTGATAAACATTAATAAAAATACTAACACACCGAAAACTTTAAAGTTTCAGGTAAAACACTATTGAACAGCAAGCATTCTGAAAAAACTTTTTAATCGACGCGACGTATTTAATGGCGGTGCCTCGGATATTATGAAATTAGTTTAATGCATACACTTCTACGTCGTTTCTTGTTAGATTGGATCCAGATGCCAGGATTTCTTGGCTCGGCTTCTTCTTTCTTTCAAAATCCACTAATTTTGAAGGTACACAGGTATTTTGAAGTTGTTTGACTTGTAAAACCTGCCGAGCATAAGTTTGTTTTTTTAGTTGAAGCTTTCAATTTTACTTATTGAAGGTAATTACATATCTTTGATTGAAAAAAATACTTGAATATGAAAAATTGTAATGGCTTTTGAAAGGAATCGTTAATTAGAGATTACCTATGTGAACAGGGAAGTCAGTAGTTATGTATATTATTAAGATAAATGTATTTGTAATATTTAACATTTCTTAACTTTCATGCTTGTTTACTAATGCCTCAGAATAGCTAGCTTGTAAGTATTAATATAATGTAATTAAGTTTTCCAATATCTATAGACTTCTAAAGTAAATACATTTTGTGTAAATCTACACGACTCCCGTCGTATTTGTATCCAACCAACCCGCAGAAATAGCTTGGTGGGTCTACACGCTATGTCCATTCCATAATAGAGTCTCTCCTCTAATATAGAGCTTTTTCCAATTAGGTTATTTTAGAGTATGGAAATACTTAAACATGGCAGCAAAATGGATCTTATCGCATCTCATTATAGCTCAATTTTGCATAAAATTCTCGGGCTCGGCCTTTTGACAGAACGTTTGTAGAACAAAACTCAGAAGTATAGGTGTTAGGATTCTAAAACGAGGGACTTTAGATCCATTTTACTACGACGATACTGAGTTTTATATTCTAAACGATTCCGAGCGAGAAAATCTTGTACTAGGTAATCTATTGTATGTTTATGTCGAGATCGCTTTTCAATTGTAATCAAATACTGCCAATATGACACGACTTGTCGCGCCGGTCAGTGATGCTAGACTGATCTAAGCATGGCTAATAATTAACAAAGTTATAACGTGCCACGATTAATGTTCTTATCCATCTCTTTGAAAAACAAAGAAAAACCTAAATTTCTTTATGTAGGCACACTTTTTGAGCACTGTAACGTCTTATACATCTGCTTGTAGTGACTACCACTGTCGAAAGCAATTTTACTAACTTGAGATGATAAAGTGTAAAAAGATATAAGAGATACGTAGTTTCAAATAAATGTCATCCACAAAATTGATAGTATCTCGAAGTGAATTTTTCCACGTTATATAACTGCAAGTACGTGCTATGCTTAGCAATGTTTCGCGCACAACGAATGCGAATCGACGCATTATATTTTAAAATCCCATTGAACCTTGGTCAATTCTTACTTGAATTATAGTCAGCAGTGCTTTCGCATACTGTACTTAATTTACCTAAAGTACACGGTACTTAAATATTAAAATACTTTAGTAAATTGCTCAGAAATATAGGCATACGTAGATACCTGCACACCTCATTTTTTTTATTTAAAAGTATTATTATAAATTAGTTTTACACCTGTCAATTTAGTTCCGTTTACAGATTTGTGTGATAAGAATCGGCACCAGTTGCTGATAAATAATGTTTAGGGTTTAAAGTTCTGCAGGGTGATTTTATAACGTAGACAATCGAAAGAGAACCTTGATCGCCTTCGTACAACCGCATGAAAAAATTTTATGTGTAAAATTCGCGATTTGCTTCCATTAGTCGTGTCACATAATGTCTCAGAAATGCGAATACCGTAGCTCAATGATAATACAGCCAGACAGACAGTATACATAAAAAACCATCAACACCCTGTTAGGGCAATCGCCGACGGTATAAGTAAGGTATATCTACTATTTAAGTTTGAATTAAACATTTTTGTAAGCAAGCAGTGAAAACGCCCTGCGCTCATCTCACAGGAATGATGCTAGCTCTCAAACTTCCCATTTTATGATAAACGTTTAGAACATTAAAGGACAGAGTAGAACATTAAAGGACAGAGTAGAACATACTGATAAATGGGATGAACCGCCTGGTTTTTTGATGCTTCAATATTAGTCTTGTACACGGTTTCTGTATGTCTTTAATTCTGTGTTGCGCACCTTATTTTCATAGCAACATGCGATGTTGCTATATTTTTTTAGATTTTTATACTTAAGACTTATTAAGCTTTAATATAACATTTAATGTGAATTGAGCGTAGATGGTGAACGTAAAACAGCATCGCCTACCAGTATGGTGGTAACGTAATCGAATCACTTGTGAATTAACATTCCATAACAATTAGTATCTAATACCAATTTATTTAATTGTACCTAATTTGAATTTTACTTTGTATATTTTTACACCTGCATGTTGTAAATCCGTCCAAACACTTGTAATATGACTGTATATTTTTATATGAATCTCAATGTAATATTAGATGCTAGGTGCATTTACACGACTTACTAATAAATAAACTTATAAACTATTAAAAGATTTAAATGTGAACTTTATTTAAAAAAAGATACGTGTAACCTGATTTCGAAGTACCTGAGTGAAACTAACGTGCACATCTGCCTACGCCTGTCTACGCACAATATCAGAGAATAGAATTTTACCGATTTTTTTATTATTTTATAGTTAATAATTGATGCCATCGCCTATAAACAGAGCAACACTTCACAGGGGCATGAAAAGAACAGTGTTGCCCTGTGTCCATCAAACTGAGGCGTAGACGTTGTGCCTGTAATTACACCGGCAACCAAGCCCTTCGGACCAAAACACAGCATTGCAACAATGCTGCTTAGCGGCAGAAATAAGCATGGTTAGGACTTCCCCGCACGAGCTTTGTCACAAAAAGTTCAACAACTACTAAAAAATTGACAATGCTCGGACGGTTGATAAAGCTGCGGGAGAAGATACAATAGTATCCTTTCCCCGGCGAGAAAAATGTCTCTTGCCCATATTAGCCATTAGCATTGTAACTACAGTAAATCATCTCAATAGATGGCGCTTGGCAGCTGCGCCATGCATTTAACGAATTGGAATGGCGGACTAATATTCGCTTAGAAAAAAAAAAGGATATGAAGTGTAAATAGCAGGTAGTGTGCATACCATTAACATTTGCAATACAATATTATCGGATGATATGTTGAACGTTAGAGCAAGAAACTCTTGCAAGACTGCTAGGTATTTGGACACACGTGCAATCCGTCCCGTGTAAAGTTGTTCACCTTTTTTATAATGATAGCTGACGGACCAAGCACATGGTCTAACTGATGGTAAGTGGAAAACCATCGCCTATAATCGGAAAAACACTTCTTAGGGTATTCAAGGACACGTCCTTGAAAGACACACAAGGGTCCATGTCCTTGAAACACATACACAACAATTCTGCTTAGCGGTAGACATAAGCTTACCGGTAGTACTTCCCTAGACGAGGTCTGTCACGAAAAGCTCTACTACTATTTATTTATTTAGGAAGCCAACGTTATATACAATGTTTTAAAATTATTATAAACATAACAGTAATATTTTGAATTTTACATTGTATACACCACTTACAGGCTAACTCTGCATGCATCATGAAATATAGACGTTCTTTAATATACAGAACCTAAAACTAAACAGATAAATTAAAAAAAATATATATAAAAGATACTACAAACTAAAATAAAATAAAAATAAAAGAGAAGGGAGAGAAAGGATTTGTAAAATTTACTATTACAAATAGAAAAAATAAAATAAAAAATAAAACTAATTACAAAGTAAACGATTTTTATGCTAATAAATTGAAATTGAAAAGCTACTACGACACCTCAGCTCAACCTACATTGTCCCAGCTCGTAGGTACGTGAATTATCTATGGTTCGAGGCTGGCGGTGGCTCTGACTGTACGCATCAGTATATGTTGTGACCTCTGCGCGTACCGTCTCATGATTAAGAGCACCAAATGAATTTTAAAAAGGACAGACAATCATTCTATATTTGCCTCCGGCTTCTTATTTAAACTCCTTAGTACTATAATATATATGTCTTAAATGATGTTCACGCACGCACATAAGCATCCACTTGCACAGTCATTTACGCACTCACGCCCATTCGGTCACACACACACACACCCAGAATTCCCCATACAGACCTACTTAATTTATTCTACAGTTATTGTTTAAATTTTATTTTTTTTAGCTTTTAAATTGTTATATGTAGATTTCATAAAATATATGTTTGTAATAAATAAGCACCCTTTGTAACTGGAAGGCCCTACCCTCTGTAGCACAGGTTTTCCTTCCGCTGAGGTTAGGGCATTCATGTAATTATTGTATTCATTATTTTAAGCCTGAATAAATGATTATTATTATAAACTGTATTTAATAATGTACCTACTAACACAGCCATCTTGTACATGATCTGGAATACCGGTAAAACTATTCTACCAGAGGCAATGACGTGTCAATATCTGTGGTTATAGCCTAGATAGAATCCCAGCACGCGCCACTGACTTTTCCAAGTGATGCGCGTCTTAAGCAATTAAAATATCATTTGCTTCAACGGTGAAGGAAAACGTCGTGAGGAAATCTGCATGCCATAATGGTCTCCGAATTAGCCCAACGATGTTAACTGCAGATACCCATCTGCCTGGTGAATGGAGGGTAGAATGTAATAAAACAAAGATGTAATTATTTTGCATTTATTTAATGTTAATATAATTATTACAGACAATGTTCAAGGTACCCTTTAATTGGTTTTCGAGCTTTAAACACTAAGACATTGTAACCTTCATATTGCCTCTTATCATTACGATATTGCAAAACAACAGTAAACTAGAAAACCGTCTGACCTTACAACTAAACAAATAAACTTTGACTAAAATATAGCGAATCTTTAAATTCAAAACATAGCATTTTAACTTATACAATTATATCTCTCGCACATAATATAACTCTTGCAGACCCGTTTACAGTAAACCAAGTTAACAAAAAATAATTAATAATAAAATATTATAATTCCATCACTGAACCTAGCAACAAATGTATCAACGTATCATACACACGACGCGACGAGTCGGCCTGTCTATACATATGTACTTATAATACGCAACAAGGTACAATTCAATACAATTAGTTTAACAATCCACCCAACACGTGTAAAGGGCGCCCGCGACCCCGCCGCCAGCGATGACCGAAAACGATATCTTACAGAATACTCCCGTGTTCGAGTGATGTCGGTATGCGCGAGTTGATTCCTCAGTCTTTAATAAATTGATGACAATGAGCAAGGAGAACAAATGAAACTAATGTCGTGCAAGTATATACAGATACGGCGCGGGGCCCGGCGCCGTGTTGGGTCGACTTGACGCACAGCCATGTTCCGCTGCCGCGGCGCGTCCCAGCCTACCTACCTCAACAGTCAACAACATTTAGCTATTAAACTAACGGGAGGCGCGCGCGGACACTACCACCCCGGTCGGTACGCGTATGAAGAATGATCACTAGCTACCTTACAGCCTACGACATCGAACCTTAACTTACGGTGACCGACACGCGCGTTGCGCACGGGCGGGCTGCGGCCCTCGTGGCTGCGGCGACTGCACAGCTCTGCGATCCGATTCGCTATGGCATTCAAACAGCCGCGCAAGGGCGACGAAAAGCCCAGAACAATGATCAATGTACTAAAAATCAACTCAGAATAAAAATAAAATCCATATCTGAAATATCAACTTCTTAATACAATCAATTGTCTGTAATAAATAACAATAGGCATAAATTCTGTGACATAAATTAAACATGACTAATATTTCCCTTTCCCCTCCGACTAAGCGTAAAACACAAGTTAGTGGTGGGTAGGACAATATTCCAACGGATGGGATTTGAACTTACAGCTTTGCGGATTTCAATCTGAGCCATTACCGTTTCAGTTCTTCATACAGAAGAGATGTCAAGCCTAGGCCTATGAAATACACTTAACACGTATATGCGATTTATACAGAAGTAGTAGGTCATAGATAATCAATGTGCCGATTGCCGATTGATCTTTATTCTGGGACTTACAATATGCTCACTAACTACCCACAACATCAACTTGTTTGTGTCACACAATTTAAATGCCATAGAGATACAAGATGTAGTGAAAGGTCTCAGGTAAACTAAGTTAGCGTAAATCTGTCATTTTGCACAGCATTTAATACTAATGTAACAACTTCGAAAATGCACCAAATTGACCTAACTCGGATGCCTAGTTTGTTAAAAATGAAACATAAACTCAGTGCACTGGGAGTATGTTTTCATGTAAACAAACTTCACATCGGCGTTAAAGTTAACCTGTCATTTTTCACGGACTATCAAACGTCACGGATTGGACAACGACATACAAATTTAGCAGATTTACGTAACCCACTGTCATGTAGCCAACTTGAAACCTAACACGGCACTGCGATCCAATCTGCACGCAAAATACTGTCTAATTTGCATTGCATGGTATGCGGAACTGTGCAGAAGTCTGTAAACATTAAACAGAAATTGCCACAATAATCCGCGACAAACAGGCAATTCTGTGTGCTTCATACCCAACGACACAGATCCTTCACAGATACCGGAGCATCCTCGCACACAGGCAAACATACTTTGCAGGAGAACGTTGTGTAGTCAACATATCCTGAGGATTTTTTTGTCCCACTGATGGTAAATGTAAACTGAAAACAGGTTATGTGAGGGACACGACCTGCTACGAGCGGCCCTACGTCCTGAGGCGTAGGTGTTGCCTAATGTACTTGTAATTATACCGGAAACCACGCCCTTCAGACCGGAACACAGCATTGCTACTTGGCGGCGGAAATAAGCATGGCCCGGACGTGCTTGATCTACCATGAAGAGCTACAACTAAGATGCTCCGATATCAGAGCAACAGTGCATAGAAATCGTATTTCGGGAAGACGCTGAGTATAAAGATGTACAAATCACACTGCAAACATTTGTCCTGTTGTCACGATTATGGAAAAAACGCAGTCCGCCCGTACATAGCCCGCTGTACCGAGAGCCGGCCGAGTAAAGTCAGGGCCGGCCGGTTGTCAGTCTCACAGAAACGCACTAAAACCTTTTCCTCGGTGCTATGCGGACTCACGCGGGATGTCGGGCCTTTTCTCTAGTGATGGTAATTAATGCTATTTCTCGTTACTTCATTAGCCTGCGAATTCTCTTAACATGGTAATGCAAAACAATAAAAATTAATATACAATAGTAACAATAGAAATTGAAAAGAAATTAATCAATGCTGCTGTAAAGATGAGCGCACGTTGAGAAATGACGCGACACGCGCTATCTTATCGCATTTAACATTTCACAAATAAGATTTCGCAAGCTAAGAATTAATGCGAACCCTAATCATTATTCCATCACTACTATTCGCTATTTATTATCTCTCCACGCGATAATTTTTTTAATTCAGATAATGTTACCGCACTAGAACCTTTTTTTTGTTATTCACGACGATATACTCTCAAATATTGTAACAACTTCAGTATAACAACGTTAATTCAGTATAACATTTTTTTCCCGTTATTTTTAATAAAAATTATCTAGTTTATTATACATACCCCGATGTATCGTTTAATATGAATTAACTTTTAACTAACTAATTTTCAATCATTAACTTTTAACCTTTCGAAATGTTCTTTACATTGTCCGCGTTCGACCTTGCTGTATAATCGCATACATTTTTAACTTTA
The DNA here is from genome assembly GCF_905163445.1 of Pararge aegeria. Taxonomy (NCBI): domain Eukaryota; kingdom Metazoa; phylum Arthropoda; class Insecta; order Lepidoptera; family Nymphalidae; genus Pararge; species Pararge aegeria. The sequence continues at coordinate 16,130,433 of NC_053198.1, forward strand.
TTTATTTTTTTGTTATTTCGTTAATTTGTTTAGTACTTTAAAGAGAATACAATAACACGACTAGAGATCTATTATAATTCAACAATCTTAAAATTGTGTAAAACATTTGATAATTTACAAGACGATTTGGGAAGAAGTGTATGTGGGAAAGTTGAGATGGAATGTCTTAATAGGTCATACCTACTGTGCGCGCCGAACTGGCGTAGGTACCAACAGGTTTCATATAACATTGTTATCAATGTTATGGAACAGAACCTCTCTGAGAATCGCTTTTTACATTTACATTGATCGATAACACATTTATATAATTCATAAGGAATTATACACATGCTAACGACTAGTGCAATTAGTTGCTCGATTCGCATGCTAAATAACGAACACTGAAATTCATCAGTCGATCTTTCATACCACTGGCATGCGTTTTGGAAAAATCTTAAAACGTTTTCTAAAACGCATGCCATGACAACCAACAAATATAATGCTCAAATTGCGGGCGGGATTGCGGGAGATTTCCGAAAACCGTGTTTAATACGCTTTCGGAAATCTCTCGCTCCAGATGAGTTTCCTATAGACCAATGAAAATTTATTTAGTGAATGTGTGTTTTATGGCATGCTCGTTAGAAATCTCTTACAATCCGTAACTAATTAGTTTCATGCGGCTAACCTAACCTAGGCATCACGTTTCGACGCGCACAGTTAGTAAGTTCAGATGAAACATTGTAAAGAACAAATCAAACAACAATGAAGGGAAGATGAGAAAGGGATAAACATGTAAGTATAATAAATAGTTGATAGTTGTATTCCAAGAGAACCCCGGGTGCCCGGTGGGTCGCTCAGCGCGGCAATCATTGCGACCGGTCGCAATGCCCATAACGGCTGATCACTATGTCCATTGCGACCGGTCGCAATGTCCGACACGACTTCGCAACAACTCTAGTGCAATATCGAAGAGAGCTACGTAACGTGAAAATTTTCGAACTATTTATTTATTAATTAATTAATTAATCAGTAACGAATGTGCTCACAACCTACCCCGCTGATGCGACTCCGGACCGTTAAGACGGACGGACACTGACTGCATATCGTTACCATTTAGTTCAAGTATCCACTGAACGTAAGAGTTTACTGATGGCTTTGCATTAACTAGTAAAATAAAACCGGAAGTCAAAGTATATATCGAGACGTCAAACTAAATGAAACCTCATTGTCCTTATACAAGATATTTACGAGTCACATTTGTTAAAAACTATTTCTCACGTGCTCAGAGTTCGAAACGATGATCTCATTATGAATTTCTTGGACCAACTTACTTCAGAATCCCTTAAATGAGGTGAACTAACCATAGCGGTTTTTATCTATTTATCTTTTAAAGATAACCGCATAAGGCTCCTCAATTAAGTGTAGTTTTAAGTTTCTCTGTTGTTTCTTATTTCTTATGGTACCTATTTTGATTGTGTTTGTTCAATTAAGAATTCAAACTAACAAACACTAAAACCTGCGTTACTCTGTAGATTAGTACGGACGGCCGAATTGAAAACACCACATTTTGACAGATTAAAGCAATTCTAAAGTTATGTTTGCTAACTTTCTAAAACGCTTCTCTAAAAAAAAAGATTGCAACGATCCTTGAGCTGTAACTTTACTGATTACGCATATCATTAGAAAATCTGTGATCAGTTTATAACCGCACTGTCAAACCAAGTGTTATCTGTCAAACCTCAAGTATAGCAAATCAACAAAATCAGTAAGACGCTATAAGGTTTTAAATAACGTTGCAAAATGCCTAATATGCCAGGAACTTTGTTCAGTTTTACCTACCTACGAATATCTACGTAGCTATAACGATATGCAGCCACATGTCTATGTTTCACATTTTGTTTCCGAATAATTGACGTATTGTCTTACACGTAGTGACTAATCTTCTTTTAATAAAATTGAGCTTGTAAAATCGACTTCACAGGCAATATGCGTCGGGGCGCTTCGGGCCGTGCAAACTACACACTTAACAATTGCCGATAGTTCAGCCAGTTTCTCTAAGGGTATGGAGATATACAGATTATCTACGCAACCTCAAGAAGTGCTGTCGCAACACGCACGTGAGAACGGTTCTTTATAACAATTTATTTTAAAACCTAAAACTTTTATATTGACGGACGGTTTTAAATTCCTTTTGCATATTCTGTAGCGTTATTGCGTATCCTATATTGTCTACGATTATAAGCTCACAGAAGTCTGCAGACTATGGAGCGCTAGGTAATCTGTGCTTGTACGCAATCTTAAGCATTATTTTCAGGAGCTATAACGCCCAAATACAAAATAAATCTGTGTGACACGACGCATGCTCTTTGTACCGCTTCCCCCCTATTTCGCCGTACATGCAAGACAAGCCAATCTTACCTTCCGCAAACGCACAAAATAGCACAGATCTAAACACAGTGCACTGAAAAATTTGTGCATTCATGGATTGTGCTCCACGACAGATAACTCCCAAGGTTATATTAGCCTTAGCCTTCAGGCTGCGCCACATACCCATCTGACATAAACTATCGGCATCGCAAGTATTAGGTTTGCGGTGACCCTCACGCCATACGCTAGCTTGCACGCTCGCGACTCCTAACGTAGCCAGGGGAGTTCCGTATATAATTGACATTTGAAATAGTTTGAATAAAAAAATCTACGGAATTGTATGGGTGCTATTAAATCGATGTGATTATATTGTTGTTCATAAACGATAGATTGTGTGTCACTATTATAATACGTCGCGGAGCCTGCCTCACAACGGAAAACCTCGCTACGCTATTGTATCTTTTAATTCCGTAAATGGAATGACTCCTAAATACTTTAGGACGAGGTAGAGCAGCTCGCAAGGTTCAATATTCCAGCATCGAAACCTTACAAGGTCAGAGGAAAAGTTGATCTGAATTGACCAAGCGTTAAATGAAATATAACTGTATTTGTAAAGTCACAAATACAGTTGAAAAATGATTGTTTAAAAAGTTCTGTTTTCAAATTCGCTAAGGATTTAGATACATGCGTATTTAGTTTCATTTTACGACATCGATAGTGTTTCGATACTCGAGAACGATCGAAGTCTGCGAGCTGTTTACGTCGTGATAAAGGTAATAGAATTTTAGCTGCTCTACCGTAGTCGCGAACATGGTAACTTTTTGTTTAATTGACACAAGACGATATCTGTACCTAACCCCAATATTAATATACAATACAAGATGAGAAAGTCGAAAAACACCAGAGAGTTCGAACAGCGTTACCTAATAATACATTTGAAAGATTGAATATATACTACAACTAGCTACTCCAATGAACCTACGATGCAATGTTACCTACATAACACACGTATAATAATACACCATAACAACCACAACATTATATCGAGATGTCGTTGGACAGTTGGTAAACTTACAACAATATTTTATTTATTTAATAATAGTAATAATAATAATAATTATTTAATTTTTTTTTTTTCTATATTCTGTATTCACGAAAGTACGAGGTCATGGCGTCACGAACGTGTCTTTAGGCGTCACCTTCACGAGCGAGCGTACTTTGGGTTGACGCTGAACTCAATAGTACCCAAACAGTCAATCGAATGGCTTTGACGAGTAAAACGTCATTATTGCGCTGTCAGCCCGCCACGTGTTGCCCGAGTCAACAGTAGCGTAACAAACTGTATTGAATAATATATTAAGTATAGTATATTGAGCTCATACAGTGAAGGCAAGATAGAAGTGGATACATCGGGCGGTAGAGTCCGCACAATCTTCTTAATTCTATGTAGATGGTAGAATTTGTCTGTCCCACGTTTACCCGACGATATCGACCCGTTTTACTCGCTCGTGCAGATGAAGTCTTCTTACAACATGTAAGCTGAAAATCGACTCTCAATTCCTTATCTTATAACACTACAAATTGTTTTTAAGCCGATCCACATCATATATATATATTTTGTAAGTTACTATTCGTTTGTACTTCTTTCTCAATAAGTAAACCACGCCATATTCGATGTAAAGCTTTCCGTCTGTGACCATCGCTACAAACCTCTATTCGAACTTTTTTGAAATCTATTTATTTGCCTCTATTGCACTATGCCCATGTGCTCTTACAGATCAACGGCAGAGGCAAGTGTAGTCGTCGACCAGTTGCATTGCCGATGGTGGCGTGTCGACGACTGCAGTTAGCTCTGCCATCGACGAAGTATCTCTTCTCTGCAAGAGCGGTAAAGAGTGAAGTCGAAGTCAAAAACGATGATCCAAAGCGTATTCAACCGCAGACATGCAAACACACAAATAGATCAACGAAACTCAACATTAATCTGCAAAGTAACCTCGAAGGACGTTGGCGCTCAATCTGGGGCCATTCCCGTGTTTACCCCACTGGGGGTAATAAAGTCGTCATTTTAAATGAAACAATATGACCACGTCTCGACGAAGCTTTTCTAAACAGAATGCTGCAGTGATTTTAAAAAGCGTCTGGCGTCCAACCATTTGGTCGGCAAAGGAATTAAAAGTCACCATTCTACGTCAAATAACGATCTTAATAAGATCAGTTTTCGACGAAGCTTTCCTCAACCGGGTGCTGCAAACTACCCTCAAAAATGTTTGGCGCCCATTGTGGGACTACTCGTACGGGCTTATTCAATCCGAGCTTCAAAGTAACCTTTAATAGCGTTGGCACCCATATTGGGGCCATTCCTGTGCTGCAACCCTACAACAACGATCACAATAAGATTACGAGAAAGCTTTACAAAACCGGATGTTCAACGTAATTTGCAGTACCTTGAAAATAATTGGCGCCCAATCCGGGACCCTTCTTACGGTCTATCCCACTGGGGGGATTAAAGTCACCATTCTATGTCTATCTACAGATGGCACTTCTGAGGTAAACGAACAACTAAAACTACTGCAACTGACCCAAGTACCTTGAAAAAGTCAAACAAAACAATCACAGCTTATTATTATTATGTTTACTACAAAGATTCAAATCGTTAGACACGCCCTCGCACTCCACGTTGACCAAAAGTGTGAACCGCGAAATGCGTGAGCTCACCCATTTGTCAACTTAAACTGATGCATTTAGATACGCGACTGTATCAACATCGCGATCTTATACAGATTGGCATTAAACTTAAAAACAGTTACGTCGTTTTCCGGTGTTGAGGCATATCTACAATTCAAATCTTTGGCTATTACCCCCTACTGAAGAACTGACGTCCTGACTACACCATGGCGCTCAAAAATAAACTATCGATTTAATTAGATCGTAACTGTAAATAAGAATATTCAATATTGTCATCTCGAATAATACATAGAAATCTGCTTTAAAACGTTTAAAATATATAACTCTCTACTATTATGGACATGCATTTTTTTATTATTAAAATTGTACTTACATTTTAAGACAAAAATTTAGACCGACGACAAAATGAACGATTACGAAACGATCCTACGTGGTACAATAAAATATTACAAACGTATAAAAAATAAAGATCTTTACTGCGAGAAAACAGGAATGATCGATTTCTCCGCGAAGATTCAAGACGCGAATGTCAATGTTTAAAACATAACAAAATAATATTAAATTTCATTGCACTTTACACAAAATTTCAATGTCAAATAATAAAATAAAATTAAATACCAACTTTGGTTAACATATTACTAGGCTCCCTCGCCCGCGCACCGTTCAACAGTACAGTGCCGATTCTAAATATTCAAATATAAATTCAAATTTAACTCTAAGTCAAATACACTAACAAAACAATAACTTATCAATGGTAACATTTACAATGAAATCAACTTCGTAAATAAAAATTACTCGGTGAACGATATAAAAAAATAATGTGCATGGAATAGGAATATCCGTGATAGGAGTTATCACAATCGTATTTAACCATTACGTCTCACTAACGAAGATGACCTCTGCCAGGCAGAGCGTACGACGCCCGTCATCGAAAACATAAACTATAGCAATAAAACGTTCAACACTAGTATGCGTACATGCGTAAAATTATGATACATAAATGTATGTACTTCATTAACCTTGTAAACGGAGGCGTCGCTGGCGCGACCGAACCTTAACTACTTCAGGTAACTCGCGTGCGGCGGCTCGCGGCGCGCTGACTAGGGGGCTACTGCATGAGGCCCGACATGGCGTTGTGGCGCGTGCGCTTCAGCTCCTCCTCCTGGATCTTCTGCTCGATGAGGTAGTGCGCGTTGCCGATGGCCGTCTGCGTGCCCGAGATGGTCACGATGCGGTTGCGCGTGCCCGGCGCGAACGAGCCCTTCTTGGAGATCTGGATGTTGGCGCCCGACATCTGCTGGATCTCCACCAGGCTGCGGCCGCCGGGGCCTGCGGGACAAGGCGTTAGCTAGTCGCCCGGCGAGCACTGCGCGCGCGCGTAGCCGACAGCTAGATCAGTTACGTTAGCCTACGATTTTATGGGAACAAATCTTTCAAGAAATGCTCGGCTACGCTAACGCGTGACGCGTGCTCGCACGACGCGAAGTACTAATGCAAGAAGCCGTACCCAGAATGGCCCCGACGATGACCTCGGCGATCTCCACGTTTTTGGAGTCCTTGGCGCCCGCGTCGGCCGGCGTGGGGCTCTTGGACAGCGGCATCAGCGACGCCGACGGGAAGGCGGGCACGGCGCCGCCGGGCAGCGAGATGGGCGCCACGGCTGGGGGGCGAAGCGCCTCGAATGCAACCTCCGCGAAACGCTCTAAGCCGCACGCCCCGCCGCGCGCGCCGCCTGCGGAGCGTCCTCGAGTCACCTCTACCGCCGCGAGCCTCGACCGCGCGAGCCTCGACCGCCCGGGCCCCGACCGCGCGGGCCTCAAGCGCGGGCCGCGAGCCGCGAGCCGCGCGCCGCGAGCTTACATTAGAACGTTTCGCGCTGTTGCGGACACAATACGTTAGCGGCGGCACTACGCCCGCCCGCACAGCGCGCCTGAACTCCGGCTTGCCAATCCGCGGAAGCGACGCGTGATATGCTAATGCACGTAGCTCGGTATAGGGGACTGGACTAACATTTCGTGCTCGACTTCCAATATTAGCTTTAATTTAAAAGGGACAGCGTATTTATTCATCTCACTGACTGGGAGAATTATATTTAACGATCAATGATTTTTTCTTTTTCGCAAAACTATTCTTATTTAATCAATGTAACTACGGTTAAAAGTATCACGTCCATTATAAAAAAGTAGATACTCTTCCTTATAACATTTGGGGCCAATTATCCAAATGAAATTGTAGGATTTATTAACTTGATTCTGTTTCCCCAATCCTATGCTACTAAATATTCGAAAATGTATCCTAAAATTGTTATTTATTCGTAAGTAGATTGGTATGCAAAAAATATGTAATGAGATTAAAGGACACAACCATCAGTCATATTGGGCTAATTTTATTTTTGCCAGCCAAGAGAATAATATGAAAGTAAACTTCGCTTAGAAAAATGGTTTCGGTTAGATACTAGATTGCCAAATGTTGACAAAAGACGTCAAATAATGTATGACAGTTTATTAATCTTCTTTCTGAGAATAACTTCCACCTCTAAAGATTAATATTTAATTTAGCCTTTTTAATGGATTTGGCCTTTGCGGTTCTCTGAATTATCAGAAACCATGTGAAAAATTAAAAACAAAAGAAAATAACGAAAGTCATAAAAAATACTCCGAGTTCACTGCAAATAAGATGTATTAATCTGCCATAATATATCATATATTATAGCCATTATATTAACAAAGTAATTATATTTACCTGGCAAAAAAAAACATTGGCCCAAAATTGCACCAACTGTGAATGACGGTGTACCTTCAAGAAGATTTTATATGCAATGTAGAAAGCTTTTAATCTACAAAAGTAAAAACTTACAGTAACTACGAGATGAGATTTTTGTTTGGTTAATCTAAGACATGTTCAATTAGCTCTAAATAAAAAATTTGGATAAAGTTATTCTAAAACATATTATTAATATCTAAAATTAAAAGCCAATTGGGTAAGACTAGACGCAACATAAGGCAACTAAAACGTACACCAGCATAACCCACGTGACTAGTTCAAAATAATTTCGTGAGTGTAGTGAATTTTGCGTTTCTCTATCTGTATGAAAAATTTATCGGCAGCGCTGTGGTGCGGTCGAAAGAAGAAATGTCAATGTTTTATTTGAAAGGAACAACTTAGTCTTTTTTTTCAACCTACAATGAAGTGAAGAGGAGGTTATTACAGGGGGCATATTTTCTGCAATTCCATTAAATTAATTTATTATACAAGGATTTTAATAAATAAATCAATAAAGATTGATGATTAGTCTCCGCTGCACTCCAACTAGAGACCGCGCCTAGTAGCAACATCTTCTTAAATGCGGCAACATTAAAATCAATACAGAAGCATATCTAAAATTTGGACTTATGCTAGGAAAATTAATTGTATATAAATAATAAAATGCACTGTAATAGTAGTAAAATTATGAATGAATTTTATGATATACATAATATAATAAGAAAACGACGCAGGATTTGCTACCGCATTTTATGCTACTATGCCGGTGGAATCTACTAGGGCCGCAGCGTTGAAAATTCACTGATATAAGATCTTAGGGATTAATCATCAAACTCATGTTCCATAACATTTGTGAACTTGATTTAGAGTTATCAAAACTACCTGAGTTTGTAACGATACTAAAAATGTTTAAAGGACAATTAAATACAAAATTAAATAGTAAAAAGACAATTAAGTTGTTCATTTCATTAGTCTTAAGTGAGCAGTAGACATGCAGTAATTTTATCCATCAGACAATTTACAAAAATTGTGTATATTTCACGATATTTATATTTAAGAAGTGCATACATATACATACATTCTCGATCGCGGAAAGAATGACATAATTAGTCATGATAAACTTGTAAACATCAATATTGCCATAGAAGAAAAAGTCGAAACTGTTTTAGGTAATACTTAGTCTGACCAGAGACATTTAAATCGAGAAAACTAACCAAGCGACATTTTTTAAATTTTTGGTCTTATTAAATTTCTTATATATTTTTTTCTACTTTTAGAAATAAATTGTCTTATGCCCACTTAAAAGTGGCTTGTCTACTGCTCAAGTGTTAAAATGTATTGCCGATAGATGATATGATAGAAGCAATGCCTTCGGTAATTTTGAAAAAGTTTGAAGAGAGAAAAATCAACCAATAATATAATAAAAGCCAATCGTGTTAAAATAATCAGCAATACAACTGTACACCTTACAAAATGGGCATGCATTTATAAAAAATACAATCCGCTTTGTTAAAGATTATATACCTAAATAAAGTAACGACACAGATTATAAAAAAATAATAAAACTATAATATGAGACAAATGACCAAAGCTCTTGTGTAAATTCTATTCTATACATTTGTAATATTAAATGAGAAATATATTAAAGTTATTATGAAGACACTACTATTATACAGACAAAGAAATTAGTGTAAAGAATTCCGCGAATGTGAAAGTTTTAATAATGTGAAAGCAATGCCGAAAACTTTAGGAAATAAAATTCATTTTTATAAATCTTTCAATCACAGTCCCTCTACTCAACCTACTCTTGCCGATGACTTTCGTCATAATTATTATTAGTATTTAAGTTCCAGTTACCGACTAATTAACATTTACATAAAGCAGGTTTAAATATCATTAAAATATGCCAAAAAACATTAAAAACAAAACATATCATCATATTATATTCCCAGAGAAATAAACAACATTATTGTGTAGAATGACCCTGACCTTAATGATAAAGGGTATGCAATACGGTTACACCAATACAAGGGCGTAACTTATATATTATCTTAGACGCGAGACCTTGGACATCTTTCATTGGAATCATTAAGAGCTCTTTTTGTAGGACCTAGGAATATTTTGCATTTAACATTACGTATTGCAAATCAGCGGAACATATTATTAAATACGTAATTTGTTCCGTTAACTTTGTTTATACAAAAACATATTTTCGATTTTGAGAGTGCACTGTTGTGCTGTTTTAATGAACAGTCCGTATTGTTGTCTATAAATGTGTTATGTGTGAGTGGATGTGTTATCATAATCATTATTGTCATCATCATCACTAGACTGACCTCCTCTCTCTGGAGAGTTGGCTGTAGAGCTAAGCTTCGATTCGGGTTGATGTGTGTTACGATGACCAGTGAAGATGGCTTAACGTGCTCTCCGAGGCACGGACTAAAGTCAGCCAAATCATGTGTACAGGTCACCGTGTTTTAAACCAGCGCAACTCAATGATTTGATTTGGGGCATACACAAATAATTTTTATCTAGTCGAATTTACTAAGTTTTTAAATATCAGTAGTTCGGTTATTGTTTTACAACCGAATAGGTCACGTCTCTTAAGTCCAATTTGTTTGTGGAGTATCATACCACACATGCTGACCGTTCCGGTTGTAAAAAAGGACTAAACTACTGAAACTAATCAGAGCTCCGTAGTACCACAGGCTAACGATATTATAAACAGAGCCATTGCGCGAAAAGTACGAGACGAGGAAAGGGATTTTTACTACATCTATGAACTCTCGCGACGCTGCACTGTGTAGCTCTTAGCAAGAGATCAAAGGCGTCCCAACTACTCATTCTTTATACAATGATTTATTTAGAAGAGTAAGGCGCCCCGTACACAGACAATTTGGAGCGCGATCCGCGATCAAAATCAATAATCGCCATTCAGATTGATTGAACATTTATTGATTTTGGATCGCGATCAAGATTGACTAAGTACAGGTTGACTATTTGATTAGTTAAATCGAATCGACTGGGCAACGAATGAGTGCGTTGCGGAAATATGCGCCCCACTTCCTCGCCAGCCACGTCTACGTTAGCTCGGCTGCAATTGCGCGCTGGCGCTATAGTCTGTGGCCTTAGTACTAGCTTTGCTTCATCGCAATCGAGGAGTCGCTTTCAGAGTAAAACGGATCTTATTAGCATAATGTTAAAGCTCCAATTTGCCTACAATTCCTCAGGTGAGGCTTGTGAACTTTTGTGAAATGAAAAAAAAGTCCTAAGTGCAGGATTCGCGACTCTGAATTCTTTCGATTGCGCGCTGACGCTATACGCTGTTGCCTTAGTACTAGATTTGCTTCATCGCAATCGAGGTGTCGCTTTCAGAGGAAAACGGATTTTATTAGCATCGGGTTAAAGCTCCAATTTGCTTACAATTCCTCAGGTGAGGCTTGTGAACGTTTGTGAAATGAAAAAAAAGTCCTAAGTGCAGGATTCGCGACTCTGAATTCTGTAAGCAGTGGCATTAGGTGCACTTCACAGTGGCGATGGGGGGGCCCGAGTGCGGCGCTACTGCGCCATGTACTGCAGCGCGTGCGCGAGGTCGGCGCGGCGCCACTCACCCAGCTGCACCTGCGCCAGCGGGCCGAAGGGCGAGTCCTGCGCCAGAGGGAAGTAGGCGGCCGACAGCGGCGCGGGCAGCGCGGCCGGCAGCGCCAGCCCCAGCACGCCGTGCTTCACCAGCAGCGACAGCGCCGCGCCTATCTCCGAGATGCCGCCCTCCGAGTAGCCCGCCTGCCGCAGCGCCGCCTGCCGCGCAACACACTGTCAGCTCATCGCGCTTGTTTATAGCGGCAAATTGACACACACACACACACACGTCTTTTTTATGAATGAACCTTTGAAATATTGTTGCCAAGTAAAATAGACACGGATAAAGTAAATGTTTTGCAACGGGTTTTTTTTTATAAATTAATATACTACGACAATACACACATCGCCATCTAGCCCCAAAGTAAGCGTAGCTTGTGTTATGAGTACTAAGATGACTGATGAATATTTTTATGAATAATATACAAAGTTAAGTACTTTGTATATAATATTAATCCCTACTTAATATTATAAATGCCAATGTTTGTTTGTTACGCTTTCACGCAAAAACGACTACACCGATCCTCATGAAACTTTGTACACATATCTTGGAAGTGTTACAAGTAATATAGGATACTTTTTATCCCGACATTAAGCTCGGTTCCTTTGGGAGAGGGGGTGAAATTGTTTGACGATTTTACACCATAACTCCGACAAGTTATAACCGATTTAAATAAATTGTTTTGTACTATAGAGGTTATAATATGTGTTTAATTTTGCCCAAACTGTGGTTGGAGATAGAGGACAGAACTCCTCAGCGGGCAGCAGCAAACCCTCATTTAAGGCTTAGCGATACTGAATACTTTTAAAAACAAAATCAAACGCAGACGAAGTCGCGAAAAAACCGCTAGTATACATATAAACACCCAGACACTGAAAAACATTCATACTCATCACACAAACGTTTTTCCAGTAGTGGGAATCGAACCCACGGCCTTGGAGTCAGAAAGCAGGAACGCTGCAAACTGCGCCAATCGGCTGTCAATGTATTATGTATTTTTAGCGCGTTCGAATAATGTGTACACGTGAAATCTTCAATCCTGAATCACTTAATTCAATAAATGCCCTTTTTTTTAATTTTCTAGAAATATAATTGACTGAAACCGATGGTACACATGATTGGTAAGTGTAAACCATCGCCTGGCATGCAAGGAGTCCATCAATTCCTTGAGACCATACTGCTTAGTACGCATTGCAACAATACTGCTTACTGGTGGAACCAGTATGCGATAGTAACTAAATCGTTGACTTGCTAGGACCGTTCTGTTTTTGGATTGCACTTACCAGGACACCATACAAATGGAGAAGTCAGCATAAACCTAATGAGCTTGTAGGGCTGTTTTATTTGGAACAAGGAACGTGCTAATAATGATAGCAAAGCAGAACATGCAAGGAACAATTAGTAAGTGCGAGTTAGGTGGACGCACGGCGCCCTCACTGTCCCAGAGCTGACTAACATTTCTGACAGTAGTCAATGTAGACCAATAGGGGAGATGGGTTATCAATCGTACGCTAAAATAAAATAGTGTACTAATACACTATTTAATGTAGGAAAATAATTTATAATCTACACTATTTAAGCGCCCTGTATACACTATTACAGTACGCTTCAATTCATATTTATGACATAATGTTTTTTTTTATACTAATACCAAACATTACTGTTAATATGTTAGTATAGCCAAGCTAAACTCGAACTTTCGGCACGCAGCCTCCATCAGTCACGTAAAAATGTTGATTTAGAATTTTTTAAATGGTGTAACTTGGTACTCTTGCAGCCTGTCTGAAATCAGGTATGCTCTATATTTTTTGAGTTGCCATGGGAACACCGCCGCAGTCTTATGCGTTATGTGACCATATTAACCCATTACCGGTCCACTACAGGGCACGGATCTCCCAAAATTTGAAGGTTACTGGCCGTAGTCCGAAACGCTGGCCCAGTGCGTCTCGGCGGACTCCACACTAATTTGAGAACATTATAGAGATCTTTCGGGCGTGCAAGTAATATTTTGATTGCTTAAAACGCACATAACACAGAAATGTTACAAGTGTGTACTGAGATTCAAACTCGTGAACCCGAAGCTGAAATCTATTAGGCTATAACATCCTTTCCATGCAACTATGGATTCCAAAGTTAACACAAAATAAACGAATAGGTTCATGAACACATCTCTGCTGTTTAGCTATCAATATTATCACTCTAAAGAGCCCAAAGTTAGTGGTTAGGCACCGCTCCCGGGTAAATCAAAGTGAATTACCTCTTCACTCACCTTGATGTGGTCAAGCGTGTGCTGCGTGAGCGGCGACGGCGGCGGCGTGCCCGGAGGAGCAAGTGACAGCGACAGAGACAGCGCGCCCAGCCCCGAGCCGTTCATGAGCATGCCGCCCACGCCGCCCACGCCACCCACACCGCCCACGCCGCCCACGCCGCCCACGGAGCCGCCGCCCACCAGCGCGTGGCTCTGTATACAAATTCAAGTTATGGGGGTTCGACAACAAAAAGGTTGCGTCTTTTAGCTTATTATTACTCTTTTCATTTTTTTATGGTTGTAATAACTTTTTATGTCATTTCAATTGAAAATGATTGTAATAAGAAATTCTTGTAAACACATTCATTAACATCTTGCATGTAGTATAATTGTGGCAACAATAAAATTGATTGCTTGACGGATTTATCGCACCCAAAGTAAAATTTTATTAACTTAAAATCCTTGGAAAACGTACCTCAATAATGCTAGTTTTAAGAGCGTACTTTCTGTACTTGCGCCATTTATGCCCGTTTTCACTAAACCTAGGAATAGCCTTTTGCGTTGCCTAGTGATTTAGGTTATTCTTAAAATAAAGAAAACGTTTCACGAACTCCTATGTGATGACTAACGACGTTAGGCGCTATTTAAAGTTAAGACGCCGATTCGATAGATCGTAAAGTTTTGGGGACTCATAAACTCTACAGATGAAAAAATATAAATTAGATTTTTATTTAATTACCTCAAATGCATACGAAAAATTAAAAATATGATCATAGAAACGCACAGCCTGTCGCAAGAACCATAGATAATTAAGATTATGCCTAGGAATATTCTTCGAACAGGCTTTACTTACATAGGCATTGCTTTATCCGTCGTTAGTGAAAAAGGGCATTAGTTTACCAATGTTGCGCTGGCGTATAGTGTGAACGAAGTTAAGTTTTAAAACATGGTAGATTAGGTTAATTTTAATCTGGAGTTATTATTTCTCGATACTCGAAAACGATAACTAATCCTAATACGAGAATGTCACATAAGGGTACAGTGCCTAAATTTACTTATTCGATCACGAGAAAGTTAACTATGATTTATATGATACCGAACGAGCGCCATCTAGCGCCAATAATATTTCAAAGTGAAGTAACTAGATTGCGCTCCTTCGATATCGTGATAGACAATCTCATAATAGGCAGGTAGAAAAAAATAATATAAGGTTTCCACGTCTGAAAAGGAATACTTACCTACATAAATAATTTTAAGCAAAAAAATAAGTAGGCGCTTACATAAATAATTCAAAGCGATTAAAATAATAGGTTGGTTATAACATAAACATTTAAGTTAAATACAAAAATATATCATAATCATGTTAATAAAACTTAAGTGTATAAAATATAAAGCACATAGAATAATAGTTAGAGATATTCGTATTCATCACCAGTCTTATAAATATCACAGTACTTCTGTTCGCACAGTGAAGGTTGTACCAATCAAATGAAATAAACATATTAATTTGACATTATACTTATTTCAATGATTAACCAGTCAACCGGTTAAATCACATTTATAAACATCGACTCGCATTTTAGCTATTTTGTATGAATATGTCTGGAAATGCATAAATACTTATTTCCACATGGGTTCCGCTGTTCTTATTATTAAATGGTAAAAACTGAAGTCTTTATTTAAAAATGTTAAAAACGCCACTATAATAATGCTTATAAGTAATGAGAACGCAACCACGGTTCTACAATTATTAGCGCTGTGACATTTTCAATATTATAGTTATTGACTTTCATGACATTTTTCAGTATACTATATTTTATGGCATTTTTAAATAAACGCTTTTGAGACATACGTGGCATTTTTTAATTTACTGTTTCGTGACTTTACTAGCATTTTTAAAAATATTTTCGACATATGCTCTCTGTGACTCTATATTTAGTGACTTTAAGTAGTTTATAGCAAACCATAGATAGTATCTTATCGACGAAGCTCGAGGCATGCGATCGACGTCATGCCCAGCTTTAGACTTGTATAATTGGGACAAAAATCGTCAAGTTTAAAGCGAATCGACGCTGAAAATTATACTTTCACCCTTAACTGTAAAATAAAAGCATTGTAAGACTAGTCTACGTTTCTTTTAAGTATCCCAAGGGCAGTGGCGTGCACAAGATTATTGACCCGTGTAGGCATGGATACTGGTATAAAATGGAAAAATCCTCTAATCATGAAACTTTAAGGGTAGGCAGTGCATTTGTGCTTATACGAAATGCTCACCACTGCCCAAAGTGCATATCATAAATAAAAAAAAAAGCGTTACCTATCTCTCTTTTCCAAGTTGCACAAACCAAAGGTAGTGTAAATAGTGTAAATGTCCTTACTAATAAACCTGTCCTTAATAATAAGTATTAAAATATAAAATCAATTAAAAAAAACTATCCGCGATACGAAGTTCGCCAGGACAGCTAGTATAATATAAATAAGACATAAAAACATAAAAAAAGAAATTGCAAACATAACCAGAACGCAAATATATACATATATACATTTTAATATCGATAATTAAAATAATCTAATGAAATGAAAAATATTGTTTAATATAAGCTAGCTAAATATATGAGCGCTATACAACTTTTATCAGTAAGGATGTTAGTTTATGTGATGTGTGTGTGTGTGTGAGTGTCGGTGCGCGCGGCACGCGGCCACTTAGACACGCCCGCTAGTGCTTTCGCGCCGAGGCTTTATCATCCAATGCATATAAGTTAAACATATATATGTGTGCGATACGTATATAATACTTCAAAGAATAAGCTAAGCTAAGAATAGATTAGGATATTGCAAATAGAAAGAGATAGAGAATGTATTATGTATAAATATTAGTAATAACAAATCGTCGCTTGGCTAGCAATTTATTTATTTGTATATATATGTGCTAAAATCAAATAGAGAATAAACCCATTCGTATTGGTAAGATAGAGTTAAGAGACTGAATACAAAAATCATTCATATAATTCTTACTAATATTATAAATGCGAAAGTTTGTTTGTTTGTATTTCCTTTATGCCTTAACTAAGCAAACCAAATATTTATCCCAGGAAAACAAACCGTTCTCACGGGATATGTAAAAAACCGTAGCAAACGATGACAAGAAACGCGGGCTACAGCTAGTAATATTAGTATTGAAGCGAAAGTGAGTTCGTCTGTTTATCCTTCTTCGATGTGTATAAGATCCCAGCTCGAAATGAGGATTCACTTTCGCGTATAGGAACACAGATCGTAGAAAAATAGATCTGTCACCCGCGTTAGAGCCGCAAATTCTGTACTACATTTTTTTTACAATGCTGTTTGCCGGAAGTACTTTCCGAATTTCCGAATAATTCTACCTCATAAATTTTTATTAATAAACTGGGGATGGCCCTCACACAAAGTGATGAGGGCTTTTTCTTAGGCTGCTCGCAAACTGTTAATATTATTGACAATTCTATTTTTATCAATCCTTCAATATTTCAATTCGGACGCACAACTGCAGTATTCAAATTATTGTAATTTATATTAACGCGTTTGGAACCCTCGTAGTTTTAGTTTTAAGTTTACGTATGTAGTTATCACCTCCATATACACATATAACATTTACGTATAATAAGTGCTTCCACGGTCTTATTTGAATAAATTGAGTGTTGATTTTTTTTTTTTAATAGTTTGGAGATGATGATGTAGCCACGTCCAATAATTAGTGGGATGGGCACGAACGGTATCGCTCGTTAAAGGAGATACGTTCTCGACGCGGCGTGAAGTGGCGTCGCTCGCGAGTATGTGGCGTCGACACTCGACAGCAGGTACCGTTGATTCTTGGCAGCTCGCCCGCGCTTCACTGCGGCGGTGCTCATCGATCGAAAGACGCCACTAAAATATCTTATCGGTGATGATAGCTAATTAGGCTATTATTAGGCATATTATGCACTAGCTTATGAACGCGATTTTGTCCACGTTTTTTTCGGTTTTTTAAAACTACGCGTAAAACCGTTTGTTTGCCCGGACTTTATAGTTTTTCGTGTCTTTCTTCAGGATGTGATCTATTTCTGCAAAATTTTGTCGAGCCGACAAACAAGTACACACACACTTTCACATATTATTTATTAGTATGAATTTTAATAAAGCTGGTTATATGATACTCGTCCAGAAATTAATATTTATGATAGTGAGAGGTAAAAATTTCATAAATCAACCTACAAGTCGGTATATGATAGAACAAAACATATGCTGGTATCGTTAGTTTTAAAATAATATTTTTGTATCACGGTACCAAAAAAAAATAATAAAACATACCAATCTATTGAAATAAAAATTGCTAACCATAATACTTTAAACAGATTTGACTGTGATGGCTGTAATAAATAATTTTGTTAGTGCACGCGTTTTGAACTCGGACGGATATTGGAAATAACATAACGGATTGCCCAACTTCAAAATACGTGCAAGTGTTGAATGTTGTTAAATTTAAGTAGCCAATAATAAAGAAACTGCAAAACCCAATTTATATATATAGATATAATATAGATATTGTTGCAAAACCAAAGTCAAAAGTCAAAGTAAAATGAACCTCAGAGTTCCATTCAAACTGAGTCGAACATCGTATAAGTGAATACGTACCAAGTACGTACGAACGTACGTACGTACATTCGTACATACGCACATTCGTTTGGGACTTTTAATCCAGTAATTCTTCTGTTTCTGAGTAATGTCATGAACATTACTCAGAATTAAGAAATCAAGAATATAGTGGTAAGCGTATTGCTCTAAACCGCGGCATTCCGCTCAGTTTAATCAGACCTTAATAAATAATTTTAATTTATTGTTCTACTCATTACTAGCGTCAGGAAGATTATAAAAACAAATGAAATTAGTTTACTCTTACATTATAATCTTCTGTTACTCGAACGTGCAAATCGAATACTATTTTCCAATGGTCTCTATGAAAAGGTTGACATAGAGTTTTATTCCTATACTAAATACGGATACCTATGTGGATTTACTATTTATGTTAATCAGTAATAAAGTCTACATAGTGGAGTTACTAAGATATTTTTACGCTATTACTCATTGTTATTCGAATATTAAATTAATCGATGAAGTTGTTTTGGATGCTATTTGCTTATTATAACTCTATTCCATTAATAACAAATGTTCCATAAATTTTCCTATACAAAGAAAAAAAATCCTGCCAAGCCTCACGCGTAAAGAAACTTAAGAGGTTTCTCAAACTCTACAACCAGCCCCTTCGAACGTTTCCTTTATCCAGTGACTTCTAAAAATATCTTTGTCGCCTTTTCGAAATATAATTTTTATAAACTCAAATACAATTCAATTTTTTCAATTCAAAAAGCTCGAGACCTAAGAAAAATTTCTTTAATTCAGCTCGATTGTAATGTACGCTCTCTTTCTCAAATTACAAACAATATGTACTGCGCATTTAAGGGTGGTTTAATTGTGTGTAAATTGATGGGATGAGGATATTCTATAAACGACTGTGTGATTAAAATTGTTTACTTTCGAGGTGTCCTATTGTTACCTAATCTCCATGGAAAGACTTCGGCTTTCCTTTCGGAGCGAAACAGTTCGATGTCCGGTACGCACCTTTTACTGGGTCACGTGCGTTTTTAATTTAAAGCAATTACTCATAATGCAGGGATTATAGTATAGTCAGCTTGCTTTGAAGTTGCCTAACCAGTATTTTGAGCAAAATTCCTGTCCTCATTTACAAAAACATTGGTAGCACCAGTAAATTATATTTCGAATTAGGCGACATACTAAAAATAATAAATTTAAATTTTCAAGGGGGGTTAGAACACCCCCGTGTGTACGTTCAGGGGGGTTGGCCGCAAGAGCGCGGGAAGCCTCGTAACTAGAGAGCGTGTCCAAGCGATCACCTCGGTCACCTCAGTGGTGGGCACGGCGTAGGGCGAGCCCGTGGGGTTGTAGTTGGCGACCGGGCCCGCCACGTCCGCGTACGACACGTTGGGGCACGAGCCCGACTGCGGGTCGTCCACGACTTTCTGGAGAATCATGACGCACGCCTTCTTGTTGTTCTCTTTCTCACCTGCAATACGATAAAATCACAATCAGAATCATATTTGTTCAAATGTGCTTAACGGGCACTTTTAAATCGATGAAAATATCTTTCCATTTCCACTTAACTGAAAAGAGTTCTTTTAAAATCTTGAATTCTGCACTAAAGCACAATCTACCATAAACAAAAACAAGACATAAAAGCTATATTATTAATATATTTATTATTAATTAATAAAACATATTTAATATATATCAATATATGTTTGTTATGAAAAATTAGTAATATAGATCTAGAGAATTATATTTATTACAAGAATAGTTATATTTGCTTAGATAAGATTAAAATAAATGGATATTATGGAATTATTTTATCTTTATACGCAACATTTCCTGACGATGCTCTGGTATCGGATTAAAGCGGGCGTTTTCTGTATATCCATATGTATGTATTTATATGCAAATCGTAATCGAAATATTACTTCTCATGCTTTAGAGGTACATTATTTACTGTCTCTAAGACTTATCTGTGAAACCGAAACGCTAATAGTTTTTGAGTTAATCACTGCATAGTTTTTACTGAAAGAAATCGGATACAGCCCTTACATCCCATGCAAAATTTAAATCAAATGACTCCTGTCACTTTACTAGGTACGCGCCGCGTAGCGTATGTACTATGCCTGTGTCGGTCTTTTAGGTTTTAAATTAGTTTGTATCGAAAAATAAATATGCTACTTTTGATTTAATATTTTTACAGAAATATTTAATAATTCTTTATGAAATATCCTTATGCACCCCATCAACAGTATTTCGTATTTCTCATCCACGTTTTATATAAAAACAGGTCAAACTTTAGAGGATAAGTATATCGAAGATATTTAGATTTTTTTTTGAGGGAACTCCATATTCGGTACCTACTGAAGCCAAGTCTGTCCTTTTTTGCATTTTTGTACATCCGTCTATCTTTCTGTATCTTCACCACTCATCATACCGAAATTATTGAATTAATTCAAATGAAACCTTGAATCATGTCTCTTTGATTACGCGGAATGTGAACGCACGGCAAAGGTAGTAAAGAAAAATTGGAAATTGCATATATTGATTTTTATAGAGTTAGTAGAGAAGTTACAGTAAAAGATAAATTTTCGCCAAAATATAAATCAAACGCGTTTAAAACTTTACACAGAGATGTTTAGCACTCTGCAAAGATAATGGTTCGGTTTGCCATAATGCGGATACACTGCGGAGTTCCTTTATAGTGAAACTTGACTAAACAGTAGAGTCATCCACTGCTATGTAGCTTCGCCTGGTTCGCACACCAACCCTTCGCATTCCACTCCTGTTAAAGTATCTACTCATATTGGTACTTGTCGTGTACAAGCTCTTATGTATTCTAATAAAGATAATAGATAGTGTAAGAAAGATTAAAAAAAAAAACAAATTAGTTTTTTAGCAATTTCGTTCAAGTATTTGGAAGACGGGCAGAAATGGACCAGGATCGAAATTTTTGAAACAAATAAAAAAATTTAGTTGTCATTCTACTATTATTTTTATAATGTAAGGGAAGGGACGGTTTATCTCGATTCCCGACAAAACTACAAGTCCTATGGGAAAAAGGCAAACTACTAAGTTTTAGGTAATAATAAGATCTTCTTCAATTTTTATATTTACATTTTCTTTTGTTTTTTATATTTTTCTGGCGCAAATTCGTTACAACCATTATAATCATAACAAGCAATGTAAACTTGTTTGTATTTTTCAAATACGCATGCCGGTTCGCCATTAATTGGGTTCACACTTTTATATTATGCTTATCAATGGCGTAGTTCCTTGCCTAGTTTCAGTGTATAATCTGTTAGAGAACCTAATGAACAGTTAAATAAATAAATAAGACGTAACTTTTCAGCATTCCGGGGTTAGTTACAAAAAGGAAACCTAGTTTCTCTTAACAACATAATTTCCGCGAGCGGCTAAAGTCTCGCAATAAGCGCAACGGGGTCGCGACCCATTTCGCGTATTCACATTTGTGTGCCACAATATAATAATTACTATCAAAGCGCCGAGTAATGGCTGGATAATGTCGACTTCACTTTGTTGTTCACTAGATCTGCCCGCAGCTCCGACCGTGTGTAACCACTTGTTCTGCAACCGTACTTTCCTATTTACGATATAAATTCCGGTCGCTGCATGAAAGTAGTGCTTGCGTGAAAAAAATGTTTTTCGCGATATAAAGCGACCCAAGATGCCTCCGTCCGATCCCGCAATGTGCACTGGCACGTACATTTTGCCCTATATACTTAGCTCAGCGGGATTTGAGAGGACGCTAACGCTTAAGCATGAAGATGTAGTTTGACGAATGAAGAAGTATTAGCAGAATTTTCATTTAGACGGTTTGATATATTCCATGACGGCTGGACAGCATTGTTCCGTGAATTGTTGAGATACTCTGAGAATATTGAATGACCTTTACTTCAATATTAGCAGAGTATCACTTTAGTACACTATATTAATATCATGTCTTTTATAATGTTAATGTCATCTTTCATTCATCTGTTATTAGTTATCCATAAATTATGTAGTTCCATCTAGTTAGGGTAAGTGGCCCTGCCGTACTGACAAGATGTAAAATAAATAAATCAATAATTCCGGATGAACCGTGCATTTATTGCTGGTAAAAAGTAGTTCATAAAGTTCATAAATTTCAAGGCAAAATATCACGTCGATCTACTTGAAATAAATGAATATTGATTTTTTTTCATAATAGTCTATAAGGCATCGTGAGAAAGCTCTCAGTGACCTCAGCAAGTGAGATGAGAGTATTGCAGCGCGTGCAAAACTGCAAAGCAACGCTAAACTAAGAATACATTTAAGGCAATCTGCAAGTAAATGTTAGTCGTCCTTTTAAAACAATAGTTGAAATCAACTGAATTTGACGGCCGATTGGCGCAGTTTGCAGCAACCCTGCTTTCTGAGCTCGAGGCCGTGGGTTCGATTACCACAACTGGAAAATGTTTGTGTGATGAGCATGAATGTTTTTCAGTGTCTGGGTGTTTATATGTATGTTTTAAGTATTTATGTATATTATTCATAAAAATATTCATCAGTCGTCTCAGTACCCATAACACAAACTACGCTTACTTTGGGGATAGATGGCGATGTGTATTGTCGTAGTATATTTATAACTGAATCACTGTAAATTACATAAGAGTAATTTCTGGAAGAATAGGGTTGACTGAAATAAGAAAGCCCTTTGGTTAAGCCCCACGCCATTGTTTACGGAAAACACTTTTCGACGTCACGTTCCAGCAATAAAAATGTGACGCGCCGCCATTGTTGAGGCCTCGTGCGTCAGTTTAATTACTGCGGGCGAATGTAAATGGCACATTTTCAGATGCTCTCCAGCCTGCGGGAGCTGCCCAGCTGTGTGGACTGGGGTCATTAACAAACGTTATAAACCAGTTCAGGTTGAGGCTACTGGGAGATAAAAATCGTCACTCATTTCTGTTGTCTTATTTTTTGAGAATAGGCACGGATTAGAGTTTCTTGCCCGGAAATCGGGCATTACCACAAAAATATAAAGTTGCTAATTTTCTTTTACAGATTTTTTATTAAAGGTGGTTCGCTTTATATTTCACAAGCCGTAGTACTTTAACACTTCTGAACAATTTATTGCCTATTTTATGTTTATATATTTCGTTTTTTTTATTCATAACTGTACGACCGGCTGTGGATATACTGTTGAATGTTTTTCTAGGCCTTCTTAACTGCCTTTCTATGTGTAAACAGGAAACATTAAAATTATATTCTATTATATTCTATTCTCGGCATAGAATCACGTGATTGAAATTAAAAAAAAAACATATATTTCAAGTAGGCCTAATATAAGCACTTTTGAAACGTCAAGTCTGTCTGTGTATAGTGACTCTACTCTGCATGTCTAGCGACATGAACGAAGTTTGGAAATATGAATTGTATGTTATTTTCTGTCATTAATCATTGTTTAGAATAGGAAAAACCCTATATTTATTATTAGGTTTTAGCTAAAAATGCTACTGAGATTTTCGCTTCAAGTGAACAAGTGTAAAGACACTGACAACTGGAGTTAGTTAGTAAGTAGATTACAAGCCATTTGCCTAGCTATTTATTTTCATTTACGGAGTTCATCAAGTTGATATAAAACACTTTTTAATAACGTAGATGGCTGATGCGCCATTACTCCGCCATTTCGCGTCGCGGTCGTTTTAATTATTTCGCGCAAATGATAATAGATCCCACTCGCATTTATGGGTCACATTCGAGTTCTGCTTATGAGAGGGCTTTTTGTTAGGTCTTTTTTCACTTTAATTATGGCTTGAATCTGTTTTAAACCGTAGGAATAAAATTATCCAAGTTCATATTCACGTTTCACTGCTAGGATATTTATTAGGCTGAAGGGTAACGGATGTAGGATTTAATTAAAGGCGACGTACAGAGCTGGAAAGTGCTAAACAAATTATTCGTGGTCCCTTCCACTTGCACGAAGCATGGCACCCCAGAGGAGGTCCTGTGAGAATATTGAATGAACTTTACTTCAATATTCGCAGAGTATCACTATAGTACTCTATATTAATATAATTTATATTATAATGTTTAATGTCCTCTTCCATTTATTTGTCTTATTGTTAGTTATCCATAAATATGTAGTTCAATCTAGTAAGCGTAAGTGGCCCGGCCGTACTGACAAGATATAAAATAAATAAATAAATGTGTCTTAAGTAAAATTAACATTTTTTTCATTTAACAAGTCCAGAAATCATATAAATACTCCATCGACCACCACTTACTTCTAAAGCCTGAGCAGGTAAAATGGCTATGGTAAAACTACACGGTCTAGCACCTTGGAAACCCAACGTCCTTTGATCCCGCCAAGAGCCAAGCGCCTGAGGATATATCTGCACGTCAACTCACCGACTACAGTGATGCAGCGCTCCTGCAAGGAGAGCTCTTTCGCCTTCTGCGAGATTTGCACGTAGCTGCCGCTCTGTTCCTTGATCAGCTTGATGTAGTTGCCGCCCTTGCCGATGATCATGCCCGCCGTCGAGTTGGGCACTAGAATTTTGACCTGCAAGCAAAAATATATCATTCAGGCGCATCATCATCATATTTGCCGGCCGATTGACGCAGTTCGCAGCGACCCTGGTTTCTGAGTCCAAGGCCGTGGGTTCGATTCCCACAAGTGGAAAATGTTTGTGTGATGAGCATGAATGTTTTTCAGTGTCTGGGTGTATATGTATATCGCTATTTATTTATGTATGTTATTCATAACAATATTCATGAGTCATCTTAGTACCCAAAACACAAGCTACGCTTAATTTGGGGCTAGATGGCGATGTGTGTATTGTCGTAGTATATTTATTTATTTATTTACAAACGGGCTAAGTTTATTGTGGGCGTCTTCTTAGACCAGGACGCGTTTGGAACCCTCATAGCTTTAGTTTTATGTTAACGAATATGGTTATCGCCATAATCACACTACTGTATTATCCTCCCACAAAGAGCCACGCAGACTTATTCAACTATAACGAGTACACCCACATTTGCTATCAAAGTCAGTAGTAGTTGCATATTTTTTCCCGACGGGAAGCTTTTTTACGACACTATAAATATCGCCATCTAGCCCCAAAGTAAGCGTAGTAATAACGACTAAGACACCGGTATCTTTGCATTTATATCAAAATACCCACTGAATCAATGTCATGAAAATTTGTTGTTCATCGAATATAATTTATGTTGATTCTTAAAAACTTTTAAATAAATAAATAATAATTGAAAAATTAGCGTATTTGAAAAAATCCTAATCAATTAAATACTAAACTAGCCAATATGAATTCGTAGTTATAAATAATTTAATTATTTACCCACTTCATAAAATAACTGTAACATTAGCTTGTATTATGGTCACTTAGATTACTGATTAATATTTTTATAAATAATAAACATATATAGTTATAATATTATAAACACCCAGCCAGACACTGAAAAGTATTATTGTTCGCACACAAACATTTTCCAGTTGTGAGAATCGAACCCACAGCCTTGGACTCAGAAAGCAGGGTCGCTGCCAAAATCGGCTGTCAAACATCATCGGTAATTCTAGCGCTCAGTATTGTTTAACTCTGAGGTTGTGTTTTTTGTTAAAATTTTCCATCCCTAACAAGTAACTCAAGCGAGTCAATATTTATTGCTATTTGGTTTATTTTCATACCCGGAGCGTTCTGGAATGAAAATGGCAGTTTTGCACCTGTCTCGCCCAGCGGAGTCGTTGGATTGGAAGAAAATTGTCGTGAACAATAATAATATGCAAATGGCAGTCGGCAAGCGATCGTGCAGGCAAGGTCTTGTCTTTGACACTCTACAATTAGACGGAGTATGCACCAACATCACAAACTTTATAAACAGCCCGCGCTATAAATGAACTCTCTTCTGTCCGTAAAAATCCTATGACGACCTCCCTGGCCCAACGGTGAGCGTAGTAGATATAAGTGGTAGTTCCCGGGTTTGATTAATTTTCTCTGGTCTGGTGGAGTAGAAAGCGATCAGGGGTAATAACTGCCATACCTCTAAGTTATTTAAAATGACAATGTGAGATGATGATAACAAAAAGAACACCATAGTGGTGTTCTTTGTTTGCTCAGTTTGTTGTTGGCTTCTTCTTAAACCAGGGCGCGCTAAGAACCCTCGTAGCTTTAGTTTTAAGTTTACGAATGTAGTTATCGCCATCACTACTCACTACTATTTACACATTTTGTATGGAATTAACGCATCAAAAGTGCAATCTATGATCCTTTTTGAATAAAGAAATATTTGTCGTTGGTTAGAGTATTACTATCAAAGACTGCATCGTCACTTAACACGGTGTTATTGCGGTAAAGAGCTTACCTATAGTGGGAATATAAAAAATATCGACAAATACTATACCTGAATACGCCTGAATATTTTAGCTTAAAATCATCTAGTATAGTACGCTACCAGCCGTCATATTAGATGATTTCTTGACGCTTGCAAAATGGGAAATAATCCCAACATTATAAATTGGGTGTTTTCAATTTAGAAACTTAAAACTTAAATTACAGCAAAGTATCGGTGGCGACAGAATATTCATAGGCGGTGGTGGCCTTTGAAAATTATCTAAACACCGCTCGTTTTTGTTGTAGTCATGTATGTTGAAAAATAACTTGCAATAGAAGCAAGTTACTAGTTAAAACAAAATAATTCGTATAATTTACGCGGGACTTTTTACGTTTATCACCTGCTTTACAATATTATTAGTGTTATTGAGTACAAAATGCGACCTCACCGCCATTTCATCCATTGCCAATATAGAGCAAATGCAACGCGTCTACACTAATGCAAACATCTGAGAGTCGCGTCAAATAAATCACTCTCTTCGCGTCGCCTTTGATTTTTATTTTGAGTTATTTTCTCGGTTATTAAAAATGTAGACGCCACTCGGCGCCGGCACGGGCTCGCAATAAGTTGGTGAATTTTCCTCGATTAGGACTTTAGCCACTTGTTACGTGGCGGGCGATGCTTTATGATGTTCTAAAAGCTCGTATTTTTTTGCGTAGTAAATAATAAACAAAATAGTCTAAAGTTTTTTTTTTGATTTCGATGAGCAGATTTAAAACAGCTAATAACACTGCTTTTAAAGAAGTCTTTGTTATTACTGGGTTTATAACTTAGAACATCATCATATCAACCCATTAACAGCCGACTACAGTATCATTGTATCATCGATTGCCTATAACAACCCATTGCTGGTCCACTCACCCAACGGGGGGGATTGCTCATATTCAGTACTCTGGGCAGGATCCCATTATGTGGTTGTAGTAGCACGGAGGACGCTGCTGCCCGTTCTACGTTACATTCCCTTAGTTAGCTTGTACACCATCCGCAGAAAGAGGAATGTATTGTGACTAGATATTGGCATAGATACAGATAATCGATTGAAACATCGACACGGATTACAAAACGCAGCATTGTGTATAATCTTCCGAATAAGTTAGCATAATCGAACGGCTGCCAATAAAGGAGATGAGTTAACTCGTCTAGTCGTCTACTGGCAGTTACATCAGTCTTAATACCCTCAGTACGAGGTTTCAAACTTAATGGTTTTCGAGTATCGACATAGCAAACGCCGGATTAAAATGTACCTAATTTTACTAGGTTTTAAAGTGCGTTCATTCATAACTAAACGTTTATTGGAACAAAAATTAGGAAATACTTTTTGTCTTCTTTACAAGATAAAACGGTACGGTAACGGTTCTTTAACGCTTAACCCTTTGAATGGTGGGAAGCTTCGGCCGTGGCTAGTTAACACTTCGTATGACTGGCATGGCACTTCGGTATGGCTTTAATACAACTACCATACCCCTAAGATTGCAGATAATTTATGGTGGAAAATAGAACCAAAGTTATCGAAATTCTGCGAAGCTGAAGTGGCAAGGGACGGGTACATAACACAACAGACGCTAATCATAAGATGCTGAAATCGCCACTATCACCATCACGAGGAAAACACAGGACACAAGCAGAACAAGACTGTGCTGTTCAGAAACCCTATAGAGGCCTACGTCTACGGCGGACGTAGGCCTTTATAGGGTTAGGCTAAGGCAAGAGTAGGTTTATTTTACTCTTTAAGTTTTAGTGCTTGTACAACCATCAACGTTTGTAAGGTGCGAATAACTCGCACTAAGGGAGCACCGATTGGCACAGTTTAGTAATCGATGCACGAGCTAACGCACGATGATTACCAATGAGGCTGCAACTTACAACACGAACAGGGTTGGCGACCGACGGTGTAGCTCATTTTTAGTAACGTAATTCAGATTTTAATAATAACTGGACTCCTAAGTTTCGGTTTCAACACTAGATCGCTTAGCGGCACGTCTTTGCCGGTAGGGTGGTAACTAGCCACGGCCAAAGCCTCCTACCAGACCAGAGAAAATTCAGAAATTATAAATTACCATTTTGCCCCTGATGGGAATCGAACCCCGGACCTGAAAGCGCTCCAGCGCTCACTGCTGCGCCACGGTGGTCGTCAAAACTAATACTATGAATTCATTTCATGGATTATAATTTATGTATAGGCGCCTGAGGTTAATTGCATGCCGCATCTGCAGATAATATTAGAAGAGATTGGACAGATTAGCTCATGCCGCGGGCTAATCCACTAAATCGATTTAACTGAAATTTGGCAGAGAGTTAAGTTTGAACTCGGGAAAGAACGTTTTCTATTTATACAATTTATTTGGGTCATATCGCGATCTAATTCGTGTGTTTCGATGATTTAACGTTTCGACAAAGTTTCATTTCGTTTACGGTCACGGACGTAGGGAAAAATTCAATATTGCAAATGGTAGCGAGGCCTATTTATTGTTACAATTATCAGTAACGCTCCTTATATAGACCGGTGAGATGTGACCGTTCCAATATCTATGTTTCCTGCTATATTTGATTCTTTTTCTGATAGTATAAGTGGCTATATTTATTTATAGTTACGTAATAATAGACTATGCGGAGCTGTGATAACCCAGTGAGTAGGGACTTCGATTTCACTTTCGGGAGGCCGAGCTCGAATCCCAGAACGCACTAACTTTTCAAGTCATGTGAGTTTTAAGCAATTAAACTATCACTTGTTTCAACGGTGAAGGAAAATGTCGTGAGGAAACCTGCAGTTCTCCATAATGTTCTGAATGGTTTGTGGAGTCCATCAATCCGCAATTGTCCAGCGTGGTGGGCTACGGCCTTAAGCCCTGTAATGGGCCGGTAATGGGTTGATATTATGATGATGATGAAGAATAATAGCGGACCAAGCAGTTGGCCTACCATATGGTAAATAATCTTCTAATTACCGAGCATCGCTTCACAGATTAAGTAAGAAACACGTGCCACAAAGTACCGTGTACATGCTACAGAGTTTCTATCAACTGGAGGCGTAGGTGTTAAGCTTGCCTTGCTTGGTGTGCCTGTAATTACACCGGCACCCTCGCCCTATATACTGCAATGCTGCAATGCTGCTTGGCGGCAGAACTAAACATCGCGGTAGTACTCCCCCAGGTTCGAGTTCTGTCACTATTAAGTGTTTTGCCGACCTCCCTGGCGCAACGGTGAGCGCTGTGAATATAAGTAGGAGGTCCCGGTTTCTTCCCAGCAGGGGCAATTAGGTAATTTATAATTTCAGAATTTTCTCTGTTCTGGTCGGAGGCTTTCCATTGACCAGTTACCACCCTATCGAGAAAGATTTGCCGCTAAGCGATTTAGTGCTCCGTTGCGATGTCGCGTAGAAACCGATTCTATTTAACAGGTTAGCCCGCTAACATCTTAGGCTGAATTAGCATTTCTTTTTTCCTCGTAAGAGCAAATCCTCATGGATGTCAATAGGTCAGTTATACTCTTACCATGCCCGACTTCTCTGAGGACAACACTCGGCGACCTATGGACTAAAACCTCCTACAAACTCCGACCGTCCTTCTCGGAACCGCAATGACTTCGGAAATTGGGCATTCGTCACTTACTACTAGGCGAGATTGCAGTCAAGGGCTAACTTGTTGTGGAATAAAAAAAAAAGTGTGACAACCCTAGCGGGTGGAGCGGCACAGAGGTTAATATGGCGAGTCTGTTTGTGAACACGTGTCGGTAACAATCAAATAATTGTTTTGTTGCGTAACGCGTCGAATGAATGGCTTGTGAAATTTTAATTGCTTCAACATAAAAGCGGGCGCCGGAGCGCTGTTTCGCTTTCCTCCTACATATTATCGATGTGTGTATTCGAAACGGTTCTTGTATCGATTTTAACGTTATTGTATTCGTACCGATAGACAATTGTAATGTCTACAACGTTACGGATACAACACCTGCACAGATGTTTAATTTATTTTAGGGAAATTAGTAGGGCATTCTGCTATTAGTACTGATTTATACGACTACCTCCTGGCGCAGCGGTGAGCCTTGTAGTTTCACGTTAGAAGTCCCGGGTCCGATTCCCGGGACAATTTGGTAATTTAAAATTTCTTGATTTTTATTTTCGTATTTTGTAGTCTGGAACGAGGCTTCGGCAGTGGCTATTTAAGTACCATCCTACCGACGAAGACGCGTCGCTAAGCGATTTAGCATTCCAGTACGATGTCGCCTAGAAATCGAACAGAGGTCGAATGACATCATGATATATTAAATCCATACTCTTAATCACAATGTACGCGGAATCTTGCCGGAACATTAAATCGCTTAGCGGCACGTGCTTGTCGCCGGGGATCGAACCCGGGACCCCACTTAGACCACAACGCTAACCACTGCGCCAAGGAACAGTAACGCAGTGACCCCAGATTAAGAGGCTATGGTTGAAGATAGAAGCAAACTTAGGAAGGTGGTGGGACTCATAACAGGACATAGCTCCTTAAACAGACATCTTTCCATTATAGGTGTCACCGACAGCCCTCTTTGCAGAGCATGCATGGAGAAGAATGAAACACCTACGCACGTGATGCTGGAGTGCACGGGCGTGACAGAGCAACGCGAGATCTACCTGGGATCACCAGCCACTATCCCAGAAGTCCTCAGCAACCTGGGCGGCATGCTGGGATTCTGGAACGAGCTTGGATGGCTGGAGTATCGAGCAACAATGGGGAATTGCACGTACAACAAGCGAAGCGCTTACGTGCGGAAACTGCCCAGAAGAAGAAGAAGAAGAAGAGGCTATGGTCTCAAACTTGGATTTCAGCAGGCATCGTCTAATCCTTCCAAGCATTGTATCAGCTAATAATAGAGTTAAGTATACAAATGTGGAATGTCTTGCCTGAAGTTGTAGTGAAGATGCAGTATCATTGAATTAGTTCGGAATAGACTGGAAAAACATCAAAAAGACAAAGAGCAAAAGAAATGATATAGACGCATCAGCGAAAGCTGTTTAGTCTATTATATTATAAATGTCAATGTTTGTTACGCTTTCACGCAAAAACTATTTAACCAATCCTCATGAAACTTGGACATATTCTTGGAAGTGTTAGAAGTAATATAGAATACTTTTTAACCCGACATTAAGTTCGGTTCCTTTGGGAGAGGTGATTGTGTTTGACGATTTTACACCTTAACTCCGAAAAATTATAACCGATTTAAATAATTAGTTTTGTACTATAAAGGTTTTAATATGTGTTTAACTTTGCCCAAACTGTGGTTGGAGATGGAGGACAGAACTTTTCAGCGGACAGCAGCAAACCCCTCATTTAAGGCTTAGCGATACTGAATACTTTAATTTTTTTTAGATCTACAACTAAATTTAATGCCACATCAAAAAAAAAAATCAAACGCAGACGAAGTCGCGGGCAACAGCTAGTACCTAATAATAATAACAACACAGACAGGTGTTATAATAGCCTTCGCGATGTAGGACGCGCAGTAGAGCGTGCGCTGCAGGTAGCCGGGACTCCACGCGTACTCGTAATAGCTCGTTACATTTATTGCCTCGTTAAGGTGTTCGTTCATTTGACAGCCGATTGGCGCAGTGGGGAGCGACCCTGCTATCTGAGTCCAAGGCGGCGGGTTCGATTCCCACAACTGGAAAATGTTTGTGTGATGAACATGAATGTTTTTCAGGTGTTTATCTGTACATAATTATAACTCTCTCCTACTTGAGTGAGCGATGCGTCCGCGTGGACAGCTTCTATACAATAATACATTTACATGTTTTCGGCAAGGATGAAGTGCAGTGAAAAGTGAATGTGGTGACAATTGTTTATAGCAACGATAATATCTATCAAACAAATAAAAATTTTCTTTTGAAAAATGCAAACATTCCATCAGTATTTTCTTACGACGTTGTCACGTTCAACTATCGCCTGTAAGTCGACTTTACAGACAACCAATTTTTTTTTTAAAACAACTTACTATACGCTTCATGATGTCCAAGCTCACTTTTTCGTACTGTAATTTGAGTGGAGTTAGTGTCGAGTCGATACGGTATGCGAAGGCCTTTGTACATCAATTTGCGCGTTTTGAATGCGGGCGAATTAATGATGTAGGTGCAATTAACGCGTTCGTTTGTCCAAATAATTCACATTTCCCGTGCCTGAGAGGGCACGTGAAGCCATTCTAGCGGACATGGCTATCATGACAATCATGCCTGAATTTAAATAGAGTATACCAGCGTTGGGACTAATAAGGTGCAAGTAAAATTACACCACACCACACTTATGTGCTATATAAGCTTGATAAGAGTTTTATCAAGCTTGTATAGCACATAAGTGTGGACCATATTTTAAGAAAACTGTCAGTTTGTTAGGGTCAGTATTGAGAACGACTCAAATTCAAAAAATATTTTTTTCATGAAGGCCTATCACAGGCACTTATGAGTATGATGCGTTCATACATTCATGTTTACATAATTGTAAGGGGATGGTGATAACTTCGTTCACCAACTTAAACCTAAAGCTACGAGGGTTCCAAACGCGCCCTGGTCTAAACGAAGAAGAGCCTAAACCAAACTTAGCCGGGTATTTTTTGTAAACCCCAACTCACAATAAATTAATATTAAGCTATGAAGTTAGAGCAATTCACACCCAAGCTTTTTTGTCGTTTAAGTAATCCTTAACATTATAATATAATTTTTCTGTAAGCTTACGACTTCTAAAGGATTTAAGGATTTTTACTGAAATAATATTTCGGACAGAATACTGGCATGTCTAGTGTGCATCAACCATATAGTGTATTTGGATAATATGGCTCATATAATATGAACTAGAAACAATTTTAATCAAAACTGGTGAAATTCGAAAATTTTGTCATTAAACTATAATAATTTATGAAAATAGAATACCAATGATGTAATATTTAGTATTTGCGGAAAACGTTATGCCAAATAAATCAATACTCGAGGGAAGACAATGTCATAGTGCGATAATATTATATTTCTACTGATAAACATTTACACTAACTCATTGAATAACCGCGCCTCCTCACCCTCTAGAGCAAGCATCCATATTGCCATCTTGCCCAAAAATAAGCGCAGCTTGTGTTATGGGTACGAGGCTAACTGATGAATATATTTTTTATGACTAATATACATACATACTTATAATACACAGATAAACAACCAGGCACTTAAAAACATTCATATTTATCACACAAACATTTTCCAGTTGTGGGAATCGAGCCCACAGCATTAGACTTAGAAAGCAGGGCAACTGCCCACTGCGCCACTCTGCCTTCAACAATGCAATCTATGCAAAGAGTATCGGGAATTAAAGCCTATTCCATAATCCGTAAATATATAAGTAATGAAATATCGTAATAAGTGGTGATAGCCTAGTGGTTAAAGCTTTGGCTCCCTTTCGTGGAGACCTAGTTCGAATTCCGGCAGGCACCTCTATCTTTGCGGAGTTATGTGCGTTTTTAATTTAAGCAATTGAAATATCACCTGCTCTAATGCTGTAAGAACACATCGTGTGGATACTTGCATGCCTGAGATACTCCATAGTGTTCTCAAGAGCGTGCAAAGTCTGGCAATCCGTACTCGGCCAGCGCGAGCGGTGCAACGCAAAGTGATTACATATATATATCAACAGGCTTGCGAGAGGCGTGAATCTCGCGATCTTTGCCTTCAAACGAAATATTTGCATACAAAACAATACAAAAGAGACGTTTGACAAAAAAAGATCGCGAGATTTACGTCTGTCGCAAGCTTGTTGTGAGATACGTAATCACCCTAGCGGACGAACTCTGTCACAAAAGCTCTACGACTAAAATTATTTTTTTCCTCTTTTGTGACAGAGCAGGGAAACTATTTTTCACTGTACAGAATACCGGTTGTGAGTTTATACGTCAGTTATCAGAAGTTGTGGAACTGCAGTAGATGGTGCTAGTGAAAAAGCCTTTTCTCGTGATTTAATCGGCACTTAGCGGGCGCGGTTTAGCGGTCCGCCAGGACAGCGAGCGAATTATTAAATGCCAAGTCAGTTCAGTAGGCCAGCCGTAACGACTGGGGTCAATGTTGCTTAGCTTTACGACCGCCCAAACGCTTCAGCCGTAAACTTCACAGCTACTACGCCATTAGCGTTCATATTCATTTAGTCACTGTATTCATCATTACGAGCTTTTATTTAATTTAATTTGATTCTAGATCATCGTGACACGAACAACGTCGTGGGGAGTTCTGCATAAAATTCCAAAGGACCATGGCCTCAACCTCTTCTCATT
Organism: Pararge aegeria; assembly: GCF_905163445.1. Taxonomy (NCBI): domain Eukaryota; kingdom Metazoa; phylum Arthropoda; class Insecta; order Lepidoptera; family Nymphalidae; genus Pararge; species Pararge aegeria. The sequence continues at coordinate 16,165,409 of NC_053198.1, forward strand.
GTGGGAGAAGACCTGTGCCCTGTAGTGAACCAGTTGAGTTGATATGATGATGATGATCATGATGATGATTCTGAAGATATCTCTTACACTCAATGTGGACCATAGAGTATAGATTATGTATCACAACTTCTTTCTTTGAGATTTTGGTGTTGTAGTTGCGTCCCAAGGATCAGCCCAGCCTTTGACGGATTTTTAGATTTTTTTTATTTTTATTTATGCGCAATTCATACCCCTACTCCTATACTCTATGATTCCGTCAACGATTGAGTGAACCATAGCGTAAAGATTATTGATTATAAAATACCCTATAAAAAAAATTCTCGCTGTAGAGGCTTAATTTCTGTCTCGGTAAACTAATGTTATTCGGGTACCTCTTACTTTTGTGCGGTTGAGAGATTTAATTTTTAAATAAATTTAAGTATTTCTAGACAAATAGAGCCGCTTCATAAATATATCGCTTGTCAGGGGATACAATATATCTTCCGCCTTTCGCTATCCGTGCTGAGGGGTAATGGACACAATACCTGCTTATCCCTGTCCTGCGGCATCTTTGCGTCCACGCCCTCGGGGAAGGGTTTGACGAGCTCCGGCTTCTCCTTGATCTTCTCCATGATGAAGTCCAGCACCACCATGATGCCTTCCACGGAGCCGGTTATGAGGCACGCCCGCTCCGTCGTACCTGTAGACAAATCCATATATCAAGATAAGGAACGAAGAAGACTTAATATCAAGAGAGGACACGCATTTGTAATTATTTCTGTTTATTATTCTTAGAAATATACATCTTTTATCTTCGTACCAATATGCTTACTTAGGGGTATGCAAAAAAAAATAAAGCTAAAAATAAAGTAAAGCTATGCTTACTTAGGGGTGAAATGGCGATGTGTGTATTATCGTAGTATATTTATTTATATATTTATTTGCACATTCATAAAAATTGAGGTAAGTTTATGGAAGATCTCTCAAACATTGTATTTAGCATCATCATCATCAGCAGCCTAGTAACGTTCCGCTGCTGGGCACAGGCCTCGTCTCTTATAGGAGAGACGGTTGTATGCGGTTGAACCACCACACTTCTCCAATGCTGGTTGGTGGGCTTTAACGACTACTATCACAAGCAGGTACCGAGACCGATGGCTCTCCGAGGCTGGAACTTCAGACAGTAATGCTGCTAAGCAGCAGAAATATATTCTCCCGGACGAGCTCTCACATAAACTTCTACTACTACGATGGTTAAGTAGTTAAAGAGTGAAAGCAAACAAACCTCAAGTAAGTACGCCCGCCACTAGGGCAGCATGCTCCAGAGTGAACAAAACAGTATAATGAGAAGTGGGCGAAACTGACTTAGCCATTGTTCCAAGGACCCATTGCCCGGGTAACAACATCCAGTAGAATAATGCCGGCATTCACTCGCGTTCATTCATTTGTGGGGGGGCATAATGAAACTGGCGCATGGCGGGCCTTAAATGAGGTTTTAATACGAACACTGCGACTGTATTCTTCAACACTAATTGTCGGGCTGTTACGTTTTTAACTCGAGAAGCAAACTGTCGTGAAAATAATAACAAAACTTCACCGGCTATTGTTAGTATTCCATTCACATTTGAACAAATAAATATCCAGCAGTTTGTTCCCATAAAACCTTTCATCCGCTATTCAACACCCGCCGGCGCTTTTACTTCGTCTGCTAGGCTTCTAAGGGTAGAAGGGCGTCCCGTAAATAGCTTAAAACTTCCTCAGTAATAATTTCGTAAGCTTATAGAAAAATACTATTATAATATTAAGAACTAGCTGACCCGCGCAACTTCGTCTGCATCAAATCGGTTATTATCGGTTTTATTATCTTCAAATAACCAAGAGTGAAAACCGTATGAAAATCCGTTCGGTAGTTTTTCAGTTCTTCGCTAAGAGTAAGACATACAGACAGAAAAGCCTAAGCCTATGCCTATCCAAAAAACCGATTTTGAAAGTCAAATACTGAAAAAATAGCGATGCTAACCTGTTGCAGCTGTTTGCTTTTCCGAGATAAAAATAAGCCTATGAGCTATTCTAGACTATATTGTATTTTTTGTATAATATAACTGTAACTGGAAGATTTCTGTACGGAAAATTTTACCGGGGGATGCTTTATAATTGATACTGAATCCAAAACAGATTTTTATTTAATTTTTGTCTGTCTGTCCGGACATCACGTGAAAACTACTGAACGGATTTAAATAAAATTTTGTATAGTGGTAGTTCATATTCCAGGTTAACATTCTTTTTATCCCGATAAACAATAAGTTTCCTCCGGGAAATGGGATGAATATTGTTTTCATCCATTCATAGCTCCCTTAAATTTGAACCGACTTTAATAATTCTTTGAAAGTGTATACTATCAAGCACGTATGGTCTTATTTTAATAAGGATTTGATAAAAATTGTCGGAGATAAAGAACATAGCTCTTCACAAATATCTGTAAGTCGCAAGGCATTTGGGACAACGATCGATTGCATGCGTACCATCCTACTAATATTATAAATGCGAAAGTTTGTGGATGTGTGAGGATGGATGTATTGTATCAACTAAAATAATGACGACTTGCTAATTCAGTATACCACGTAAAATAATAGTAGATACATAGCTACGATGTTAGCATCAGATGTATTCTAGCTTCTCGATTGACTCATACGCGGACGAAGTCGCGAGGGTGCGCTAGTAAGAATTAAACATTTAGTTCTCTTTTACTGCGTAGGCATTTAGCTAGGGAAGAATCTTATGGACTCGCTAAAGGTGTGAAATCAGAGTTGGATGGTCCGAAGATATCGACAATAAAATCATTTTTAAATATAACAAACTACTATTTTAACAGGACATTTTAAAAGGATGTTGTAATTGTAAACTATCGTCATATGATCGCCTATTGTATCATAATAATGATCAAGACAGCGGTATCTTTGAATAGAGACAAGCACAAGACAAATTCGGAAGGTAACCACACATTGAGTTACCGACTAGACTCACGCACAATCGACTGTTTCGCCGCATCTAGGCTATGAGGCCATTCCACCCCCATAGGCAAATGCTTTAAGTTATCTGTTGTCTGCAATGCAGCAACCGTTACGTTACATATATCCGCTTACAAAGCGCAATAGAATGCGGAAGCCGGGCGGGGAACAATGCATGTGCAAACGAAATATTCGGCTCATGTCTCTCTTAAACCCTTTTAACGGGATTAGACTTCGTGTGCGACAAAAGGCTTTGCCGCTTTCGTTGCTTTGAATGTCATATCACCCTTGTACGAAGCTATAAGTGATATCAGCGTCATCAACCTAATTATGGTCCCAATAAGCAAAAAGCTTAGGAAAATTGCTAGATAGTGGTGAGCTACCCATGAGCTTAATTTGTATAAGAGGGACGTTGCGGGTTCTATCCCCGGCGGCGGTGTTTAGGTTATTTATAATTTCTGAATTATCACTGCCTGGTGGGCTTGCGACCCGATATTTATACCGAAGCCGTGCCTCCAAGCGATTTAGAGTTCAGGGTTTACTATAACTGCCAGAAAACGCTAATCCCAAATCCCGCTACGCATTTTCACTTAGCACCAGGTGAGATTGCAGTCAAGAGCCAACTTTGGGACTCTTTATATTGGTAAATATGGTAATAGGTAACAATTAATACACCCGCAAAACAATTAAAACCTTAATCTAAAACAATTAATATTACCTATGCGTTCACTTTATAATCTATTTTCTAGAATTAAAATAAAAAATCAAGTTTTTCGTTGTGGTTTTGTTTTTAATATTTATGTTTTGTCTTAGACCCTGCTCCCTCCCTGCAGACCCCTGTGGTCGAAGGCGTGATTCCAACAATGGATGTATGAAGAACATGAATGTTTTCAGTGTCTGGTTTATCTGTATATTATAAGTATTTTTGTATATTATTCAAAAAAATATTCATTAGTCATTCTAGTATCCATAAATGGCGATGTGTGTATTGTCGTAGTATATTTATAAAAAAAAACATGTGTGTGTAACATGATAAAAATCTTTTAAAGCCTTATTCTACGTTTGTAGAAAAAACAACACGTACAATAGAAAAAAGGTATTGTTTGAATTATTGAAAGTCAATTGTCAAACCTTTTTTAGAAAAGCTAAAATGTTGGCTATAGCTAACTTCATGGTGTCGGTTTTCAGTGACGGTGTGCGCGCGCATCGTAAAAATTTACTCACAACATTTTTCCCTAACGCGCCAAAAGAAGTATAACTTAAAAAAAAGACTTTTGTCGCCTCGAATCTTACGTACCTATACTATAAATACCCTTGGTCTAAGATTATAATCATCCAACGCACAAGAAGAAATACCATCTTCACCAGTCAAGCAAGTCGCAAGAACCTGTCCGCATTACGCAATACACGTATCATATGGGACCGGTCTTACTCCCTTGACCTTGAGTTATTGCTGCGCCAATATCATATTTATGCGAGATAATTTTAGCGTACACATTCGCTTGTAACCGGGTCATTAACATTTGGTGTTAGTCCAATGCTACAGTAATTAGGAGCAGTGGGCCAAAGCACATCTCTTTCATACATTGATAACTATGTGTGCGTGACCAGGTTTTCAACACTTTTAGCAAATTCCTAACCTACGATACTTTACTTTTCAATTTGTATATATATTGTATTTTATTTATTTTATGGTATACAAAACACAAATAATTTTTATATTATTTGGGTTTTGTCTGGTGATAGTACGAGTTATAAATACTTAAGGTTAGGCTTTGTAAGTGTTATAAAAAGCCTACCCTTAAGTATTTATAACTCGTACTGGAGATTTTTTCATTTTATATCATACCCTGTGCACGCCACTTGACATCATCATCAAAAAGGTCTTCATAAAATGAGAATAGTACGTACCACTTGAGGTATAAAATACCAAACAAAAAAAGAATCATCCAAATCGGATTATAAATGGCGGAGTAACCGCGTAACAAATATATAAATAAAAAAAATACAGTTGAATTGAGAACCTCCTATTTTTTTAAATCGGTAAAAAACCGTATTCCATTTCTATAATTTATGAATATATTTTAGGAAACGACTTTACATTGTAATTCTTTACCATCATTATTATTAAAATCCGCGCGAGCAATATCGACACGGAAAGTCGTGTCAGCTAAAATAGTTAAGTATTAAAAAAAAGAACAATGTTTGACCTCCAAAGACTCAAGTAATAATTAGTCTTATAAATTGAAACAAATGCAAAGGTTTAAGACTTAAGTAATAAGTATTGTTCTTATGAAAGTAACAAATGCAAATTTTGATAAGCAGCAAAGATTTTTCAGTGATTCAAGAAATGAAGTTATCGCATCGCACACTTTACATCATGTAAGACGTGGATCGGCAGTGGAGTTACAGAAATAGCACGAGTTGGATCAAACATTGGATAAGAACGTGCAGTCAGAAATACACAGTACGTGGATGAACGAGCCGAGCAAAAGGAGGAAAAAAATAATCATCTGGACTCGACCCGTCGATAATGGCGAAATTATAATGATTTTGTTTCAGTTTTACTTTGCCTGAAATCACAGGCAAACGACTTTTTCTAAAAATGAAATCTGGCTAGATCGTTTTATCGCCCCCGAAAACCCGAAAAACCAAATTTGAGACCGAGAATTTATTATATATCTACAATGACTCGTTTAAAGTTCTTAGATCAACAATGTCAGGTGTTGATTCAAACGTTTGATCCAACATTTGAGTGCACGATCACCTGAGTGCTACGCTGCTAAATAACGAAGCGTTTTGCGACGGTGGATAGAACGTGGCCGGAGGTGCCGCGTGAATAGCTCACGTTAGCGCATTGTTGGAGACAAGGCCACGAGTGATTATGAGCCTTATCCAATTATGTTCGCCGCTGGGTTATTGTGGCACACGTCGCTAGGGCCGTGCATAAACAGAACAAAGAAGTAAACATTAGCTAGTACAGTGCAATGAAAGGAAACCCATCAGTGCATCAGCTGACGCCATTGGCGTGCCATTAGTGATAGATTTGTTAGAGATTACGCTGAAAAGGGAATTTACAAGAGGTTTTGTTGTAAATTAATCTTCACAAATGAGAAGAGAAGATGTTATGACAGTAGGTATAATAAACTGGTTTAGGCCATATTGCAATATCTCGCAGGATCGATTGGAATTCAAAGGTGGTGAAAAAGCAAACAAGCACTGGAAAACTTAATATCTATGTGGCATCGTAACACAAAAAATAGAAAAAATTATAAATTTCCAAATTGCCTCTAGCGGGAATCGAACCAGGGATGTCCTACTTACAAGACAACAGCGCTCACGACTGCGCAGACTAGTAATTAATAACATAAAATTTTCAGTAAAGAATCCTTTGATAAGTTAAAGCAAATTGAATAAAACAATTTGGAAGGAAGATTTAAATATCAGTTAAACAAAACTCAGAGATCAAATAGATATATCTGATGAAGCATCTGCAAAGGGAGCCATTTCAGATAACATCGTTTAAAATTAATTAAAGACGAATTTGCGTTTCATTCTCAAATTATTATTTGGAATCCAAAATCACGGGCCGAGTAATTATTCCAATTGAGACAGAGTCATAGATTAGGAACTGCTGGCGACTTCGGTTGCAATGTTGAGATTGATTCAGATTATTAACAAAAAGTGGATATCAACTATAGCTGACTGAGATATGCACACAAATTAGGAGCATTTATCGTTTAGGAAAGACACAGAAATACTTTGTGGACTTAAATTAGCATACGACGCTTTTTAACTGTAAAATATTCAGGATAGAGCATTTACTGAGCGATGGTTTCATCTTGGTAACTTAATACTGAGCGGCTTGACGTTTCAAATGTGTTAAAAAAAATCTAACTGTTTGTGTTTAAAATTAGATTGTTTAAATAAAATGTGCCTCATTTAGATACACTTTATACTCACAAAGCTTAAAAACTTAAAGATCAAAGCCAACTTTCCGCATTTATATTACTGCCACTAAAAACGTTTATACATATTTTTCATATTGACTCCCTTCCTTCGATTTGATTTTTAATTTTTTTGGTGCGGCTTCTCCACACCATCGTTAACATACGCTGATTTAGATTTACTGGGGTTTGTATGCTATTAGCTTGATGGTCTTATATTGAAACGGCTTCGCACTGAAATGCTTAACTAGGTCGTATGTTTTTGCCGGTATTGAGATAAACAGCCACAACTGATATTGATGCTCCCACAGATCAGCTACCAATTTTGTTTACTTTTCTGAAAGTAGGCAATCGCTAGAACCTTATCATAATAAATTAGTGCACAACGGGCGTTGTCAAACTATGCGTTTTCAATGACAATCGGTTGGCAGCCTGTCTAAAAAGTTAAAGAATACGAGGTCAGACCTGAGTCAATTTAGAAATTATTAAGTTTCAAAAATGTTGGAGCTATCGCAAAGGATATGGATTTAGCTTCAACTTTAATAATTGCCACATTAATGAATGGTTCTTAACTTTCTGCCATCAGCTCCGCATCTATAATTTCCGACGCGACGTTCCTTTGAGATGTCAGATGACAGAAGTCTGAACGACCATTACGTAAGTGCAAATCTTCGCGCCTGCATCAAGTATGCAAAAAACACCTCTATTCCACTCACAATAGAAGTCAAGACGACTGCATGGCACTTGATGGAAGAAAAGAAACAAGCTATTCTGTGTTAGCGTGCCACGAGCAATGTTTTGTTATTTTTGGGTCAAGGGTAGGGAGCCGGCCGAGACTAGGGCGAGAGCTGCTTCAAATTGTTCCAACAGCATCATAGGGGTGTTGACACCAATCATAATGGCTGTATATGTTCTGGATGATAAAATTGATAAAAAAAACAAAATGAAAATAAAAACTACGTGAAAAACTTAAAGATTTTAAAATATATGAATTCTACTTAGTCAATTTATCATCAGTGCACTAGCGCTCAATGTCAGCGCTAATGGTTATGAAGACAGTTTGAAAACACGATGTTGGAAGTAATTATTCAAACTGAAATGTTTGTGGTTTTAAGACATAATTATTAGAGACACAGGTACCTACTTAATAAACTTTTAAGAATTGCATAACAATCTGCTTTCTGCGTAAAACCTTCTTGCTAAAGGGATTATGAGACCCTGGACACTGTCAGTATGACAGTATGACAACTACTTATCAAAACCAAAACAATGAGCTCTAACAATTTTACGAGTTTAGATAATCGTCATTTGTTCAGCGTGCAGCATCAGGTTAAGGTTACTTTTCTTTGTTTTCGATGAATGATTACTTAGTATAATAGAATCCCCAGAGAAAAAAGCAAGTAGTTATTATGAATAACTACCAACTGTATACTTGAAATTAATATAGCAGCTGAGATAATGCTTAAACAGCCGAACAGATCACCATCAACCCTTTACCAGCTTAGTTCATGGCGCGGGTCGTCCTTGAGTATGGAAGAGATTAGGCCATAGTCCACCACGCCGGCCAAGTGCGAATTACTTGACTTCAAACGCCATTAAGAACGTTATAGATAACACTCAGGCGTGTGTATTTCTTCTAGATGTTCCTTCACCGTTAAAGTAAGTGACATTTGAAATCATCCTCATCATCATTATCAATGCATTAGCGACCAACTAAAGGGCACGGGTCTCCTCTCAGAATGGGAGGGTTTTAGGCTGTACCACGCTGGCCAAGTGCGGATTGTTAATCTTCACACACCTTCGAGAAAGTTATGGGGACTTAAGGTTTGCAGGTTTCCTAACATTTTTCTGCATGCATAATGGTTAAAGTAAGTGATATTTTAACTGCCTAAGGTGCGTACCGGGGCTAGCATTCGGTCCCCCGAAAGGGAAGCTGAAGCTGATGGTAACAAGGTTACCATCGCCTAACAGTTATTTATCACAAATTGCTAAGAATCATAGGAATTAAATATGTGCCCTCGAATAAAAAGAACAGACTAGACTTATCAAACTCAGCTTTTTAGGCGGGAGTTGAAAATATCGTATTTATGCAGTAGTTGGTAATGAAGCTTAGATCATAATCAACATTCTAATGTCGTGAGTGATATTCTAGCGTTTGTTTCAAAACTATAAGCACATAAAATTTGGCAACAAACTAAACAACGATGACCCAAAACGTGCCACCAGGCTATAACGACAGATGTACCACTCAGATAATATAAAAACACGCGATTTCAGTCTGCAATACAATACTATAATGGTTATAATTGCGTGCTGGAGTCGCGGACGGTGACGTTATTCTTAATCAGTTAAAAGCAGATACGCCTTCATATAAAATATAAATAATGAACATTATACATTTTAATCATTTTTATAAGCCTACGAATGCTGTGAATACAACTCAAAGCGATTCTTTTATAAAAACCAATGGCGCGTCAAAGACAATTATAGTTTCCACGCTTGTGCGTTAGCGTCTTTTTTCTATCTCTTATCATTATCTCGCGTCTAGCGCATTTTTCTTTCAGAATATTAGTTTATTTGTAATAAGCTAAGCCAGCAGCTCCATACTATCATCTAATTACAATCTGTGGTTTTCTTCTTGATTTGGTTCATCAAACGAAGGGCTGCGAAAATTCTAGCAACCTGACGCTTCGTCACGACAGCTCTGCATAGCTATCGCGCTCTTCTATAAAACAACTGGTATAGGTTATTCAGCTATAATCTTCTTCTCATTTCTAGGTTATTTTCTCCTAATTCGCACAAGTGTCCGGACAAGACTCAACTATGTACTATTTGCTTTTATTTAAATAAATCAGAGTGCTTAGACATGCATGTGAAGCAGTCTTACTGAAGCAAAAACGTACCCTACGTCTAACTAATGACGTAGGGTAACCTTTCTTACATAAAAAAAAGGAACTGCTGCAGAGGGATGAAAAAATAACATTAAGAAAAGGACAATCCAAACTGTTTGTCAAAACTTACATTGACTTGAGTGAAGCCGCGGGCAAAAGCTAGTTGTAAATCTATTCGTGACATGAGTGTCAACATTGCACGTTTCCTCAATAATAATAACTAGCCATGCATGTGTTTGAAGACGCTCAGTTCGCAAGCTATTTACATGTCCATCTACGCCACTAGGTATAACAGTACAATCGTCGAAGGTCGGCGTTGCTCTAACACTTTTATTTTCGTTGTGATGACATCAGAGCGCGGCGTATGGGCAGATAGCTAAGCGCGGCTGGTGAGCCTTGAGGGGGCGACTTCGGTAGATTGAACTCGTCTACATCAACTGTACATGCTCTTCCTCCACGTGTATTTGCTGGCAAGTCATTTGCATATTCTTGTATTGTACACGCGTGGTTTTATATAGACCCGAGGGATTATAGCATGAATGGAAAGGCTTTGGATTTTCAGTCAAGATTTTGTTTGCCCATATTAGTTGTGAAGCTTCCTCTATCTCCCGAGATCTATACGAGATCCTTGTTAAATGTTGGCTTGACAGCTCTCTCTGGAGGTGTTTTTATAGTAGAGAGTAGTTACATTTTGTTACTAACACAATGTACACACACGTCTAATATTAAGATTGGTAATTATTATTATTATTATTTTATAGAATCCTTTTGAATAGCCAAAGACATCTAAACCGGTTAATATGTAGTTATACGTTCAAAAAATAAACATTCAAGTCGAATTTATAACCTATCCTTTATGCATTGCATCGAAGTTCGGTCATCGCGCATGAGTCGGCCGCTGACGTAATCGCAGTTATACGAGGGAGCCTAATAGAAGGAACGCCACAAACTTTCATTTCCTTTATTGGTGTCGATCGACGGATCCCACTTCCGATAAACGCTGAGGCAGACGCTCCCGCAAAAAGGTTTGAAGCTACTTTCTAATATGGTGCCACAATAAACCTTACAGGGATGTGTTTTTCGGTTCTTTACTTGTATCCAAGTAGAAAACTTCTCAAACAGCTAGTTTTGCGTAAGTTACGATAAAACAGCGTCCGAGTAAGGTAAATTAAAATCTCGTTTAAATAACAACAAAAATCATCAAGTTACGAAGCTGAAAGATTCGAAGGAGGGTTTATTTGCGACGTATTATAGCTAGATTGATGTAAAACTGTTCCCACTTTTACAGATTGTGTAGAAATTTAATGCAGATACAGCAGATGTGTTGTGGTTGTGATCATAGATTTGGTCTAGGCGTCCAACTTGCGTCCGCATTAACGTTAACATATGCATTCTACATTCGAGCAATCAGACGAAACGTAATAACTGTGAAGACACCGGATGCAGCACGGACGCATTGCTTTGACCTTACTTGAGAATGATAGGGCATTTCGTACGCGTATTTTTGTCTAACCTTTTTTCATTTATTAAAATAAACGCCTAGTTAACAAGCAGCCTTCTCAGCGCGATATCACAAACCGGACTCTTTAGCGCGAACACGGTAATTATAACAGCTCAGCCGTCAAGGACGCTCCTCAAGCGTGGTCTTGAGTCAACAAGTTAAGTCGGACTCAAAGACTATAAAGGGGGAAATATTTTTAAGGTAAGTAATTCTGACGTTATTTATAAGTTTCTTGTTACTTTTACGCGTATTCGTGTTTATCATCATCATCACGCGTCCCCTCTTAGAATGAGAAGGGATGTCCTTAGTGGATTGATGGAATCCACACGCCTTTGAGAACATTATGGAGAACTGTTAGGCATGCGGGTTTCCTTACGACGTTTTCCTTCATCGCTAAAGTACTCCTAAATGATATTTTAATTGCTTTAAACGCATATAACTTCAGCCCCTCGAAAGTGCAGTCGAAGCCCTACCCGCCAAGTGCGTAAGACTTCGACTTCACTTTCGGGTGACATGATTACAATCAAGACGTTACAATTATTGTTTTTATCAAACACATGCGAACGAGAAAAGCAAGAGGCGCTGTCTTGCGGTGAAATAAATAAATAAATATACTGTGACAATACACACATAGCCATCTAGCCATCTGAACATCTATCTAGCTAGTAAGATAACTAATTAAAAATTTGTAATTTAAAAAAAAAAAAAATATTATTTAGCCGAATCTAGGCTCTATATCACTTTCTCTCTGATATAAAAAGAAGCTCGAAGCCTTCATTCATTAATATTTGTTCGATTACTATTCACTAAAAGTGATAACTGCATTTGTTAACTTAAAACAAAAGTTAGGAGGCTTCCAAACGCGCCATGCACCTGTTTTTCATCAAACATAGCTAAGAACACACGAGACTAAATCGCCTTTCAAGCAAAAAAAAATCAATTTGAAATCGGTTCATCCGTTCTGGAAACACGATGCCAATGACAGAAACAAAACAGAGAAATCAAACTGTAACACCCAGTCGTTTTTGCGTATAAAAAGTTACATTGCTAATGCGCGACGTTAACCTGTTACCCTATTAGCGTCTATCGATGAACGGCAATGGGAAACCCAATTTCCCGTAATTTCCCCGCAAGACGACAGGATGCTCCCGGCAGCCCTAATTAAAATAATGAAACGGGTTCCGTCATCACCACTTTCCGTCCGATTACTCCGCGTCGCGTTAATCAAGTGTAGCGCAGTCGCGGTGTTTGCCGAACACTCGCTATGCTAATGTAAACTCTGAAATTAATTAATTTCTCTTATCGGCATCGGTGTGACTTGTTATGTTTCCACAGATGGCAGCACTGGTGTGGTAAATTACGCGAGCTTTCGCAACATTCACTAAAATGGAGAGATGATATCTATCTTGTTCGTACCGAATAGGCTCCAAAACGATTTAAACCATTTAATTGCCAATAGAAGTAACGTTCGCTAACATATTTAAGAATAAATAAAAATAAGAGGTGCTTAAGATTGCAATAACATTACGACAAAGTACTTGGCGTGCGCTGGGATATTATTGATGGTACATTAAAATTATGAATGATTTTGAAAATATTTTTTGCGAGAGACTTTACAAAGCTTATCAATGATCAATTAAAACGCTTTATGAGGAACGGGCCAAGATTCGTAATAATTTATATGTGTACCTATATAATAAGGTAAAAAAGCCTATACCTCCGCCCTTTAAATTAACTCTATGCCAAACAAAAAACAAGTTTTTGGTTGCTTAGTTAGGGCGTGAACGAAGGACAAACAAACAAACACACTTTCGAGTTCATATATTGGTAAGAATTCTAATTCTATGGTCGATACAACATTGTACCAACCATAATAAATTTACCAAAGTTACGCAATTTTACATATCAAACAAAATAATATATTAGGTACATTAGACGAGCCGAGCGATTGTTGAAATATTAGGGCCTTGACACGCCCCGATGCGTTTGAAGAAACTTTACTCGCATAACACGACTGCACGACGAACGATAAAAAAGATCTTAGCTGACTTTTGTACTCTGTATCATTTATACGAAGCCCATACGACTAACTACTGAAGTGGTAATAGCCTAGTGGATTCGGCTTCTCTTTCGGGGGACCGAGTTCAATCCCCGGTTCGCACCTTTGACTGTCAGATTTATCTGCGTTTTTAATGTAAGCAATTAAAACTTATTTTAACGGTGAACGAAGTCGCGTAGTGTATATATTTATTACTAGCTGTTCCTCGCCACTTCGTCCGAGTATAATTCAACCTTAAAAAGTTTTAAAGGGGAACAACTTGCGATACATGATTAAAACGCAGCGGAAGCTCTTAAAAGAAAAAAAAACCTCCGATTTTAAACCTTCTTGGTGCTTTCATCGGTGCTATGCTCCTATTGGTCTAAGCGTGATGGTATATAGCCTATAGCCTAACTCGATAAATGGGTTAACCAACATTGCAAGAATTTTTCAAAACGGACCTGTAGTTCCTGATATCATCGCGTTCAAGTAAACAAACAAACTCTTCAGCTTTATATATTATTTATCGCGAGGAAACCTGCAAGCCTGAGATATCTCCATAATGTTGTCAAGGGCGTGTGCAGTCTACCAATCGGCACTTGGCCAGCGTGTTGGACTTCGGCCCTAACCCTTCTCATTGCGAGTAGAACCGGGCTCTAAAGATGGCCGCTAATGGGTTGATGATAACTATGAAACGTTACCTATAAGGCTATAACTATAGTTATTACCTGTTTTGTGTACCTATAACTAATAACAATCCCTACTAAATATTATAAATGTGAACGTAAGTTTGTTTGTTACGCTTTCACGCAAAAACTATTAAACCAATCATTATGAAACTTTGTACACATATTCCTGAAGGTATTAGAAAGAATAAAGGATTCTTTTTATCCCGAAATTAAGCTCAGTTCTTGTGGGAGAGAGGACGAGAGTGTTTGTCGATTTTACTCCATAACGCCGTCATATGATAACCGATTTAAATAATTACTTACTTACTTTTTTATATAAGAATACATAAATTAAAAATTTCAGTAGAATTACACCTAAATTGAATGCAACATGTCTTTCGAAAAACCAAGGCAGACGAAGTCGTGGGCAACAGCTAGTAAATAAATAAAGTAAGTCGGTTCATTAGTCATTCTTTCACATAGCAATATTTGTATATATAAAATTAATAGGGGAGAAGCGTGGACGGGTTAACGTGTATATCAGTCATATGATTGGGTTTCGAAGCGACACCAAGCGGATGACTAAGTGAATGGAATCCAGAACTGACTGATCCAGATCCAGACCGCGCCAGGGAGGTCGGTCTTATTGAAACATTAATTTTCTCCGCAAGTCTTGGCGGCACAAATTCCTCCTCCAAGATTTAATATTCCCGTATAGGCCTCGCATAATGGCAAAGAAGGCTGCTTCACTTTGTCCCGGGCCGTATCGGCCAAGGAGGCGCAACAAAGCGTCGCACTGCCGTCACATCTGGGTCACTGCATATACATAAACTGTAGCCTTAGTACTAGCTCTGCTCTACTATTTGCTCGCTCGCAATCGAGTAGGCATTTTCGCATATCAAACTTTATCTGTCAAAGTAAAATGGACCTTGATATTTGATTTTAAGTCTGAATTTCATTTTACAAATGTTGCCTAAAGCCCGAGCTTAAGAATTTTAGGTTTGTGATTTTTAATTCAATGCAGATAAGATCCGTTTTACTCCGATGCTCAAGTATTTTCATACTCGAAAACGACTCCTCGATTGCGAGTGGACAAATCTTGTACTAAGGCTACAGTATGCAAGACCAGGCGGCTTACCAGGCTTCGCAGACGTAGCAACTTTCTGGCCGACTAACCTCATTAGCTCAACGGTTTATAGGAGTACTCTAAAACTATTCAAGTCTTTTGTGTTCTCGCCTGTAATATTAGCATTGTCAGTCTTACCAGCCATACACCAGCCAATTTGAATTGAGATCACAAGAAGAGATTGTCAGTTCAAGTTTAATCACGGGATTAGGCCTATAATAATTACGGGACGCAGCGATCTGCTACACACATCTAAAACCTTCCTCAGCTACCTAACGTAAAGTAAAAATATATATATATGTATATATTAAATGTACACATTTAACGGAATTATAAAATACTGTTGAAGGGTGCACAAGTATATTTCATAAGGAATCACCTAAATCGAAAGAAGCATATTTATTTTACCATACAAACTAATTCAAAACATTCTAAGTGTTTACTTATGACAACCTAAAAGATAGACACGCGCATAGTACCTACGCTACGCGACGCGCACCTAATAAATTGACAGGAGTCTACTGATTTTAATTTTGCATGTTAGGGCTGTATCTGATTTCTTTCAATAAAAACTATGGCAGTTGTTTACTAAATAACTATTAGCATTTCGGTTTCACAGCCTCTTCTAAAGCCTCCGAAGTATTATTTCGGTTTTCATTTACACGTTGAATACATATATACAATCAAGTCATATGCAAAAATACAAACAAAGTGTTCAGCTTTATGATATTGGGTACAGATAGTAAATTCGTTCAACACATTTCAACCAACAACTTCTGCAGCGGCGTGCATACAGGGTATGCACTAAGCGGACAGATGAGATGAGGTAAGAGTTATAAAAAGCCTACCCTCAAATTTTTATAACTCGTACTGGAGATTTTCATCATTTTATATCATCGGCATATGTCACTGCTACCTTGGTCTTGCAGCCTCAATCACGTACTTTGTAAATGCTTCAAGTTTTAGCTGCAGTGTTGATGATTTATAGGGAGCCTCCCAAAAAATCTCCAATACAAAGTGAGACCTGTTACCGTTTTGTTTTTTATTCTTAAAAGTTAGCCCTTGACTGCAATCTCACCTGGTGGACATCAGTTTCTACGCGGCATCGGCCGGAACACTAAACCGCTTAGCGGCATGTCTTTGTCGGTAGGGTGGTAACTAGCCACAGCTAAAGCCTCCCACCAGACCAGACCAGAGAAAAGTCAGAAATAAATTGCCATTGCAGGGAACCGAACCCGGGACTTCCTGGTTAAATTCACAGCGCTCACCGTTACGCCAGGGAGGTCGTCAAACTCGTTTCAATATAAGTAAAAATTTTATTACCAACATTACGTGTTTACTACGCAGTTAAAATTATGCGCGACGTTAATCTAGACAAGCATTTCATAGACAATTAACAATTCATAGTCGTCGAGTGTAGTGTGTAAGTAGTTTTTATATGAAAGAGTCCTTACGCTCACGACTCGCATAAATCCCATAATGCGGTGCAAAGCGCTTTATTCCAGCCTACGCAGCCATCTACTCCGCCGGGGCTGGGCCAGGCTGGCGGTTTTTAATGAGACAGCCAGAATTAAAACTGACGACTAAAAAATTTAAAATTTCACGCGAATTTTCCAGCAAAAAGCCGAGAGCTGAGCTCGTGTAGTGGCGGTTAATTTGCACTTGGCGTTTAAATGCGGAATTAGGTTCGACACAAAACATTATAATCGTGCTTTTGCTTTTGCCGTGGAGTCGACATCTCTCGACTGTGTCCCGGTGTGGGAGTGCGTAGTGATCCTCGGGTTACTGGAGTGAGTGTTGTTTGCTTTACTCGCAGGTACGTGGGCATAGGGCATAGTGCAAAGGTGCATGTTGCACGCACTTTTGAATGAATGCTTTTATTGTACGTGCTGAAAATCAGTGGCGTGCACTTCTTACAGACACAGAAGTGCTAGCCTAAAAAAATATATCACTCGTGAAGGAGGAGGATTTTTTCATTTTCTGCAAATTTTCGTAGTAGCGGTAGACATAGCATCGTGTAAAACGTCCATTAATGACAACGGGTTATTATATTATTTTATTTATTTAAAACTTCTTTAGAATCGTTGTAATTTCAAAGTCGATGAAACGAAAAAATAAGTCCATTGAGACACAAACACTTTAAAAGAGTGAGATAGAAAACATTATACATTTTTGAAGTTATACTTCTTTTGGCGCGATGGAGAAAAATGATGAGAGTGAATTTTTACGATGCGCGCGCACACCGACACCTGAATTCTACATCGTAAAGTTAGGTTTATTAGGTGACAAGAAAATCGATTACTATGTTCAAGTTGTATATTCTACTATTTTTATATTTAGAACACGTGATTCGTAACAGTACAAACAGTGTGATAAATAAATATTATTATGTTAATAAAAACTTTTTTATTTAAATAAAATATTTTTGATTAATTTAAATATTTATCGTTAACCACTACTGCATTTTAGTTATTTTTTCCCATATGCCAAAGAAGTATAACTTCTAACGCGTGTACATAAGTACACACATTTTTTTTTACCTATTCCAGTTACTATGTATACTAAATAATAAACCTTCCATTAATCGTAATAGTTCTGATACTCTACATCCACTTCAATCTCTCGTAGGCTTCTTTTCAGAAGTTACACTTCTGCCGTGTGTGAATAAATTGCAATGGATTTTTTTTTTATATGTCGCAGATTGCCCACCTGATGTTAAGCGGAAAACCATCGCTTTTAAACAGCAACAGTTCACAGGGCATGCAAGAACCGTGTCCTACAAAGTGCCGCCCTGTGTCCATCAACCTGAGGCGAAGGTTTAAGGCGCCTTGAAGACCGGAACACAGAAGTGCTATTTGGCGGTAGTACTTCCCCGGAAGAGCTCTGTTACCAAAATCAATACTACTACTATAAAAGTGGCGTACATAGGTTCACAATAAGCAATCGCAAAGTGATATAGTTTAGCACTCACCCGGGTAGAAGTCGTGCGACTTGGACATCTTGACCCTCGCGCCGGTGTCCTTCTGGAGCTGCGCTATGGTCTCGCCACCCTTGCCGATGATGGCGCCGGCCACCATGGACGGCACCAGCACCTTGAAGTGGTACGTCGGCTCCACGGCTGGCAACACAACGGGCTATTTACTACGTGAAGAACACTTGACGAACAGGAAGTGACGCAGCGCAGCAATCGAACAGTAGCCCTAGTGCGTTTTTAAAGTCGACAAACGTAACGTCAAAAAACCGTCAGATTTGTTTAGATTAATCAAAATACAATGACAGCTAATACTAACAGCGATTTGGCTTTAATTTGCATAAAAACTTACACTCATGCTGTATACTTTTTGATCTAAGTTTTAAGCTTATAAAAGTCGACTGTTATTTCTACAGCATTAGGCGTAAACTATTCGATTGCTAAACTGCCAGGAATACTGTGTCTTCGCATATTAAAAGAGATATAAATATTTATTTGAAATAACAATATAAGATATGATATACGCTATATTATATGAACGAAATTAAGTAGAACAAGTTACTAGAATGGCAGCAAATGCGGCGTGCGTTGTAAATAAACGCACGACCACATTCGTCGAAGTGGACATTGCTGGCCGCGAAGGGTCAAGGTTTGCGCTGACGTAGAGTATTAGGTATTTTATAAATTTGTACAAAACGTTTGGAATTATAGTGTGCAGTAATAAGAACGACAACGATGTTATGGAGATGTGATATCTCATAGGCATTAGTTATGTACCCAGTGTGTAAACACGTAAGTAAAGAGTCTTTGTGGTAAAATCAGGTTACTAAATTCGAAGAAACATTATTCTGTAGTCTTAAGAATTGGGGTGCTTTCAGGCCTCTGATGTAAAAGTCCAGTTCCATTTAATTTTGTGATCGACTGCGTTACCCAACCATATCTGACAAATTAAAGTTTAACGGCTTACATTTATTTTTAAACCTAATAGCAGCTATTATTTTAATGTTACGGCTTAAGCCGGCGGTTTAAAAGACGAGGGCGTAAGCCACGGCCAGCATATTGCCTTTTATGTTGCTTTTTCTGCCATTTTTTGTTTGACGTCACTTTGCCCTTTACCTCTCTCATTACTGGACACCTGTATACAAAGGTATAGATAAGGTCTGGATTTTTAAGTAGCTAAACGTCTGAGGACACAGTATTCCATGTTATGATAACAAAGATAGATCATGGGGAAGATATGTCTGATAACGTGCCCTATTTGTTATGACATACAAAACTCACGCGTTTAACTTTCAGTTGAATTTTTAAGCATAAGAGTTAGTTAAAACGGCTGAAATGGGCTGCGTTTTTCGCAGGTTAAGACTGCCAAAGGTCCGAACTGAAACTATAAAGTATTTAACTCTGACTGGCTCTAGTGATATCAAACTCATCAATCATCCTAATTAAAGGTCACAGTCCTCAAAGCGTTATAATGGCGGTACCACGTATCGGATGTCATAGCAAATAGATGGTCGTTAGCGAAAAGATGATCCAGGAACCCCGAATGTTGTTAACGTGGTATAGAGAGCAAAATCGATTTTAAAACTAGGTATAATATCACAAGTTCATAAAAAAATCTATTCTTTGAACAGTGAGTCAGTATAAAGTGCATTGATTTATGTAATACATAATGTATTTCAACCACCGCTTGTGCCGATGTCAGTTGCTAGTGCACGCACGAGTTGTACAACTAGTTTTATGAACAGTCGTATCACTAGTTGAGCAACGCTGGTTGATAGTTGAATCGTTAGTGTACACAAAAGGTTGATATAATATTACCTTGGTTTGAAATAGTTTTTAATAATGGCAACAGACGATTATAGATGATAATTATATGGATATAGATTACTAATTTAGCTAGTTATTTTGCTACTAATTTGATAAATTAAAAACACGTTATAGCGCAGAAATAATGTAGGTAACCTATTATTAAGCTAAAGACAGACACAATGCGTCGCCGATGCGGTAACGCCCGACGTCATACTGAACGCGCGACTTCTTAAAGTTGTTATGTAGAAGGAATTATATGAAACACGTCATATTTACTACGGAGCATCAGGTACCTTAACAGTTGCGAAACACTGACGACTTTTCACTCAATACAAAAAGGTGATGAGGGTACCGCTGTGAAATTATAAGTTTTGTATGATGGTTTAAAACTTATTGGTAATAGTTTCTGAAAAGGGAAACAGCAACGCTGTAGGCCACGCAACCTTTTTGAAACTTGATGCAAAGTTACGAGTTTCGTACCATTTGACACATAATGAAAATCAGACATCTCATCTGATCATATGTTCCTTATAGTACAACTTCTAGGAGCTACGCGTTTAGTGTAACGCTTTACAGTGCTGCAGCGATCACGCCTACTGTCTGTCATTGGCTTTACTAAACATTGTACAACTATTGTTAAAAGTGCTACTTCACCAATACAATAAGAACGATTATGATAAGAGCAAAAATATTTAAGTGACTACCTCAAAGGCATTGAAGATTTCAATTTGAACAAGCGTTTCAATAGTCGTGATTTAATGTCTAAACCAATTAGGGCGATGATCACTAAACAATCGAGAGTGAATTACACAGTTAAATTGATTCGTGAGCTGAGCCGAAGGCTACGTTAAGCTGGTAACAGACAAGGTGTATCACCGCCGCGGTATAGCGCCACGTCACAATTAATTTGCAGCGATACGAATAGATGAAATGATAGTAATAGGAACTGCATTAACACGTCGGTTGCAGTTTCGTGTCTAATAAATAAATATACTACGACAATACACATATCGCCATCTAGCCCCAAAGTAAGCGTAGGTTGTGTTATGGGTAGGTACTAATATGACTGATGAATATTTTTATGAATAATATACATAAATACTTATATATTATAAGTACAACAAATAAAACCCCAGACACTGAAACACATTCACGCTCCTCACACAAACGTTCAGTTGTTGGAATCTAACCCACGGCCGTGGACTCGGAAAGCAGGGTCTTTGCCAACTGCGCCTGTCGGCAGTAACATAATGCTTAGTTTGTGATAATGCATGACAGTCGAACAAACCTGTGTGGATTATATTTTTAAGTTCACGTTAAGCAAAAAATTTATTTGACATGCTGCACACTTGGCTATTTTGCGTGGAAGTAAAACGTGCGTAGAGATCTTATTATGTTGCATATTAAGACATACCACCATGCAGTTTCGTTTCGTTTGGTCGTCATACATTACATCATTTTATTGATCCACCATGGCCATTATTTATATCAGTGTTGTAAAATATTGCAAAGTAACTCCTGCATCTACCCAGTATGTGTTTCATACATTTATATTACAAGTTCTAAGACCCGCACGCACGCACGCAGTCCCGCGTCCAGTGTGACGCTCTGCAGTTCAGCAGCGGCGATGCGTTGCGTCTGTTTCAGCTTTACACATATATGAATAATCATGCACGGAAATATGAAAACTCTTGACAGTTTACACATCAATAGACTTAAGACAGAAGATTAATGGATACCTGCCACATACAAAAACGTTATCTAGAAACCTTGGATTTGCTATTGACATGAATTTCTTGTAATTTTTCTATGGATCATCTGGTAGTTGTATCAGTGGATGCAATGACGATAAGTTATGTAACAGACATTGAAATTTGTAATTCCATTTAGTAAGTTTGTTTGTTATGTGATGTAAAGTCGAGAATCAGTTTCATGAGAATCAACATGGGTCTTTTTAATGACCGTGTCATAGCGTTGGAACAGCAAAGCAGTATTCTTCACACAGCACAGCACGGGAATAAACACTGAGTTACTATCCAGACGTTACGTCCCTTTGTTAATAAGGCTCGTGTTCAGATATTTATACTCTTAATCTATATTAGTTTGTTCTAGCGCGTAGGCAAAGTTTTCACCCAATTTCTATTTCCTTATTTTTACATTCCTCAATGTTCAAGTAATTCTTTAAGTGCATTATTTAACTTGGGTTAATTAATATGCTTCATTAAAAAAGAGATGAAGTGAAAGAATTTAATATAATTAAGAAGTCCAATGAGTTAATTTTGTTGCTTTGAGATTTGTCACTGACTATGGAAATCCGAATACCTTTACCATTCCTCAGTGCTTTAAGACCTATTTACCTAGTAATGAAATCGTTATCCATGAGCTGTTTGAACAATTGTGCAAATGACTTGATGTAGACTTAAAACACTTTTACTTAAAACAGTGACGTTCAGCAAACGTTACAGAAAATTAATTAGAACACTCAATGTCTAAAATACATTACGTTTGTGCGGGGGGGATTAACCAAAGTTTGCTAATTATAAATGAGACGGACGGACGTAATGATTTACTTCACGTCTACGCTGAAATTAGCTCTTTGGCAAAATTAGTGACTGGGTCACGTATTTTCAATGAGCCAACTTAAATAAACATTAAAGTGGTATTTGTTCACATATATCCGCATACACCAGTTCATCTTTTATTAGCAGGTATATCGAGCTATCTCGATATACCTGCTGATAAAAGATGGACTGGGATAGAAACAGAGTTTCCGAAACGAAAATGATTAATGATTTAAAAGAACAAACTTTCTTTACCCAACGTAAATTCATAAGCAACTAGTGCTAACAAAATAAAGATGCCAATATTTAGAGATGCCTTCAGGCATCATAGGGGATTTCCTACGCAGCTTTGAAGATCGCGCTAGGGGATATAATATTATTATTTGCCGACCGACCATGAACTTGTATGTGCACGTGAAATGCCGATAACTGTTGGTACTGAGAATTTTTAACAGAAGACCCCACCACCATTATTGGCATTATAATTGATAAGCTCAATTCGAGAGCATTCCTTATCGAATATAAAAGAAAAACAAACATTGTTAATATGCACAGTATACATATATTTTTATAAATTTAAAATACATATAAAAATTTTCGGAATCGACAGGATTTGAAACTGCAACTCTCTGGATTTATAAAAATTGATAATTACTCAAAGTGTAGGTAAAAACACTAATAATAATTATAAATATAGCTAATGAGAAGTGTGCTGTTACTGATGACACTAGTTTCACGCTTTTTGTTGACCTAAAAGTACAAAGTAGGTATACATGGAATGCAGTCAGTGACGATGACAAGAGTGATTTTTGTTCACACAAAAAGTGCTGCTAAAAAATAAAATGCTAATCGGCGAACTAATCGGTCAACTTTACCTACATACAACGTTTAACAGAATTACGAAATAATATTGAACGATGCATGAGTAAATTTCATAAGGATTCACCCAGTAAAACTATTTAATCAAAAGAAGCATATTCGTTTTTCCATACAAACTAATTAAAAACATTCTAAGTAATTAATTATTATTGATGATAAGAGACCGACACGGACACGCGCATAGTACTTACGCTACGCGACGCGTACCTAACAAATAACTGGAGTCAAATGATTTTAACTTTGCATGTGATGTATCTGATTTCTTTTAGTAAAAACTATGCCAGACTATTAATAGTATGTATATACTTACTCATTTATTGTATGTTAAAGTATTTAAATATGTAAGTGTTGTTATTATATATATTAGTTTATTTTTATATTTATTTATTAATTATATTATTTACTTTTTATCTATTTGTGTACACTAGTTTATATATTAGCATGTAGTTATTCGCATGTATGTATTTTAATAATTGTACCACCAGCAGTCTATTCTCCTCTTCTTTTTTTTTCCTTAGAATTAGCCTTAGGTTGCCTGGCAGAGATCGCTATTAAGCGATAAGGCCGCCTTTTGTATTGCTACTTCTTTCGATATGTTTCTGTTTTTGTTATATTTTAAATATGTTAATGTTGTGGTATACAAATAAAGAGTTTAATAATAAAGAGTGGTTACTCAGAAACTATTAGGTTTTCGGTTTCACAGATAAATCTCAAAGACAGTACATACTGTACCTCTAAAGCCTGTGATGTATTATTTCGGTTTTCATTTACACGTTGTATAATAAAACAAACCAGCAATAAGGTGCTAACAAGCGGTCCGGTCGTAAATTTTCGAATATAAAATTGCTAGAACGACTTAGTGAAAACTGAAGCCCGTAGTTATTAATTGTTATGACAGCTCATATGTAGTGGCCTAGCGCTTTTGGTCGGCGTTCCAGCTTCCAATAAAGCATTCAAACCTACATCAAAACCTTTGTGAGGCGTTCCCGTATATTTTTAATCGTTCATTTCTATCAACCACCGTCACTATCAGCCTCGTGTGGAATATGAGATCGTGTAAAGTAGAACGCACATTTGTTGTACATACCGGGGGTAACCTAACCTTTTGAACTCCCTATCATTATCATCCACAACCTACTCTCCCATTTTTGCAGGGAAGTCAATTAGAGCTTAGATCCTCTATGCTGGGCCGTTCAGGGGTGTCATATTCATTACACACAAAAATGTTATATATTTTAAAAGTTGTATAAACTTATATTCTGTCGTACATTCTTATTAATTAATTTGCAATTCTATTATTTATAATAATTAATAATTATTCATGACAATTTCAAAAATAATAATAAGAATGAAGAATAGGCTTACGCCTCGTCTAGACTATACCGATGGACAACCAGGTAATCCCTAGATTATGTTTTAATTAAATACACCGACGAGGTCTCTTCCACAGTAAAAACAGTCATGGTTTAGCCGTCGTGTCTTCACATACGCTCTATTATTGTAGAAATGTATAGCCGCTAAAGAACATCGGAGGACAGACAGACACTAAGTGCTAAGGCGTTAAGCATATTGACCGAACTGAAACCGCAGCAAGTCGCAAAGATTCCATGAACACAGCAAAAAAGCCCAATGTCAAGGATATGGACCTCGACCGGTTGAGATGATGGTGAAGAGAAAATATAATCCTTGTACTCACATTTCATTCACCCTCTGCTTCGCATCAAATTAAACCTCAATACTTTAATGGACTACGGGGAAGGTTTCAGTCCCGTAGCATCCCGTAGCACAATTATTGTGCTACGCTTGTGTCTTCTCACCCACAAACTAACGCTTGGTGGAAAGTAATGATGAGGTTGGAGTGCCTTTGCCTAGACGATAAAGACGACGACGACAATTTTCAAGTACTCTTGCCTTGAAAGTACAGATATAGGTAGAAGTAAATACAGATGCCTGAAGGGCTATCCACGCCTTAGCGGTTTCGATTCAAACGTGTGGATGAAAAACATTCGCGGTATTTTTTCGGATGTAACCGCAAAGGGATGCCCCTCATAGAGTCCCGCTTTCCGCTTGAACAGAGGAATATAGCTCATATTTTAATGGCGACGCCATATTTGTAGAAAATTTAATACATATATATACATGTATAGTTTTTATAGTAATCATACTATTCGTGTGTGTGATGGTACATTTGAATACACACGACTCGTTATTTCGATCCGCGCTGTTTTCCCGCCGCCAATTTGGATGAAAGGAAAGGTAAATATTCGGTGTTTGCGTTTGAAATTAAGAGCAGCTAGGCTTTTTGGCGGAACTGTATGGCATTTCAGGGATTTTCAGCACACAAAATATTTTGCCGCCTGTGCTCAAATAAAAAAATATCGGTAAACTAAAGCCAACAGAAATATTTGTAACAGAAACATATATCCCATACGTAAACAGAGTAGCTTTTAGTTTAAACTAAATACAAATACAAATTTAAGGTATTTTTTTTTATGTATTGCGTAAAAAGTGAAAAAAACTGATATACATATATGAAAACGTTCTATAAACAAGCAACAGTTTTGCTAAATAACATAGCAAATAGTCGGTCCTAGTAAAACTAACAGATTGTGAACACAAACTCAAATGGTGTTCAAATAAATTGCAAAGGACGATTCTCTGACGAAATCAGAAAAC
This sequence comes from Pararge aegeria, assembly GCF_905163445.1. Taxonomy (NCBI): domain Eukaryota; kingdom Metazoa; phylum Arthropoda; class Insecta; order Lepidoptera; family Nymphalidae; genus Pararge; species Pararge aegeria. The sequence continues at coordinate 16,191,463 of NC_053198.1, forward strand.
AAAACAATAGTCAAAATAGCTCTCTGGCATCTGTTGACATATTAATATTTTGTATATATAATATGTATATTTGAGGAAAAAATAATGACTAGAAACAGTAAGAATTCTGATATGGAAATGTACGAATATATTGAAAGAGAGATTTGCTTAAATCGATTTATTCGGTAGGGCAGATACCCTATCTGCCCTACCGAATAAATCGATGAATATTTTAAAGAGCTAAAAATACTAAGTTATGATTTCATAGATCATGAATATATTAAAAGATGATCTGCAAAAAGATAGAGTTTTAATAAATAATGTACGCAACAGATGTGCCTCTTATACGCCTTTATGAATAAATAATATTTTGACCTTATGACCTTTGCCTAATAACTATAACCCTAGAAGAAATACTCAAATTAAATGTAGTAATATATATAAAACAGTTATAAAACAGTTCTCAAAATATTTAAAAAAATTCAAAAATTCTAGATTTCAAAATTCATTTATTTCAAGTACGCCGCCAAGTTATGCTTATATTAATAAGCAATTTAAAAAAAATCAAGTATGTCTGTTTGTAGTGACTCTACCACCGATTTGAAAGGCAGATTCTACAGAGAAGAAGCTGGCAAGAAACTCAGCAGTTGCTCTTTTCCTTCCAATAACTGCTGAGTATAAAGTTAAAGTATTCGTCAAAGTGTAAAAATCTGTGGCGCAAATTAAAATATTCATAAAAATCTAATGCGAAACTATTCTCTCTAAATTTTAATGATTAGCAACTAATACATTTTATATTTCGGATAACCTTGGGATAATCTAGCTAAGAAGAAGCCCAGCTATTGCAAAATCCGTATAGCAGCAAATGGAAATTAAAACTTTTGATATTGACCCAATCTATAGTGTACCGTGTATCCGTGCAAATGAATAAAAATAAAGCATATCTGTGTGTCACATCGAAATGCCTTTTATTATGAACGATAACAAACCTTGAACTTGCTAGCGATTAAAAAAAACCTTTAAAACAATCTCAAAGGATGAAAGTGCAACGGAATGTAAAAGTTTGATTGTGATTCTTATACCTTTTCTTCTTCTTCTTCTTTCTTAGAACATTTTTCAACGGGATTATTTGAAACTTTGCTTTATGTATAAATCCTAAAAAAAGGGGTTTTAAATGCGAGTGTGCCTTACTGTCTTCTTGTAGCCTTCTTACTTATAAATTGATCAAATAGATTTTGAGGAAAACTTGGCATTTTATTTTTTTATACAAACTTTCAAACTTTGTTCTACCTCAAGGGTCTACCCCTTTGAATAAAATATTTTCTGGACCGATGTCTATGCTTTTAAAGAAAGAACGAACGAACGAACTTCGTCCACGAAGTAGGAACAGGTACAGGTGTTAGGAATACCTAACACGAGCAATCGCCTGTGTTTTGGCAAAAATGTAAGACACTACGTCGCATAGACAAGGTCACAAATCTACGTACGTGTTGCCAATGCAATTGATTTGCAACTAATACTGACAAATCCGTTTAGCCTACTTCGCCGCGACTAACCTCATCTCGGGCCACTGAAACCCTTGCAATAATTGAAGCTAAAGAGAAGCCATAGGTAAGAACAAAGTCGGGTGGGCACGTGACCCAATAAGATGTCGACTGCATAAAGAACTGTGTGCATACACAGCTACGGTACTGGCACCAGCTGCGGGCTTACTACCACTGTTCAAAGAAGTATTATTAAAAAAATATATGAAATGCATCGACGTCTTATTTATTGATTAAGGCACAATACAAATTAATTATTTACAATAATCATTATCATTATTCTCTCCTGTAAATATGAATTAAACTATTATAACAGATTGATAAGTAATATTAAATTGAAATTAAAATTTATAATATGGACAGGTTATTATTAATATTTCACTCAAAAAATAAAAATAAGGAAATAGAAGGATTATAATTTTTAAAACAACACTAGAACAATATGGAATTAATAATGCTTAAAGCGATGGTATTAAATCCCGAGGCACCATTTTTGTCTTTCTACAAAAAGTATTTTATATGGAATCGAAAGAGCGCCCTCTACTTACAACACTGCGAAACCGTACTGCCACTAGATGTCGCTTTTTTGACACAATATAATTTTTAGTTAAGTTTCACGCGATCGAATAAGTGAACGTAGGTAGACAATTGACAGGTTAGGTTGACAATTAGCACTCTGCATGTCATAACAAACCTCCAGCACGGCTAGCATGGGCAGGAGACAATTATCTCCCCGGGGAAAGGATAAAAATCTACTTTTTCCACAGCTTTTATCAACTCTCAGAGCAGTGGCGCACAAGTGGAAATAATATATGTGTAATAATAAACGGGGGTAAACTTCTCCTATTCCTGTTACTTGTTTGTTGTTGTTTACGTGCTTTAGCAGGTGGACACGTTATTTATTTCCTTTGTCGGAAACGTTAATTGTAGCCCTGCTAGCACGGGCAGGAGACAAAAATTATATCGCCCGATTATAACCCCTGGCAAGAGATATAATGAACGTGTCCACCTGCTACAGCACGGGAACATGGAATGGGAGAAGTTTACCCCCGTTTATTTTAACACTTCAACTGATATTATTTCCACTTGTGCGCCAGTGCTCTGAGAGTTGATAAAGCTGTGGGAGAAGATAAATTTTTATCCTTTCCCGGGGATATAATTATCCCCTGCCCATGCTAGCCGTGCTGATATAATCCTGCAGTAACATCGATGACCCCGGCACAAATATGACGCGGGCACAGGAATAACAAATGAACTCTGAAAACGTAGTAATTATTGATCGAACAGAAATGCTACAATTGATCCATATAAGCTAAATATAGGTATGAAAATTTGTATGTCATGTAAACAAGGACGCACTACACGTCGTTTAAATATGGATTTTACACAAATAAAAACGATTATCTATCTATATACCTATCTATGCTTAAAAGTAAGCTGTTTGTTTTGTTCAGCGCGCTAATCTCTTAAACTGCCAGTTTGATTTGTATAACCTCTTTTGCGTTTGATAACTTAATTCTTGGGAAAGGTTACGCTTACTTCCTTGAGCCAAGAAAACGAACTAAAAGCCCGAGGCGGGCCCAAGGTGGGGAGATGGAATATATTGGTGTAAAATAAGGGATGAAACCGAAAGTACCGTTTCAATAATGAAAATTAACTACTTAATTATAAGAAGAATATATTAAGAAATGCACTAGAGTTACCTTAACCTAAGTAGAGGTTCAACTGTGAGAGTATTATTTAAAAGAGCAATTAGGCTAAGGATTTTTAAGACGAACCCCTATTACTCTAAAATTTATATTCTATGTTAAGACGACGGGTACTTTTTGGTAAAATTAATGAATTAGGCAGCAAGGAAATGAATTGTTTAGAAGACTTTCAGGCGAATTGCCTAGAATCCGCACCCAGTATGTCTTTTATAAATCTTCTTCTAGAATACATACGAATTCGAACTTTTTTGTATAATTATTATTTGTTGGACCAAGCAGATAGCCCACCTGATGGTAAGTGGAAAACCATCGCCTATAAATAGACCAACACTTTGCAGTGCCGTTTTCAACGCAAGAAACACATCCTGCAAAGTGTTGTCATGTGCTCAGACCAGCTGAAATAAGCATGGCGGTAGTACCTCCCACGGCGAGCTCTGATACATGCAGAGCAACACGGCGCAGGCTATGCGGGGAACACGTCCGACAAGGGTCCGCCCTGTGTCCATCAACCTGAGGCGAAGTTGCTAAGGTTAAATTGTCTCAGAGCGGAACGCTAAAATGCTGCTCGTAAAATAAAACTTTTATGTAGTATTGTTTGCAATTGTAAATGATGAAGCAAGTCAAACGGTCGTTATTGACCTAATAAAAAAGTTAAATGTGGGCCGGCGCGTCAAGTAGACGAGTAGGCAAGGATACAAAACCACCTACGGCCGCAACAATTGAGTGGCATCCCACCGCCGACGCGGCTCATTTGACCCCATTCCGAGCGCGCCCGCACCTGCCACTTGATACACCAGACTTGGTAATGTACTCGTATCTTCCACAGTGCCTGCCCTTACACCGTCTACGTTATTGACTATATCATCATCATCATATCAACCCATTAACGGCCCACTAAAGGGCACGGGTCTCCCACAATGAGAAGGGGTTAAGGCCGTAGTCCATCACACTGGCCCAGTGCGGATCGGTGGACTTATTATGATTATGATAGGTCTATATAAAATTCCCTCGTACGTAAATTTGATGTATCTCGTATGGTTTAGACAGAGCGTTTCATTATTTTTTAATTGTGAAAGTTTTCAGACCAAGCAGATTTCCCACTGGTAATGGAGGTAACGTGGTAAGTGGAGGCTGAATCTTTAACCACAAGGCTTTTACCGCTTTTATTGTGTAGTTAGATATATTGGGATATGAGAGAAGAAATATTCAGCATATTCATATTATTCATAAAAATATTCATCAGTCATCTTAGTACCGATAACACAGGCTACGCCTAATTTGGAGCTAGATGGCGATGTGTGTATTGTTGTAGTATATAAAAATAAAAAATGCACCCGTGCGAAGCCGGGTCGGGTACAAGTAGAGTAGTGTACAAAATGAAGTGTCTGCATAAAGCGCTTGTAAAATATAGTCACAATATGCACATTAGCGCTGCAATGATGTAACACGAGTAGGTACATTATGTGCTCTCCTACCGAGCGGGCGCCGGGCGGCGAATGGGTCGTCAAAGTCAAGTGCGGATCGACTTTACCTTTCATCGCTCGAGTGTCCTCGGCTTTGTGGCCGCAGCCAGCTCCGGAGACATCGAGACAATATCAGCTCTTGCTTTACAACTCAACTTTTACATCTCTACCGGGGTCTTGACCTCGATCTCTCTTTATTATATTTTTTTTATTATTCCCCTACAACTTAGCCCTTGATTGCAATCTCACCTGCTGGTAACTGATAATGCAGTCTACGATGGTAAGGGGTACGTGGCATTTACGTTAAACCCATAACCCTTGTCGATTTTTACGCTACCGGGATCGTACCGGAACGCAAGATCGCTAAATCGCACGTCTTTGTGGAAAATTTAAACATAATAGTTTGAGGATAGTGATGACAATTATAAGTTTACATTGCAAAAAAAAAGCATCCCATTTGGTTATTTGATAAAACTTCTCTAAGCATGAATCTGCTTGATGTTCTTTCTTACGTTTCGTTTTTACTGCATAGCAAAAAAAATCACTATTGGCAGATCGCAGATTATAGAAGTCGGATTTGGTTTATATACATTATCATCGACTTGCGCCCGTAATAAAAATCTAATTTAAAATCTTCGATTTACTTGATTCAATATCCTATCCAGCTATCCTACTTTTAGAGAATACGTTAGTAAGTAAGATGTCGCTACTTACTACACTCAATCTGCCATCTAAAGATTTTGGATTGCATTGATCTTTTATCAACATCGGCTGTTAAACAATGCAACGATGAAAACATATGCCGTCTCTTGAAAGAATTGTCTCAAACTGGGCTGATAAGAAAAAAATCGCCAGAAACGCCTCTAAAATTAGCAAGTCAACTTGCGCGGTATTGTCAAGTTTAAATTCAAATTCAAAAATTCTGTATTCATTTAGGCCTATCACAGGCACTTATGAAGCGTTCATATAATATAGGTAATACATTTATGTTTACATACCTGATTCTGAGGTCGTAGTGATAACTACGTTCTTCAACTTAAACCTAAAGCTAATACGGTTCCAAACGCGTCCTGATCTAAGAGCCCACAAAAAACTTATCTGGGTATATTTTTTTGTTATCATCATCATTTTGTTGTCAACATATTATATTGATACTAGTATGTCTCGCACTCTGCATGCATATGAATCATGCCGGGGGATAATCGCTATGCAGTATCAATTAATATTCTTTGATCACAATGGCGATTATATTGTAATTTCCGATTATTAAATACCGCATTAATGTTGTTTTATACGAGGAAAATTGTTACTCTTCTACCTGTTAGCGCTGAATAACAGTTGTATATTTAAAACAATATCTTTATTTCTAAAAAATCGTATTATACAGTATACTAGCTGTAACTTGCGGCATTGCCCGCGTAAACAATACTGATTTAAAGTGAAATAAAAAAGAAAAATAATGAAGCCAATTCTGTTATTTATGGAAATTAATAGGTCTAAATTGACACCGCAATTTAGTTAATTAAAAATTTTTGTAGAACAGAATTAGCTCCAATGTCTTTCGCGTTAAGAAGAAAATCACGAAAAATAAAGAATGGAAAGGTTATAATTTAAGTTTGTCAGGCTCTAAAGTATCCGTGAATTTATGCTTAAGAAAGAACTTGAGAAACTGTTCTTGATTAAATGTCGGACCCCTTTTCGTTTCTCAACTGTTTTTATCAGTTCTAGTATGTGCCATGTTTTCAGGCGTTTCTTTATCATGTCTAAAAGAAATATCTGTGCCAAAGGGGTGGGATGTTTCTCTTATCTTCTGTTTCTTGGAGTGCTCGTTCACTTTTTCTTTGATTGTTGTTATTTCCAAATATCTGTGTATTTCTACACTCCTTACGAATCTAGGTGCACCAGAGATTGCTCTAAGTACGATGTTTTGGTACCTGAGAAATATCTCAAAGGTTTGAATTTAAATCAATAGGCCTGAATACAAGCAATTTTGACTCTACCGCAGGTACGGAGAAAATATTCTACCGAGAAGAAGCCGACAAGAAACTCAGCATTTGTTTTTTCAAACACATCAATTATTTTACAATAATTATGCTGTCTTGCAAGAGATGACAGCGAAGTGGTGTCCTTCCAAGCTACCTTGCCATTAAGAGTGGCCCGTTGATCGCCAGATCTCTATTCCATAAATCCAAGTAGTTAAATTAAATGTGAAGCTTATTCTTGAAGTGATAACGACGTTAGTGCTAAAGGTCTGAACTTACGAATTATAAGTTTTTAGATTGATCGCCTCATAGGGTGTGTTTCAGGTGCTGAAGCGGAAATGAGTGGAGCAGAGAAGTGTAGAAATAAATAGACCAATAAGATTATTGCAAGAGCACGTCACAATGTTATTACGTGAGCTGGCAATTATCTGATTGGACTCAATAGAGTACGTCCAGTATACATTTCAATGGAAATGCCACCTTATGAGTGCGTTTAACTGGCTTGTTAGTTTGGTGGTTGGTAAGTTTGTTCTGCTACGGAAAAGGAAGTACCTCTATTCCTAAATCGTGTTACAATATTGTTAGGTATTGGGTGATTCTGTCAAGAACGAAGAAATTGGCGCTGTTACTCTAAGACTGATTTAAGAAACAGTTATTAAGCTAAGTTTTAATTGGCTACAAAATTCAAATTCACTATGTGAAACGTCGAATATGTCTGTTTGTATTGACTTTACTACCGGTTCAGAAGACAGATTCTACCGAGAAGAAGCCGGCAAGAAACTAAGGAGTTGCTCGTTTCAAACACTATTTTATTGTGTGAGATGAAAGAGAAGCGGCCTGCTACCAAGCAACTTGTTTTATTAAGAAACTTATCAATTGTATAGTAAAACTCAAAGTATGATCTATATATCTCACCATGAAAGTACGTTAAGCCAATTAGTTCCAGTAACTGAAACTTCATAATAATTGACAAAGCCTAGACTGCATTGAGGCAGTATGATAAGTCTAAGCTTTACGTTTACCCCATAAGAAGACTGCCCAACAGAGGGACTTTGGATGAATATTATGGTAGATGCGTTTCCACTGATTTGGAAACAAGAGGCGATTATCAGATACCTCACATCTTTGCACGCATCTTCTGCCCTCCGTAGCCTTTGAGCATTAAAAGCTTGTATTACGATTCTTGAATTGATTCACAAATGTTATAAGGTTGGATGAAACACCAATAGAAATGAATTTAGAAATGGCTCGTGTAGATACGATTAAGATGGAAGAGGTATGGCAGTTAAGTGATCTCGAGTCTTGACCCATACCTCGTGTCGGTTGCTAAACAGCGGCTTACCGCTAAATCTCTTCAGGGCTACTAGCCGCGACCGAAGCCTTCCACCAGAATAACCAGACCTGAACGAAATTAGAAATGATCATTTCCTAGTGTTGGCAAGTTTTACCACGTCAATACACCTTATTAAACAACAAAATAACATTCATACTGTACTGTCTCTTTGTGTTTTGCTTTCCCAGGACAAATTCTACATCCCCCAGCACGCAAACTATCTCTATGCAAATAAGGTATCTTTAAGGGTTACATTTTAAATCCTGTGGGAATTTTTCCCGCATGTTTTATGTCCATTGTTTAGGATGCAAGCTTCACATGTATTAAATTTCAATAAAAATGGAACCAGTACAATAAACAAACATACACTTCCGAATTTAGAAATTTAGACTCAACTGAGGGGCTGAGCTTAATGAAATTCGTCCCGTTGACAGCTTCCATCCCATAGAGGTGGGCATAAGTGGGGTTTATCCCAGCAAAACAAGGGATTCCTAAGGGAATTGAAAACTCATTCAACAGTAAAAAACTTTTCTCTTTTCTTATGGAATTACTCTTTGCGTATCAAACAGGAATTGTTGTATGCCACAGTTTATATATCTCGAAAAGTAGTACCTACATGGATTGATTTGAAATCTTTAGGTTACGTGTGATTTATTAATTAACAAAAAAAGTGTATATTTATTTTATTCATTCCGAAGATGGCAAGGGCACAGAGATTTAATATCGGGTATAGCAAAGCGTTTTGGCTTCAGGTTCAATCACAAAATAATTGAAATACTCAAACGACGACTGCCAGCTGATTCACAAAACAATACAACATAAATACAATCCTTCTTATGATACAACCTCTGATCAAAAATAAACTTGTTACCGAAGCTTATTTCAACAATGAAATACCGCTGAGATAAAGCTAATCGTTTACAAAACAATCTATTTTCTGTGCTAAGGGCAGGTAGTCATTAGTTTAATAATAGTGGATCGTACAGCTAGTGTATAAAACGAGCCATTTTACGTCTAACTGCCAAGCATCAGGTGAGAATAGATATATATATGAGTCAAGGATAATATGGCTATTGCGGGGAAGGGAAATAGTGATATTGATATTGATATTAAATTTCTATTCAACTATAATACACGGTGCAGTTCGACGTAATAATATGACATCGCTTTTGTTTTGAGTGGATAAAAGTGTCGGGTAGAATGGTTTGTTTTAAACACTTGTTGTACAAACTATACTAATATTATAAATGCGAAACCGTTGAACGGATCTTGATGAAAATAGACACCAGGATCTAAGCTAAAGATGAACAAACGCTACGGGGTTTAAAAAAATTGCATGTGAAACCAATGGGCTTGACCGCTTAACTTATGTTGCTTTTATTTTGCATAGATATATATACTTGCATCCAGGACATGGTTATAGGTATGATACATAAAAATCTAAATAAACTCTGACTAATTGGCGGGTCAATCAACAGATTTTGGAACCCTTCTAGCTTTAGACTTAAGTTAACGAATGTAGTTATCACCTAAAATTAATGGAATTATATTATACGTATGAACGCTGCATATGTGCCTGTGATAGGTCTACAACAATGAAACATTTTTGAATTTGATAGCCTATAATAGTTTTTATTAACCGTGCGGTTTTTAAAGTATAAGATTAGAAGGCACCGGTAACTCACAGCCGTAATCACAAATGCATATATTAGAATCGGATGCACTGTATATTATGTTCCGCATGACGGAAAACATGACGTGTTGGCACTAAGTGATTATCAACGCCCGTAAACATTAAGCACTAGAGAAAACGATACTATTTTAAAACATTATTTCAACTTGTTGTTTGTTACATAAAACGGTATAACAAAAATTTTCCGCTCTCAACTAAATTGAATTATCCATCTTCGTGACTCGTGGCCCTGTTGGCACGGAGTTTGACGCAGCGAATCAATATCTGAATATTTACTCAAAACTGTTACTCTAACTTTTGATTCAGAGGTTTTATTGCAAAAATATATATTTAGTAAAACCGCTTGAATTAACATGAAATTCTTTAGAACTTAAGTTATATTTTTCATATAGGTACCTACATTATCCTAGCTCGGCGAATCTCGGACGAGGTAGAGGAGGCAATGTGTACATTCCTCAAATGTCTCTAAATTGTAAGTTTTCTTTGCCTAAATAGTATATCTGATGATGGGGGGGTTTTAAAGCAAGTATTGGTATACGAGGCGACGATGAGTTCAAAGTGGTGCAATTTGGGCTTGCGCGACGGAACTGCAGGGGCCAAATGTTGGCTGACTTGAAGAACTGGATCTGGATATGAGCTCAGATCACGATTTAATTTAATTCAAAATCTTCAGATGAATTTAATTAAGAAATTAGCTGACTGAATACAATAAGATAAAATAATAGCTAGGTGTAAACAACCGCACGGTTTCAACGTAATGTGAGTACTAGCCCCTATGTCTCCATCGCGACAAAAACACTCTCACAGACACGTAATGATGTCATTGCCGCGGCAAGAGACAATTTTTTTAGAAACGATGTGTAATGTGACGCAAATTATTTTTATTTCTCCAAATTCCTGCCAAATCGATAAAGAATCGCAAAAAAGCACATTAAGCGGTCATTCGCCCGTCGGATTAGCTATCTGTATCGGTGAGCTTACAGTATTTTCATTTTCATTTCTCGGATAGCGTTTTCCCGGCCGGATAAACGGGAAAATAGGCGAGGGATAATATTTGCAGTAGTTGAATATTGTGCTGGGAACAATTTTTCTCACTAAACGAAACGTATGTTAAAATTAAAATAAAACAGCTTTTTACTACATGCATATTGGAAGAATAATCGGCATTGGCATAAAACTAATAAAATTTAACAAAATCTATTTGTATTTCCGTCTGTTTGTTCCGGCTAATCCCCTAAATGGCTGGACCAATTTTGACTTGAATATTATAAGTAGAGAATTATAAAGGAAGTAGTACAAAAATGGAAATTCAATTTCAGAAATTTACCTCTAAACGGGTGAAATGGGGTTTGAAAGTGTGTGTGTTTTTTTTTATCATGGTAACTGATGGTAACTTGTGAAGCAGTCTAAGATGGGATAGGGCTAACGTGTTAGAAGTATATTAAACCCGTACCCTTATGGTTTCTACTCAGCATCGTACCGGAACGCTAAATTACTTGGCGGCTCGTATTTGACGGTTAGTATAGCATATTTTCCAAAGTTAGGAACGAAACGAAACTTCCAACCCGGCAGATTGAAGAAGTCTTATAGATTAAAATATAATACAATTTTAATGGGTTTTTGGTTTTTAAAGCAACTTCTAAGGGTATAGAATCATTAATACAACTTTTTAAGGATCGGTCGAAGTTGCGGTCAACCTTTAGTAAGAAATAATAAACATCTAAATAGAACCATTCTAATACAAGGGACAGTAACTTAAGAAACCTGTTAATTCAGGCGTTATTTAATATCTTATGTTTGACCGCTGTTACAATAAGAATGGCGGACTAAATACCCAAAAGTAACCCATTACTAAAAAATGTTTCCTAAATTCCGAATTCAGGCAACAATTAATAAAAATTTAAGCAATTTTAAGTGTTGTAAGATTGTACGCATTTACATCCAGAACACAGAGTATTTTATAGAGTCAATTACACTAATCACAAGTATTACTGGTTGTTATATCACAACTCAGCAAGGCGTCACGCACCCACCACCTGCCACAGATATCGATCGCGTTTTCACTGTTCGGAACCGAGCACAGTTGTTTCAGGCCGTTTTCTCACGCCATTCATTACCTCATAGCCTCTATATATTATGTAGTATTAGTAATATTTATATATATTATAATTTATATACATTATATGTACTTGTAAATTATTTATTTTTAAATTGCACTATCCCGTTTTCCGTACCAAACATGCTTCATAAACCTAAGGTTGTCTTGCAGAGATCGCTTCAACCTTTGCGTATATATATTTATTTACCTTTTGTTTTTTTTCGGTATGTGCAATAAAAAAATTCTGTCTATCTATCTATCCCATTGCCTAGAAATGGAATTAGTAGCATAGTAAATATCTTTATGGTATTCTTTTTATGAAATAATTTCAAGGTTCTTTTTAATAACTAGGTAGTTATTTATTACATAATATACTTGTTTTGTTAGGTTTTGAAATATTTTGATAAACATTTTTTCTGTAAATTCTTACGAAAATATTTGCGACGCATGGCAAATCAGAGTCCAAGGATGCAAGCTATGTCTATGCCAAATTTTGGCAGGATCGATTTAGCTGTGAAGACGTGCAACGGTAATAAAAATTACTTTTCTCCTGCGGGAAAAATTCCAGGCTTTTTCGGAACAAAATGTGTCCTTTGTCCATCTCCAGAATTATATAAATGTGCCAAATATCATCAAGAACGCTGCAGTAATACAGCCGTGTCGTGGTAAAGAAAATATACACCTTCGCAATTTGAATATTAGTATGGGTATTTAATACAGTGGCGTGCACTAGGTTTCTTTCCAGGGTATGCATACAGCAGGAAAATTGCATAAAACAGCAAAAATCATCCTTTTATACGAGTTATATATCAATTTTAGGGTATGCAGTGCTTTTGTGCATCTATGATGTGCACGCCACTGATTTAATATATCTATATATATAAAAGAAAGTTGTGTTAGTTACACCATTTATAACTCAAGAACGGCTGGACCAATTTTTATGATATTTGATTTTTTGGATTTCTCTTAGACCGGAATAGGATAATAAGCATTAAAATTATAACATTCAGAAAAAAATGATCCGCGGTACGAAGTTCGCCGGGACAGCTAGTTAAAAATATAATATATGAAACCATAACAATAAAAAAAAGATTTTAATTTATTTTTACCTAGTACTTTTGCTTTATTTAAGAAGCGGTGATAATCCAGTGGGTAGGACTTCAACTTAACTTTCGGGGGGCCGAGTTCGAATCCCAGCACGCGAGTGCCTCTAACTTTTTTAAGTTATTTGTTTTTTAAGCAATTAAAATATCACTTGCTATGAACACATCGTGAGGAAACCTGCATGCCTGAGAGTTCTCCATAAAGTTCTCAAAAGTGTGTGGAGTCCACCAAGTGGGCTGGTAATGGGTTGATATGATGATGATGAAGATGATGATGATTGCTTTTATTTGTTAATATAAGTTCTGTGAAACAAATAGTAAAGACTGTGTATGTGAACTACGTGAATGTAATAAAAGACTGCATGCTTTTAACTGATGTACTGAAAAACATTGGAACTATTTATATCTTTATGTAGGGTTGCCTACCGTCATTTATAATAATTATAGTGTTATACTTTGTCTTCATAATAAAAAACTGCTATATTTTCTGCCTATTAATATCTAATGCGAAAGGAAATAAAGAATTGTTACGTTTAAATTTATTATATTACCTACTGAACATTATGTTATGCTATATTTCTTGTAAGAGTTCGTTTGGTAAGATAAATAGATCATCGCTAAATAATTGATACCGGAGGATCGCCAGCGAAAAAATGTCTTCATAAACTAAATAGTTAACCTGTTAATGGTACAGCAGGTTTGAGCCATAAGTACCCTAATAGTATCTACGACCCACCGAGTTTGAAAAATTATTGAATAACAGATGGTGATCAGGACCTAATGAACGACAACCAGGTGTATGGTGATCAGAGGAACCGTTCATCATCATCATCATCATTATCATCCAACAATTACCGGCCAACTAAAAAGCAAGGATATCTCCTTAGAATGAGACGGGTTAAGGCCAACGGGTAGTTCACCACGTTGGCCAAGTGCGGATTGGTCGAATTCACACGGCTTTTAAAACATTATCGACAACTCTCAAGGATGAAGGTTTCCTCATGATATTTTCTTTCACCGTTAACGTAGGTCAAATTTGATTGGTTAGAACGCACTGTGAAACATCCGATCTCTGTTATCCCGAAAGTAAGGCTTAAATTCTAACTTGTAGGCTCCATAAAAAGTTACGTTATTATTATTATTATATTTTAAAACTGTCGTAAGTTGGCAACCCTATGGTACGTTATGTTAGGTATATGGTATGTGGTAATGTAGCGAGTTCCGTTGGCGTTTTTAGATAGCCCGATAACCCGCAGCGAGCTAGTGCCGAGTGATCGGCCCGTGCGCGATAATAGCCGTCCGATTGATAAGCTCGTAACTGGTACTATTCGACTATATCGTTACTCGTTCCATTTCGCCTGTAATATTTATGACACTAGTTCTAAGCTCCACTATAGTAGGTAATATTTACTACACAATAGATACCATATTATAACAAAATTCGGAGAAAAACGAAATGGTAAAAAATGATTTAACTTCCACAGTCTCTTGGACCTGTCCAATGTCCTTATATGAGGGCACATAGGTATCTCTTCAATCGTATAATAAATATATATATTTATACAGCGATAGTACACACATCACCATCTAGCTCCAAAGTAGCTTGTGTTATGGGTGATAAAATAATTGATCAATATTGTTATGAAAAATATACATAAATGCTTATGATACATAGAACATTCATGTTGATCATATAACATTTTCCGGGTGGCCACTGCGCCAATCGGCCGAAACAAAAAAGAAAATAAATCAAGGGGAAATTTAATCATAACTTAAGGCGCTTTTCTGTGAGACTTGAGTTTTACTTGCGGCCTTAGAAGCTAATTTATTTTTTCATGTCAGGAGAGAGGGACTTAGACTAAAGATCTTTTCCTTCCTTCTTAGAATGTAGAGTAAGGATAGTCACACAAAAGGCCTACGTACGGCCTACGGCCTGAAGTCTAGACTTGCTTGCTTCCATTATTTTAATATCTATCACTACTCCAATACAAATGAAAAAAAAACTTCAGTGCGTATGAATTACACCACTAAGATGAACCTACGCTACGTCTACGCTACTCGGCACCGCTGTATACACGGGGCCTTATGCAACTGTAAGCCGATCCAAAAATATGTAATTTCCCGGCGCCCTCAGCACGGTGTTGAGGCCGATGATATCGATTGAACCCGTAACCTGCATCATGTCGCACTGCAGCGCAGTTGGCACGGGGCCCGAGAGGCCTCGCGCCCACTCGTGCTGAGAGTGACCGCTAAGCTTTTTTCACTTCACTTTACAATGTTACGAACGCTTACACTTTACTAAGGCGAAGCGGCGAATTTGCTGTATGCGGATTTCTCAGCAATACGAAGTACGTAACGTACGTACGACGTCTCCCAAGATCGAATTTGATCCCCGGCACGCGTCTCTCAATTTTCGAAGCTTTGTGTTTGCTTTAAAGATGAGATGATGAGAGATGTATTTATTGCTTACGATTAATTCTATTCCCTGCCTGAGACGGCCCGAAACCCTTTCAGTACGGAGAGGAAACCCGTGCTTTATCGTGGGTCGGTTGGTTTATATTTGATAATTATGAAATAGGAAAAAAAAATAGACTATCTGATAAATCAGACTACGCGCGGCTTTGTATTTTTTCGTGAGTTTAACCGTTTATACATTATGTCGTATATACTAGGGTCTTAAGGATGAAGGAGTTATCCCCGAACATACAAGAGAAGCAACCGTATTGATAGCCTCCTTTTATAAGTCGGTTAAAAATACTGAATAACTAACTATAAGAGCCTTATCTAGGCTTTGTACCATTGTAGCAGATAGACAATTGAAGATTAAGACTCAGAAATAGTTTAAAACATACTAAAAAATTAGGGGAACCCGTGTAAAATTTGGCAAGTAACCAGTGACATATTTTATACAAATTAGGAGACTCGGGGGAGACTTTGTTTTGGCAGACGACGTCCATGTCCTACCTGCAATTCAAGCAGATAAAATATAACACTGCTGCTCGCCAACATGAAGCAATTACATCTTATGATAGCATTATCTTCTGTGTATGTAAGATACTTTTTAAACTTTTTTTTTATTTGACCTACAAATGCATACGTTTCAACAAATTTATTCAAAATTCATTTATTTCAAGAAGGCCATTTATTCAAAATTCATTTATTTCAAGTAGGCCCAATATAAGCACTTTTAAAAATTCAAGTCTGTCCGTTTGTAATGACTCTACCACCGGTTCAGAAGGCAGATTCTACCGAGAAGAAGTCGGCGAGAATCTCAGCAGTTGCTCTGTTCCAACATCAACTATTTACATTTTAAGCATGCATTGACAGCGAGGTTACTATACTAATTGATGAATTTCATAATGACAAGGTTGTTTGGAAGCATACCGCTATTATCTCCCGCAAGACAATAATTATAATAAATTCAACATCACCTTGGAAGAATCTGCTTTCCGAACAGGAAGTAGAGTCACAACAAACGGCCAGACTTGAAGTTTCAAAAACTTATATCTAGGCCTACTTGAAATAAATGAATTTTGAATTTGAATAAATTTGTTGAAACGTAACGTTTTTTTGAATAACGAATTCGTGCGTGTTGGAAAATCTTTTTAGAAAAATTTATTATTCATTAAGTACCTACATAAGTTTAATGCGTAGTATGATATAATATGATATGAGTACCAGTATGATATTTTTTAAGTTAGATTTAGAAAAAATATCAATAAGTTTAACGAACAGAAGTATCGTTTTCTATCGTCTCGTTTACAGCTTTATACTGGTAGTTTATAAAAACAAATATTTACTAACAAATTAACAAACAATGAATTCAAAGTTAATTTATTTCAAGTACTTTTGACGTCCCTTTATTTGTAGTGACTCTACCAAGAAGTAATTCAGCGCCAGCTAGAAACTCGGCACGTCAAAAATCAAATATACTAGACCAGAACGAAATGCTGCACTGTCAATCTGTTTTGAACAATTAGAATGTTTAGGGCCTATAGGACGTCTAGCTGAATGAGCAGTTAGTTAAAATGTTAGACCAGCAGACAATCAAGAGAGTCAATAAAAATAAAATCAGGAACATGTCGCAGTGCGGTGCCGCGCGCCATACATCCAGCCCACACTCGCGCCGCTCCGTGGCCTGGCTTGATCAATGTCGGCTAACCGCTGGATTATCAGATTAGATATGACGCGGCGGGGTTTCCGTATCAAATGGGATTGCCTCGAAAATGTAGCGCACTTGAAAGAACATCAATACTATTATCTAACTTGCACTGCTTAAGTTTTTTTCCCTTCTCCTGCAAGTGTTAGTAGATAAAGTTTTGAAGTTATACTTCTTTTGCCGCGTTAGGGAAAAATGGTGAGAGTAAATTTTACGATGCGCGCGCATAACGTCACAAAAAACCGACACCATGAAGTTAGCTATAGTCAACATTTTAGTTTTTCTAAAAAAGGTTCGACAGTTGACTTTCAATAATTCAAACAATACCTTTTTTCTATTTTTAGTGTCGTTTTTTCTACAAACGTAGAATAAGGCGAAAGAGAAAATTTTTTAAAAGATTTTTATCTTGTTACGCCAATGAAGTATAACTTCTAACGTGTGTACATAAGTACACACACGTTTTTTTTTCAATTTGTCTTTTAGTGAGGAATTATGAGACATTTCGACATTCATCATTTACAGCCTAAAGCAGTCGACTGGACTACAAGCTTCTCCCAACCGGAGGATTTGTCCATAGTCACCACGCTGGGCAGGCCGCTGCTCGTTCTCCGTTATACTCCAGGCGCCTCGTACGACACCTGCAGGGCTGCAGAGACAGGAGACAAAAATAATATCCCCTGACGAGGGATATAATTTACGTGTCCACCGGGAACATGGAATAGAAGTTAACCCCTATTTATTATTACACACATATTATTGACTCTTGTGCGCTATTGCTCTGAGAGTTGATAAAACTGGGAGAAGAAACAATTTTATTATTCCCCGGGGACTCTCTTTCTTCTCTCTTTCTTTCGTCGTTTAGTAAGGAAATATAATGCGTTTTGTGTATCATTAACACGTCTTTAAATTCAATTCAAATGGAATTCTAGACTAAATGCAAGCCGCAACAAAACCCAGTGGAATTCAGTTTCGAGTTTAGCCTTTAGGGATACATTTTACTGAGGGTGGATATCAAGTAAATGTAAACAATTCATCAAAGTCGCAAACGAAACACTCGAGAACCCGACAGTCGACACAAGTCGTAAACTTGCACGTAACAAAAATTGTTGGACAAAGGAGTCCTTGGGAAACAATTGCAATGGCCTAAACGAAAGTTCCGAGTTCTAAGGGAGGTGTTTCAAAGGGCTGAACAAACGTTTAACTGTACATACAGAATAAGGGAAGCATCCCTTTTGTCCACAGGGATTTATTTATATATCCATTGGGACAATGTAGTACTTACAGCAAGGTACTAATACCAATTGTTGAATTTCTTAATGAGTAAGTTTCTTGAAAGCATCCGGCTCCGCTTTTATCTTTCACAAGATAGAAAAATGTAAATTGTGGAGTTCGGAATGAGCAACTGCTGAGTTTTTAGCCGGCTTCTTTACGGTAGAATCAGTCTTCCGAACCATTTGTAGAGTCTCAAACGGACATTTATGACGTTTCAAATTGCTTATACAGTAAGCATATTTGAAATTGTGAATTTTAAATTTGAATTTCAAATGGATAAATGATCCGTTTCTTGGTATCTCCGAGTCTCGGTTACAAAATCTTTTATTCCCAGTAGTTCTGTTGATAGAACTACTGGTACATATACATATATAATAAAAGCTCTAAAACCCGCAAATTATTCCTATTATAAGGTTTATATATTTACTTTAAAAAAAAACTACTCAGTATTTACTTTTATTATAAATTAAAACGACTCCAGTTATATAATAAAAAAAAACTTGAAACGAATATACAAAAGCTTTCCATACTTTCAAATCACAGTATATTTCAGGTATAAACATATTTTGACCTTAAAACCATTTGAAAACGTGAAGTTTAGTGGGTACATCTCCGCGAATAGCCATTCTGTTGAATTTTAAATTCCGCTCCAGAATGTAGCGTTCCTTTTGTTAGCTTGCACTAAACCAGCCCCTGGGGAGTCCATTGCGATGACACAAAAGATTTCCACAGTTTTGTGAGGTCAGGCCATTATGCTCGAATCCCAACCAGGTCATGATGGTATGCGGAGTCAGCCCCTTTTTGTTTGATTTCATCGTGTGCAATTTAAACTGTTGGTTTTTTTTCGTGGCGAAATAATTAGGCTGACCTAGAGGTCGCCTGACGGAGTGCGTTTAATAATGATCTGCAGTCTAGTGAGCTCTACACCTCTACAGCTTATTCCTGCCACTACGTATCATTACTGTGTCGCGGTCTGAAGGGCGTGGTTGTCGGTTTCATTACAAGCTTATTAGACTAAACAGCTACGCCTCAGGTTTATTAGCATAGGGCGTTAATTTGTAAGACGCTTCCTTGCATGCCCTGTTTCATAGTTTATAGGCGATGGTTTTTCACTTACCATAAGGTGGGCCATCTGTTTGATCCGTCAATTATTACATTCTGGGATCCCACGGGGACGTTACCCCAGTGTTTATTCCGTATAAAAAATATCCATGTACAGGATGCAACATATATATAGGTATGTGCCAAACTTCTTCAAGAACGGTGCACTGGTTGAACCGGACATATTATAAATCAATCAGAAACATTTTTGCATTTGTAATATTAGTATGGATGCATGATGGAAAATTCCCGTATGGAATTCACGACATGCATTCTAGCTACATCATCCTGCCTAGGAAATCACTTACGTAACATACGAATCAAATAGATCCATTCTCGTAACATCTTGGAAATAAGGTCACCTATGACATATTTTTCAGACTCGCGTACAAATGGCAACGATGTAGGTCATCCGCGATAGATTGCGTGCAGGAACTATAACGAACTGGGAGTTGTAAGTCACTTGTGTAAGAGGCACGTTGCATAAAACTCGAAAACCATTTGTATACTAATTTGTAAACTAAGTTTTTATTTCTATATGAACATTATTTTCATTACAGTTAGGCTTTTAAAAAAATTTAAAAATCGAATGCTTTAAAATAAATTGAAACAACAAAAGAGATTAACTTAATATTTGATCCGAAACGACCGGAAATAGATAAGGCGCAGGAGTTCGGAGGACTTCGGAGTTAATTATAACTAGCTGACCCGTGCAACTTCGTCTGCACCTCATCGGTTATTACCGGAAAACACAAATAAAATGACATTTTCTAAAAATGAATCCAAGCTAGATCGATTTATCGCCCCCGAAATCCCTTGTTATACTAAATTTCATGAAAATCCGGAGATTCCAATTATATATATACAAGAATTGCTCGAAAACTATACTATAGTCGGAAAAATGTAATAGGCCCGTTTTGACATTTGTGCAAGACCATAGAATGTAACTTGGAACGAAACTGAAAGAAACAAAAAAATAAAAATCAATTATATACAGTGTTTTAAAAAATACGTAAATTTTTTTGGGACGTTAAATAATATGAAAGAATATATCGCGAGTATTCTTTTTGCGCTTACTTCATAGTAGCATGCAATTTATAATTGTTGCGAAACGTTCCGGAAACAGTTACGTTCTCAGTCTTTTTTTTTTTTTATACTAGAGCTGTAACCATTTTTTTACTGAATATCGAAATTAAATATTGTGTAGTTATCTTTACTGCAAAGAATGAGCTTGGTTCTCAAAATGGGTTCTAAATAATGAGTCTGAGATAATGTATCTGACCAAGCGGCACATGACTGAAGCGTCCCCGCGCGCACTGCGCAGTTTTTCGTTCCTCATCTTGTAAAGTTGACTGTGCGCTCGTTTAAGTTTGATATATATTGTTTACTATTACGTTAACTATGGCTCTTCTATTTTGGACATTAATTTAAACATAGTGATTTGACTCGATTTTTGTGTTTGTTGTTATATAGTACTAACTCTGTTTCAACATGTTGAAAAGTGGACGTATAATCAATAGCCAGTCACGCGTATTGGTTGTGAAGTTAAAGGAATACTTTGAACGAACGAACACTTTACAATACATAATAATATCAATCAAGTACTGATACAAACTTGAATTGATTTATCGTGAGTATCGAGTACAGAGTCTTATGGTTCCATAACTAGTTACGTCGCGATGACAAATGTCAAAACGGGCCTATTACATTTTTACGACTATAATAGAGCTTTCTGTGGCGGAGCTCGTCCGGGGAACTATTGACGCTATGCTTAATTCTGCCGCCAAAGCGATGTGTGTATTGGTCGTAGTATATTTATTGATTTATGTATCATCCACATATCAACCCATTGCTGGCCCACTACAGTGCATGGGTCTCCCCCCACAATTAGAAGGGTTTTGGACGTTCGTTGGTCCATTTTTTGGAATAGGTGCATAAAAGCATGGAATTGTACACAACAGTTGCCTCATAACTCTTACTTACTTACTTACTTACTACTATACTTTTTTTGGTCTGGAGAGTGTCGTACAAATAGCGCACATGTCCCAATGTGGGTCAAACACGATAGCGTACAGCGCCGATAACGATGTGCCAGCTCATCACAGCGATATCGTATCGAGCGGTGGCCCAGCCGCTAAAACACCAACTCATGGCATCAGTGAATGACTATTATTTAATGACTAGCCGAACCACGCGGCATCGTCAGTGTTCAACTTTCGGTCCCCGGCAAGCACTTCTAACTTTTCGGTGCTACGTTTTTAATTTAAAGCAATAAAAATAACGCTTACTAAGGTGAAAGGTGAGGGAAAACATCTTTAGGAGGATGACAGCCTTTGAGTTCTCCATAACGTTCTCAAAGGCGTGTTAAGTCGACCAATCTACACTTGGCCAGCGTTGTGGAATACGACCTAACTCATTCGCATTCTTAGAGTAGACCCTTCCTCTGCAGTGGGCCGGTAGTTATAATGATGATGATTTTCATCCTTGATATACATCCCTACTATAATATTATAAATGTGAATGTAAGTTTGTTTGTTACGCCTTCACGCGAAAACTACTTAACCGATCTTCATGAAACTTTTTATACATATTTTTAGAGGTATTAAAAATAATAAAGTATACTTTTTATTGAAAAAAAAATTACGTTAAATAAAAAAATGTTTGTGAAAAAATCTCAAAATCTCATATATGACTATAGTTGTAGACAATGTAGCAGTACGCTGCCTCCCAAAATAGGGAAGTTTCCCTATTGGGTCAGATATTGTTTACAATTTCGAGTTTCTTTTTTTGCACGCGTTCCGCTTATTATTTTTAAAATAAAAATAGTCTAAGTTATTTCTTATAAACTCCGCTATAGGTATGACAATAAAAGCCCCGTCAAAATCGGTCCCACATGCAATAAGGGAGGGGATCCGCCAAGCATTGATGTGATACACTGAGCATGATGAAGTTAAAGGAAGTTGAATAAAAGCTTCTAACAAGCTCGTCAAACAGCTCTTAGTGGGATTTTTCGAATTCCCCCTCATCTCTCATTACCTTTAAGGGACTCATTAACGGGTTCTGACTCGTCTCAAAAATTAGGTCAGCTTGACATATTTTTCAAAGGAGGTTGGTTACTGGCACAAATACGAGTAGCTCGCAGCGGCTAAAGTGGGTCGTGCATGTTTGCATATACGAGGTTCAGCTTAATAAACATACTTATTATGTTTTTTTTTTTACTTATTGGGTAAAAACTACAAACACTTTCATTTAAAGGAAATAAGTCTGTACGATGAAAAACTTCTTTCTTCGTATTTTTTTATTAAAGTTGGATGATTGTGGTAAACTTGTTAAATTAAAACCAAAGCCACGAGAGTTCTAAACCTCACTGGTCTTAGACGCCCACAAACATGACCGCTACCGACCGATTAAGCTGAGTCAGAACCTTCTTATTGGCACGACATAAAATCATAGACTTAAGACGAGAGTTACTTCGTATGTAAGTGTGTTTGTGTCCTTCTGGTAAATACACATATTCTATTGTAGTCAAATTTATTCATGATCTGTACTTTCGCATGTTTATAACAGTATGAGAACAGTACAAGGGTACGGTAGATAAACGCGGGCGAAGTTGCAATTTTAAGTTACTGTGCAGTTCCATTTTTTTCATCATTTATTACAGGACCACTACAAGGCACGAGTCTCCGCACGAATTAAAAGGACTCTAGCGAAAGTTATGTAGAACTCTCAGGCATGCAGGTCCTCACGATCCTCACGATGTTTTAATTACTTAAAAAAACGCACATAACTTAGAAAAGTTACAGGTGCGAGCTGGAATTCGAACTCGGCCCCCCCAAAGCCAAGTCGAGCTCCTACCCAATGCGCTATCACCGCTTCCAACTATTTTATAAATGCTAAATATTTTATTAAATGGATTAGCATTTCAACGAATGTGCTAATAATTCGTATTTAATTTTTGAATGCCATGTTATCTTTTCTGTCTATCATGTTAGCAATTTTTGAATGGCGTCGGTGGCATTTTTGGCGTAAATACGTGTCCATATTTTATACACTTCAATCTTGTGAGAGACTCAGACGGCGCAAATATACCTATTGGTGTCCGAGTCGTTATCATAATATGACACGAAATTAAAGCAGTGATCGGATCGGACGATGATGCATAATTATCTGGAATCGGTTTTATATAGCGACTGCCACCTGGTCATTACGATATGCAGATTGTGATATCAGCAAAATAAACGTAAGCAAATTCAAATGGAGTTCACTCCCAACATTGTGGCCAGAACAACCGATCGGGCCACCCAAATATTAAGTAAACGAAGTACCTATAGAGAACTGTGGAGCAGCCTAAACCAACAGACAACTCCAGTGAGGTGTTCGCCGACCACTGATTACGGGGCTGTTAAAGTATCATCTGTTCTAATATTCCACGCTGTACGTTTACCTTTATTAATTAATTAATTATTATTGAATGAATAAACATCGTAACGTGTAATTGGTTTGAGGAGTTTTCAGGCAGCATTAATCTAATCGGATT
The DNA here is from genome assembly GCF_905163445.1 of Pararge aegeria. Lineage (NCBI taxonomy): Eukaryota > Metazoa > Arthropoda > Insecta > Lepidoptera > Nymphalidae > Pararge > Pararge aegeria. The sequence continues at coordinate 16,215,436 of NC_053198.1, forward strand.
ATTCATTTAAACTTCAACAGACTCACTTAACCGAGCATAAGATAAATTCTAACCGATTTAAAAAAGAGGATTAGAGCTTGTGTAAGTTTGTTGTCTGTTTGTTTGTTTAGTTTCATCTGTCACCGTTTCTATCTGCCCGTAATCAAATCTTGCTAGTATTAGGCTAACTTGAACAATACAATATTATTATGACATGGACGATTTGATGATGGAGCCGATAATTGGCCATGGGAATTCTGTAATAAAACGATGCAACCCCATCGAGTTTGGGCTTATTTAATTCTTCTTTCAAGGGCCCACCGCCCAGTACAATGGCTTCATAAAGTTTTTTTTATTCAGTTTGACCCTTGTTTTTAATTCTATTTTTAAAAGATACCTAGGAAATAGAAAAATAAGTAATCAAAAGATTTTATTTCCTACATCAGCTACCCCTTTACCAAGAAACTCTCTTAATGGTAGGGTTGCAGTTTAAAATGGTAGCGCGCTAACCTGTTAAAGTTGTAGCAGTTATATTCAACCCATAACCCTATGCCACCCGGGTCTTAACGTACGGGTAGAAACTAGCCACGGCCAAATCCTCCCTACATTTTAAATAATATGAATAGCTATAAAAAACAGTGTAGCTGTATATAATTGTGGTAACCGAGACAAATCCGCGTCGCGCGATGAGCGTGCCAAAACCCATGTGCCTGCGTACCTACTTACGTGTTTTAATGTTTATGGCGCGGCACGTGCGAGATCTGTGACGTAACTCTACTGTATCTTTAGTATGAATTGGTCATAACACATCACAACGTCTAACTAAAATGGACCTAATGTCACCATTCTCACAGTCGTAAATTCTGTAGTACTGTTTTGTCTCTATCGAGCACCGACGCACTATAAAATCAAAGTAAAATGGACCAAACTTTCCTTGTTTACAAGCTACAAATTGTGTTCTCCGCAATTTTTTTTAAACTTTGCGTTAGGAGATTTTTGAGTACAAGTTAAGTAAAATTTGAACTTTAAATAAAGACACTTAATTCCAGTTTACGCTGACGTTACAGTGTTTCGATATTCAAAACGATCCTACAGGTTTGCAAACGTCAAATAATACGTCTACTAAAGGTAGGTAAGGTGCTTTGTACTATCATAAAAGAGTAATTAAATCAATTTACGTATATCTACGAATAATAAAGATAGCTTTTTTGGTTTTTTTAGTCGCACAAGTACTTAAAAACATATCTCTGGAAATACCAGTCAGATTTGATAGCTTTTTTTGTATATGATAAGTCAATTGTCCAAGGTTCAGGGGTATGTGCAGTGGCGTGCATAGAGGGTATGCACAGGGTATGCAGATGATATAAAATGATGAAAATCACCAGTACGAGTTATAAATACTTAAGGGTAGGCTTTTTATGTCTCTTACAATGCCTATCCATAAGTTTTTTATAACTCGCACTAGAGATTTATTCCTTTAATATCAGCAGCATACCCTGTGCATAACCTCTATGCACGCCAATGGGTGTGTGCTATTCAAAATCACGTAATGAAAAGCCGGACAAAAGAATTAATAACGCGGTGTTTAATATCGGCTGAAAGTCTGTAAGAAAACACCTACTTTAATCAATAGCTAGTCTATAACAGTCCACTGCTGAACTAAAGGACTCTCCCGAGGGGAGGGTTGGGCCATAATCACTACGCTGGGCAAACGTGTCGGTGGTTGCAGTAGATGGTTGTAGTAGCACACAGGACGCTCCTGTCCGTTCCCTGTTATTTTCCCCTAGTCGCCTCGTAAGACACCCGCGGAAAGAGATGGGAATATGACTACTGTATTCTGATGTGTTGTCACGACACGAAATTAACTTAGCAGTAAAAGCGCTTTTCACTTGATTCCAACTTAATGACAAGAAAATAATGAATGATCAATGAATGAATAAGTCCACCAATCCGCACTGGGCTAGCGTGGACGTGGACTATGGCCTTAACCCCGTATGAATGAATACACTTTTATTGTACACCACGTAGATTATACACAGAGATACATATTATACAATAGCACAATAATGTAGAACGTACAATTTGGCAGCCTTATCGCTATACTACAGCGATTTCTTCCAGGCAACCAAAGGCATACGACAATATGCTATAAGAATATAGCATATTCTCGTATGCCTATCGTTAGGTGGTACAACCTATCTATAAATAAAATATTATGATTTAATTTGAAACAATATTATTTTGTTCTGATATTAACTGCGGCTTTTACGACACCTTATGTAATATCCCGAATATTATCCAAGTCGCGGTGCAATTCGTTCAGTTCTTTTGCCAAGAACATCTGAAGCACGTTGCCAAATATGTCAGAGAACACAACCGGTACCTTGGGTAACAAAAACGTGTACTTGCCAAAATTTCAGTAGAACAATACCCTGTCTAGTTAACCCTATATCTGGAGGCAAATATTTTGTTTAGGCGATAACGTAGAGCGTAAAAGCGAAAGTAAGTTAAGCAAGGATTGTAGCCGCTTGGAATTTAAATTAGCTTTTTGCAGTAGGCACATATGTTTGGGACAAAAAGCACCTACTCTTGGCGAGACGCTATGTGCAACATATTCCTCTGTTAAGGTTTTAGACCATTGGGCCGAAATAAATTATTATGAATAATAATCTGTAATACACTTTCAATTCATCTATTAAACGCGATTTTTAATCTATTTCGACAGTATTATATCTAGTATATTCTCAGTAATATCGACTCAATTTTGAAGAGTTTTTCATTCCAAAAAGGAAACCATATCATTATGTCAGTACCATTTAGTTGTATGTCGATCTAATGAAGTCAGCTCACTTTTCAATTATTTTGGCGATGTTATTTTATATCTATCTGTCTATCATAAAATTATTTTGTATTTTCAACTGTCTATATTGTAACATTTACATTAATTCCACCGAGCATACCATTACTTATATAACATTGGATAAAATTCACAGTGATAGCAAAAGTACCATTAACAAATGCAGCAAGAGTACCGCTAATTCGGCCAATAACAACAATTGCGATGCACGCTAGGCAATAATCGCAAGTTTGACGCAGTAAGTCATTCAAGTGTGCATGAATTGTTGTTGTGCTGTTTTATTGTTCAAGTTGTGCTGCCGTCGTAGATGAGTAAGGCCGGATACGTAAAAGTTTTTGTCAAAAGCAAATGCGATGTGTTGTTCAAAGTAGTTCTGAATAGAATTACTACGTTTTGATTCGGCTTTTCACTATATTACCTAAAAACTAACTAAATAACTGTATGATGTAAATTCTCATTCGCCTCATGTCTTCAACAGAAATTCTAATATGAATTGAAAACTTTAACATCGGTAACATATCCATTTTTCGTTATTAGTATTTTATTTTGTTGTTGGGTTCAGTATACGCTTTTACAACATTATTCCCAAGGTAATTGTAAATGCATACATTTAAAGAATGTGTATAAACACATCTAATGCAGCGAGGTTACTATACATTTGATGAATTTCTTAATGATAAGGTAGACTGGAAGCAGCCAGTTTCGCTCTCATCTACCGCAAGATGGTGAAATGATTGTAAGCGTTGATGTTGAATAAGAGCAACTACTGATTTTCTTGCCGGCTCTTTTCGGTAGAATCTGCTTTCCGAACCGGTGGTAGAGTCACTACAAACGTCAAGTATGTGTATACTTGAGGTTCCAAAAGTGCTTACAAAGAAAGCCTACTTAAAATAAATGAATTTTGAATTTTGAATATTGTTGCTTTTTTAATATTTGTTACATTAAACACATAAGACGAAACTTGCATTATAATTATTGCTCATACTATCATATAAGATCTTATGTGAATAAATTATTTGATTGATTGATATTTCAATCCATTAATGCTGCCTTTCCGATGTCGATGACCTAGAGCATTAAACTCTTATACTTAAAATGTGCCCATTGGGAATGTCTTATTGTAGACGTGTTACTCTATGAATCATGAAAGGTCATGTTTTTATGCTGACTCCAAGATGTAACCGTTTTTACTTTTATTTCTTCTATTCTAGGCAGGTAAGCGGATCGAATGAATTACGGACATGTCACGTACAGTGTGTAGTGCAGTCTCTGAAAGAATTTTAGAAAATTCTTATCTCGGTAAAATGGAATTAGGTCACGAGTTTTTTCATGTTTTAAATAGTTTCGTTTTTCAAAGCTTCTCGTGCGATTAATGACGTCTATTTAACAAGTAAAGGTAGGATTTAGCATACTGGCACGACGGTTTGTAGAAAATAAGAGGGAATTCTTTGGGAGGAATAGTAGAACGTGATTCTACTATTCCTCCCAAAGAATTCCCCTTGAATGGTTTTAAATGGAGTCACCATGAATCTTTTTTATTCTTGACAATAAACCATTTGTTATAAATCATAATTCATTAATTTAACACAAATAGGAGTTCTTTATTCGCATGAGACCTCAAACTCAGGTCTGTCCGTTTGTAGTGACTCTACCATCGGTTCGGAAGGCTGATTCAACCGACATGAAGACCACCAAAAAACTAAGCACTCGCTCGTTTCCAACATACTATTAAATAATTTTAAATTATTCGATAACAGTTGATGCCCTCGTTCTTCGTCCGCTTTTATTACAATACCCGTGAGAACCGATCGTTTTCCTATGATAAAAAGTAGTCTATATTACTCTCAGTCATTTTGACAGAAAACTATGCTGAGCTAGGGCGTAAAGGACAAACAAAGGAGTAAACACACTTTCGCATTAATAATATTAGCATGGATGGTCCGAAAGCGGACCGGCCTGCTTCAAAGCAACCTTGTAAAATAATATTATCTTTTGGTATCGGGGGAAAAGAAAACAAGAAAACTTTCAAGAAAGCGAAGTCTGAAAGACCTCGCTTTCGTTCAGAGTATTGAATTGTCAAAGCAAAATCAACAAGACTTTGTTTCAGTCTCAAAAGTATCCGTAACGGAATCATTTTACTTTGAACAGTTGCCGCTCATCTCTAATTAATATTAAACGAAATTTGATCGTTTCTTTTTCGTTTCCTTTACATCAATGGGATATAAACCTGGAAAGGTATACCGAATTCTAAGACGTCTGATCCTACAAAATTAAAGGTAATAGGTATACTACCTGTAGAATTGAATCTAAACCCGTCAGTCGGAAATTGGAATGCCAAGGAAAAAAACGATAAAACTAAAAGGGAGATCACAACTAGCAAATTAAATTCCCATTTCCCGTTTTGTTGCAACCTTAGCCTCAGTGGAGACGATACCGCAAAAACCTAGAAATCCGAACCCAAACATCCGTTCGAAGGCCTAGAAAACATGCTAAAAACTAGTGCATGGAGCTCTTTGTTTAATTGGACGGTTTGGGGCGCAAACCTTTGCGGGTTCAACTTGTTTGAGCAAAGAGATCGGAATTTGTTTTTATTTTACTGCGCCTCTCGGTTTTGTTTGAAATCTGATTTCTGAATAGGGTTGAAATTCTTAGAATTTGAAACATTCTTGCTTTAGAAATCTTTACTAATATTATAAATGCAGTAGTAACGGTGATAGGCTTCGGCTTCCCAATGGGGGGACCGAGTTCGTGGTTCGTTTGTCCTGCCTTCGCGCCGTCCGGCATAGAGTTAGTTGAAAGGACGGGGAGTAACATGCGCTACTATTTATTCCAGAGAAATAATCAGTTTCCACGGGATTTGTCCAAAAGTTAATATTATGATATTTTTGACTATGCGAAGTAAAACGCCGTTTTCGCCAGAAATCCATTAGTGTCATGATGAATCAGACGGCGTGCACACAACACGACACTATTATATAGTGAGTATCCGGCTTTATATATCTGAATTGTAGAATTTTCATATTGTTTCAAGTCTCATTGTTTCATGTTGGTAATAAGCATTTTAGACTTATTACTATACACAGTGTTAGGTAATGAGTTTCCCGTCACGATATTTTCTCCCCCTGAGTAGGAAAATTTGCGTTGTCCAATCTGTTCGCTATTTAAATAACATGCTTGCATGTTTAAGCCTAGCTTGGGCTAACCTACGGGCGCCTCCCATGAGATGATGAAATAAAACGTGAGACTGCAGTGCATCAAAGAACCCTTACTCAGCACAATCCAGACCTCCTTACCCGAGAATCCTCTCTAGTGACAGTAATAGTCGAACATTTGCCATGCCGTTTTGTGTCATACGTCGGGGCTGTACACATGCCGGGCGATAATGCTCGCACGTCACAACTGCCACATTATTACATATTACACGTGTGTAATTTGTCAAGCTAATCCCTGCATGTTGGAGGCTTCGGGGAATACACGCATGGTGCCAGAAATATTGCCTTTAGACTCGCGGTTTTAAGAATTGTTATAAAAAGAACATGCGGAGCCAACTTTGGGGATTGTCGCTAGAAGTGAAAACTAAATCTACATACATATAAACAAACTAAACATATAGGTTATGGGACACGTGCAGTGAGTTTTTGTTTAGTTTTTGGTTTGTAATTGTCACGCAGCGGATGCTCTCAAAAGGAAAAAAAACTCCGATTTTGTAACATTCTTCATTCGTACTAGGCTCCTATTGGTTTTAGCGTGATGATATAAGGCAACGGCAACAACGCTAAAAGAATTTTTCAAATCGGACCAGTAGTTCCTGAAATTTTCGCGATTAGTAAACAAACAAACTCTTCAGCTTTATATATTAGTATAACTAGCGGACCCGCGCGACATCGTCCGCGAATGAGACGACTTAAAAAAATAGTCGTATGTTTAGTCAATATAAATGATTCCGAGATTCCAATTATATATATACAAGAATTGCTCGTTTAAACATATCCCTACTAGTATTATAAATGTCAATGTAAGTTTGTTTGTTACGCTTTCACGCAAAAACTACTTAACAGATACTCATGAAACTTTGTACACATATTCTTGGAAGTGTTAGAAGTAATATAGGACTTTTTATCCCGACATTAAGCTCGGTTCCCTTCGGAGAGGTGATGAAATTGTTTGACGATTTTATACCATAACTCCGACAAATTATAACCGATTTAAATAATTATTTTTGTACTACAGAGGTTATAATATGTGTTTAATTTTGCCCAAACTTTGTGTAGATCTGAATGTGGTTGCAGATAGAAACCAGAACTCCTTTGCAGACAGCAGCAAACCCCTCATTTAAGGCTAAGCGATACTGAATACTTTAATTTTTGTTAGACCTACTACTAAATCGAATGCAAGAAATCAAAAAACAAAATCAAACGCAGACGAAGGCCCGGGCAACAGCTAGTAAGAAATAAGATTTAGTTATAGTTAGATAGTTGAGTTGTCAATGTTAGAATCTCGTATGCTTTAGAGATTTCGTGACACACTTAGGTATATAGATAATTCTGACTGATATGCTCGGTAATGTATACAGCGTTAAAGCAGTTGTCAACCCGCCTATATCAACCGTAAAAGCATTTTCGCTGTACCCTTGAGTACCGGGTGCCCCGGAATGATGAATCACAATCCTTTCGGCTTTATTTCGCGGGCTACATTTCTTACAAATTCTCTACATAGTTGTAGAGTGCGTGCGTGAAAAAGGAATTACTGTGGGCACTTAACACGCGAAATATAACTGAAATTAAAAAGCCTTTTGTATGAGTTATTTCATTACGACGTCAACAAAGTTTAGTGGTTGAATAACTCAAAAAGGAATCCCAAATATGCTTTACTCAAGTAAGGTTAAAAAGCTTTTTGAATCATTTCACATGTTGCACTAATATTATAAACGCGACAGTTTGTATGCAAGTATGTATGTTTGTTACTCCTTCACTCCGCAACTTCTACATCAATTGGACTGGAATTTTGGAATGTAAATAGATTATACCCTGGAAACTAAAAATATTGTCGACAAATCCAAAAATATTATCGTTGTATGTACCCGTTTAACTATATTTAAGAAAAGATTATAAGACATTAATTGAGTTTTAAGACATGCAATTTTGTACCCTGGAAAAAGTCATGTTTCACGTGCCGTCAGTGATAAAATGGAATTTCACGTCAATGAGCTATTACTGTAGCTATAGTGTGCCATATGTAGCTAAAGTGACCTTGAAATATTTATTCAGGTTTATATTAGCTGCTGAAACGACTTACGGTTAGGACTTTGGCTTCACTTTCGGGGGGTTCCGAGTTCTAATCCCAGCACACACATCTTACTTTTCTAAGTAATGTGCGTTTTAAGTAATTAAAATATCACTTGCTTCAACTCAAAGAATCATGAGGAAACTTGCATGCCCCATAATGTTCTCAAAGGCGTGTGAAGTCCACCAATCCGCACTGGGCTAGCGTTGTGGACTACGGCCTAGACCCTTTTCATTGAGAGACGGCCGAGTCCAAGGCTGCGGGTTGGATTCCAACAACTGGAAAATGTTTGAGTGATGAACACGAATGTTTTTCAGTGTCAGGATGTTCATTTGTATAATTTAAGTACTTATGTGTTTATTATTTTTATTTATTTATTGAAACAAAAACAAACAAAATTTATTGGTTCTTCGCACCTTTAAGTCTTGTCGACTTGTCAGGTTAATGCATATTCCTCTTAAATTACAGATCAAGTCAGCAAAAACCAATCTAAAAGAAAAAACTAAATTTATTACTTAACTCTGGATACCTACCTATTATCATTTATTGTACCTAACTAATCATCTTGCAAATTGCACTACAGTGACGCTGGTAACTCACCCCGACTTTACTTTGATAAATCCTTGCTAAATATTCAAACAAAGTGGAATCTTGTGTTTATGGAAATAAGGAGCTATTTTGTATGATACGCTTTTGTTCATACGCTTTTCCTATTGCGTTGTGAGGTAATAAATGTGCATTATCGATGGAATTGTGACAATAGAGTGCAATCGTTGCGATGAATAATAAATATAAAGTGAATTCAGTAGGTACATTGCACAGTCTGTATTTTTTTAGTTTTTTATGCCCTTCTCACCTAGAATAGGCAGAAGACATACATTCGAACTCGGCCCTCCGAAAGGGAAGCCGAAGTCCTAAACCACAGGGCTATCACCGTTTCAGCAGCTTCGTAGCTAATAAAAACCGAAATAAATATTTCAAGGAAGTATTCCATCGAATACTTTAGCTACATATATATCATCATGGATTTTTTTGACGTTATACTTCTTTTGGCGCGTTAGGGAAAAATGGTGAGAGTAAATTTTTACGATGCGATTTTACACCGTCACGTAAAACCGACACCCTGAAGTTAGTTATAGTCAACAATTTTGTTTTTCAATAAAAGTTTTGGCACTGTACGCTTTGAACTGTCAAAGTCTACGGGCTCATTCCGGTGATTTAATTGATTCAATTGTATTCAATTGTAATTGTACAAACAAAAATCTCAAATTTTAATGATAAAACTTGATTTTCCGATAATGAGATAATGCGTTATAATAAATCTTTCAATGTATTAAATAACTTTTTCTATTGTTAGAGTAGTTTTTTTACAAACTTAGAATAAGGCGAAAGATAACATTATTGAAAAGATTTTTATCTTGTTACGCCAAAGAAGCTATAACTTCTAAAGTGTGGACATAAGAACACACACGTTGTTTTTTATTCCACTACAAGTTAGCCCTATCTCACCTAGAATAGGCAGAAGAGATACATTACACGGCAACAGGGAGAAGTTTACCCCCGTTTATATTCATCATCATAGCAAACCTGAATTACCTGCGCTATGGGGGACGGGTGTCCTCCTACAATGGGAAGAATTTCTGCCGCAGTCCACCACGCTCTCCCAGAGCGGATTGGTGGACTACGAACGCCTTTGAGCACATTATGTAGAACTCAGGCATGCAGGTTTCCTCACGATGTTTTTCTTCTCCGTTGACATAGGTGATATTTGAAGCGCTCAAAATACGCTCATAACTTAGAGGAGCGTGCGAAGTGCTGGGATTCGAACTCGGCCCCCGAAAATGAAGTCGAAGTCTTACCTATTGGGCTATCACCGCTTATATTGTTACACGTATCTTATCTGGATATTATTTCCACCTTTGCGCAAATGTTTGGAGGATTGAAAAAGCTTTGGGAGAAAATAAATTTTTATCCTTTCTCCTGTTCCATGTTCCCGTGCTTTAGCCGGTGGTATGCGTTAATTATATCGCCTATCAGGGGATATAATCGGGTTCGAGGGATATAATTTTTGTCACCTGCCTGTGGTTAAGGTTTAGAAAGTAATAAGTATGCGTTTATTGTAATCAGTACACATATTGTTGCTTATCTAAAACATATCTTTGCATTATAAAGCAATTTGTTATATATCTTATCAGCGCATAACAATAGCGTGATAACAGAACCTATGCTTCCTACTAACAGAATAAACACTTATGTTGTCATTATATACAATGCCTTATATCCTTGTAATATTATATGTACGAGTTAGTTTGAGTATGTTTATTATAGCCTATTATTATAACTATTTATTGCGTCATATACATTATTTATGTGAATTTGTGTGTATAAGTATGTAAGTTATGCAAGTTTATTTTATGTGTTACTAGATTTTTTGTTTTAAAAAAAAAAAAAAAATCTTAAGTATTTTTTTTTTCAATGAAAAGTATACTAGATTATTTCTAATACCTCCAATAATATGTATAAAAAGTTTCATTAAGATTGGTTCAGTAGTTTTCGCGTGAGAGCGTAACAAACAAACTTACATTCACATTTATAATATTAGTAGGGAGATGTTATGTATCTTTTAATTTGTACACCAACCGAAGTTTGCAGTGCGGTGCAGACGAACTACAAAGAAAAAGACGAAGAAGTAGAAAGGCTTGCGCGGGTCAGCTAGTTTAGTTTATAATTGGGGATGTATTAAGCATGCATTTTGTTTTGTAGGTGCGTTATAAGGAATTTTATTGTTATTATATTATTATATCAATCAATATCATATAAATAGAGAACTTCTTTATTAATGATGTTGCTTATCGTCAACCTAATTTAATAACTAGGGCTTAGACCCTTAACCCTGCTACAATACTTTTTGCTGGACTTTAATAATTAATATTCCGTTTTGGTGATAAACCGAGAAAAAGACTAAACGCCCATAAGAGAGACGAGGGGTGAGAGGGAAGTGAGGGAGGGACGAGAGGGGAGTCAGAGAAGAGAAAGACAAGAGTGAAAGGAGAGTGAGGGAAGAAGGTGCAGGGAGGGGCAGACAGAAAGTGCACAAAGCCAACTACTTAACTTCAGGCTAGTACCCAATAAGCATATATTGATACTATCCTTCTACTAGCTACTATGTCAATAAGTCCCCACGTAGAAAAACCCAATAAGTGGGTATCGAACAAATTTTGGACCGTAAGAAAAAAGGTTACTGTAGGAAGGTTCTGCGATTGAAAATCAATCGACATTCGCTATTTTTTGTTGGTTTACTGAAATTTAGCTCGGAGGCGCAGTCGAGTAGGTATCCATCGCCGCGGCTCCCCGTGGTGACCCATTTAGGCGGCTCTGCGGTCTAGATGCCGCAACTTTTCACTAACTTAGTTCCCACAACTTTCGGTAACGTAAAAAGTTTTATGGGCATTTTGCCCTGTAACGAAATTACGGCGGCGAAAATCTCGAAGCTTTTAATGTCCGGAGTGAGGATTTTTGGAGTTATTTGGAGCAAAAGGGCACCCAAGCTTTTCGTACTCAGATTATTAATACTAGAGAAATGTCAATCTGCCAACCTAAAGTTTATGCAAAGCGGGCTTGTACGTCGAATTTTAAATTATTTAGGTACATTACGCAGTGGTAATGTAAATAATCACACAAACCTTTATTAAGGCTTGGAGCCAAACGATTCAGCGTTGATTACAAACCGATCAGAGACATGGGTTTAATATAACTGTTATACCCCTAAGATGTTATCCCTCTACCATCTTAGACTGCATCATCACTTACAACCAGGTAAGATTGGGCAGTCAAGTGCTAACTAGAGCCATAAAAAAACTTTGTTTAATTGAATAGCCTCTAAGCCAAGTTCACACGTAACAAACCTTTTGAATTTCAATTTACGTTCGCGCAATCAAAAATGTAAATCTACAATGTCTGGGATGTGTCGGTCCGGTTGAAAAGTTCGCTCGCTTGATCTCGCTGCAGCTCCTATTCAGTCAATTTATCGACAGTTGCTAAGCTGTGGCGATCTGTTATCTCCATGCAAATATGCGATGAGTTTACAACTGCCCCTGTCATATTTTGCCTTTTGTAAGCAGACGACCAGTCGGCAACTCGTTCGAAAAGTTAGTTATGAGACTGAACCAGTTTCAGTTGACGACATTGCTGACATCGGTGGGCGCTGAGGTGAAGTGGGGGGTCTTGTTATAAGACCTGGGCTTGATACCCGCTGAATGCATATTTGGAATTTATGATTTCGAAATTTGGTCTGGTCTGGTCTGGTAGGCTTCCGAGGCCGCGGCTAGTTACCACCTTATCGCCAAATGATTTAGCATTTCGGTAAAACGCCGCGTAGTGACCGATTAGGGGTATAGTTTTAATACGAGTGCCATACCACTAACTAACCTAATCCAACATAGACTGCATAATCACTTGCAATCAGGTGAGATCGCAGTGCAGGGGTAACTTTTGGTGATATAAAAAATCTCGGAATGGACCGACATCGTTCATAGTGGTACGTTAATGGAATTCATACGAACTACACAGAAGATATACAAGTCTAGACGTTAATGGCACGTAAACGCACTACCCTTGCCTGGGAATAGGTATCACACATGATAATTTAGAACACATTAGGTGCTCTACCTCCATATCGGAATCCCGCAAGGATCGTTTATCTTGCCAGCTACTCTGCTTGGTTTCCCCGGGACGCAATTTCCTCTCGCTTAATGACTATCCTTAAGCTTTTAAAATTGGCTTAGAGGCTTTGGGATTTATGGCGTAGCGATTGAACGCGACTACAGAAACCAATTAATTTGTCTCATTGTTGATGTAAAACTTCTTAAATTGGTTATTTAAGAGTTAAATTGTTTTTTGGGGGAAAATTATCCTGGCCACTGTGTACCTACCCATTTGTCCTTTTAACGAAAAAGGGGGAAGGTTTACAGTTTCTCGCGTGTTCTTTTTATTAGATACATTTAGCTTTACCTTACCCCGCGGTTTAACTTGCTTAAACTCTGGATCTAAGTTTGTTGCGACACTTTTTTTTTTATATTAATTATAGGCTAGCGCTTGACGACAATCATGCCCGTTAGAAAGCAATGATGAGGTCTAGGTTGGAGCACGCTTGCCTAGAAAAAGTCTATTCACTCTAGCCTTGAAGGTACTCAAATTATACGTGGCAGGAAACACAGTTGCCGAGAGGGCGTTCCACATCTTAGCGGCACGTATCAGAAACGTGGATAAAATGTTTCGTGCGTGTTGATGGAATATCAACCACATAAGGATGCCACCGCTCACGGTGTCTCGCTGTTCTGTGGTAGAACAAGGAAGGAGGAACAAGATTGTAAAGTTCCTGAGCACACTCACCGAAGTATATCCGGTAAAAAAAAACTTTCTCTGTCATCTCGTAAAAATAGGAGAAGAAAATTGTAGATACAGAACATATGATTCTTTGTGACTTAAGTTTTATGTCTCGTCACAAAAATATGAACTGATAGTCGCGCGTCGTGTCGTAATCTATAATAAGAAAAACTGATCCTCCTTTGACATAAAATATCTTAAATGTATTGTTAGCACTAAAAGACCGAAAATAAAAATTATTCATTTATAAATAAATTACACACAGATTTCATTTGTACCTAAACGTGTTTTGAAACAATTTTGTTTTGCAATTATACTTAGTAACGTTTTCCTAATTGTATTAGTTCGTTAAAAGCTAAACTCGTTAAAAGTTGTTAACGTTTTTATAATAGAGCAGATACAAAATACGTAGGTACACGTAGCAACAATTAGTAGCCAATTACAGGAACACTTCGTTTTATCATTTTCTGTTATTGACTTCAAAATCTTACATAATTAAATGTTTGGTGCAATTTGAAGAACCGGTTTCAAAACACAAACAAACGAGTGAGAACTTATTTCAGTCCGGTTTATAACAATGTTTATGTTACAATTAAGTTTTAGTTTAATTTGAATCGCACTGAGAGTTGCTTTTGTTTGCAAGTCTGCTAAAAATATAAAATTTTGATATCTATGCCATCATCATCAATGGCCATAGTATAACAGTCACCATGCTGGTCAGACGGCTTGGTGAACGCAGTAGCTGGTAGTAGTAGCAGAGAGGACGCTATTGCCCGTTCTCAGTCATATTTCCTAAGTCGCTATGCACGACACCCATGGTTGTGAGAGGGAGATTATTTATGTCATTAAAAAAATTGTATTGGTGTGTATCTGAACCTCCTACATATTTTTTGTAGCTATGTTATTAACGCCATGGGTTATCTAGAAGAGATGCTATGTTTATACGCGTTGTAGTGATTTATTATCTGTACCATTGAGATACAACAAAAGTGTATTCATTTATTAATTCGTTCATTAAATCACTATAATTATTTCCACTTAGGCCTACTTACGATACTGTATCTTTTATAACTTCTACTCTGTGTGTTTTTAGTGAATTGACTATCGATTCCGTTTTTTTTCTACCTATTGGTAGAAAAAAATCTGACAAAACCTGTACAAAACTGAGCAGTTTCTCATTTTTTTTAATAACATTTGTCAATTATAAGAAATTCTATAGCACCTATCATTATTCTTTAGATAAATGTTGAATGCTGTTAAGGGTAGATCACGCGGAGTGCTGCTGGCACCATTGAACGAACCGCGCAAGGTTTTGCACGCAGCAAGCACATTATTTCAAGCTATAAACAAAACACTGTGAAGGGAATATAATAGATATTGATAGATCCCCTTTTTTCAGCGTTGAAGTAGTCTTTAAGTCTGTAAAGTCCGCCACGCCACTGAATATTAACTGTAATTTTCGGAATTTATAATTCCTGTTTTTTTCTAGTCCGTTCTAGTAGGCGTTGGCTGTGGCTATTTCAAATCCGGTACGATGCCGCGTAGGGTATGTTTTTAATATACAACGTGTAACAGTATTACCAAATACTGTTGAAGGGTGCATATGTATATTTTATAAGGAATCACCCTGTAAAAGCATATTTATTTTTCCATTTTAAAACATTCTAAGTGTTTACTTCTGACAATCCTTTTGAGGATAAAAGATCGACATGTGCATATTACCTACGCTACGCGACGCGTGCGTAATAAAGTGCCAGGAGTCACTTGATTTTGCTTTTGGATGTGATGTTAGGGTTGTATCTGATCTCTTTCAGTAAAAACTATGGCAAAATGGATAATACTCAGAGACAGTAAATAATGTACCTCTTTAGTATTATTTCGGTTTTCATTTACACGTTGCATATACCTGACAATACCTGCATCTTGCGTACCATCAGATGAAATAGCAGCCACATAATCTTACAGCGGAATAAAAAATAAATAACTGATTTTTAGTTTTATTTGTGAAAAGGTACCTGCAATAAAAGTAAACCTTTTATTCCTGTCATTAAGGTTTAGTTTAAAGTTTGCGAGAAACTAAACTATTCTCGTAAAGAATATGAGTTTGTAGAGGAAATGGTGGATTTACATTAAACTGTTCAAAGCAAGTAAATATAGTTTATCTTATCAGCTAAGTATAGTGTTTTATAGCTGTGCGGCTGCGTGAGATAAACATATTGAATACGTTCAACGGCGTAATGTCAACATGATGAAATGAGATTTGTATTATTGCAAATAGAATTACAATTATACAACAAATACTTATATCTAAAATGTATGATTATTTATTAAGCATGCTTCCTAACGAACCTTATTACAACAGATATTTCGTTCAGCCATATAGTTTAACTAGTACTGCGCTGCTTTATTTGATAGTGGCACTTCTTGGAGTTCAATAAATCTCAATTTTTTTATTAGATAAGCCATATCGAACAAAAACAGTGAAATATGCGGCCACACAACTATAAAGTATAAAGAGTTGACTTGTGTTTATATATAAGCTAGTGTTGCCTGCGACATCGTCCGTTTTTTTTGTTATAACCCCGTATTACCCACGGCTAAAACTATCCGTCAAAACTAGGGCTAAGACGAACTCTACGAGATAATTAATTCTTCTCATTTTCTCCACTTATAGGAAGAGAAAATGCTAGATTTAAATATGACATAGCGCGCATGTTAGCCCCAATAGATGCAAGCCGTGCATTGCTAATAAAGGGAATTTTTAAATCCACCAGTAGAGTTACCTAGGCAAAAAGTATGTCCGTCTCCAGAATGTACGGTAACCACCTACATGTGTGAGCCAAGAAATGAGTTACTGAGCTGAACATAGGAAACATACAAACAGACACACTTTCACATCTATAAACATTAGTGCTACGCTTATTTGTAGGCGATAGTCAGGCCATTATATTTATACCGAAAAATCCTGCTACACCACGATAAAAGATTAAACTTGAGGCTATGCAGGTTTCATACATGTAAGTACAAGTGGCTTAAGAAATTCTACCTTGACATTTTCTTATTAGAATTTTGAAACAGATACTAATAAAACAAATTTTTCTAATGATAGTTTTTAATTAAATGGGTGTTAAGTAGTTTTTAGGTTTAGGTTGTAAACTTGGCTATCTTTTACATGTCACCCAACGACAGAACTAGTCAAGTAAAGGGTCCTAAGGGTTTTAGTAACCGGGGAGAATAAAGACAAAAATGCTTGTAAACAACTTCGAAAGATAGAACAACTGAGTGCTAGTCTATCTATCAATCGAACGTGTATTTTCATAGATCCATCGACGTTAATTAGCGACGATTGTAATCAATGCACGGATCGATGTGTCGACATTGTTCGATTCTTCACCGACGCTTAATCTAAAGCTGTTCGGTTTTGTATTATCATTATTGCATAGGAATATGCAAGATTCATAAGTCTTTTGTACCTATCTAGTGATCTTCTTTAAAAACATTGTGTAGTTTTTAAAAGTTAAAACCGGTGCAGGCCGCGCAATTCCAACATCTTGGGACCTCAAAGTCTAGCGGCCCTACAGTTTGGTGTAATATAGGCGCGCACATTGACTTTGAACGGTCTATAATGAGTGATGTTGACAAAGAGTTAGGGTTACATTTCATTAACAACAATCATGTGGGTGCAATAACACGCTATAATTCGATTTGACCCAATACTCAACGCGTAGCCTTAATAGAAAACTACCTTCATAGTAACTTGTAACATCTAGGGTTAAGTAAGCTAGACACAAAAGTTTTATTCTGTCATAACAATAGGTGATTACGACTACAACTATTTAAATATAAGTTAGAAGCAGACGCTACTTCGCGAAATTCCATGATATTCCATGAACAACAAGCTTAATTTGCTATACTCCGCGTAAGGCAGGAGAATTTGTGCGGTTTAATTGTTAAGAGACTCTTAACAATTGTTAATTTTAAAGTCAACATCTCTGGAGGATGCTCCAGTGTCGGAGCGATACGTGCGGAGAGAGTAGGTACACTGCGGAAGATCTGCTTGGTGTAGAATATACATTATAAAACGCACCATACAGATTCTGCTGCTTTTGGCGGAGTGTAGCAAATTCAGCTTAATGTGCTACACCTAATTCATTGTATACAACTATTCATGATAACAACAAGTTAAGAAATCCACTCTATTTATTATCTAGTCTTTTAAATACATACTACCATGGAAGAAGCGTTAATTGATTCTTATATTTTCTGCTTAATAGTTGTAAGTGGTATGAATATATATTTATTGTTTGCGTTATTTTGTTTAACATTGCTGCCATATTTGGGTTAGTAATGACGTCAAATAGCCTGTGATACACGTAACGCTAAGATAGAACCAACGGATCTTCATTTGTCGAAATAGAGAAAATTGGAGTGACGACGCTTTAGTGAACATTCTATGCTGTTAAAAACAATTAACTGCTTTAAAAAAAACACATCAATAAACAGTTTTTAGGCCAATAAAATATCAATTTACAACCAAAAAAACTGGATAGATCCTTCATTATAAATATCATAAACTTGCAATCTTGACCCAACAAACAAATACACAACACTTCCATCCATCAACCTTGAGATTATTCATCATAATGACGAGACATACACAACTCTATGTTTAAAGTAATAAAAGTCAAAACAACATTAGCAGATCAAAACATAGAAACGACAATGACCTTCATCATCTATGCCACCTTCACACACATTTGAATCAAGCTTGGTAACTATTCACTCAATAATTTACAAGTTACATCTAATATTGATAATTTTAAAATTTTAAAAGGCCATACACATGACTGCATGTTGTTCCAATCTATAATATCAGTTTACTGAATGGTATATTTTCTATTTGTGTGAAAAAAGGGATATAATGTTTTGCATATGATTATTTAGCACATCTATGGTGATCCAGACATGCGCCTGAACTGTAAAATCTATCAAGTGATTTATAATACTTCAGTCAGGAAGGCATATAGGCATTAGCCTTAAAGCTTTTAGTGCTACACATAATCATCAGGGCAGCACCCAAAAATTAGGGAAGAACTAGTGAAATGCGGAAACCACAGTACATAATCAGGACCTCCAGAGTGTTGTATGTCATTGACATTAAATTAGTTTATACTATTTTCTGCAAACAATTCTATAATCCCCCACCAGAACTTTGACAGCAACCCTGGTATGCTTGGTATTCTCCTTTTAAATAGAACTGAACCATACACAGGAACAATATGTAGACAGGTGTATTAGCCATCTGTATATAAATAATACATAATAACGTGCCAATCTAATACCTAAATACTGTGTGACATTATTAAATAAAAAATTTCAATGGATTGTTTATGCAAATAATGTTAATCTTCTGACAGGTTAGTTGAGAGATGACTTTCAAATAATAATAATAAAGCAAATAAAAGCAATCAGATATGAAATAAAATTTCAAGAAGAGAGTATTGCGAATGATCCTAATAGTAAATGTTGGAGATCTGTACATTAGGTGATGAACACACCAACGATGGAACAACTAAGCCATGAGTGGGCGATGTGAGACTAAGTACAGGCTCACAACATCGACGCATGTTTACTGTGCAATGAGACTGACTGTCAACGCTAACGTCTACGCTGGCTCATTGCTGATGGCTCACTGGACCCGTGTCAAAGACATCACTACTATGTGACACCAGTGGCAACTCAGGGCTGCAAATACCATTTAGACATGACAGTGTAATTGATCACAATCATTGAACACCGTAAAGACTAGTGTTGACTCCAGATGATGAGTTAACTAGTGGGAACATGATGAGCTTCGGGTCTTGGGGTGAGTGATCAGTGAGCATCAGCAGGTGTGTGAGCATGAGCGTGAGCGCGCGCGAGGCATGCGCGCCACCAAAAACCACAAAGCCAATGAGGAGCGAACATAATAACTTTCTGACGACTCACCGAAATGAGACGTTATATTGCTGTGACCGTTTGCCAGTGGCAAGGCCGTCACCAAGTCTTGAACTAAAAAACAACGACTCACTTTTAAAAAGGGCTTACAATACACAGCGGGTCTATTATAATAATGCGGCCAGCATGCTGTTTCGGCAACCAAGATCTTGTAGTACTTTGATTATTAAGTTTGCCAAAGCATGGCTTTGATACAATCAGGCAAAAAACAAAAGCCTGCATTGGATTCTTGGAAGCCGCAACAGCATCCTGAGCATCTAGGATGGCCGGTCTAAATTCACAATTGTCGCAAAGGAAAAAGACTACATCCCTTTTATATTATTCAGTAAAATACTTTTAAGTCGAACTCGATAAAATTAATCTTTCAGTTGAATTAATAGATAAATATTAAACATTGCATCCATAACATTAAGTTACGAAAGGTACACAGAGCAATGCGTGTTTATCGACGCCTCATAACTTGGGCCCTCAATTCATAAGTTAAAATATCGTAGATTACGCTATTTTGTCGTTGAACGTTAAAATTTCTACATTTAATGGCACATTCGCTCATATTCAGTCTGTTTTTACATCATTTCTACACATTTTAACTCATAATCGCTTTATTATTGTCATTTAATAGGTCAAACTGATAACAGCGTTCTGATAAGAATCTTATTGGACCGTAGAGCAGCGATTAGCAGGGTCGACTCGCGCCTCTATGTCAATGTTAACTTCACTTGCCAAATACGCAATCAACTAAACACAAAGGGCCCTGTGGAAATGCAAGTACTCACCCGAGCTGAAGTGTGACCTCTTGACGTCCCCATTTTCCGAATCGCCGTCCAGGGGTCGTTTTCTAGAGTCCGTGATTTCCGGACTAGGGCAAGTATCCATTCCCGTGTCAGCGGCCATATTGGATTTCAGGGCAATACTAAAAACTTCTCTAGCATAATTCCCATTACGTAATTACTTCAGAATGCGTATAAAGATGCGGCACTGTACATTATAAATATATCATCAAATACACTTAACACTTATACATCTAAAACGAGGAAAATTTAAATTTTGAATGGTCTAGTTACTAAAATATAAGGGAAATGACACTTTTACGTCTAAATGTAATGTGAACGTTGTTCGATACTGCTGCTCTGCGGTTGTTGTGTATGGCGCATAGTCAGAGTGAACTTATCCGCAAATGACGCCGCTACGTTGGCACTACTGCCTTTTGACAGCTACCAGCTGATTACCGTAGTGATGTGCTAGGGAGGTTTAATTATGGATTACATCTATAAAATTAATTTAGTTATTTCTATTTGAAATATTAAAAAATCAATCAAAATAGTTTCGTTATACTCTGTTTCTTTAAACAAATAATTTATGATTTTATGATCAAATAAGTTCATTAAACCAATTTAAAGATTTCATTATTTTTTCAAACTAAATTTAAAGTCAAGTATATCTTACGAATTGACAAGCGAATACGATAAACCAGGATTTTCTAGGATTCACATTTTAAATGTCAAACCAAAAAAGCACAAAGTTAACATGACTGACATGTTTTACAACCACAACATCAATAAATTTATTTTCAATTTTCCTAACAGCTACGATCCAAATATCAAACAGCTTTTTTCATTCAATTTTGATTTGAGATTCTATAAGTTCTTTTAATAATTCATCAATAAAATTGTACTATTGGAAATAATGTGTTCATATTAAATTGAAACATTTTTAATTATTTTATTCTAATATTAAGTGCCAAAATCTTTTTATTCTCTGTCGCATCCCTAGTACTTCAACAAAAAAAAAAAACGCAAGGTCGTTTGGCGCTCGACCAATCATCGATTGCGGCTAACTTCACAGTAGTTAAACTAGTTCTTCCACTAACTTTTTATTCTTTTAGCCGAAATAAATTAGTAAAACACGATACACGTAATCACGTATAATTTGCGTAATTTACACATGCATTATAATAAAACTTTATTTCCTTTTTTAGCATAAAATTAAGAAACTGATTGTTATGATTTGCTTTTGAAATAGCATTTTTTAGTTTCTAAATCGTACTTATCCTATTGCAATTTTTTTTTTTTGGCTTTACTTTCAGTATAGTTAAATTTATTTTTGAATTTGGCGCCTTGACATATTCCCCGCCTACAATATCTAGGCACACAGGCCACGGGGCTAAATCTAGGTCAAGGCTGGACACGATGTGTTGTCTCTCTCGCACGCAAATAGCGCAAGCCGCAGTGTGCATAATAGAAAAATATTAAATGGGGCATTCATTTCATTCTACCACTGGCATCGAGATTACTTTTAATTGGTCCATGTGGGCTGTTTAACTGTTAAAATATCTATTACGTTCAGCCTACGCGCTAATGTTATCGAAATGCATCAATCTTTTTGTTAGATATCAAATTAGGGTCAATTAGTACTTTATCATCATCAGCGTTACTTTCCACATCGGAGCACAAATCCTCATCTCAAAAGGAGAGAGGGGCTTGTGCCCAGTTTCGACCCGCCACGCTGTTTGGTGGGCTAGAAAGAGTTTTTGAAAGATGTAAGTTCTTTTAGAGACCCATAGATTCCTTTCTGAGCATATTCTCTATGCGGGTCTTGGTGCTACCAACAACCTACCAACGAGTCTGCAACTAGCTTCGGCCAAAGACTTCCATCAGACCTTATCTTATACCAGCGACAACTTACTTTCACAAATCTACTAAGCCTTTTTTTTTTTTAATGAAAATTTATTTGTTTACATAAAACAATAGCAGATAAGGCGGAGAACTTCTGTTAAGTTTAAAACCTGTGCCAGAAGATCTCGCTTTTCCATTACAAAAACACATTTTTATTTCAATTTATTTATATAATAATTTTTTTTATTACGGACATGCGAGTAAAACATGCAGTGTGGGTGCGATTATGTTATGTGTACGTGCATGTGTGTGTGTGTGTGTATGTATATGTGTGCGATCGTGCGTATAGAACTTAGAAGTTTTTCAGCCAGGCATGTAGCTGGCCATCTAACGTAAGTAACGCTGCCGGACTAACCTAGATATGCCAGTTTAATTCGTGATCGAGCCCTCACTCCAAATCGGCATGTACCGTTACATTTTAATAACACACATCCCAGTCGAAGAGTTTTTAACCAGTCGTGACCGAAGCCTCTTAGCTTGACCAGAGTCATACAAAGAAAATATTTATTCCAAAACTATTTCCATATATTATATGCCACAAGTTAGCCCTTGACTGAAATCTTACCTGGTGGCGACGTTACGACAACGCAGTCTAACATAGCAGGAAGTAACATGTTTGGGGGTTAAATTAAACCCAGTCCCCTAATCGCTATCTACGCGACGTACGTACATCGTACAATACGGCACGATTTTGTTGGAAACTAGAGCCTCCCACCAGATCAGACCAAAGAAAACTCATCAAAAATGTATTCAATTACAGTATCCAGTGCGTTTTCACGCTCTGTCATTGAAAAGGCTGTCATTTAGTGTGACAAAACTTTATATCTCGTTCTTCTTCATTTGCTTTGTGATTCCATAACTGTTGCCACATTTAATGACAGATCCTAAATGTCTCATATATAATACCTCCGATGCTTAAGATATGTCTAATGCCCGTTTTTACTAAGCCTATGCATATGCGTAAAAATTTTGCCGATGTTTTTAGAACAAAAATCGTTTCACCAACTCTTAGGTGATAAATATTGGTCAACGGTTGACGAATTCTTAGGAATATCCTAAGATCAGGCGTTACTTATTTAGGCATTGCCTTGTTCGTCGTTAGTGAAAACGGGAATATAATTAAAAGCGTGCAAAATTTGGCCGGAATTTTTCTTTTAAATTTACCAAGCAGTGAGTCTTATAATCTTAAAACGTAAGAACGTTTTCTGAAAATACCACTACAAAATCGATCCAGCAGTTTTTATTTTGTTTTTTATAGTAATAAATGACGGACCAATCAGATGGCTCACCTGATGGTAAGTCGAAACAATCGCCTATAAACAGAGCAAAACTTTACTGGGCGTGCAAGGAGCACGTCCAGCAACATGTTGCCTTGTGTCCATCAATGTCCTTCAGACCGGAACACAGCATTGCAACAATGCTCCTTAGCGGCAGAAATAAGCATGACGATAGAATTTCCCCGAGCTTTGACACAAATAGCTCTACTACTACTAGTTTTCAAGACAAAGTAAAAATTCAAAACAGGATTGTAGCGTTTTGTCGGCCGTTCTTTTTACTGTGGGCGGCTGTTACTTACGTATTTAGAACCTGACCTCCTCATAAGTAATTGTTCTTCCGCTGAAACGATACGATATCGCAGACACACAGCCTAAGCGGTCAAACTTCTTTTCGCTGGGGTTTACTAAACACAGGCATGAAGCCTTCATACAAATAAAAAAAAAATCCGTAAAAAAATTACTTTATTACAAATATTTAGATTAGTACAAAGCAGAGAACTTACAGCTTGCTACTATCAGGGACGAAACGTTCTCTTGTCGATTTAATAACTATATTTAAAAAGGAACACTGAATTGGCGCAGTTATTGTTTTTAGAATTTCAACGGGTACATTGTAGTACATACTAGACGTAGGTACCGTCTCAGAGAGTAAACTTCGGGCCAAGTAAGATCATGCGATCTGGGCCTTACTATCATCGCTTAAAGTAGTTTTAACTCTTTTCGTTTTGTTGCTTTATTACGAAAAAAGTTGTTCAATGTAAAATAGAATTTCACCAAAAGATCTTTCAACTAACTCTATGCCAAAAATCCAGTTGATTGGTTGCTTAGTTAGCGCGTGAAGCAAGGACAAACAAACAAACACTTTCGCATTTATATTATTAAGTATGGATTTTAGTGACATCAAGGTTTTGTCATAATGAACTATCAATTTCAAATAATATTGCTTTAAGCGACGGTAGTAAGCGTTACATATATTGTTCTCAGTCTACGCTTAGATTTACACGCTGAAATAATGCATTTCTAACGTCCTGTAAATTTTATCGGTCATATAAAACAATAATAAACAATTGTCATTTGTCAACTTTTTACAGCGTAGTATGAATTTAAAAAATATAGTTTTATCATTGAATCTAGCGAATATAGTTTTTAATGATAATATAATCATTCGTTAGTAGGGCAAATAAACAATCGGTAGATTTTTATTGCAAAGTAACGTCACTTCAAAGTTACTTGTAGTAGTTCCCTAGCCTGCTCCCTTTTAGACTGCATGTCGTTTACCACAGAGTATATACAAAACGATTTAATTCTAGACATAGATAACTAATTTATTAAATGGGTTTTGAATATTTCATGGACTCTGCCTTACTTACTGTCCACGATTTTTTTTCTCAAACATGGCGGCCAAGTATAAAAGCTAGAATATTCAAAGCCCTTTCATAAGTAGTTTAAGCACTCATAAAGTAATAAGTTTTTAAAATAAATGCCTGGTTATGTTATGTTTTATTTATAATAAGTAAAGAGATTTCTTTTTAAAAAAGCTATACAATAATTTTAACTATGTACACGATATTAATAACTTAAGTATCCAATATGTGTAAGGAAATAGGTACACACGTAAAAAAATTAATTACATTTTGTTTGTACAAGTATTTTGAAGTCGGACCAACGTCAAACTAGATGTGCAAGCAATTTATTTTTGAGTGTGTAGTGACTCAGGAAGTCAGATTTCTGATTTTTAAGATTGTATTTTGGTTCACATTTAGCACGAAGGATTAATTTATAAAAAACTATAGCGGTCTGGTCAAAATTGATCGCTATGGTATCTATTTAATTATTGATGGTACTTAAAAATGAGTTAAAGTTTACGAAGATTATATGTGACTTAAACGAGGGCATCCTCTACCGAATAAAAAAATATCACACAAGGAGTGTAAAAATATTAAATACGTACGGAATTAAAACCTTCTATTTTTTTAAAACTCAGTGTTTATAATTGTAAAATAATCTAATATTTATGAAAAACAGTAAAAATTTTAAACGAACACTAACAATTTGACACTAGAGTATGACGTGACAATGCTCATTATTATCCAGGTTCTGGTAACAGACCGAGCTAAATAACTGTAGGCGAATTTGGGCTTTAAACTCATCTTAATAAGATCCATTTTACTCTGACGTTCAAGTATTTCCATACTCTGAAACGACTTCTCGATTGCGAGCAAAAAACTGTGGGCCATTTGCTAAGTCCGTCAAGTATTATATAAAGAAAAGCTATACGCTGTACTATTCTACTGTTATATAATAAAGCTTGTTACGTTTTTATATGGAAGCCAATCGTATCGAGTTTGTTGTGCAATCTAAAAAGTAGCCGTAAGCGGCGACTTTTTAGATCGGCGGGCCCTATTCGATCTAAAATCTATCAAAGCAGAGCAAGTGCTTTGATTTTTGATGCTAATAAATAATCAGCAAAATCGAATCAATTACCTAATCGAATTTCCTTTCGCCTCAGTAAGTGTCTGGAAATGTGATTGAAACGTCCTTCCTTTTGGAAGTTCATTGCAAAAGGGATATAAAAAGAAATAAAGACGTAATATTTTAACCGTAAACAGTATAATTTGGCATTTTAACTGGAATTTTAATTTTGCATGTACCTTTGAACGAATGCACGATTTTGGGTTTTATTCCTTCAAAGGTACTATTAGGTTTTTATAAATCAATTTCTTTGTTAATACACGACTCAAAAGCATTTTAAATATTTGGCGTAGATACCTACTAATGGGGGGTAAATTCAAACATTTCTAATGTTATGTTGTATCAACAATAATATGTTTGTTACAACATAACAGTAGAAATGTTTGAATTTCTTTGCTATTCTCCGCTATAACATGCATGTTTACTAAATATACACCTTCCTCTTGAATCACTCGTATCTATTGGTGAAAACTGCATTAAAATACATTGCGAAATTAAAGAAAGGTCTATGCGCACAGACAACGGAAGCGACTATGTTTTATACTCTTTAAAGAAAATGCTTTCAGGCATTTGTATTGACCGTTAATTTAGTTTATGTTATAGGTGTTTTTGAATTGGATTATATTTTAGATTTGGAAAATATTTTTTTTACAAACCTTAACATAAAGCATTGCATATAGTGGTTTACAATGCTTTTCAATGTTTTTGGTATTTGTATCCATTTTAGCCCATTTTTTTTTTGGCCGGTTTGATTGTTTACTTGGCCTTTTTTAAGCACTGCGTTTACACAACAAACAACAATAGTACATTTTTAAGATTTTTTTTAATTCCTCTACTAGTTAGCCCTTGACTGCAATCTCACCTGGTGGTAAGTGATGATACAGTCTAAGATGGTAGCGGGCTAACCTGTTAGGGAGTATACCCCTAATAGGTGAAGATGGCCTTAAAAACTAATTGACTTTTTAGTGCATATTCGGTCGAGTTTTTTTTTTTTTAAGAACTGTCAGTGTAAACTTTTGTCACATTAAAGTTTAGTGCACTTTGTTGTTTCCATGCCACTTTGGACTCACAATCCGTGCTTCCGGATCCTTCTATGGGCCGCAGTGTTCCGCTATCCCGCTGACGTCACGGGGGGCAGCGCAGGGCTGGAGGGCACGAGGTGGTAGGTCAGCCACCACGACAGCAAGGGCTGGGTGATGGCCACGAATAGGAGGAAGTACACCCTCCGCTTGGTCCCGCCGCTGGACGGCTTGGCCCAGCTGTCGGTGTAGGGGTTGGGCGACGCGTAGTGGGCAGCATAGGCGTAGCTTGGCTGTTCCGACGTCTGCGTGGGGCCCGTCAGTAGCCGAAGGCGGAGAGTCTTTACCTGCAGTCATTGTTAAGTACAACTTCTTTAGATTCTTTATCTCGATAAAAGACAAACACATATATGTATTTGTTATATTTGGAGCGGGGGGGCGAGTTCCCAGCACGCACCTCTAACTTTCCCAAGTTATGTGCGTTTTAAACAATGTAAATATCACTTGTTTCAACGGTGAAGAAAAACATCGTGAGGCACCTGCATACCATAGTGTTCTCAAAGGTGTGTGGAGTCCACCGATCCGCACTCGGCTAGCGTGGTGGACTACGGCTTTAACCCCTTCTCATTGTGGGAGACCCGTGCCCTGAAGTGGGCCGTTAATGGGTTTTAACACATTGTTTTACTTATGCGTTGGTAGGTCCAAAATTACCTTGGGAATCATATAATAAAAGCATATACTCAATCACACTAATGACTTCTGAACTTTTCGCAATCGATTTGCAGATGTCAATAACTTATGTCTGTTTCGAGTAAGGCGGTTGTTTATATCAACTTTTAGTTTATAAAGAGCAATGTTTTGTCTCATAAATACTATATTGTTATAAATTTATTGTGAGGCTACAGTACCTATTCCTTTAAATTGTTCACACGGGGATTCACGTGGTTTAAGTTTATATATTCACCGTACAGCTCTATCCCGTAAGACATCTCAGTATGAAAGAACGCAAAGTAAACAAGTCTTGCTGTTTCTACGTGACTAATCTGTCTAATTTTTCCGACGGCATAGGTAGCCGAGCTTAGTTTACCTGCTAGTGTATCTATATGGGTACCCCGCTCAACCTTACAGTCTAACGTCATGCCCAGAAAAATTTTGAAATCTTCCATTTTAAGTGATTCTCATTTATTACTATAGTTTTATTAACTTTCTTTCTTTCTTTACATTTGGCTTACATCGTCAGAGTTATCTCTACCTCTATCAGTTTTAAAATATAGCGATCATCCGCAAACAGTATAATGGTGTGGTATGTATACACACCAAAAATAGAAAGGGACTCAAAATTGAACCCTGTGGGACACCCATTGACGTACACGACCCCTGCGACTTAATGTCTTTTATGCATACCCTTTGGGTTTTGTCACTGACATAAGAGGCAACCAAATTAGGTGCAACGTTTTTGATACCATAGTGGGCTAGTTTAGGAAGCAAGGTTTTAAGATAAACAAAATTGAATGCTTTGGACAGATCACAAAAAACACCAATGGAATTCTGCGAATATTTCCAGGCATCGTAAGCATGTTTTAAAAGTTTAGCGCCTGCATCCGTAGTGCCACGACCTTTAGTAAAACCTTATTACTCCGGATTTTATAAGTCATTTACATTGAAGCGATTTAAAAGTTGATTTAATATAATTTTTACGAAAACGTTATTAAGAGCTGGTAAGATTGAAATTGGTCTGCAATTGTTAATGTCGTTTTTATTGCAAGATTTAAATAGAGGAATAAGTGTACTTCTCGTATGTTTCGTTAAATTTGAAAAAGTACCTCTATCAACACATTCATTAAAAAGTATGGCTAAATAAGGATCAATAACATCTATAATGTTAGAATTACTATCAAAGACCTATCCCATAGATCACCAGCTTTATTTAGTTTTAACAACTTAAATTTCTTTATATATTAAATACTAGCTGTAGTTCTAAAAAAAAAATTAATGTATTCAGTATCCCTAAGCCTCAAATGAGGGGTTTGCTGCTGGCCGCTGAAGAGTTCTGTCCTATATCTCCAACCACATTCATCAGATCTACACAAAGTTTAGGAAAAATTAAACGAAGAGAGAATCGGTTAAGTAGTTTTTGCGTGAAAGCGTAACAAACAAACTTACATTGACATTTATAATATTAGTAGGGATATCCGATACAGATATATCTTTAAAATCAAACAAAACTTTGCACTCATTACTCAATTTTTTTATTACACTACAAGTAAGACCTTGACTGCAATCTCACCCGGTGGTAAGTGACGATGCAGTCCAAGATCACCACCAGTTAGGGTGGTATGGCAGTGGCAGTTATATACTTACTTACTTTTATTTACTTACTTGTTTAATTTAAACTGTTAAATATGTACTGTTTGTGTTAGTTTTAGTTTTATTTGTTCTCTTTTACAGTTTATTTGAATTTTTTTATTTAAATTTACTCTAGTTATAGTAATAACGCAACGGGCGTCGCGGTTGTTCGCTCAGTCTGACACTGGTTTTTATTTTTCTTTCTTTTTTTTTAAATTATTAACAATGCTTAAGAATAAATTAAAAAACACTATTAAAAATTTATAAAAAAAAACTTCCACCCTCCGCAGTCCGCTTGCGGGGCTTTTGAATGCCCAAGCAACCGGTGGTCAGGGCTCCAGAGTGAGAAACCTCCTCACAATACGCGCCGTTTCAAGGACTACTAAATTAAATTAAATTAAATTAAAAATTCATTTATTTATGATCAGATTACATTGGATCAATAACAATAGAGACGATGGCGACAGGAAAAGTTTAAAACTGCGTTCCAGCCGCCGCGCCCACCTCCGAAACTAAAGCTATTATTATATTATGTTCTAAACCCAGTTGTTGTATAAATAAAGTATACAGTTAGTTCAGCATGCAAGAAACATAATAATTGTTGTGTGTATGTGTGCATGTGTGTGCATGTGTATATGTGTGTGTGAGTGTGTATGCTTGTTTTGAGTTGGAGTGATAATGCGAGCGTGTGCATGTGTATAAGGCGAAAGAGTATGAAAATAAACATTATTTAACTACTAATAGCAGTTTTTCAGTCTCTTCGTAAGAGAGTGACTGAAGCCATTTGGAACATTTTTCTTTACAAATGTGAGTTGTGAGGGGAAGTATGTTTAATAATTTGTTAGCTCTGTTGTACAGTAGACAACTTAAGAAAGGATAATGCCGTTTGGAAATTGCAGTACGAACAGACTTATATGTAGCCGCCAAATCCGTTCTTCGTTTTGTTTTAATAATTGGATCGTAGGGAACTTCGGGGTGTTTTCGTAAAATGGTACATAAAATAAACAGTTGTCGCACTGTCAGGACCTTAATGTTTGCATAGAGCTCACAAGTTGGAAAAAGGATGGGTTTATTACACATGACTTTTAAAACTAATCTTTGAGCCCTTTCAAGTCTCAACATTGAAGTTGTCCCGGAGCCGCCCCAACAGGTTATGCAGTAGGATAAAATTGACTGAGCTAGGGAAAAGTAAACAATTTTTAAGGAACTCATGTCAAGCACATTTCTCAAGCGCTTGAAAACAAAAATGAGTTTTCTCAGTCGAGATACTAGAGAATCGATCTGGTGGTACCATGTCATGGAACCATCCATAATCACACCGAGATACTTTGTGCTTAGTGAACGCTCTAGTAGTGGACAGTTACAGACACTATCAAGACTGGGACAATGGTGAGCTCGAATATTAAAAGATGAAGGTGCTTGTGAGGTTGAGGAAGAAGCAAAGGTAATGAATTTTGTTTTGGAAATGTTGAGAGTAAGCAAATTTAGTTTCAACCAATTCAAGACTGATTTCATGCAAGATTCCGAAAATTTGTGGGTTTCTTCCCAGGTTTTTCCATATACAAGGAGTACTGTATCATCCGCGTATGTGATAATCTTACAGTTGGGGAGAGGTAGGCAACACAACTCATATATATATATGAGAAACAATGTAGGGCCAAGGACACTTCCCTGTGGAACGCCGTAGTCAATTGAGGACTCGTTGCTAAGGAAATTACCTATCTTGACGTATTGGGTACGCCGTGTTAAATAACTCTTAAAAACTTTAAAAGCCAGACCCCTGATACCTATTTTCTCGAGTTTAATAAGCAGCTTTGGGATGGAGACGGTGTCAAAGGCCTTGGAAAGGTCAAGATAAATAGCAACAGATTTTAATTTATTGTCGATATTGTTCAAAATATTTTCAGTGAGTTTCGAAACTGCGTCTTCCGTTGATTTGCCGCTGCGGAAACCAAATTGGTGGTCTGATAATATGCCGTTTCGATTGATGTAACTTAGCAGCCTCTTGTTCAGTATTTTTTCAAATATCTTGGACAGAGATGTTAGTACCGAAATTGGTCTATAGTTTGTGACACTGCCTCTATCTCCGCATTTGTAAATAGGGTGCACAACGCCTTTTTTGAAAGCAGTGGGAAATATTCCTTGAGAAATGCATAAGTTAAAAAGGTGTTGTAAAATTGGAATGAGAACATGTGCACCGGCTTTGATAACTGCAGATGGAATACCGTCCCAACCCACTGCGCTTTTGTCTTTGAGACTACGTATTGCATCTACTATTTCATCAAAGTCTACTGGAAGTAATGCCATAGCATTTGAGGAACTATTGTTGGGAGAGTAGGCTGCATTCGTTGGAAGCCCAGGTGGTATAACGATTTTTTCTGCAAGATTTGCCCCTACATTGGAAAAATAGTTGTTAACCATGTCAACAGAATCATTTGGATTACTGCACAAATTTAGCAACTCAGAGGAGGTAAACTCTTTTTGTTTGAGATTAGCAACTTTCTTAATCATGTCTCATGTGCCTTCTGTATCCGACCCTTGATCCAACAACCAAGCGAAAGCTTCTTGAGATGTTGGTCGAAGCTTTTCGCGAGAAGACCATTGACTGAAACGACTATCGGAACAACAACGGTCGACTCAATATTCAGCCCCGCACGAGCCCTCGAGACTCACCAGGAAGTAGGACAGGCCGAGGCTGCAGTACAGCAGGCAGGCGTAGTAGCCGGGCGCGCCCAGCGCCAGCGCGGCCAGCAGGCTGTAGATCATGGCCGTGTACTTGTAGCCCGAGAAGGCCAGCAGGTCCAGTGTGTTGAGCGCCGTGCGCGTGGCCGTGACGTACAGCGTGGCCAGGTACAGCGCCATCTCGCACACGATGTAGGCCAGCGCGCCCGACGCCTGCACGCTGATCTGCTCCGGCGAGAAGCGCTGCTGGAGCCCTGCGGTGCGATGTGTGGAGTGAGCCAGCGCAGCACCGGGCTCAACGATCGATTAAAAAAATTGGTTGTCTGTAAAGTCGGCTTGCTGACGTTAGTTGAACGTGGCAACGTCGTAAGAAAATACTGATGGAATGGTTGCATTTTTCAAAAGAAAATTTTAATTTTATTTGTTTGCTATAAACAATTGACACCACATTCACTTTTCACTGCACTTCATCCTTGCCGAAAACATGTAAATGTATTATTGTATAGAAGCTGTCCACGCGGACGCATCGCTCACTCAAGTAGGAGAGAGACAGATGTCGAACGCGGAGGCCGACTGTGCCTCTTTGTCGCTCGTTCCGCCTTTAGCCTTTAATGGAACGCCTCAGAGCGAGGTAACGCCGCATACGTCATGTTTTTTCGTGCGTGCAGCCGGCTCCATCGAATTATACGACGTTGTCACGTCAAAAAAATACCGGCACCAAATACTCAGTTTGTAAAAGACTGTTTTTTTTATAGTTGACTAGTTCTGCACTCGATTTCGTCTGCGTGGACTTCAATAATGGGTCTAAAGCTTCGCTCGTCAACTGTCTCAACGAACGTCAAAATTTTTTAATCCCACCACGGGTCGTGTCCTTTACCATAGCATAGGTGACATGCATACTAAATTTCATAGCTGCCTGCCCTAGCCTATGTTCTTTTCAATGTCAAAGGCTACATGCATGCAAAATTTCATCCGAAACCGTTTAGACGTTTTTGTGTGATTGAGTAACAAACATCCACACTTTCATTTTTAATATTGGTACGGGAGAAGGGCAATTGAAACCGGTAGCCCACCTGATGGTTAGTGGAAATCCATCGCCCATAAACAGATCAAAACTTAGCAGGACATGAAACACACGCATCCTGCATTGTTACTCTGTGTCCATCAACCTGAGGCGTAGGTTTTAAGCCTGTATTATATACCTTGCAACATATGTGGCTGTAATTGAACCGGCAACCACGACCTTTTCACCGGAACGCAAGCATTGCAATAATGCAGCTTAGCGGCAGAAATAAGCGTGGTGATAATACTTCCCCAGACAAACACTGTCTCAAAAAGTTCTAGTACTACTAAAGGCTTTCTGCACTTTAAAGTCATCTTCCTGATCTATGCCTACCCAGCGTATATAGCATTCTCAAAAGACTAAAATTATATCCTCTGACAAGGGATAAACTTAACACGAGAAGTTTATCCCAGCTTATTATCACACGTGTATCATTTGAATATTATTTCCACTTGTGCTGAGAGTTGATAGAGTTGTGAAAAGATGACATTTTATCCTTTCCCCGGGGGGAACAATATCCCTAGTGTAGTTCTAATGTTGGTAGAAGCCAATCTGTGGTCGCGAGACGCAGTGAATGTGCGGTCACCGAGCATGAAGCCCGCCAGCAACACGTAGGACACGTAGCCCATGCACGGGATGTACAGGTCGGGCGCGTTGACGTCGTAGCGCGGCTGCACCGGGCTCTCCTGGTCGTACTTCACCATCCACTCCTGCAACAAACGCCCGTTCAGAACCCCAGCCCGCTCCTTGGAGCCAAGTGCGACATTACTGTTTCCCAGTATGGAATCGCAACAGCGCCATCTATGGTTTCTCTAATCTAGGACTATAATTTTGGCAGATGCACGCCCGTATAGTTAAGAATAGAATAGGAAAAACTTTACTGCAACAAAACACAAAGAAAACAGTAATGGTACTTCGTGCTAGGGTGCAAAGAGGGCCTTATCACTAAAACTGTATAGTACTGTTTCGGACGGATAACGTCTGTCAAAATTAAATTCCTTTTTTTAAATTTATTTTACGGCCATGGATTCAAGTCCTTTAAGGCCTTTCTAAATATGTAACAATTTTGATTAAAACTAAGATAAGATAATGCCTAAATTAGGCAAAGCATGGTGACATTAACGTTTCTCAGTAATGCAACTAGATGGCGCTCATTCGATACCATATAAATCTTACTTAACTTTCACACGACCGAATAAGTAAACGTGAGTAGAAAAGGTAACACTAGGAACTCTGTAACTATAGTACAAGCTTTGCTAATTTGCAATTTGCAATCTAGGAGTTGTTTTCGAGTACGGAAATACTATTAAATCAAACACCATTCCTTTAAAATTATGTAAACATATATGTACTAACGCTTCATAAGTACCTGTTATAGGCCTACATGAATAAAGAAATTTTGTTTTTTTTTTGAATTACATATAGAGCTCAAATTTGCCTGCAATTCTTTAGATCGGAGTTTGAACAGAACGTGCGTAAAACAAAACCAGAAGTATAGGATTTGCGACTCTAAAATGAGTGGCATTAGGTCCATTTTACTTTGACGATACAGATAACTTTAAAACGACTCCTCGATTTCGAGTTAGAAAATCTTGTAACAAAGGTACTTTAAAAAAAAAAAAAAACTAAGGGTACTGTAAGAAGCGAGGAGGCGAAGGGCGCACACACAGCTGGAATTTGAGGGTTGAAGCGCTTTCATATTAAATGCCAGTAACTTCGGCTACGTCGATTTTTTTATATCCGGTTGGATTCAGAAAACTGAGAACAAGCTCCAGGCAACGCTAAGAGAAAATAACCATAAATAGTCGTAATACTTAATTCTCTTAATAACAATTTGCTTTAGAGCAGCATACCGATTCATGCAAACCCTGCCTTATAAACTACTAGGCTTACATAAATACTTATTTAAAACTAAAATTATTACAAACAGCGAGAATAAAACGAACGGCAACAGCCTTGTATAACCACATACCTGATGCCTATAAGGGAAGAGGATGAGCAGCAATTTCTTCAGCACATAGTTGGTGTCCACCGCGAAGTAGTAGCGCAGGCGAGACACCGGAACGAATTTGCCCAACTCCCGCGTCACCACCTCGCGGCCCTGGGCGGCCAGCTGGTTGCCGTACTGCATTGCCATGTCCTGGAAAGAAACAGCAATATGCAACGTGTGGCCGAATTACGAAACACTGTTGAAGGGTGCATAAGTATAATTCATAAGGGATCAATCCCTGTAAAAATATTAAATTAAAAGAAGCATATTCATTTTTCCATACAAACTAATGCAAAACATTCTAAGTGTTTACTTATGACAACCCTATTGAAGATAAAAGATAGACACGCGTATAGTACCTACGCTATGCGACGCGCACCTAATTAAGTGACAGGAGTCACTGATGTTAGTGCTATATCAGATTTATTTTAATAAAAACTATGGCAGTGGTTTACTCAAAACCTATTAGTGTTTCGGTGTCACAGATAAGTCTAGGTAAAAAAGACAATAAATAATGTACCTCTCAAGCCTGAGAAGAAATATTTCGGTTTTTATTAACACATAGTATGCCGGCCGACTGGCGCAGTGGGCAGCGACCCTGCTTTCCGAGTCTTAGGCCGTGGGTTCGATTCCCACAACTGGAAAATATTCAACAGCTATCTAAGTACTCACAACACAAGCTACGCTTACTTTGGGTCTAGATGGCGATGTGTGTATTGTCGTAGTATATTTATTTATTTATTTATTTATTTATTTATTGTATAATATAAACTCGTGGATATATTTTTTCATATTGGGTATTTAGCCCACCGTGTCAGTAGTCGGCTCAACTAAGGGGTCGCAGCTTAGCCTTCTATATAATTTGGACTATAAACTGCAAAAAAACGTACTATTTCCTATGATGATACAGTTAAAGACACATTAACCAGGGTAAAAAGATATATTTTTTGCTGCATAAAACATTCCTAGCACAAAACATCATTTTACCTGTACAATAGGTTGATGAAGCATTGCACCAATGTTGGCTGGTGACGCCATTGGAGTTTGGGGATATCCGGCCATGTAGCCAAAATCTGGAAATAAGAACATATATAAAGATATTGAAAAAAATCAATAGGCAATCGGGCAGTAATTTCGAAAAATCTATAATGTATGTAGGTAGAATGTTTGTAACATTAAAAGAGTGTCCAATTCATATTTTTAAATATATTGAATTTATATTTATTCGTCATTATAAATCATCAAATTAGACTTAAAAGTACCGTTTTTACACGCTTTATTTAATCTGTGATTCACTCCCAACAAAACACGATTACGTGCTCGTGACGTCATCTGTTTTGAAGAAAACATTTAATGATTTCCACGATTACTTTACTTTTATATAAATCAATCTAAAAAGAGAATAGCGAGGTGAAAGCTAAATGATCCCCATAAAAGTAAATCAGAGAAGTTGCCAGGTTTAAGCTTACTTTTCTTATTTCTTGGAACATTAATTTATATATTTTTATTTGGTGTAATAACAGAAGCATATGTACAGTTCGGTACTTAATACTACCAATACGATTTATAATATTTAAAAGATTGTAAAAAGCAACTGTTCACTCGATCGCTTTATAAACATATACAGATGACATCACGCAGTTTTAAAAAACCTTATGCGCGGCATTTTTAAAAATATATTTTTATAATCTGGGTAAAAGCTATAAAAAAAATTTAAAATGTGGTTCTATTTAAGCACTATTATTAATTTAAAATTTAAAACACAAACTTCAAATAGTCCGATTCCCTATTCGAGAAACAATTAATTAATATCAACATAAGGAGGAAGCCATATCAGTCCTTAACCCACAGCTGATAACTAGGCTTCTATAGTTACTGTTATCATAACAGTAGACTGCCTATTATAAAAAGGCCTTATTTTAATCATTATAAGCACTTCATTAAGTATGTCTGCGTGTAGAGACTCTATCACCAGTTCCGAAAGCAGATTCTACCGAGTAGAGCCAGCAAGAAACTCAAGTTGCTCTTTTCCAACATAAAGATTTACAATAGATGAGAGCAAAGCTGGCTGCTATCAATCTACCTTTTAATTTTAGGTATTTAGGAATTATAACCAACAGAGCTCTTCACGGAACATGAAAGGAGGTTGAGGAAACATTGTTGTGAACCTGCCACATTATCCTCCGATGCAATGGAGTATCACCTTAAAAGCAAATGATATTTAATTGCGTAAAACTCACATAAGAAACAGATCATTATGATTGGGATAGGGATTGCTTTGGAGTCACTAAGTTATATAAATTACAATGAATTTGTACTCTATTTTCTATCCATATACTTGTTGTTCCCTGTGGTTTCACCTGCATAAATTACAAGACGCAGCATACTACTGAAGTCTACAATGCTCCTCTATAAATCAGATCCCTCTTGTAAAACTACAGATACAGTGGTACAGTTATTAGAGATAGCAATACAACCTTTTTCAACATATTTCAACAAATATCTAAGCTGTGTCTCCATATTATTCCCTACTAATATTATAAATGTCGATGTAAGTTTGTTTGTTATGCTTTCACACGAAAACTACTAAACCGATCTTCATGAAACTTTGTATACATATTCTTGGAGATATTAGAAATAATATAGTAAACTTTTCATTGAAAAAAAAAATCGTAACATAAAAAAAAAATTTGTGAATAAATCTCAATATGAACATTGGATCCAACTATGTACCAGTACTCTGCCTCCTAAAATTACGCAGGCGAAGCCGCAGGGCACATTTAGTATTATATATAGGTGTAAAGTCATAAAAATTTTCATTCCCTCTGACAAGGACACTGTGCTCAATTTTGAGACTTAAAACAAACTTTACTTATGGGGTGCCTCATTCACATTCTAATCAATTAAAATATCACTTGCTTCAAGGGTGAAGAATACATCGTAAGGCAACCTACATGCATGCCTGAGAATTGCACATAGTTCTCAAAGGCATGTGGAGTCCACCAGTCTGCACTGGGCCAGTGTGGTGAACTACAGCATAGACTGTTATCTTTGTGGAAGTGGATATAATGATGATCAAAATATTTTATAAATTACATGTTTGTTTAGATTGTGGCCTTTATATTATGATTCTTACTTTAAATTAAAGAGGGAGCTTTCTAACTTACTTCCAGCAGGTTCAGGAGTACCAAAGTTCTGAGCTCCATCCAACTGGATCCCCTGTTGGTAAGGGGGTGGTGGACCCTGGGCGTAGCCTGGGTTATATGGAGCTGCTGGGCTGAAGGAGGGGGCTGGTGATGGTGCACCCATGGCCGCCACATCAACAACTCTCTTGGCTTTGCGAGGCCCACCCGCATTCACTAGATTACAAAAAAACAGACATCCTTTACCTTTACCTTTTTATTATGACTGACAGACAATTGCTTAACTAATTTACTCTTTCTATAAACTTTCAGTTCAACTTTAAGTTCAGCTGGATCTGACAAGTTAAGAGAATCATAGTACAGCACATATGTTACAATGTGTGTTATTGGAGGAAAAAAAAAGAAAATCAAATCCATATTAAAAACATGTTGGCCTGTGACTATAAAATAAACCTAAGAATCTGCTCTGAGCTGATATCTCATATATGGATTAAGGATATAGCCATGAATTAAACAACCAGTTTCTTAAGAGTAGGTGTCCCTATTTATAACACACATTTATACAGTTCATTTTAGTAGTTTTCAATGTGGCTTTATTAAATAAGAACCACTTTAATCAAATAATCGTACTACACGTGAACCCTTTTAACACAGTGCTATAATTTTTCGCAAGGAGATAATTGGATGGAACATTATATGATTTTGTTTTGTCTACCAACGGACCAAAATCTTTAGATTTAATTAGAGAATATTGTAACTATACTATAGGCAACAGAACTGAAGCAATAGATTTTTATCAAAGACTAAGTGGTCTTCCAAATCCGAAAGTTAATTATTGAAATGTGATAGTTCCTCGGTCAAGGAGGATATTCTAAACATACGCACAAGTTGAACCAAAGTCGTAAAGTATAACTTTGATTGAATGTGATTTTTGCAAACTCACCGTTTCTGGAAGCGTTAAAATTCATGTTTCTGTTCTAAATTAGGTCAACAACCATACACCGGCATAATAAAAGTTTTTTTAACTATTTTTTCGATTACACGATCGAGAAACACATCATCATTCACAACTTCCAAATTCTCTATTTATGACATAAATGACATTCTGGTTATGGCAGGTGACATTAAACTGCCAAAAAGTAAATGTCTTTAGATTTTGTTATGCTCCACTTCAGTTCATAAATACGTTTGATAAATATAATTTTGGAACTAATTGTAACTATTTTTCTCTTAAAATTAACATTCATTTCAAGCTTCGTGTACTTTTAATTAGTGATCGAAAAGATTGTAACTAAATAGTAATTATTTTCATTGATTTAATTTTAAAGCAGTGATTATATCCTCTTTGATGTGATTTCATTTGGCAGACAATCAGCAATGACCTACTCACAGGACCAGAATATATTTTACACATTGAGCTCTTAATATAGTTCTTCTTCTTCTTTTGATTTATGGCTTTTCGTAGTGCCAAAACAGCACAATGTACTTTGCCAGTGTCAAGTAGCTCTTAATATAGTTGTATAAATATGTATTCAATGATTTTATAACATGTTGCACTGACAAGTGACAGCGACATTCATTCCCGATTTCAGTGTCATTGCCTCTTGGTGTCACTCTCATTGACAGTGATGTCAGTGATGTCAGTGATTTATTTCGTCTTTGTGGTGATCACTTTTCAGTACCTTTAATGATTGTTTTCGCAATATTTATTGTTTTGTATAATCTGAACTATTGAGCTCTAGCAGTTCGCATACACTATACAAAATTGTAAGGCCAAACGGGTTCTGTAGCTCGGTGTTACTTTATCGATGTTGATCACTTATCAACAACAAATACGCCATAGCTTCAAAACATTCCTGTTAATATGGCTCTAACAAACGTACTGCTTCTTAGCCAGATAGCAGGCTACGTGATAGGCCTTATTCTTTCACTATGCATTATTGTGCCCATGGGCATGCATCAGGATGAATTCAAGTAAGGAATTTGCACTTTTTTGACATTATAGTTAGTATAAGTCTTAAACTTCTGTTTGCTGTTCTACTAAATATATTGGACCCTTCAGGTTGCAATGCTGTCCCGCGCTTAATTTCTCGGTAGGTTAAAGCGGGATGATAAATATTAAAATAAAGTAGCCATAATTAATTATTCCTTATAAAATCAGCTGAAAGTGAAAATTCTGTCGAATTAAGTCCAGCCAGGAAATAAGTTTGTATCAGTATTATAAATCTCTATTAACCACATATTAAGTTTTTTTTTTTGATGTAACAAAAGACACTTACAACTTTATTTATTTGCATTTTAGAAAAATGTTATGTTTTCTTCTAGAGGGCACTGCCTGCTTTTCTCCAAGGGTGCGTGGCAGGAGGAAGATGGACAGCTGCTGGTGTCCTGGGCATCCAGTACATACTGCAACTATGTTATTGCTGTAGGCGTTCTCATGTTTTTGGTCTGCCTCATACAGATATATAGGTAAGGATTGTAGAAGAAAATTTTTAATTGTGAATCCAGTGTATGTTATAACAAAATTTAAAAAAGTAATTTGGTTTAAGGAAGTTAAAAAACAGGGCTATAAAAAAAGTGTGATGTTATTTATATGTACCGTGCCTGCATATGTCAATGATTTATTAAAAATTTCTAGAGAATGTGAGTCTGTGATTTTGTTAATTATTGTGTGTATGTTAGTTTCTGCCATATACCTGAAAAAAGCCTGGGCTAATGTTTTGCAGTAAATCGTAATGAATAATTGTTTGACATTGTAAAGCCCATAACTCCTGAGGATGCTTGGGTGTCTGAAGATCTGTTTGGTTTGGTGTGGAGTATAAAGATTGAATAAATTAGTATTCTCAGTTTAATTTTCATAGTTATCTATTTGTATTCTGTTAATAGGCTCTCAATGTTTATGTACCGGGGCATAGACAGCTCGTTCCTCTCAGCCTTTATTGAAGCTGTCGGCTGTGCTGGGCTGTGTGCACTCGCCGTTTCGGCAGCCTGTATGGTGACGTTGGGCTTCATGACCTGGTGTCAGAATATCGTGGAGCGCTTCCCGAGGTACTTTCACTATTGTAACTCTAGCAGAGCATTTTTAAGTGAGTGTGATTTTTCCTGTGTTTGATTTTGGCAGAGGC
This sequence comes from Pararge aegeria, assembly GCF_905163445.1. NCBI lineage: Eukaryota > Metazoa > Arthropoda > Insecta > Lepidoptera > Nymphalidae > Pararge > Pararge aegeria. The sequence goes on from NC_053198.1 coordinate 16,256,729, forward strand.
CATTTGGGAATATATAATTTCTGAATTTACTACGTTAGCTTGCGAATGTGAAACTATTACTAGTTTATTTATTAATATGTAGTAATTCACATGTATGTTTGTTAAAATTTTTATCACTAGCAGTTTATTCTCCTCTTTTTTGCCAATTCTAAGGTTGCCTGGCAAAGATCGCTATTAAATTAAAAAGCCACCTCTTGTGTTCTACTTCTTTTTTCATGATTATGTTTTTTATATATGGTAAAGATGTGATATAAAAATAAAGAGTAAAATTAAAATACATAAAGAAATGTTGGTGTAAATTATTGTTATAAAGGACCAAAACATTTTTTGAAGTGAAACTTCTTTATCGGGGTTGGAAAAAAATTTAGTGTAACATTTTTCGGTTACGCGTGACGTTTTTTAGTTACGCGCCATATTTATCTTGTCACTTTTCACTTTCAATTGTCAAAGTCTAAAATCTGAAACATGACTGTACAATGACAGTGAAGTAAACATCACTAACTTCAAATGCATCGCAAAATTTAAACGGCTGAATACGAGAGCAGGAGGTGTAGGAATATATCATAATTCTAATGATTTTGTCAACATTGTAACTTCCACAATTGATTTTTCTGTTCTTTCTCCTGACTTTCATAGGTCAAGCTTCAGCATTTGGTGATTTATGTATGGCTCAATGGCAAGTGGAAAATGGGATGAAAATTTTGATCATTGCACTATCTGTATCTCCTAATCAGAAGTTGGACGATATTATTAATATTCTTCACCATTCATTGTAGTCATACACAACTGGAGGTGCCTCTTTACTCGGTAACAATAATGATAAAACACCGATGATTTTAAGTGCAGACAATTGATGGAGTTTTTACTCGGTTACTAAATTTTGTGGAATGTAAACAAAATATTACATACTAGCTGTTGCCCGCGACTTCGTCTGCGTTTGATTTTGTTTTTTGATGAGGCATTCAATTAAGTTTTAGTTCTAAAAAAATTTAAAGTATCGCTAAGCCTTAAATGAGGGGTTTGCTGCTGTCCGCTCAGGAGTTCTGTCCTCTATCTCCAACCACATTCATCAGATCTACACAAAGTTTGGGCAAAATTAAATACCTATTATAACCTCAATAGAACAAAAGTAATTATTTAAATCGGTTATAATTTGTCGGAGTTATGGTGTAAAATCGTCAAAGACTTTCATCCCCTCTTCCAAAGGAACCGAGCTTAATGTCGTGATAAAAATTATCCTATATTACTTCTTACAATTCCAAGAATATGTGTACAAAGTTTTATGAGGATCAGTTACGTAGTTGTTTTTGCGTGAAAGCGTAACAAACAAACGTACATTGACATTTATAATATTAGTAGGGCAGTAGGGATATTAGGGATAGTAGGGATAGGGACAGTGGCGTACACTTCATACAAGCACAAAAGCTCTGCATACCCTAAATTTTTTGTATAACTCTTTAATGCGAAGGATTGTTCCATTTTATGGCATCTGCCTTCTTTATGCATACCCTGGTCAAAAACCCTGTGCACGCCACTGGATAGGGATAGGGATAGGGATTTCAGTTAATAAGCCATTATTAACAAAAATATATAATAACGATAACAATGATAGTAATAATCAATGAAATGATGTAATAATTTTCGTAGTAATAAGGTAAAATGAAATAATTGTATTATTTGTATTCATGTCTATGAAAATAAAAGCCTTTTGCTAAATTTAATCTATTTTAACGTTATTTAACAAATTTCTCTAAAGTTGCATATAGAAGATCATTTTTCGAAAAATAAGGTCATAAAGAAGTTTCACTTCACATTCTTGCAATAATAATCAGTGATAAAGTTTTAAACAAATGTACCATATGTATACAAACATTATTTTCTTATGTTTTAGTTGTGAAGATGCAACAGGCCAGGATATTGACAAGAAAGATGGTATATCCACACACGGATTCTACATTGAGCTTGGCACTGCACAGGTAAGAGAACACTTTTTTACAAAATTGTGTGTTAACATTTGACTGCAATCTCACCTGATGATAGTTAACGAGTTTAAGATTGTTAATTACATTGACGGTTAATTAAACACATCACTATTTTGCCTGCATCATGGGATTATTCATCATAATGCTATAACCGTTTTATGATTAAGTGGCTGAATAAATTAATTTTGATTAAATTGTCTATTGCACTTTTATCTCCAGACACCCGTTTGGCTTGCGTGTTATCTGTAGTAATAAACGCAGCGTACTTTTTATGAACAAGAACCTAACGATGTGATAAAGGTGATAGTGAGGTCAATGATCACTTTGATGGGAGGAGAGACATTAGAGGCTGGGAGTATAGCTAGCATAATATAAATTCAAACCAAGTGCATTTTTGTGAGACGTTATATAGCCTGTGGGCAATCCCCTGCTTACGGGTCTATTCATTATATAACTTGCGGATGTCCCGTTTGCCACATACTCGTAGTTGTTGCCCGCTTTCTTCGTCATTGTTTATTACGGTTGTTTACAAATCCTGTGGGAACCATTTGTTTTCTTCAGATAAAAAGTAGCCTATGTTACTCTCCACTCTTTCAACTGTATGCCAACAATGTAATTGATTAGTTGCTCAGTTAGAGCGTAAAGGAAGAACAAACAAAGAAACAAGCACAGTCACTTTCGCATTTATAATATTATGTAAGATACCGAGCTAGTTTCTAGGTGGAATGCATATGGGGGCGTCCATAAATTACGTGTGGTGTTTTTTTTTATTTTCTGTCCCTCCCTCGTGAGATGTCGTGAGATTTTATTCAACGGGGAATGGCGGAGGGTCCCATCCCCCAATCTCACGTGAGATTTATCAAAATGTGGGTTTATTATGTAAACGCGTTGGATTGTTATTGTAAAAAGAAAAAAACAAATATTGTGGTTTGACATCGCCAGTAGATTTATGAATGAAATAATGCTTTTTATCGAATTAGTGAATGATCTTAATCGTATTACGATTGCATTAAAGATTAAATCTTAAGCATGTACAATCTAGATTAAATGGACCAAAATAGTATAATTAATGTTTTTGTTTAAATTAGAATAAATAAAATTGAGTGATATTTGCCGAGACCCCCTTTCTCGAACGTAAGATTAGATGAGATTCGACTAGACCCCCACCCCCCTTAAAAATCTCACGTATTTTATGAACGCCCCCTGTTGACCCGTGGTGGTATGCCCGCAGTTCGGCGCGTGGGGCGCGTTCGCCACGTGGGTGGGGCTGGCGGTGTTCGCGGTGCTGAAGGTGTGCCGCTACCACCAGCTGCAGAACATCCAGGTGTCCATGTACCGCGAGCGGCAGCGCCTGGTGCGCGAGGGCGGCTCCACGCCGCCGCTGCTGTCGCACCAGAACTGAGCCCGCCGGCCCGGCGCCGCTCGGCCCACTACTGGACAACGATCTCCTTCTGTACTAGCTAGCATGGGCAGCAGACAGTTATCTCCCCGGGGAGAGGATAAAAGTGTTTCTTCTCCCACAGCTTTATTTATCAACTCTTAGAGTACTGTTGCTCAAGGGGAAATAATATTTAAATTTTTAACTGGACAAGCTTCAGTCACTTTGTTTTTGGTCTTCATTTGATTGGTACTATCTTGGCATTATGAAGCTGTCTGTGATTAGAGTGTCCAAAGCACTGACGTTCATATTTCTAAAAACACTTCAATATTATTTGAAGATTACTCCGTATGTCAAATGTGTGCGTTTTTATAGTAATAATTGATAGACCAAGCAGATGGACCACGTGATGGTAAATGGAAAACTATCGCTGTTAAAGAGCGACACTTCACAGGGCATGCAAGGAGCACGTCCTGCAACATACCGCATTGCGTCCATCAGTTTGAGGCATAGGTGGCAACCACGCCCTTCAGACACACATTGCAGTAGTAGCATAAATACCGGACGAGCTCTGTCACAAAAAGCCTTACTATTAATATCTATAATTTGTTCAAGGACAGCCATCTAGTGGTATAAACGAAGATCAAGGGCTGGTGTTAAGCTTAGTGGCTGGTATCTATTGATGTTTCTTTGATATAAAATAGTTAAGCTCTGTTGAAACTTGGTCAATACCGCGGGAGAGGCGGGGCGCAAGTAGCTCGCGCTAATTATTTCAACTAAAGGAGAGGCCAAACTGTGGTCAAACCTGCCGCCATAGATGCCTTTGCGTTTCAGCGTGCGACCAATCACAAAGCGCGCGTTCGAGTTGAAGTCTTGTGATTGGTCACTTGTAGGGCGAGAACAAACTTCAACGCCGCTAGGAACGTCGGTTGGACGTGGTTGTGTGTGGTATAGACGTGTGTAAACCTTTAACGTTTTCTAAGGCCCAGCGCTCACCGGTGACGTCAGGAGAGCACGTTTTATCTTAACCCATCGTAAATTCATGCATAACCAGTGGTAACAAGCTAAAGATTATTTATGAGATGAAGCATATCTTCACACAGCAATCAGTTAAGATGTCTTGTTATTACCAGTTACGTATGAATTAACGTTGGTTAAACATAAAATTTGACATATAGATATGTCATTTAGGAGTTAATAGTAAGTTTTAGTAATTGTAATTTATTCTAATGTAAACAAAACGGCATCTTACATTTCATATTTCTTCATCTAGTCTCATGAATCAAAATTGTATTTACTTTAAACTAAGCTACAACTTTAGTAAGCATGATAACAGACTTCAAAACGTATCGTACCATTTATTTGAATGCTAAAAAACTCTTTAAACTCTATGAGTAAATTGTATATAGAATATAATGAATCATTTGAATTGTCTGAAAAAGAATATAGGTTTAGTCCAAGAGTAAAATGGTACCGAATCTTAAATTTTACCTTATTTTATTTTACTATTTATATGAATTGACTTTGAGTTGTATATAAGCGAAATTAAATTATTATTCCACATCTACTTTTTGTTAGGAATTAAATTAATTTTCAATTGTGATATTTTAGATATTAATTTATACAAAACATTATAATTATATATGTTTAATCATACTTTAAATTGAGTGTTAAAATTGTTTTATAATATAAATATTTGTATCCATATATTTGAAGCATATTGTTTGTTTTAATAACAGATTAATAAAAAAAATCTGTTTCTTGTAGAGTACAAAGCAATGTGACACCTCTAAAAATCTATGAAAGTAGATCGAAACAGCAATGTTTCCTACTAAATGCTTAATTCGGTAAAAATATTTATTGAAACTTCGGTATTCACGACCAGTAATGACTGAAATGTCAAAGTTTCTTTATTTAAAAAGGCACATCGATGGCGCAGTTGATATGAACACAACCAAATCTATATTCATTATGGTGTATTTTCCTGTGTACATTACATAAAAAGAAGGTAGGTTCATGTTGTAGCCAGGCCAAGTTAGGTGAGATGATGGCGATAAATACATTTGTATATTCAAAATTAATGCTGCGAGGATTCCAAACGCGGGTGTTATTTTTGTTATCACCATCTCACATTGTCATTTACGTTAAACTATTTTAAACCTGGCTTTTCGGGTCCCGATCTTCAGTTGATTGCATATTTAAAAGCAAAGTATGAGTCCCTGTTCTGTGTTATAAGGATATCGTACTGATTGTTAGCTATAAGAATGTTTATTTATCATATATTTTTTATTATTACCAGATGTTAATGCATACTATTTAGAATGTATTAATCATTACTATTAACAATAAATTATGGAAATAAAATTTCAGATTTACTCTGGAATTAGTGCTTTTATTTTTCCAAAAGTATGGATTTAAAAAGAGATTAAACGAATCAAAAAATCAGCAACTATTAATATAAGTAATTTTTGTCAATTGTGGTAAGGAAATACATAATAAAATTTTCCTTTCCATGCGTGCTTTTTTTAATATATTCGAGTTTCTTCTAATTGGTCTGAAGTACTCTTCCAATTCTTAATAAACGTATGCTTTATATGTTGTCAAAGAGGAAGCGCTCAGTTTCTTGCCGGTTTGTTCCCGGTAGAATCTGCCTTCAACCTGTGGTTGTGCGTTTCAAAAGCACTTGTAAAATTCGTTAGTATAGTTTATTTCAAGCATCAAGCTAGAAATAAACGATATTTTTAATTTTATCCTCATGTAGTTCTCCATTTTATCAATCATGTCACTGGCCTTGGGTTTTCACAAACCTGAACTCTTGTATTTTGCATGTGTTCCACAATACTATGTCCTTCACACCGTTATCTTGACCTCTATTAAATAGTTGTGATTACATAAAACATTCGGTATTGAGGTGTTGTTCAAAATCATCCTAGAATTTAACACTTTTCGTTCAAAAACCAGGTGGTTTTATTTTTCAGCTTAAGAGCCACAATTTATCTTCAGTCCAGAAAAAATAACACATGCAATTCCAGAGAATTCCCTCAATATATACAAAATGTTAAATGAGCATTCAGAACACCAAAAATGAAGGTATTTTGAAGTTTATTTCCACACAACTATGACTTTGTATAATCACACCAAGTCCTGCTTCATTGCTTGTATTTCATGAATATGCTTCCTCGTGTGGTTGGCCAGCTGGCTCCGCAGGCGGAAGGCCTTGCCGCAACCGCACACGTGGGCTTTCTCCCCTGTGTGCACGGACACGTGTACAAGCAACTCCCCCCTTCTCCTGAACCTAGATTCGCAGTAAATACAACCAAATCTATATTCATTAAGGTGTATTTTTCTGTGCATTCTCAAAGCGGCACTAGATTTCGACGCTTTGCCGCACATATCACATATATAATCTCGACTGTCCGAATGAGTTCTTATATGCTCTTGAAGATGGCTGTTTCTTGAGAAGGTTTTGTGGCAGATGTTGCATGCGTGCGGGCGATGTTCGCTGTGTAGAGCTTTACGATGTCTCGATAGATTTCCGCTGTCGTTAAAACCTAGTCCGCATATATGACAACTATATCTTTTAACTGTCGAGTGGGATCGAGAATGACGCCTCCACGATGCGATCGCTACGCTCTTCTTACAAATGTCACACACGCCGTATTTCTTTCCGTCTTTTGTGAAGATTTTTTGGGGTTTCCCAATACTTTCCTTATCATGATTGGCAACTTTCATAACATTCGTAGATTTGGCGATGTGTTCGATTTTGGCACACAAGGTATGACTGAAAATAAAATTTGTAAAATATTATTCTTAAGTTTACCGCATATCGAACTTAGGTTTCGTATTTTTATATTTTTGTTCAGAATTCAGTTTTAGGCTTATTTGTCACCACGCTCTAAAATGTGGTACATAAGTACTGATTTATGATCAACTTTTAATAAGACTAATACAAGAGTTTTCTTTCTTTTCTAAACATGTGCGTAGGGTGCGTAACATCTTAGTTACCTGTCTCCCTTCTTATTTATTTTTGGATTCTATTTAACCCTCAATCTCAAATCGGAGGGAACGTCAACGCACAGATTTTCTACGACTTGTTAAAATCGTAAATCAGAGGCTGAATAGATAGTACTTTTACCGTAAACATCAACCGATCTAGGGCATGTTTAAGTACTTGGCTGTCTTGTACGCGTTTGTTTGATGTGTTTCTACTACAATGATCTTTCATAACAACACCTTTCTTTCATTATTAAATATTCTCGTAAAAACTATTCTGCAGGGCTATTTTTAAGGAAAATAATATACACTCCCACAGCGCAAATTTCTAACGCACGCGCAATTCCACTGAACATTATTGTACAGTCATGCTGCATTTGTCGCGCTTTTATGTTAACATTTCCTTATCAGGAGCCAAGGGAAGAAAATTAAAAAACAGTGTTCTGAGTTGAAAATATTTACTATATTTGGTCCATAATTTATATTTAAATATATTTCGACGGGTGGGTTGAATGAAAGAATACTCATTATTATACACCAAAGAAAAAAAAAGTAGTTACAGAGATATAAACATATCAGAGTAAGAGGGTATAATAATTGTGCATTCCACATTAATTAGACGGTTCTCGTTGGGTTGATTATTTTAAGAGAAACTAAGGAATTCAATATTTCATTTCATTGTACTACATATTAAATGTAAGCACTTTTGAATGAACCCCAAATTAAATTGTGTGAATAAATATGTACATATAACAATTAAATAAATGTTAATACTAATAACAAACGAAAAAGAACCGTCTAATTCCGGAATAAAGCTTTATCCCTCATATTGCCCAACATGATTGTACACATTTGCCATCTGTGTTTCCCTCACTTCATTTTGGTGTAGTCGTTTGCAATGGTGCCTCAAAGCCCTGCGCTGTCGGAACGCGGCCCCGCAAACTGTGCACGTGTGAGGTTTCGAGTCTGTATGCGCAAGGATATGGCTGTTGAGTTCATGCTTCTGTCTGAAGCCTTTACCGCAATGCACGCAGACGTGTGGCCGCTGTCCAGTGTGTTTCAACCGGTGTCGTGTCAAACCCGACCTGAGTCTGAACTTAGCGCCGCACTCTGCGCAGTGGTGGGGGTAGTGGTCGCTGTGCGTCTTTAGATGCACGTGCAAAGAACCGCTCTGCGTGAACCTCTTGCCGCAGTGGGGACACACGAAAGGTCGCTCGCCAGTGTGAATCCTCAAATGCTGTTTCAAATTTTGTGAATTGGCGAAGTTTTTCATACAAATGATGCAAGTGTACCAGCGCTGTTTTTCATGTGTCTCCGTCACGTGTCGCTGCAGCCCATTCGGGGCACGAAATTGCTTTCCACAAATGTGGCAGATACAAGGCCGTTCTCCGGTGTGTATTCTCTGATGGAATATATACGTATGTGTCGAACTGAGATGCTTCCCACAAATTTTACAAGTGTAGTAAACTTTCCCGTTTATTTTTGATTGCGCTTGGCTGAGCTCTGTCCGGGTCTGTTCGTCCATTTTATCCTTTCTCATGTTACAATCCGTTAGGTCATCGAAGTTGCTTAAATCTACTTTTGCTGAATCTGTTTCATTTAAATTTTCAGAGTCACTCGTGTCTGAAAAGTCAGAACAAGCGTTGTCCTGGTTGTTATGCTCCGTTACAAAATGGTCTCGAAAATTCACTAGTGCGTTATAAAAATTCTGGAATAAATCAGATTTTGATTTAGCTATGGCAGCTAAAGGTTTGTCATCTTCATCTGAGGCGTTATCAATAGTGTTCGTTTGCCATGCATCGCTTTCCGTATCAAGTTTAAGATTGCTACTATCATTTTCCTCATGGTCTAGAAAGTAAGTGTCAAAGCTGTCACGTCGGGGCGTCCTGCAACAAACAACGCCCGTTATTCATCTTCTGGCTTCACATTTCACATTAATGTATTTATTTCAATTTCATGCTACAATTTTATTTGATATCTGTTATTTTATTGAACCATGTACCCAGTCATTAAAACCTAGATTAGTCGAGGTTCTTATTGGTTGCCCTTGACACCATCACAAACTTGATTTTTCAAGTGAGCTTATTCACGGAAGATGCAACATTTCAAGTGCTTTATTTTACTTCCGTTTATATCACAATAGCGGATGCCTGAGACTTCGTCTGCGTAGACTATCTGATTTCCCTTGAGATTAACTGTCTTTTCGCCTCGCACATTGCTCTGCCACTTTGGACAAATAACTTTCAAACTATTTGTCCCAATAACTTACTGTAAAAGACAAAGATTAGCCTTTTCAAAGCGATAACAGTATTTATTTTGGTTTCTTCTCGTGCGTACGTAAATGAGAGTTCAAATGTGTTCTTTTTCTGAACTTTTTTGGACATAAACTGCAAGCGTAGTTCCTTATATCTAAGTGCATATCCATATGTCGATGTAATGTGTTTTTCGCTCGGTAAGATTTGCCGCAGTGATAACATTCGAATGGTTTCGCCCCTGTATGGATTCGTGCATGTATGTTTCTTGTCCCACGAGTGGGAAACGCTTCACCACAGAGGGAACACAAGTATTTAAGTATTCCTTCATGATATATTTTATGATGATAATTTAAACTTCCCTGGCTTTTGTATGATTTATTGCATTTATCGCAAGTGAAAGTGCTCTGTTCACCGAGGTGACTGCGCAAATCATGAACTCGAAGATTATATTTATTTGAGAACGTTTTGTTACATTTCGGGCAATTAACCGGTATGTATTTCTGACGAGTTCCAACGTGCAATATGGTTTTCGGTTCATTAAAATCATTACTTTCAGGATGATCTTCGTTTATATGCGCTTGAAGTTCATCAAAATCACTTGAAATTTTCCCGCAACTTTTACAAGTATTTTTGTCAGGCATTCTACTGACATGTACATCTTGTAAATGAGCAACGAAAGACAATTTATTTTCATATAATAGTTCACAACACACTATTCCATTAGCAATTGATATTTCAATATGCTTGTTGAGATGATACACTAATCGACTGGGAGACGAAAATACGCTTTCGCAAAATGGACAGCAATAGTCCTGAAGTTTTAATTCTTTTGGGGCATTGCCTGATTCAGGTTCATTGCGAGCTGATTCAACATCACTATCATCTTTATCCATAATAAGTGCTTCTTCAAAAGTAATATTATCTCTAACAAAATCTTTTACAGATTGCTTAGTTTGTAGTTCAGTTCCGTGAATCGATTTCAAGTGGTCAGTTAATTCTTCAATAGATTTTGATGTAGGATAATTTGCACAGAATTGGCAGACATATTCTAAATCAGCATTTTCCTTGTCAATTTTTAGCTGATCAAAGTAATCGGCCAAAAGCGTTCTTACTTCGTCATTAAAGTTAAAGATAGCGTGCGTCCTGAAATGGATACATTTTTTCTCAAGCCAAAATAAATCCCAAAACACCCTAGTAATATTGATTATACTTACGTAGTTTCTATGGGCGGTTTTGTAGATTCCACTATTTCTTCTTCTGCTTTTTCCTGTAATTAAATACATAATATTAAAATTAGAAACCCCAGAATAGAAATTGCAGCCTTTAAATTGAAATAACACATAGGCTCTTGGTGAGGTGGTGTTTTAGGAAAATGTTTCTTGAAAATTAACTTTCAATAAGAAGGCTCAAAAGACAACATCTATTTCTGAAAACAAGTACTTTATAATCCTCTCCTAGTACAGCACTGGCATTGGACTAAATAAATGAACATAAATAATATTTCATCACCCAGCCAGGACATAGATGTTTTGTGTAGAAAAACATTTATTGTTAAGCTTACTGTATATTGTTGTCATTGACCAAACCGAAAATGGTTACATAGCTAGTTCATATGAGGTAGTGTGAGTGTGAGATAAATACTAGTTCTATTTTATAAACAAGTTAGCAAACCAACACGTTTCTAAAAACAGGCTCAAGTAGGGCATCACGGGCTGTGAAGGTTGGCCTACGTCATAAGGAGGCCTACACCCAGATTGCTTGGCTTATCTCGGGTTTAATTTTTTTTTTTTTTTTAAATCTGCAATCAGCCGCGAGACAATAATTCGATGTGCTGGGTGAGTTATTGGCATTTACAGACGAGCGAGCCATCGCTCAATCGTCCGTCAAATGTCGAGCACATCAGCTCGTGTTAGTAGTGAGCTAGCAAGACGGTTGGGGTGTTTAGCTAGGCGTTCTTTGTGTTTTTTACAGAACCTGCCGATTTCCTCAAATACCGTTGGCATTTCGAGATACTGAAGAATCTCGTCATTGCGTGCGAACCAGGGAGCATCAGTGATTACCCGTAGAATTTTGTTTTGGACCCTTTGGATGCGCATCATGTTAGACTTACTGCAGATACCCCACAGTTGTATGCCGCAAAGCCAGATGGGTTTAAGCATTGCGCAGTATACGAGCAATTTGTTATTGAGCCTCAACGTAGACTGCCGGCCAAGCAGCCAGAGCAAATTTCGGAATCTGGCATTGTTCATCTCTTTTGTGATCGATGTGGTATTTCCAGGTCAAGCGCCGGTCCAGATGGAAGCCCAGGTACTTGACACAAGTAGTTGGAGGTAGGTCTTCGTTTCCTAGCTTAACAGATGGACAATCACCTTTCTTTAATGCAAAGGTGATGTGTTGGGATTTGGATACACTAGTTTTAATTCACCATTTGGAAAGCCACAGCCAAAGATGTATTGCATCGAGCTGTTTTTGGAGGGTGGAACTAGCACGGTTAGCATCTTTGTTGCAGGATAGAAAAGCAGCGTAAAAGCTGGATCTAGCATCGCGCTGCTTAACTTGAAACATTCTATTTTCCAAATAAGATGCGAGCAACAAAAATATAGAATGTGGTAGAATTTTTTTGATTTTTTTTCGGGTTTACATGCCTGCCAAAAGGATGGCACAGAATAGCCAGGGTCAGATGGTCCCCATTTCATTTAAATAATGGATAAATTAACTCTTTACCAGTAATTTAAACAGTGATTAAAGGAATTTTTTTTATTACATTTATTACATAATTTTATGTCTTGGAAGCTGCCTGTCTGGCTGTGGGTGCTGCACTGAATTTGTGGATTGCAACTGTAACCTACCAATCACCAATATAGTTTTGTGTCTATATCCTACATGAGATTCTTGACCAGAAGGTAAAATAAATCAATGAAAAACTTACAGCTGCACTGTGAATTTATGGATTGTGAGTGTAACCTGCCTATAAGCAATGTTGCAGTCTTGGGGGTCTAATTCCTATGGGGCAGAAGGCTTTTTTGTCCAGAAGGTTTAATTAATTCTATGTAAAACTAACTCACTGGGTCCAGTAGTCTCATAACTGACAGTTTCTGTTGCAGCACCATATTGGCCTGGACAGAGCACTTGACCAGCTCATCCCACGCTAGGATAGTGCTCTGGCACTGCACACAAATCACTTGAGGCAGTCCATCTTCTTTTGACACCTGTAAGTATAAGACAATATAGAAGAGATTTTCTTAACAACTATTACCTTAATCCATTAGGAATTTGATGTTTTTCCAGGATTAAAAGAACACATGTTGCTGTCCTTCCTTTCAACAATCTCTACACCAAAAATCAATTTGATTGGTAGCTTAGTTAGGGTGTTAAGGAAAGACAAACAGACAAACACACTTTCATATTTATAATTAGGAAGGATACATAACAATCTCAGAGATTACTTTACTAAAAAAATGCTGACATAAAAATAATTGCTAGCAGCTTTATTGATATTAATTCATAAATACACTTTGATACAAAAATAATACAGTTTACTCTTTAGATCTACTTTTATTAAAACAATTTGTAAAATGCCAATCATAAGCACTTAAATAAATATTTGATAATATAATAGATTTTAAAATTAATTACCTTAATTGGTAGATACTGGTTAATTTTTCCTGCTATGTCATCACATTGGCTATGTTCATAAAAGATTGGGCACACTTCATCTGCTATTGTGGCACAAATACGGCAAACATTTAAAAAGTCTTCTAATGCTACAAACAGTAAAAAAATTGTTTCTAAAATAAAATACTTATTATGTAGATTCATAAATAAAAAACTTTATGGGTTTCACTTGTGCCAACTTGGTAAATGGCACTCCATCAGTGTTTTAACAAGATTGATTGGTGGAAATATTGAAAAGTTAAATCTTGGATGTACTTATCCTAAGGAGATGATATTGTTAGATTAAACATAAAACAAGCACAAACAACTAAAAATTATAACAGCGTAATGGCATAGCTATTAGAGGTTGCTGAAGTTTATAACCATAGGAAAAGCTAATAGCTCTATTACAATATCTCCTGCTGTATTCTGTAACTTTTCTGATAGGTTATCAATCGGCCATGCTCATACAAAATAAATTACATTATTCATTACTGGCTAGCTTTTAGTTTCTTGATATTACGTTATAAAATTTTAGGCGACAAGGGAGGCTGACGAAGATTGTTTTAGTCAGTTTGTTATGATATTTAAATTATGGTTGTTAGTAAATAAGAAAACGTCACTTTTATTACCCTGTTGAAGTGGTTAGAAACATTAAGTCACTGCTTAAAGTGCTTAATAAACTTTACCGGCCAGATTAGCCAACTTGGTCTAGGAAAGCTTTTTCAGTAATTAAATGTTGTTATTATGGAGTTAGGTACCTGGATCTTCGTGCAAGTGAAATAGTAAGTTTCTATTGTTGTTTTGGGTATTTTGATCATGATTGCTTTTGGAGCAGTTCATGTTGAACTTTATCTTCCAAATACTTGGTAATTATTTTATAAATTTAAGGTAGTAAACGCATAAAATCAATAAAATTTCTGATTTCTTTTAAGTATCACAGACGAATAGCCTTAAGCCTACGCGAGAATTCAACAAGATTTGAACTTATTTAAATTTTGCTTCACAGATGACACGAAACTATAGTGCCACAGATAAATGATCTAGTAGTGATAACTCTTTTAGACATGAAATTTGGACAGAATTTTTTTGGGCTATGTTACGAGCAAACAAGAATGTATTGAATGAAGTTTAAATCACAAAATCGTTTACGGGGGTGCTAATGAAAAAAATGAAAATTTTATACTAAAATTACCACAGACTTCTATCTACTACTATATAGACTATCAGATTTCGAAAAATTTTAGCCCCAGAGGAGATAGTGGGGGCTATTAAATTATTTATATAATTACGAGCTGTTGCCCGCGACTTCGTCTGCGTCTGATTTTGTTTTTATCGTATTCAGTATCGCTAAGCCTTAAATGAGTACATGTGACTGTCAATTAATTATAGACAAATAATTTGCAATAAAATAAAATTGCGACTATAATTAAATATCTAAGCTATCCTATCTCTTAAGTTGGACCAGACTGCTCACGGTGTGCCAATTTAATTTAAAATCGGTTAAGTAGTTTAGGAGTCCATCGCGGACAAACATCGTGACAGGAGATTTATATATATTAAGATAATTGTTGAAAACATCCTAAAGGTTTTTTTATAGTAATAAATGATGGACCAAGCTGTGGTAACCTAATGATTAGTGAAAAACCAAAATTTGTTACATAAACAGAAGAACACTTTGAACAAATGATACCCTTCGGACTGGAACGCAACTTAGCAGCTTAAAAAGAAATGGGGGTAGTCGGGATTTCCCTGGACAAGCTTGGCCTACCCTCCATAGCTTGGCCACAAAATGCTTTAATAGGTACTAATACTAAAACTTTAAGTGCGGAAGAGTCTATGTAAGATTTGCAGTCAATGATTGCAACTATCTATAATTTCCAAATAATACTGATTTCCTCTGGATGTAGGAGGGACATCTTTAGTGCTAAAACACATATCTATACCTATATATAAAAATGTTATGTTGGTTTGCGTACGGTTCAAAAACTCAAAAGTTCTGAAATGATCGGGCTGAAATTTTAGCATGATATATAATATGCATCAAAGATTGTTTTTATCTATTTTCTCAACCATTCAATCACAATGTGCCACAGCGAAGCGTGGCAGGGTACAACTAGTAATAAGGAGGATTAGGTTTTACGGGTAAAGAAAACTATTTGAAAGAATGTAATCTTTTATTTATTGTGTTGATATTATAAATAATGATTAGTTTAAAGTTATAATATTCTAGTTGGGTGTTCTGAGAGCAGCGGCCATGCGGCCCACTGCCGTCACCACTGCGGGGGTCACCATCATCGTCTTGTTTTTGTAAGTGTGGATCACTTGCTGGAAGGCATATATTGGGAAAATAAAAATTATTTTAGATACTATGTACTAAGGGATCTAGCCCACTACGCAGCCACGACCACTGTGTCATCAAGGGTCCTGCGAGCGGACAGTCTCTTAACCATATGCGATGGATAAGCGATGATAGTTCTTCAGCAATTAAGTAAATAACACTTATTATAACTGCGAAGGATAACATTGAGAGGAAACCTGCAAGCCTGAGAGCCATAATGTTCTTACCGCCAATTCGCGCTTAGTGGGCCAGTAATGTATTGATATAATATTCTTTGGTGGATGAACGCTATACGCATCGCACAGTTGGCTAAAAAGGTAAAATGTCCGCAGGAGCAATGACGTGCTGGCCGATTCGTCCTTGTGGCCAAACTGTGTAGATACACGGACCTACTTTAACTATTGTAATTATTTATGCGTCCGTTGCACAAAACCTATTGCGTTGCTTATTGGTCCACGCAACGCTCCGGCCGAACTTTCGTTGGACCTTCGGCGACTAACTTTGCGTTCACGATTTTTCAGAGTTGGCGTCAGGACTATACAAAAATAATACCAATCTGTGTTTTTGTCCTGAAATATTATGTATTATATAATATTAGATAGGGTCAAAATTATGTATGCGGAATCGGAATAGCTTGGTGGTCCTATGCACTGCCTCTCCTGTAAGTGGCGAAGTCTGATAATAACACTGATGCTGAACACAACTTACCAAAACCAATTTGATCACAAATACAGCGAAGGTGAGAAATGATATTGTCATAAGGGTACTTTCGGAGGAAGGGAACTCCACGTGGCCTCGCGCCTGCGCAGAGCGGGTGCTCCGCGCCGCACCTCGGGCATCGGGGTCGTTTGGCCATGCGCGGTCTATTTGGTCCTCTTGTTAAAAAAATAATAAATGAGAATTTTTAATCGACCTTGATCTTATGACAATCTTATGTAACCAAAGATAATATAAATAATATGTTTTAAACGTACGTAAAACTGCAGTAATCAACGTAATTTTTTGCAATTATTGGTGCGTATTTGGTTGATAGCAATGCAGCACCACAGTAATTCAGCGGGCAATGGAAATAGATGTGCTAGTAGTATCTCTACGTGATCAGATCCATAGAAGAACTACTTTGGCAATGGGCGGGGTACATAGTTCAGAGAAACGATGGACGTTCGGTACCCAAGGTGCTGGAATAGCGACCCCACACCGGTAAACGCAGCGTTGGTCGTTCGTGGATTTTGGAACTCCCTCCAAATAAATAAATAAAATAATAAATAAAAATAAAATATAAAAATTAAATAAAATAAAAAATAAAAATAAATAATAGTTTAAAAAAAACTAAAAAACACGCTTTTCTAATAGAAAACCGAACTAAAAAAAAGAGAAAAAAAAATTTTAATAAATTTAAATTAAGAATAGTGTTAAAAATTTCAATAAATATAAATTAATAATAGTGTGAATAAAAAAGCGTGGGGTGCATGGTGTCAATAGTTATAAATATTTTATTGACAGATATGAGTAGAGTGATTATTATTACGATAATATCATAAAGCACCCCACGCTTTTTTTTAAATAAAATATTTTTTTTTATTCACACTATTAGTTTGGTTTACTTTTTAGTTTGGTTTATTTTAAACCGTTATTTGATCTAATCTACTATCAATTCCGTGATAACTCTAAGTAACTGTAATTAATTATTGTTTGAAACAGGCCATTAAAAAGTATCAGCTAACGCCCTCTACCAGATGGTATGGTAGAGGGCGTTAGCTGATGTTGATGATGAATGAGTAGCTTAATGTTTTCTGTGGAATTTGTTAGGTACGCGAACGCCATCTGTTGGTAACGCCATAGGTTTTTTTTACATTTCTAGGGTCTAGATGGCGCTGTAGTAATTAGTAAAAATCTTATTTTTTATATTGAAAATTGAAATAATCTTCTCAGATTAGTGTATTGTCATCGGTCCTCGATATGTCTACAAAGTTTGAAAGAAATCTGACCGTTCAAAGTGGGACA
This sequence comes from Pararge aegeria, assembly GCF_905163445.1. NCBI lineage: Eukaryota > Metazoa > Arthropoda > Insecta > Lepidoptera > Nymphalidae > Pararge > Pararge aegeria. Next base: position 16,274,336 of record NC_053198.1, read on the forward strand.
AAATCGAGCTCAAAGGGGTCGGTTACAAACATACATACAAACATACATACAGGTGAAGCTAATAAAAGCGTGTTAAAAACCTATGTCCAGCAGTGATCGTCAATCGGTGGAAGTGATAATGCTGATGACAAGGTTCAAATCTTTTGTAATTTTATCGTAACTAAAATAAATTGACCCGCCTAACATTAAGTTATACTTAGTTCCGGAGGCCAGCGGAGGTCTAGTTAATTAAAAAAAACTGAAATCGCTATGGCCTATAAAGAGTTCCCTCGTTTTTTCCAGGATTCTTCCAATAGATCTTTACCAAACACTTAAAGAATCGTCAACATCGGTTTATAATTTGCGGAGTAATCATGTAATAAATAAACAAAAAATTAAAGTCGGTTGAATATAAATTCTTACCTATGCTCGTCAGTAGCGTTGTCTTCAAACTCTTCAAATATTTTATCTTGCTCTTGAAACTCCTATGTGTATTCTTGTAAATAGTGTCTGTTACTAATTTAATCAGCTTCCACATTCCCTTCACTGTATTTCCTTTAGATACCTGTGTTATGTCTTTTGGTTTAGAGTTTTCAATCTTAGGAATTGTAGTCACTTTTTCGTCCATGGATGGTGTAGTTCCCATAACGATACCATGAACAGGTTTTTTAGGGTTTGCTTCGTTAACAATAAATTCGGAATTCTTATACGGATTTCCGAACTTTTTTCTAGAATTAAAATACTCTTCGAGTGGATGTGAACTAGTGCTATCCTGGGGTTCATATTTTTTCTTTTCAGAATACTCTGTATTACTGGAAATAGTTACTGGAAATAGTTTTTTGTGTGCATCATTTTCTCTAACATTATTGCTATATTCTCTCTGTATTAGTTTTATTTTTGAGATATTAAGTTCCATAGTATTATCTGTGCTTGAATACTTAATTTCAGTTTTTTTTGTGACATCGAATTTATGTGCGTCGTCAAGTCTATGCACATTTGGCTTTGCTATTGCATAGAATTTGTCACTTTCACTAAAATCGACATTGTCAATATTGGTTTCTGCTAATGTTGGTTTGCTTATTTGCACTTGCTTTCTACGATTAAATACACTATCTTCACCGAATATTTTACCCTGATCTGTTGGAAGATGTTTAATAGGTTTAGAATATGGACGTCTGACTTGATCGACATTAGCAGTGGTGGTCTGAATAACTTTATTTTGATCATCATCTTCATCCTGGGTATTCAAAATTTGTTTAATCGGCTTAGCCGAAATAAATCTGTGCTCTGCAGCATCTGTTGTTGTTAAAGGGTAATTAAATTTTCTATTAAATCCATTTTCAGGTCTTGTCATCACAGAACTAGTTTTGACACTTGGATACTGCACTTGTCTTATATGCCCTACATTAGACACTTTATCAACCACACCTCTGTGCCACTCTTTTTCTGTTAAAGAATTATTACGGTATATCCTGTTTGGTTTTGTTGTAAACTCAAAGTTTACTACTTTATTGGCTGGTTCCTTTTTATAATGATTTTGAGATATTTCCACCCAGTCGCAACAAACTTGAGAAAACAGGATGAATAGTATGTACATGTCTGACAAAGCGCGTATGTTTCGCCGGAAGCCCTCGGCAGCCTGCGAACCGTCGTATGACTGAGTTCAAGGTGCGTAGACACGAATGCGTGACAGAGCTCAGGGTTATGACTTGTCCGGCAAGCGAGATTCCATATTGGTGCAGCGTTGGCAAGGTATACTGAGGTATCTGAGTTCGATTCAAAGCGGGGCCTAAAATAGGCCATATATGGATACCAATAGTTTTATTTTTATTTTATTTATTCGGTTCGCCGACACATTAAGAACACACTGAAACTTGCCTAGGAACTAAAACATTGAGAAACGTAAAGTTATAGTGGAGACCCTATTAACTGTATACCGGCATGCGTACCTGCAAAAATACAAGTAACCCGCACGTTTCTACAGGATAGAGCAAAAACTCTCAATCGGGAAAGTAATCAACGTCCGGTTGTGATTTCTTTAATTTTATGATAGTAGAAGTTTAAGAAGTTGATTATAAGTTATGATTGTGTCATTGCTGGCTAGAGGCTTTTTTTTTCATTAGATATAGGGATTTACGGACATACCGCTGCTCCAAGAACGGTTATGTCACAAGCACCTAAGTGTTAGCAACCGAGATCTTATTTTTTTTATTCTACTACAAGTTAGACCTTGATTGCAATCTCTCTTGGTTAGAAGTGATGATGCAGTATAAGTAACTGTCAGGGGTTATGGCAGTTTTATTAAACTCCCCTACCTATTAAATCGGTTTCACCGACACGGTACCGGAATGCTAAATCGTTTTGCGGCACGATTTTGTCTAAGTATAGGTTGTCACGACCGAAGCCTCAGACCAGACTAGGGAAAATTTGGAAATTATAAATTCCTAAATTGCTTCCACCAGTTCGGTGTCCACCAGTGTCACGGTGGTGGACCTTGGACAGTGCTAATTTCTTAAGTCAGGGTAAGGAGAAATTCTTTTCGAAAAGCTTAATAAACGTACCTACCAATTTTTGGCCCAGCCCGAGTGTCGAACCAATCTGATTCGTACTTATTATTCACCAGATCCACGTGGCGGTGTGAAATTAAATTAAAATCTTACTGTTATAGTAAAAAGGCAACCCTAGTTTGCTCGGTTTCGTACACGTTCAAATCATTAGGAGCCACCGATCCGTGAGCTGTCTCGCTGCGAAGATGTGATAAACTGTTTCACAGTTAGCAGCTGTTATCTGATTACGACGAATATAAAATACTAGTGTGAGAAGGCGGTGCAGAAAGTAATGATATACAAACGTACAACAATAAACATATAGGTAGGTAGTGTCCGACAGCAGTCACAAGGGAGCTAACATCTCTTCGGTGCCCCAGGGACTCCAAACTGCAAGTCAATTTGGGATTGTCTACAAGTCGAACTGCCCGCTTTTGTATACGATCAAATGGAAGGAGTTGGTAAAGAGGTGCCCCAGCCCAAAGATTCGAGCAGTACTCCATTTGAGGTCTTACTTGCGCTTTATAGAGCTTCGGAGTCTATGCTTTGACGCAAAGTAAAGTTTTGCTCTGTTTAGCACACCAAGCTTTTTGTCAGCTTATTTAGCTTTACCTTCCAAGTGAGCGCGGAATTGGACTTCGTTCGATTGTTACGAAGATAATAAAAACACACTTACATGAAGGCAACCTTTTCTTATTGTGTTTGTTTTTGAAGTTGTACTTGTCTAGCGGCATTAAGAAAAAAAAAACATGGGAGTGAAATTATACGCGTATTATACGCGAAATTATATACCTAGTTGCGAAACCGAGTGAGAGAGAAAGACAACGTCCGCCAGTTCACTTTTTACGAAGTGCGCGCGCACACTGCCACAAAAAAACCGACGCCCTGAAGTTAGCTATAGTCGACATTTTAGTTTTCAAAAAAGGTTTGACAGTGTATGCTTTCAATTGTCAAAGTCTGCGCGCTTCTTCCGATCTCAAATTATAATGTTTAGTATTTAATACCTTCTATTGTTAGTTTCGTTTACTCCACAAACGTAGAATAAGGTGTAAGATAAAAAATTTGAAAAGATTTTTGTCTTGTTGCGCTAAAGAAGTATACTTAATTGCTAACGCGTGTACATAAGTACACACACGTTTTTTTTGAGGTGACAACGTCTTATAATTCGATGGAGCCGGCTGTACGCACGAAAAAACATGACTCATGCGGCGTTACCACGTTCCATTTAAGGCTTGAAGTACAAGCGAGAGCGCGGAACGAGCGACAAAGAGGCATAATCGACCTCTGCGTTTGGCAGCGTTCGGCATCTGTCTCTCTCCTACTTGAGTGAGCGATGCGTCCGCGTGGACAGCTGCTATACATTTACATGTTTTCGTCAAGTATGAAGTGCAGTGAAAAGTGAATGTGGTGTCAATTGTTTACAGCAAAAAAAAATTAAATAATTGTATTTATGCGTACAAATAAATGTAACTTGATCAATTTAATTGTGATTTCCATTTCCCTCCTTCTCTATCCATACAAAATATCTATCAAACAAATAAAATTATTATTATTATAAAATTATTATTATTATATTAATTAAAATTTTCTTTTGAAAATGCAACCATTCCATCAGTATTTTCTTATGACGTTGTCAAGTTCAACTATCGTCAGTAAACCGACTTTACAGACAACCGATATTTTTTGTTTTTATAACACATCTACTTTACTCTAAGAATTAGGTACCTATTATTAGCATTGTAAGAAAAGCAAGAAAAAATTGACTAAGCGGTTACGTGAGTTAAAAATTATTTTATACACAATTGGCGCATTCAATGGATAGGTACCTAAAAATAGTACCTTACCTTGTTGTTGACATGTTTCCCGATTGCAACTAGAGAGGTAGACTAAAAAAGTGACGGAATGGGTTCCAAGAAATAAAACGATGAAAGAAGAACGACAAAGAAACAGGGGGCGACATATTTTCCATCCAGAGGTGTGGACCGGATTGGATGCGAAAGGCTCGCGACAGAAAGCTTTGGCGAAACTTGAAACCTACGCCGTAGAAGCGGCTTAAACGTAAATGTTTAAATTAGTATGTAAGTAAAGCATTTATATAATTGTAATACTATTCAGAATAAAGGCTTTTTTATTTTATTTATTCTATTTAAAATAATCACAAGACGCGGCATCGGTTATTGTTGTTGTTTTATAGATCGGTGTTTATTTCGGCCGAAGCTTTCCACCAGGCAAGAAATAGTTAAGACATTATACGTCATGTTGTAATCAAACTCAATTTTTTCAAAACCAAAACGGTATTTATTGTGGAATTGCTAAAATTTAAAAAAAAATCTCATTACGACGTACCTACCTAACTTATATATATATAATCATTTGTAAATTATTTTCAAGTTAAAAAAATCCATAAAATTACACATTAAACAAAAAAATTACGCATAGTTAATAATTTTAGTGCCCTTTTATTATATTCACAGTATTAAGAACATACAGAACACGGTGTGCACGACTAATATTGAAGCATCAAAAACCACTCCACTTTAGTAGCGTATCCGGAACAAGTGGTTAGAAACTTCATTCCATTTAGCGGTATGTAATTATTTTACCTCTAATTATCTAAACGTTTACCATGAAATAGGGTAAATGCAAAAAGTTTGTGAGCTAGCATTATTCCGCGGTTGAGAAGTGAGACGTGCGCGTGGCGTTTTCACTGTTTTTGGACACAATGCACTGCATGCTATAATGGCTGAATGAGGGTTCTGTATGTTCTTATTTCTGTGGTTATATTATTAAACATTTTAGAGTCTAACTATATCATTAAATATATCTTTAGGCAGCTAAACTCGCTTGCAACCAAATCGACTAACAAAACCGACGCCCGCTTGGAAAGATGCTTTGTATCAAATCTATATATCTATTCAATTAAAAATACATTCGCGAAGATTGTTTTATAAGTTATAGTAAAACCCACGACTCCAGCTTAAAACTATCTAGGGATGACCTACTATAATTGATAATTATTTATTTTTCTTAAATAGATATGGAGGTACATATTGTTATCGCAGATAATGGAAATAAAACATAATAATGATTAAATTATTATCTGTACTGAAGCAGAAATTATAGGCTTTCCAATAATGTAGGTATTAGGGCGAAACCACAACACTACGGTGCGTCGTCGGATCGCAAGATTCTACGATGTCGCACAACGCACAGTAAAAATTTCCGACGCGGTGCCGTGCAAACTAGTGACGCGATGACGTACTACCTTTATTAGATAAATTTTTAAAAACAGAGGCGTAGAAGTATAGTTAAGGAATTTATATCTTAATTTACATTAATGACCGTAATTTTCTCATACGATGACGTTAGCGATGAAATATTTGCGTTGCGCATCGCATTGCGTTGCGGCATCGTTTTTGCGATGCGACGACGCATCGCAGTGTTGTGGTTTCGCCCTTAGTCCATTTGATTGCTAGCGAGTGTTACACAATTTATATTGATATAAATAAAAAAAAAACGATAATATTTTAATTACAATCTCTCTCAATTTTCCATGTCATAATTTAAGACATCGACGACATACCTTCTTAACATGCGTGGATCTATTATATAAACCTATTTAATTTAAATACATTGGATCCCTGAAATCACGACCTAAAAATAAATGTAACATTTTTTTTTCTAAATAATATAAGGAGCGTTTTTAATATAACACAGCGGCACTAGTGACGGGGCGCGCACACATTCTTTTACACTTCAGTTTATTCTTGCATGAACCACATCTGAAGTATTTCTAATCATACATTATAATAAAACTTTTTCAAATTAGCCTAGCCAAGCCGTCCTTAAGGCCGATTCCGTTCTGTTAATAGGTACCTTTAGCTAGCCACTGTGGAAAGTTACACCAAAAAACTTGTTAAATCCAAAACTAAATTTCCAACGGAGTTCATTTCAACTCGGTTGGCAGATAGAATTACGTAATGTACCTATATTAATAATTCTTTGCTCTTTATTTACAAATTTCACTGATAGCCCAGTGGGTGGGAACTCGATTTAACTTTCGGGGGGTCTAGTTCGAATCCCAGCACGAACCTCTAACTTTTCTAATTTATGTGCGTTTTAAGTAATTAAAATAACACTTGCTTCAACGGCAAAGGAAAACATCGTGAGGAAACCTGCATGCCTGTGAGTTCTACATAATGTTCTCAAAGGTGTGTGGAATCCACCAATCGGCACTGGGCCAGCGGCCTTAACCCCTTCTCATTGTGGCAGGAGACCCGTGTAGCGGGCCGGTAATGGGTTGACATGATGATGAACATTCAGTGGCTATCTAAATTTGGTGTCAGTTGATGAGATACATAATAGTCTTGCTGGTATAAAACACAGTGTATGCCATTGAAGCGAGAAGCGTCGCGCCACGTCTTAACCCTCGCCAGTTCATACGAAGCGATCCTTAAATTTAAAATATTAATTAATAGTAATTGAGTTGGTCCAAACAGGCCTTGTTTATTACTAACAATGGGAAGTACGAAAAGTAAGGCGACGTCCACATTCAATAGTGTGAGTGAAGGAGGGGTAGGAGGTCTCGGGTTAATTTCCGGGCAGGTCCAATTTGGGAATTTATAATTTCTGAATTTCCTCTGGTCTGGTCTGGTGGGAGACTTTGGCCGTGGCTAGTTACCATACTATCAACAAATACGAGTTATCTTAAAAGATACCGGGCATCGGACTCTTATCGGTGAGTTAAATTTTTGTCAAATTAAGTTAACATGACGCTTTGTCAATGCTATGTGCACTTGTAATTGACGTGCACATCAGTCCATGTTTTTGTGTGTGTGCTATGTTTAAAAATTTATAATATGCATGTTGTTAGTGCTCTTAATAAATAAATAAAAATAAAAAGACGTGCCGTTATGCGATTTGGTGTTCCGGTGCATGTCACATAGAAACCGATTAGGGGTATGACTGACATACTCCCTAAGAGGTTAGCCCGCTAACATAATCACTTACCACCAGGTGAGATTGCAGCCAAGAGCTAACCTGTACTGGAATAAAATAAAATATATATAGGAGAGAGGTGTTCTTCCGTTGAAGAACTTTTATCTAGTAAATAATGCTATGCGGTGTTTCAAAGTACCGGAACGTTAAATCACTAGAATTAACCTGATTACCATGCCACCAGATCAGACTAGAGAGTGAACCCTGATTGTCTATATAGGATTCAAATCAACGCTGAATTAAATGCATATTTTGAAGTACGTAGGTGAATGTTGTCACACAAGGTCTGCCAATTTTGAACGGTCAATATAGAATTAGCGTCCTAAGCTAATTTAGAATAGGATATTACAGTCGGGTAGATAACATAAAAACATACAAAAATGTGGACGTAGCATTTAAGACAGGCAGTAACTGCTGCGTCCTAATAGATAATAACTATTGATATTTACATGGTAGGAATGGAAGTCAAAGCTATAAGAGGAGCTGAGCATTCCGTCGGCTTAACAAAACATTTATAACATAAAATTGATAGTATTTCTAAGTGCGATAATGAGTAATCTTAAGGTGGGTACAGATCAGTGTTACGACGCGTAATGTAACGCAGCGAGCGTATGTAGTCAGTACGGGAAACAAGCGTCTCGCAGCGTGCAACGAGCGAGGGAGCAATTTCGGTTTTCTGGCGAATCCTTTGAGTGTAAGAACATACGCGCTTCTGTCAGTACGTCGAAGTGATGCATCAAAAGCGCACTTGGCATAAATTTCGTCGCCAGACGTCTTAAGGTTAGTACAAGAGTCGATTCGAGTATGATAATACTAGGACATCAGGGTAACATGGGTCTTATTAGCATTGTTTTAAAGCTCAAGTTTGCCTTTGGACTTTAGCTCGGGCTTGTAATAGAACTTTCGTAAAACAAAAATAAGAAGTCCAGGACTGACGACTCTAAATCGAGTAGCATTAGGTCCATTTTACTTTGAAGGTACAGAGTTATAAAGCCGAAAACGACTCCTCAATTGCGAGCGATCAAATCTAGCACTAAGTCTACGTGTGGCAATGAATTTTGAGCACGGGAGAGCAAAGAGTTCGAAAAGAGCGTGTTTACTTGGAATTTAGGAAACGGCGTAACGCACCATGCTCGCTATGTATTGTACATAACACCTCGTAAAACCAGTCAGTACCCACCTTTATGATATTATAAACCCCAATCAAATACATGTTTGCCATTTGTGCACCGAATTATGTACCCAACAGCTGATATAGGTTTGGTTTTGCGCATTGTTCCGACCTCATTAGTCTTGCGATTAGTAATTGTATCTACGGATCACGTCTAGGATTTGATCTCTGGGTTGCACACATAATTTGATTGGGTTTGTCTGTAGAAAAATTTTACCTTTTAATTTACTTTAATAGTAATAATTGACGGACGGTAGGTGGAAAACCATCGCTGATAAACAGAGCTTTGCAGGGCATGCAAGGATCATGTCATGCAACATGTCCATTAATCTGACGGCTCATGTGCCTAGAATTAAAGGAAGTAGCCTGTAGGAGTCTTTAAACACAATAAGTTTGTTAAGCCGACATTATGCAAGTTGTACCAAGAAAAGACAATATGTAATGCTTCTGATTCTCACAGCCCTCTATTATAATATGGGTCTTCAAAAGTTTTGTATAATTATTTAGAATTACAGTTATCCGCCTTATTAATATATTACTATTTAGCTGTAGATACATTTCACTTATATTACGCATTGTGGCAAATACTTAAACTATAATGCTAAACATGGTTGTGTACAAAAATTAAAATCTAGTAAATGATAATAAAAAATGGAGACTTGTTTTATAAATATTATTATCATATAATAAAATATAAAAGAGATCACAGAAAACGGAAGTTTGCATTGAAAAAAAGATCACAGTAAAATAAAATATTTTAAGATAAATAAAATTTAATAGCGCTTTTTCAGTTTATGAAACCTGCTACACACTTTTCACCCTTTCTACTTTTCAACTGTTAGCATGCCGTAGACTGTTCGTATACATTTTAATAATAAATAAGTACATAAAATAACATAAGTACTTCTTTAGCTGCTAATTCTGTAAACTAAACTGACAGCTCTATAGAGCAGTGCTCTCGCTTGCTACAGTGTGAAAAGGACAACACTACTTTTATTTATGTCAGTTGAGTTAAGGAATTGTTCACAACTGAATTAACATCGTTCGTTTGTATATAAATATGATAAATTAAAAAATCACTTAGATTAGTTGGCACTGCAAAATAAAAATGTCCCAAAATGGTATAATATTTTGGAAGATTCTTTATAATCACAATATACTAAATTGGCTTAATTTTGGCTTACTATTATATTGGCTCTGTGTTATTTTGGCTTTGTTATATTAGTTGGTGTTACACTGGCTCAGTGTTATACTGATCAAGTGTTATATTGGCTCAGTGTTAATTCGCTGCTATTTTGGCAAAGTGTTTTATTGGTCCATTATATAAGGAACATTATGGTCACTAGAGTCTGCATTGGTAAGCAGACACAGTTTCAACCTAACTAATATATACGGACATAAGTCAGGCAAGGATCCAGGCCGAAATCGCGAGGTGATTCTTGACATCACCTGTCGTGTTAAAGTAGGAAAAATACTAGTCCTGCCTTGTTTTAAACGATACATTGTCCTGGAGCGTAGTTGCTGTACGTTAACAACGTAAATCAGTTTATATTTTAAACTTCTTTTATTTCTACTTATTTTGTGCATTTACCTATAATGTACTTGTTGTATACGTTATTGTATAATTTGTTTGTTTTATAACGAGCTGCAAATGGAATTTATAATTAAGGGAAAAAGGTAAAGTCAATATTGATATCATTTAACGCTCCGTTTCTCTCGTGCGTATACTTAAATGAAAAAATAATAACCATAAATAAATCAGAAATAAAATACTACGTTAAAACTACTTAGGCCCTTCTTTTAGACACAAGTCCCTTTAACAACTCCTATATATATATTCAAGATGGAAGAAGAAAATTATTACTTATTAGTTATTATTTCGTAAATATTGGAATAATAGAGTCTATACGGATAAAAAAACCTGTATTGTCAAAAGAATCGTTAGCAATGATAGTGGAACGATTTGACTCTAAGCGTATCAGATTTTTTCAAAATCCTTAGTTTTGCTATTAGTAATAAAGAAAGGTACCTATAAGAAATCATAGAAAGGTATAGAAAATCATAAAAAATACTACATGTATTTTATATGATTTTCTATATGTATTTTTTTCCAAAATAACATCCTGTTTAGTCAAATGTTTCGAGCGAGCGAGAGTTATGTTTCATATCGGAAGTAATCAGTTAATTATATTAGAGAGAGTTAAATTGCTTTAGCTATAAAGTCAAAGTCAAAGTCAAAAATATCTTTATTCAAGTAGGCCCACAGGTGGCACTTTTGATGCGTACATAAGAATTACACGGTAGTGAGATGACGGCGATAACCACATTCGTAAACTTAAAACTAAAGCTCCGAGGGTTCCAAACGCGTCCCGGTCTAAGAAGAAGCCCACAACAAACTTAGCCGGGTGTTTTTTTTTTTTTTTTTTTGTTATCGCCATCTCACAATGTAATTTTAAATTATTAGAAGAGCAACCTGGTTAGAGCAATAATTTACACCCAAGCTTTTTTATCGTTTACGTAGTCTTTTATACTATAATAGGACTTTTCTATAAGCTTACGTTTAATACAAACTTTGAACTTATTAAGAGATATAACAACGTATATCTTATTAATATATATACATTGCACCTATCTAACCTAGTTTAATATAAAATTGTTAAAATTCATTATGCATGGTAAATGGTAATTCGACCTTGAAGGCAAAATGTATAAAAAATTTGATTTCTTTTACCGACTATTGTTTTGTATTAAATTATTTAGAAAATGTTTTATGCTAACTTCGGACAACTGATTATTTCTTCTTTTATAAGAATACAGTTTTCACCACTCAGCATTTTCCGTGCTACTACTACCATCTACTGCGATCACCAACTCGTCTGCCGACGTCGGCAGACGTCCTCCCGTTGGGAGAGGCCTTTATTTCAGGAAATAATTGGAAGTAGGCAAGTTGGCAGTTCACATTTCCCGAGGCATTATCAGGTTATCACATCTGGACTAAAACTTCTGCAATATGACGTTCTGGGCAAAATGCACTCTATACAGACAGTGTCATTGCACTTGCACTGTGCACTGTGCAAGGTCAAGGCGTGTGCAAGTTGCACACGCCTTGACCTTGCACACTTGACGCTTTGACCTGTCACAATGAATGTTAATTATAAAAAAATATTAACTTAATAAATTGTGTTCGTATACACGATATATATATTACATACTTATTTAAAAAATAATAAATCTATAAACAAATCTTACAAACACATTACGCCTATTAAAAATAAATTAAAATCTCAAAGTAAAGCGACCGAAGCTGAGGGAATGCTGTAAAGTTAAATCAAGTAAAATCTAAAATCATTTAAAATAACTGTATATACGTAAAGGAAGTGAAACTTCTTTGGTTTATTTTCAAGCGCTCGAAAGATGCGTATGAAAAAAAACCCATCCTTTTCATTAACTGACCCTTAAGCGCCAAAGAAATTTCACTTAACACGCATTTTGTAACAGCTACACATAGTTATTCAAGTAATTAATTATTTATTAAGTAACAATTCATTTATATTATGTGTTATCCTTATAATATAGCAGTTATTTTATTTTGTAATATTAACCTCACATCACATTAACTGGTATGCTCTCTCTCTCTCTCTCACTGTCAAGTAATAATAAATTTATATCTCACGACACAAGTCTCTTTTACATTCAAATGTTACGCGATATTCCCTGACCGAGCGAGTAGCATGATTAGTTAACAATAAGAGGGAAAATGCTTTAACAGCTGTAAACGCGCTGTTCGACGCTGCATATCTTTGAACTCAACCAATAAGACAGCTCAAATTGTATGACTGTTTTCTGGCTCTGATGGAAACGCTTTCCAGTTTGCTACAATGCTTAAAGCAAAATTATGTTGATAATTATGGTGATATTTTTAATAATTAAATTTAGTTTTTCAAAATGCTTTAAAAGGCAAAGGCAATATATCATTGTGACATGTAATTATATCTAACTTGACCTGTAACGAGCCATTAATACATTTGAATTTAGTTTTAGAATTGTCAAAAATGGAGCTGTAATCTACCAGTGTCCAAGGGACTAAAATTAGAATTACTGAAAACACTAAAACAGTTTCAGAGACACTAAAAACTATGCTTTTGGAACTTGCACGGTATCATAAGATAAGCGACGATTTGGTGCTTCCAATGAGGAACAGTCAATCCAGTATTAATGATAGATGTCAGTTATACTTTTTTAATTATACAGTATTAGCAATAGATGTCAATTATTATTGAGTGTAGCTATTGGCAGGTCATCTAGCTTCGCATCCCCGCGGTAGTCGAGCCAAAAATAGTCGTAGCCGCGCGGCGCGGGGCACGCGCTAGCGCACGTACACCAGCAGCTTGCGCCAGCGCGCACGCAAGCAGCTGGTGGGCGGGGAGGGCGGAGCCGGCTCCCCGCTCGCGAGGGGGCCTCTGTTGTGGACAAATAATGTACCGTTAAATAAATTGTTCGTACTGTAGTGGTAATACGTAGATATGATACAAATCAAATTAAAAAAAATAATAAAACCCCTTACATTTGATACCCATATTGAAGGTTTAAAAAAAAAGTGCCACTTTGTGGTGGTAGTACCCTACTAGCCAAACTCTTTCTTTGATACTCATATCGAGGGAGTTGGACCAATTTATCCAAGATGGCCGCCGCGGTGGTATGAACTCACGCGCCGCTCGAGCGCGCGCAGGTGGGTTCACGCCCCGCGCGTCACTGGGCAAGCTGTCGGAGGATGTCCGCAGGCACTCACGGTCAGTGGGCGGCGGGCTCGGCGAGGCGCGCGTCGTCGCTCGGGTGCGTGAGGTAGCGCGCGCCCACGCGCCGCTCGAGTGCGCGCAGGTCGGCCCACGCCTCGCGCGTCTGCAGCCACGCGTGCGCCAGGCACTTGTCCACCGACAGGCGCTTGCGCTGCTTCACTTGCAGCAGGTTGTTGATGAGGTCAATCGCTGCAACGAGCGACCGGGCTTTACAGGCACCGCTTCCATTTCAAGGTCAAAACTTTAGAAGTCCCGCATGTATTTAATACTCTCTTACCGTCATACTCTTGATAAGAGAGATGGTTTTAGAGCTGTACGATGTAGGTTGTTGGGCTCATATTACTATCATCACAAGCTTAAGTAGATGTAAGTCCCGCATATTTGAATTTTACGTATTATTTTATTTGAGTTGGCATGCATGTTTAAGAAGTTCCTAGTTTATTTACGGTTGAACCATAAAATAAATAATTTTATCATTGCTTCCGACTAACGTGAAAAGGACTGCAAGGTTATTTAAATGGTGCCAGCAGCGTTTGCGTAAACCAGCCCTAGGCATTCATTAATTGCGTAGTTTAGTTAGTTTAGTGCGTTATGGTATTTAGGTTAAATCCAGCTTGTAATCTGGATACAATAAAATGTAGACCGCGGAACACGGAATATGCAAACTACAACGTATCGCCGCGCTATTAGCGTAACACTTTATTTCCCCGCGTGCTCTCATGCTTGAAGAGTGGATTAAACTGTGAAGGAACATAAACAGATTGTCCTTTCCCCGGGGAAAAAACGCCTCTTGTCTGTGCTGTTAGTTTTACGCACCATCCGAAGAGATCTCCCGCCACGGCGCGGGCGGGTACATGAAAGCGGCGTTCTGGATCTGCTCGTTGATGTCTTCGTCCTCGTTGAACGGGAAGGTGCCGGACAGCGACACGTACACGATGACGCCCACCGACCACATGTCCAGCGAGCGGTTGTAGCCCTTGTTGCGCAGCACCTCGGGCGCTGGGGAGCACCGAACTATGTAAGCGACTCGCACAACACGAGAGGTATGTGAATTCACGATTCAATAGAAGGCCGCTTTGCGTATAATTCTAGACATTAAGTATTAATTCAAGGTCAAAGGTTTCTTACAACAAAAAGATTCCAGAGTATGTACTTTATACTTTTTTTTTTCGCCTATGGTCGATTTGAATATTGACACCATGAGAAATTGAAATGAAATATTTGGAAGAAGGTTTCAATCACGCCTTAGTCTACAAATAATCCCACAAAATTCTCATTTGGATTCTATAAAGAATTAACAGTAGTTTATCTAACCTAAATACGCAGGAGTTCCGACGACCGAACGCCGAAAGGATTTCTCGCCGATGATCCGCGCGAAACCGAAGTCACAAAGCTTCACTTGTGGGAACGTTTCGTCCGACGACAGCAACACGTTTTCTGGCTTCAGATCACAATGCACTATGTTCTTTTCGTGTAGATGTTTAAGCGCTACTAAGATCTGTCAAAAAAAAAATATATTTTAAATAAGCGTCCCTAAATATGTTAGTGGTCAAAAACTGTTAATTGATTTTTTTCAAACACTCGTGTTCTAAGTCACCCTTGACCCTCGGGAGAACACGGACTTACGAGTATATCAGTCACAACGATGTCCAGGTACTGTCAACTTTTCCGGATTTCTCCGAACCGTATAACTCAACATCTGGTAATGCATTGCCTTTTCTCCGCCATCCGTTGACACTGCGGCGGGGTTAGCAGATATGCACAATCTGACGGAAGATTAAGAGATAAGGCGTTCCCTCCTCCGACTATGAAAGTTTTTATCAATGTTAAGAAATGTTATCTTAAATAGAGACTAACCTGTGCAACTATAAACTTGGTAATTCTTTCCGTTAACCGACCCTTCTCATGCGACAAGATCATTTCCAGCATATCGCCCTTTAACTTCTCCATCACAACGAAGATTCGTTCAGGAGTTTCAAACATCCGCTCAAGGTTAACCACGCCGGGGTGGGATAGGTTCTGTAGAATCGCCACTTCGTTCTTAAGCTGTGCTTCTTGCTTGGTCGGGAACCGGAGTTTGTCTATAACCTAGAAGAAATTTGTTTGTTTAATATCCGGAAGGAGTAGGTCTATTGGCGGCCGATTGGCGCAGTTTGCACTGACCCTGCTTTCTGAGTCCAAGGCCGTGGGTTCAATTCCCACAACTGAAAAATGTTTGTGTGATGAGCATGAATGTTTTTCAGTGCTGGGTGTTTATATGTATATTCTAAGTATTTATGTATATTATTCATACAAATATTCATCAGTCATCTTAGTTCCCATAACACAAGCTATGCACTTTGGGGCTAGGTGGCGATGTGTGTATTGTCGTAGTATGTTTATTTATTTACAGCTGCATCGAGGCTCGAGGGCAACACTGTTAAATTTAAACTAGGACTACGAGTAGACCTTCAAATTTTCTACTAGAAGAAGAAGGTGGACAACAAGTCTGTGCTTGGTCTGGGTTACCTTGATAGCCACCGGCCGGTCGGTGTCGCGGTGCATGCCGCCGTACACGATGCCGAACTGCCCCGAGCCCAGCACCTCGTCGGGGTGGATCTGGTACAGCTGGGCCATCTCAGCCACGCGCTCGCCCGCGCCCGCCGCGCCGCCCGCGCCCGCGGCGCCTGCGCTGGATGGGTTTGCCTCTGCTACGATAGAACACGGTTTTCTTGAACAACATTCAATATTTCTAACAAGACTTACTCTTGCAGAAATGGTCGCAAATTAGTTAACAACATTCCGACCCGCACGTTAAAAAAAACTAAGATCATTTGACCGGTCTACCTTCCCGCGCACTATTGCACATTACAAAAACAATGAGTTCTCTAGATATTACTTATGTTAATATTTATTTTTCTCAACGCAAAAAGTTCGAGTACATTGTTCTATCATCCAGACCATCTGTGTATGCTCACTTTAATACGAAGTGTTCGGGCGCCGTAGGATTCCATGATTGTCTGATGCTTGATCGCTGTGTTGTATCTGGACCCCGTAGCTCTTGGGTTAATGTATTGACGTAACCATTGACTCAATTCTTTCTGTTCGCTGGCCCGAATCGACTCGCACGCACCGTATTACATCCGCTAATTGAAGAAACGAGCAGGGAACAGCCCTGGATGCCCAGCAAGTGGCTAGCGACTCCATCACAGTAAATTAAGGTGTTCTGTTAAAAAGTATTGGATTGCGGGCCTAGGGTTTTTAATTCTGGGTAAGTACTTACGCCCCACCGTACATTTTTCTCTGTCGAGCTAAAAATTTTCACGATAAGCCACGTGTAGGTAATGCGTGCTTAGTGCATGCACCCCGCAGCGCACGAGCGGACACGTACCGGAGTGCGTGTGCGGCATGAGCGCGTGGCGCAGCGCGGTCTCCCAGGAGCGCGCGAGGTAGGCGCCCACGCCGGAGTCGGGCGGCGGCAGCGGCGTGCCGGCGCCCTGCCACGCGGGGTCCACGCCCACCAGGTAGTCCACGTTGGCGGTGCGCAGCTCGAAGCAGTGCATCACGTCTGCACAAGACACGACATTTCAATGAAGTTTTAAGGAAAAAGTCAATTGGAAAACTTTTAGAAAAACTGAAATATTCACAATATATGAAAACGCATTTTTAAAATAAATCGGGACAGCTAGTTTACAATAAATAGTGGAGGGGAGAGAGAGAGAGGTGGTCAACAACTGACCTGAGTGCGGCTGTCTTGCCGTGTCCACGGCCAAGATCTCATTGAGCGGAATCTCTTTGTAATACTTGGTGCCTTGCTCCGATGTGAAAAGTGTGATAGACTTGCTGTCCAGTCGCCAGTAGTGACGCTTGATCTGCAACATTGCTTTCATGATACAACATTACAAAATCTAGTTACCACAAGCCAATCTAGTTTAAAAAAAACAGGAATATCTAGATTGGCTTGCGCATGTCAAATATGATGTCTGATAGCTCTGATAAGGTCTAGGTTGGAGCAATTTACTCTTGGTAGCACTCAAGTATTTAGGTTCGATGTAGTTTTTGGTAGTACGTACGCATTTTTGGTAATAGATAATCCAATAAGCAAACCTCGATATCAAATGAGGAATTGTGGAAGTTCATACAAAATGATCACAAGAATATATTGAAGTAATTATTAGTCCGATATCAAAAGTGGAATCGCGCCACTCACGGTTTTGTCCTTGTTGGTGAAGTGCACTAGCCAGCCCTCCTTGAGCCACTGGCCGTCGCGCTTCTTGGTGTGCTTGACGGACTGCACTATGCGCATCAGCGGGATGTTCGCGCTGGGCGACGACGACGAGCTGAAACCACACTCATTAGACCCCCGGCCGCTGCTCGGCGGCTGGCGGGGGCTCGGTGGTGTTCGCAACGCTCTCCACAACAATCCTTCTACACTTGCATACCTATGGTAGTATAGGTAGTAACTACGTTCGACCCAGCCACTGCACCAATTTTCATTAAATTTGGCACAAATCTAAAGTTTTAAGTTTAGGAATATATATCGGACACTTAAAGGAGGCTCATATCTTAAATTTGAGTTCTTTTTACCGAGTTAAAACGAACGAACGGTTGTCACAGGATTAAACCAAAATTATATTTTTTTTGAGGTGGCTGTCGAAATTTTGTACAAATTGTGGTTTCTATCTCACCATACCATAATCGAGTTAAGTTTAAATCGAAGCCAACTCCGTAATGTCCAATCTACCTCCACAGCGGTGTTGACATTTGCGTTTAACGTGCGACCAATTGTTAAATCGTTAAATCTCGCTGAAACGGGCGTGTCTTGCGACCGGTCACATGCAGCACGTAACCCAGGACGTTAGTTACTAACGACGCGAATTGAATCTCGCGCGTAAGTAAGGCAGGACCAAACTTTGTTTTATATAAATAAAGAAACAAGTAAAAAAGACGCATAAAATTAGTAAGTATTCAGAAGAATAACTTCATTCAATTGAAAGTCAAGAAAGTACCAGATTCCACCACCAAGCCCGTGGCAAAGCTTCGTATAAAAGTGCTGGGTCACCTGCTGGGTCTGCTGGCGGCTCGCTCGGGCATCACGTCTCTTTGAGGCTCCTCGTCTTCTTCTGCCGAGCGTAGCGGTGCCTGCGACAGGTAATTTTGTAATGGACTGTAATTATACTTTCTAGATGCTGTGGAAACAACTGTTGGATTTTATATTCTATTATACTCTTCATGACTAAGCGACATTCTGCACTCATGATCCATAAAGATGGTTCAAGCTCAGTTTATCTGGTAATCTTGATGCTAAGAATGGATCCATGGCGAAACTGGCAAGTCATTCATATTACAGAACCGTAGAAGTGGAAAAGTACGAAAAATTAACACGGAAATAGGAAAAGCATTATCACGCCCTTGCGAGATTCAGAAGCCTTCCAGATAATCGCTAAGTCTATGGAGCAAGGGAATGCTGTGGAATATCATGTATAAGATAACAGTTTAAATGTCATACCTTGACCTAATTCGGTAACAAAACGTCAACAACATTAAAATAATACTGCTATAAGTGATAATTGTAGTAAGCCCCTGATTATAGCATTAGGCATAGGACGTACCTCTTGGGTATCGTTATGGTTGTGATTGTGATTGTGGTGGCGGTGCTCGTGCTCCAGCTCCGCGTCGTCGGAGTCGTCGTCAAGGTTGGTGCGCGGTTCCGATATTTCACTGCTGGTGCTGCAGCTGTCCTGCCCCTCACCTTGAGTGCAGGGTATAGGTTATTTAAATAAATAAGTATACTACGACAATACACACATCGCCATCTTGTGTACTAAGATGACTGATGAATATTTCTATGAATAATTTACATAAATACTTATAAAATACAGATTCTGAAAATTTCATCACACAAACATTTTCCAGCTGGGGTAATCGCACCCACGGCCTTGGACTCAGAAAGCAGGGTCGCTGCCCACTGCGTCGGTCGGCCGTCAAATTTACTTCAGAAGTCTTGCCGTTTTATTTGCACACCACCACACAAGTTGGGTGAATAGAAAAATAATAGAAACAAGAAGATAGCAGGAGAACACAAAAGGCGGCCTTATTTTAACAAATTATTGTCATTGTCACCACAAATTAATATGAATTTGGAATAACAGCGAATGAAATTTGTTTCCACTGAAAAGAGAAAAACAAAAATTTTCTCTTAAGTACGGACCACGGCAAAGTAAAAAAATCGCAACAAACAGCGGCTTTTAATTTGTGTTGAAGCAAGAGTCTCGACACTTTTTTTTGTTGTACAGAAGACTCGCAAGTGAGGCTGGATCTCGTCGTTAAGCCCTCGTTTTATAATGATGAAGCGGACGATAAAATTAAATCGACTTCTAAGTATTAAATAAAGAAGGTTGAAATCTAAAGTAACCTTATGAGTGGCTTATATGATTTTTTTTTTAAGTTATAACTATCATGACTTACTTTACTAACTATATTAAAGCTAGACTAATATTGAAGCATCAAAAACTACTCCACACAGTTGAAAGCAATTATTTTACCTATAATGTTCTAAACGTTTATCATAATATGGGAAAAGTTTGTTGTCTAGCAACATTCCGCGGGTGTGAATTGAGAAGTGCCCGGGGCGTTTTCTCTGTTTTTGGACACAATGCATTGTATGCAATAATGGCTGAATGTTTCTGTCAAATTCAAATATTTGTTTATTTCAAGTAGGTCTAGTTTATGGGCGCTTTTGAAACGTCAAGTCAGTCGTCTGTTTGTAGTGACTCTACCACCAGTTCGGAAGGCAGATTCTACCGAGAAGAGCCGGCAAGAAACCCAGCGGGTTGTGTTGATGTTCTGAATTGTGCGCCGACAGCGGGGTCCGCGGCTCGTACCGTGGTGGTCGCGTATCTCGCCGCCGCAGTCCTTGGGCACGAAGGGCAGGCACTTGCGGTGCGCGTTGTAGTGGCAGTCGCCGCACTGCAGGCCCTGCTTGAACAGGCCGCGCAGCAGGCGCTTGCACAGGCGGCACACGGTGGGCCGCGTGTACGAGTGCAGCTGGAACGTGTGCGGGATGCCCAGCGACGCGCTCCACGCGCCCGGCCGCGCGCCCGCCGCGCCCGCCTGCGGGACAGTGGCGGAGCCGCTCAACGCACCAGTATGCCCCCGCCTCACCTTTATTGTTAAGATTGGCAATAGGGAGGCGTCGAGTCCGGGGGCTCTCAGCCCTCTCCCTCTCCTCAGCAGGGCTAGCACAGACAGGAGACAAAAATTATATTCCCTGACAAAGGATATAATTAACTGGTCCACCTGCGGGGCTAGCACAGACAGGAGACAAAAATGATATCCCCTGACAAAGGATATAATTAACTTGTCCACCTGCTTGTTGTAATTCAAAGCTAAAGAACTGGAACATGGAATAGGAGAAGTTTACCCCCGTTTATTATTACTCATATATTAGTTGGATATTATTTCCACTTGTGCGCCAATGCTCTGAGAGCTGATAAAGCTGTGCGAGAAGATAAATTTTTATCTTTTACCCTGGAATATAATTGTCCACTGCCCATGCTAGCCGTGCTGCTAAAGTACTGGAACATGGAATAGGAGAAGTTTATGCCCTTTTATTATTACACATATATTATTTGGATATTATTTCCACTTGTGCACCAATGCTCTGAGAGCTGATATAGCTGTGCGAGAAGATATAATTTTATCTTTTCCCCTGGGATATAATTGTCCCCTGCCCATGCTAACCATGCAGGTGTACATGAGCTAATTTCCTTCAGAAAAAGAAGGCATGATGGCAGTAACAAAGAATTGCTAAAATATTGTATTTGTCAAATTACAAATGATTCATGTATTATGAAAAAAGTATTTTTATTTATATTCCAAGTTAATTTTCAAGAAACTAAATTGCAAAATCTAGCGTCCCACCATGACAAGTAAACGCCGAATTAAATATTATGACGTCAGGTCTATATAAACATAATTTAATAATTTTGTACCGCTTGAACTTTGAAAATATCAAGTATTTTGTGATTTCAAACTAGAAGCTGCTAAGTTATCAATACAGCTATCAATAATCTTTAGCTATGGAACAAGGACCAGTTGAGCTTTTTCGCCGGAAATATATCAATAAAATATAATTTGCAAGAAAACATTTAATTTCTGTAAAACAAGATATTTTTTGGTAAAGTAGATACTTCTCTCCATAGCTTTCTCAATGGCGTGTGAAGTGTACCAATGCACATTTGGCCGTCTCATTCTGAGAGGAGACCCGTGACCTGTAGTGGGCCGGTAATGGGTTGACGATGATGAAGATGACAAAGTCTGATGAAAAATTATCTAATAGTAGTTATCAGTACATACTTACGCATTTATAAGTTTAAACCTTATAACTCATAACCTATTGTTGTATCATTTCTCTGAACTCTTTTATTTCTGGTATTACCAAGAAATGTCAAATTGTACTCTCTTGATATGTATTTATATCTCTGTAACTACTTTTTTTCTTTGGTGTACAATAAAAGTGTATTCATTAATTCAAATGTCAAAATTCCACGGAATAAAAAATTAGACTTTAGAAAAATTATAAAGCTCTACTTAACTCTTTCAGCTACTGCTCTAGCCTCTACATTGAGAAGGCCATATATAGGACACATATAAGAGGCGAATTCTTTTTAAGCAATAGCAATTTTAGGCCGCCTATCGGTAGGTAGGTATTCCAATTATGTTCTAACGGGTAGTTAAGCTCAGAAACTACTCGATTTTGTCTTCACCCGTAATAATACCATGGTAATATTGGTATGTACACTTCAACGTGCTTTCTTTAGGCCTTTGAATAAATAAATAATATTTTTTTTCTCAGGAATG